>NC_035441.2:124777981-125472403 GCF_002127325.2 Helianthus annuus
GAAAAGATTGTCTGCAGTTGTTTGGACTGATTCTCTATTGCCTGAAGCGTTTGAGACTGAATGGGCTGCTATTTTAAAGGATTTCGGTTTAACTGACCATGAATGGCTGACGTATATATACGGGCTACGTGAATCATGGATTCCAGCTTACTATCGCGAAGAAGAAATATCTGGTCTTATGCGGACATCATCTAGGTCTGAAAGCGAGAATCACTTTTTTGGCAAGATTAGCAATCCAAAGTGCACCTTGGTTGAATTTCTTAGCCACTTCGACACAGCTATTGAAGCGCAAAGACACGAGCATCGAAAAAACGATCATGACACTCGATACACCAACCCTGGAGAGTGGAGTGATTTTGTTCTCGAGAAGCAAGCAGCTCAGATATATACCAGAACTATATTTTTTGATGTTCAACTTGAGATTCAACATGCTATTCATCGTTGTACTAGTGTCAGATTAGATCACGTCGGTGATTTCATTAAGTTTTTTATAAAGGATCTCGATCAGCCATGTTCTTCGTTTTTCGAGGTGATATTTTGTTTTACTTTATGTATACATTATTTTTATTTTTTTTAAATTATCCATCTTTTATATGAACTGTGTTTTATGGATACTAAATGTTATAGGTTATGATACGCGAGGAGGATGTTACTGTTAAGTGTAACTGCAACAGGTTTGAGCAGTTTGGATTGTTGTGCAGTCACATTTTTTGTGTGTTACGGATTCTTGATGTAAGGGAGTTTCCGAAACAATATATATTGAGGCGTTGGATGCGTGAAGCTGTTCCAAATAGTTCCCCCGGGTCCATTCTTACGGATGGTGGAGATCCAGATCGTAGCGAGGAGGTTAACCGTTGTGTTCGTGAGATTAGTCACGCAACTGAGTATGTTGTGAACAAGTTGATTTCAAAATTTGATCAGTTGTCTGATTTTCGTGATCATATCAAGCAGTTTATGTCAGTCGCTGATGAAGCTCAAATAAATGCACCTCCCAAGACACGACGTAATCGTTTTGCTGAACTGCTGGGAGTTGCTCCAGAGAGCACGGCCACTATCCGTGTTCCAGTTGGTACCAGGTTCAAGGGTTGTGGTTCTCATAAACGCCTTAAATCTCAAAAGGAGCGAGCCATAAGTCAGTCTGGAAGTAAACGTCGTCAATGTTCATTATGTAAAAAATATGGTCATAACAGAGTAACGTGTTGGAAATACACCGTGGTTGTGCCTGAGGCAGGTGGTTCGCGGAATGCTGAAGGTAATGTAGATACAATTGCTGAAGGAGACGATGCTACAGTTGTTGAAGGTGATGGTCCTGGATCAAACGATGTTGATGATGTGTTTTACACATCTGGAAACGATGCAGACATGGATGATGAAAACATGGCAGAGTAGGATCTTTTTTATCAAAATTTTAAGTCTGTTGCTGAACTATTCAATTTTCTGTTTTATTTTTATCGTGTGTTTGTTTTGGATTTGTTTTTGTTGATTTTAAGACTTGTTGGATTCGTCATTTTGGATTTGTGTTTGTTGCATTGTGTTTTAGTGTTAACCTTTTTTTTAATAGCCTCATGTGTTTTCTATGATGCTTGATTTGTTCCTGGTTTTGGTATATAGTTTAAGTTGTTCCAAAAGTGTTTTAATTTTGTTTAAATTATAGAGAGTTGATGAAATTGATAGGCTGGTTGCCAGATCACAGTATTTCAACTTTGTTTAAATTATTACAATGTGTTTTAACTTCCTGAGAAAACATCAGCATGTTTTATGTAATGTGTTTTATCAGTTATTGAGGTTGAAGTCAGTATTTTTTATAGTTTACTTTTACTGATGTGTTTTAACAGTAAATTAATTTTTGTTTTTTCCCATGGTTATTACTATCTTAGCATGCAGTTTTTTCCCATAGTATAGGTTGGTTTCCAGATCACAGTATTTTCATAATGTATATAGGCTGTGTTTTAAGAGGAAATACATTAATACAAACTGTATATCTTATGTAGATCGAAAAAAGTAACATTATCGACATAAAAACTGTTATACTTGACATTTTTATAGACAACAATCACAAAAAAAAAAAAAAAAGATAACTGAACACACTAAACAAATTCTAATTTATAAATTCCAAAAGATAACTGAATACACTGAACAAAATGTTAAAACTGTTTTTGTAGAACATCCAACATTACTTCAACAAACCACCGGCAACAAAAGTGTTTTACGAAAACATCACATTTTAAGTTACTTATCCAATCTTTCATTGATTGCGTCGAAGGCTTTTGCTTCTAGCCTCTTTTTTTCATCGGCCGACAACTTGTTATATTTAGCAACCTCAGCTTTAACAAAACCTCTGTACTCGTTTGCTTCACTTAGGAGCCTCTTCGTAATGTACTTATGCCTGAGATCATCAATTTCTTGGCGCTGCTTGTATGAAATCTCACCCGCATCAGTGCACTCGTTTGAGAATCCGCATTCCCAACCTTTTCCAGCTACGCCCTTGTATGTTTCCAGATGGCGCATCAGGAAAACGCCACAATCGATTACATTATTTTTTGTACGCCATGGCATCTCCAATCGTACCGGTTCAACTTTACCGATCACACCGCCCGCTGGATGCCCAATTTGTTCCAAGTACACCGATAAAGCATCACGCTGCATGATAAACAATTTAATCAGATTTTGTTTTAAACTAAATTCATGTAAATGCACCACCGTTATTAACAAAGGGAAACAATTTAAAATTCTGCTACAGTGTGTTTTAAGTTCATAATACCGGTATTACACTGTGTTTAAAAGTACTGATAGTGCTTATAACAAATCATTCAGTATCAATTCTGCTGTAAATCTGATTAAATTGTTTGAGTTCATAATACCGGTTATTAACAAAGGGAAACAATTTAAAATTCTGCTGCAGTGTGTTTTAAGTTCATAATACAGGTATTACACTGTGTTTAAAAGTACTAATAGTGCTTATAACGTATCATTCAGTATCAATTAACAAATGGAAACAATTTAAAATTTCTGATGCAGTGTGTTTTAAGTTCATAATACCGGTATTACACTGTGTTTAAAAGTACTAATAGTGCTTATAACGTATCATTTAGTATCAATTCTGTTTTAACATCAAACTTTAAAATTCTGATGAAGTGCGTTTTAAGTTAATATTATTTGTTACTATGTATTTGCCACATTACACTGTGTTTTAAAGTATTAATAGTGCTGATAACGTATCATTCAGTATCAATTGTGTTTTAACATCAAACTTTAAAATTCTGATAAAGTGTGTTTTAAGTTAACATCATTCAGTATCAATTGTGTTTTAACATCAAACTTTATAGAACTTTATGAACTATTTTAAACTTTTTGTTTTTTGTGTTTTAACAAAGTTGTAATCAAATGGCATGCATTTCTATAACAAAGGTCGTTTGTAGTTTATATATAGAGGGGCGTACCAATTTTTCCGGCCGTTTTTTGTATTTGGCTTGCATTGAGATATCCTTAGCGTTGTTGTCCAAAACCTCTACCTTCATGTCCCTTAAATTAAAACATATGCAATAGAAATGACCGTTGTGTAAGACTGGTACAAAGATGAGCGACCTGTCAGGTATCTTTTTCACATCAGCAGAAATTAAAACCGGTTCCATGTTTTCTGCGAATATTTTTGCCCTGGTTTTTGCATTTTTTATGTAGTCTTCTTCATTCTGCATTTCAAAGTCATTTCGTTAAACAACATTACAAAAGTTGTAAACTTATATTACAAGTTCATTATGATCAGCCTTACCAACATATTTACTGAACAGAACAGGCGTGCAATGCTCCCCTTTTGCTTGAATTTTTCTTCATAATTCAACAAATCCGCCCATGCGCTTATTACTAATATGTGCACTTCCATTCCCTGCATTAATGATTCGAGCGGAGATCTCATAACCGGCACTCCTTTCTTAGTTCTAAACACAACATCCCTAATGTATACAAATGTGTTTTAATCAATGTGTTATCATATTATGTGAAAATATTTTGTAGAAACATTCGTATTATAAATGGCATTTTTTTGTAACATACCACATTGAACCCCAGGCTGAAAACATGTATGAGCTGACCGAGACCTCAGCGTTTCCAAGCTTTGCCCTAATCTCTACTACCCGCTTCACGTATGGAGATCTTAGAGCATCGGTCAATTCTGGTTGCCTTTGCGGTCTTAATTTCTGCTTTCCAAGGTCCAACTGGTGTATAAGCTGCCCACGTCTAATCGAATATTCATATTCCTCCTGTGTTCTTTGGGAGATCGGTGTGACGACGAATGCGGGCTGCTCCACTATTGTAAGCTGAGTCATCGGTGTGGTTGTCTTGTCAACTGTCTTACATATCTCTTTTACCAATGAAGGTGTCCACTGCGACAACTGTGACATATCCACATTCTCCTTATTTGCCTCTTTTTCTGGTGTTTTATCCGTAGGAGTTTGTGGTTGTGCAGTTGGCGTACATGTCGATCCAAACTTTTTCAGCTTCTCAGTCCACAATGTGTGTATCTCTTTTATTTTCTCACTTTCAGGGTACAATTGGAAACCTTCTGTAAAAGTGTTGTTTATCCTTTTAACACATTCGTTGAATTGATTCAAGAACACTTCCAACATTCCCGCATGTACCTGATTTACATCATCCACACATTATCATTGTCTTATTTCCCAATATGCAATTTTGTTTTTAACAGTTTGAAAATGTGTTTTACCAATCATTATTGTTTTTCCTTTTTTTTCCATGCTTAATGTGTTTTACTAATCAGCATTGTGTTTTAAATTTCAGAAAGTGTATCAAATGTTCAGTGTGCTATTTCCCAATCTTTAATGTGTTTTACCATTCTGAAAGTGTTTTACCAGTTTGAAAATGAGCCTTACCAATCATTATTGCCAATCGGAAGTGTGTTTTACCAATCAGAAGTGTGTTTTACTAATCAGAATGTGTATTTCCAAGTACACCGATAAAGCTATAGTAATACATCCATTCTGAAAATGTGTTTTTTGGTATTCTGAATGTGTTATAAGGTGTTGCATGTGCCACATCTCAAAAAAAATTTGTTTTAAGTAATTTCTTATTTGAATGTAAATGTTTTCACTTATGTTTGTGTTTAGTAGAATAAATTGGAAAATTATAAGATTACCTCGTCGCTTTGGGTCGCTTGTGGTGTCGATTCATATTGAGATACCATAGGTGAGGTAATCCCCGGCTGACTTTGTTGTGTTTGCCCCCACTCGCCTGTTTCTCTGTAGTATTTCTCTATATCGGATGTATCCACAAAAGGCACTGTTTCCGGGCCAACATCTACATTCATGCATTCTTCAAACTCTGCATGGAAACCTGCATTAACCGGAATTTCTTCGACAACAGACGCAGTTTCCGGGCCACCTCCAACATCAATTTTCTTCTTCCCAACCTCATCGGTTTTAGCCCGTTCCTTTTCAATTTGTTTTTTTTGGTAGCTCTGAGACCGTAGGTTTACCATGCGTTTTACCGGCCGGCTTCACAACAGACTTTTCTCTTTTTTCCGGATCACACTTGCTAATGTGTTTTACAGTCTTGGTTACATCTTTCTTATTTGATTTCACTTCTTTTGCTTCAACTTCTTCATCAGACTTTTTTTCAAACGGATAGCTTTGTTCCGGTTGCAACTCATATGCATCCACTAACATTTGATCAAATCTGACGGAGTCCAACTTTATGCTGACTGCCTCGATATCGTCATCAGTGATATCTTCGATGAGATGGGTTGCTCTTGGCTCACCTTCTTTGTATTTCTTTTGGTCACGTATCAACGCTGCCTGTAAAAAAGGAAGAACAAACTGATGTCAGATGTGTTTTAAGGTTTTTATATACATCAGATTGTGTTTTATTACTTCTAATGTTGTTTAACAACACTTCGAATGTGTGTTGATGGTTTTTCCTATTCCACATTACCTCACATTGTGTTTTTTCATGATCATATTTCATCATAATGGTTTTCACAATATGTTGTGATTATATTGGAGCATTAATATATTGAAACAATATTAATGTGTTTTACCAGCAAACAGATGTGTTTTAAAGCACAATCATAGTGTGTGATTTAGGAAATTATATATGCATTTAGAACATACCACTAGCAAAGGCATTGGTCCAAGAAAGGGTTCCTTTGGTGTCCATGTTTTCACCGTTCGATCAAGACACCTGATCATGTACTCACACCAGTTAAAACTTCTGATATCCTTCCCACGATGCAAGGCTGGTAAAAACTCCATATTAATTGAAGAATTCGTAGTTGTCTCTCCAAGCAGTGTGTTGTAGAACAACAAAAAGTTTAACACAAAGATTCTTCCGCTTGCTTTTTGGCCCTGCATGTATGTTTTGAATTGAACAGGCGTCAAACATGCAGGAGCGTTTTCGAATTGTCCTTTCCATTCCACCACAACCTCGTGGAAATCGGCCCTTGCTCTCTCTACTTCCTTTATTTCTTCATTCCCTCTTGGTACGCCGAACACATCGTGCACCAACTCCTCCGTTATTTGAATGTGTTGGCTACCGCAATTCAAGACCCGTGTTTTAGTGTCGTAGTTATTTACCAACCACCAACCCAGAGTTGAGGGTATCGGACCCATTCTAAAGCTAAGTATTGACCCGAAACCTATGTTTCTACCAGCCCCCCGTTGACTTTCGTTCAAAGATTCCATCAACTCCCCCATGTGCTTAAGAGCCAATCGCAAAGTTAGTTTCCCATCCGAAAGTGGTATGTAATTCTTGACCGTTGTTGGCCTCTTGCGTGTTTTTGAGTATTTGCTTGAACTAGTATCTGGGGGTCGTTGTGTTTTTTCAACAACTTGTGGGCTAGCACCCGACCTCGTTTTTTTCCAAGGTGGGTTGTCAAAATCATCATCAGAATCTTCTATTGTGGAACCTGACAAAACACCAACACACGAAGCCGATCAGCAAGTCAGTCTTTTTAGTAACTGAAATTTAGTTCATAATTTTCAATTTACCGTGTGCTAGTTCTTTAGGCTTATTGACTGTTGGTATAACCGCACCCTTCTTTTGTTTTGGTTCAATTCCAGCCTTTTTGTCCTTCCTTTTCTTACCGGTATCGATACCCTTGTTGCTTGCCTCGGCTGACATAAAGCCTATAAAAGTTGTTAGTATTATGCATTGTGTTTTACATCATCAAACATATGGTTTCACGTTTGTTCATCTAACTTACATATGGGCATTTCACGGTTTTCTTTGGGTTCCGACAGTAAATCGTCATTTTTATCCATTACGTTTAGAAACAGATTTGCAATGTCAGACAGAAGGGTGCCAGCAGACGGTTGTTGTGCGCAGTCTACTTTGTTGTCTACCGTTTTTTAGTTTTCTTAACAGGTTCAACTGTTAGTAACAAAAAAACACAACTGATCAGACAGATAGCCATATAAGTTACCCCCCACCCTTCACCGCCACAACTATCTGCACCTAGTAAAGGTGATGCTTCTTCCGTGTCTGATTCATCCAGCATAATAGGTTTGTCAGGTTTGTTTCCGGGCACTTTTGAAAGCCATTTTCCTTTTATTCTCTCACTCTTTCTCCGTTTGACTGGAAAACACTTGTTTAGGAATTATAAAACACGATTCCCAATCCCACATTCCCCTTATAAATCACAGTTCAGTAGGCTTTCAAAACTTCCAGTGCCATTTAATGGTAAAACACATTTATGATATAAAACACAGTAGGACATTTTTGTTTTTAAAACACAATCCACAAACCCAACTTACTCATCTTTAAAACCTAGACAAACTGACCTTAAAACACATCTTTTTAAATCACATTTTAGGGAAAACCCCATTAACAAACAGAGTTTAGAAACTGCACATAAAAGACATTTGTTTAGGGAAAAACCATTAACAACCTGACCTTAAAACACATCTGTTTAAAACCTGCCCATAAAAGACATTTGTTAAAAACTTGCCCATAAAACACATTTGTTTAGGGAAAACCCACTAACAAACTGATCTTAAAACACATCCTTTTAAAACATGCACTTAAAACACATTTGGTCGCAAAGCCATTAACAAATAAAAATTTTAAAACACAACCCACACACCCAAATTACTACTCTATAAAACCTACATAACCGGACCATAAAACACTTTACCAAACACAACCAATGAAAACACAGTCATCCCCAACAAACGGAAATCATACACACATTTGTTATTTAAAACACATACCTACGGTTCTGGCGACTTTAACTTTGCTTCTGGCGTTGCTTCCGGCGACTGTGTTTTCTCTACCGGCGATTTCAAGTTTGCTCCCATCCATCTTGTTCAAATCCCCCTTTTTTGAATCTCTTCCCTGCAAACATAAAACACTTCAATATAGAACACAATTAAACCCTAATCGCCTACTAAAACACAGAACACAATGTCCGTTTGATCTTACGTATATAGAAGTTGGAAAATCTCTTATCTTCATCCATGATTTTAGTTATTTTTGGTATGATTTTTGAGTGATTTCGTTGTGGGTTTAGAGAGATAAAGTGAGAGAGAGGGAAATTCGCGTGTAATAAGGAGATGTGACTTGTTGACGGTTATTTTTGATTGATTTAAAACACTGTTATGACGAAATTGCCCCTTATCATTTAAAACAATCTATTAAATATAGTTAAATATTACAAGATTGCCATTGATTTAGTCTCAACCCTTAAACACACCAATGTGATGGACCAGATCGCTTCCTAGACTTTCTAGGAAAAACACACTTTCCGTAGGAACCCTACTCTCTCTCTCTCTCTCTCTATATATATATATATATATATACATATATATATATATATATATATATTTCCAAATTTATGATGTTAACCGGTTTGTGGTTAGGTGTTACGAACTTAGGTTATTTTATCTTTGTTCTAAGTTTCTCGTTTATGATTCTAATCGACATGTTAGGACCCATGAAATCACATAAAAACTTAGTGTCAAAACGAGTACTTAGACGGGATATATTTTCGTGTATACATACTTTTTGTACTTGAATTCTAAATCTCGAATCCAACCACTCCATAAACTCTGAATGAGCATACACCTTCGTTTCCCCATTCTCACCAACTCGTCAGTTCGCGGATAATCGGAAGACTTTGCAAAACCGTGAGAATACATGGCCCCTTTTTACTTTTACACTTTTGGGTGCAATACGTTTATGCTATTCAGCACACACAATCACATACTTTATGCTTAAATCACAAACAAACAATCCAACATACATGCTTAATACGTTATGCTTGAGTCCATATATGCTAGACTATTCTTATGCTTTATATTTGTCAATAACTCCGTATAAGCCTCCCTTAACATGTATAGCGCTATAGTAGTAACACATCGCCCATATTCTTGAGGTCATGTTAAGTTAATCATAACGGTCTTGTCGTTGCTACGACAAGATTACGCTAGAGGGAAGCTTTGGGTTGACATTTATAGTTGCATGCTAGTTATACGTTAATTCTTGATAACAATTATGCCATGTGGATTCGTTTAAACTCTCATACTTATGCTAGTAATCAAACTTGTATACTCACCAATACTTTTGTATTGAACTATACTTTAACACGTATTGCAGGAAATTGATGATGATCATGACGCGTTTAAAAGAATCTAGTAGGAAGGACTAGAAACGCACCAAACTTTAATTCCTGTTTATTAGTTTAGTCATTCGATACTTGTTGTAATTTGTTTTGTTTCAAACTTGTTGTAATTCTGTTTCGAACAATATACTTGATGTTAACAATGAAATGAAATATTGTTTATTAAATACTTGTCACATTTAGTGTTATGAAGTCTCTTGCAAACTCAACTTTTTAGCCGGAAAACTCAAAGTTTTCATCCCAAACCTGTTTGTAACCATAGATCGGACCTTTAGGAACCTTTTTCCGACCAAAAATGTTTTATTGGCGACCGGAGACTAACGACATTAGGGTTCTGCTAGTCAGGGTCCATTGAAGGTCAATATGTGAAAAGATGGGACCGCCAGTGGGAATTTTTAAAGTTGGGACCGTTGTCGGCCAACGGACAATAGTTGAGATTATTAAAATCCATTATTCCTTAAAAAATACATATGTTGATGTAGAAAGGTGTTAATAAAAAAGATAAATAAGATGAAGAAGCGTATCACGTAAAATTATTGTGTAATATGGTTAACGGACATGAGAAAAAAATAGAGAAATTGGATTCTGATAATCCTAAGTAGACGTCATTCATCATTACGGATCTCACGTATGAATATTCCTACTGTAGTCCCACCTTTTAATCATTTTGCCTTCAATAGTCCTTAGTTAAAAAAACTTAACGGAGTTAAGTTTTTTTCCAAATTACAAACTGATATTTTAGGGCTTTTGATTAGAACGATGATACGAGTCAACTGATGTAAAACTTACCTCGAAACAGTGCTCCAAACGGCTTGATTTTTGTTAATTGGAAGTTTAAACACCCAAATTGAAGCACTATTTTCCTCATTTGGAGCCCCGTTTCGAGGTAAGTTTGACATAAATCGACTCGTATTCTTGTTCAGATCAAAACCCTAAAACATAGTTTGTAATTCGAAAAAAAAAACATAACGTAACTTCGTTTAGTTTTTTTAATTGAGGATTGTTGATGTAACAATACTCAAAAACACCACAAAGAATCATAAACGAGACTTTAAACGCATAAAACGAGACCCAATACGATAAACAAGAAAAATCTGATTTTTGTCTCGTCGCGCTACTGATACGCCCCATATTCCACTTAATTCGACAAGTAAAATAAATAGGAAAATTTTTGGAAATTTCGGCATGACCTATTCGTTTAAAACCATTAACCACCTGTTTCACACAACAAACTTCAATGTTTAACATTCTTGATAAATCCCGAAACGGACAAAGCTTACATTGGACACTACATGACTACAACTACTAAGTTTTTACCCAACGACAAGATAACAACATACTACATAGACTTAAAATACATATGACCAAAACTTAACCCATTTCAAAAATAATTTATAACGGAAGCGTGAGGCGGGCGTAACCAAGTGTGCACGTTCCAAGCCGTCCATACGCCTAAATCGAGGATTTACCTACATTCAACAACAATTTAAAAAAAAAATTAGTCATATTACTTATTTCGCTTACAATACCACTTACTAGCTGCATTCGTTTGATTTCATGGTTATCACTACGCATTCGATTTACCCCTTTAATGGGTAAGCTTATATTCTCATAAAGAGATTCAAGCGTATCATTTACAACCCGGTAATGACGGGTTGGTTGCTTTCAACATAAACCTTTCGTTCTATCCGTATAACGGATTGAACTTCATGCATCACGATTTTTGCTTACACGACCACCCGTTCTAGTCAGATGGCCTCATATCCTTACTCGACTTAGTTACATGAACCGGTCGACTAGCATAACATAGCATAATTCTTCGTTAGCGTAAACAAATCCGCAAGGGATTTGCTATTCGTTTACTAGCACCGTAATCACTATCACATAGTATAAACATTATAATAAAAGTTGTCCAATATAATTATTAACAATTAAAAGTAAACTTTCGTATGCAACGGAACATACCTCGGTCTTGTGATCCTTCTGATTTCTTAGAATTCGAACCTTCTTCCTTCACACCTAGATCAACATATTCATTCATTCGTTTAGTACCCTAACTTTCATTCCATCACGTTCCAATTTACACATAATTACTCTTTCAAGCATTTCATCGAACACCTAGTGTGCGTTACATTAATAAAGCATAACATACAAGCATTTTAAGCATGACTTGCTATTTCATCCTATATGTTATCACTACTCAATCTAATTCTTACAATTCCTTTAATCTACATCAATTTATCTAGCATTCGGGTATATAAGCTGAATTACATATCAAATTACATATATTCATCATTCCTATAATCTTCACATTCATAACACAAATTTCACAAAGTGGGTTTATAGAGGTTTTCTTTCAATTAACCAAAATCAAGCATGATTTCTACTCTAGGGAGTATCCTTAACATCTAAACAACACGAATCATATCACAATTTCATGATTGGGTCGAAACCCTAATTCTACAATTTATCAAATCCAGAAATTCGACTTACCACTTGATTGGGTATGGATAAATGATCGAAATTTCACCACATGCAACTGATAAACATCAATTTTTCCTTGTTAATTTGGTGAATTTGGTGAGAACAAGGGTGAACCCTTGTTTTTCTTTGCTCCAGGTCGATCCACACACACGTACAGTGTGTGTGTTTTGTGGTTTAGTCACAATTAACCTTACTAGTTTGATAATTATCATGTTTTCCCCCTCAAGGTTTATTGACTTGTAAATCTTACTCTAATCTAAAAAAAAAAAATCCACATTCAAGTACCATATTACTATACATTCCTTAATCACATTAAGTTTATTATCATTTATTGTGTTTTTCATTTTTGGGGTGTTACAAGTCTACCCCCCTTAAAAGAGGTTTCGTCCCCGAAACCTGGACATATAAAATTTTTAAACGTGTACATACCAAACAGGAATGGATAGTGCTTCCTCATTTCATCTTCCGCTTCCCATGTGAGTTTTGACCCCTTTCGGTGCTGCCATTGTACCAACACTTGTCGGACAGCCTTGTTGCGGAGCTTCTTCGCCTTGACATCTTTAATGGCTATTGGTCCTTCGACATAATTCAACCCCTCATCTAACTCAATGTCATCGAGAGGTACTAACGCGGTTTCATCCGCAAGACACTTTCTCAATTGCGACACGTGGAAGGTATTGTGAATTCCGTCTAGAATAGGCGGTAATTCTAATCGATATGCAACCCTTCCAACACGAGCCAAGATTTTAAACGGCCCAATATACCGAGGGCCTAACTTACCCCGTTTACGAAAGAGGATTATGCCTTTCCATGGCGACACCTTCAATAGAACGAAATCTCCAACTTGAAATTCAATAGGGCGCCTTCTCTTGTCTGCATAAGCTTTTTGTCGATCCTGGGCTGCTTTCAGACGAGCTCTAATCAATTCAATCTTTTCATTTGTCACTGCTATTAAATCACTTGGCGCGAGCTCCCTTTGCCCCACTTCACCCCAACATACGGGAGTTCTACATTTTCTTCCGTATAGTAGTTCGTAAGGTGCCATTTGAATGCCACTGTGGTAACTATTGTTATAAGAAAATTCCACTAGTGGTAAATGGTCATCCCAACTTCCCCCAAAATCTAAAGCGCACGCCCTCAGCATATCAATAAGTGTTTGAATGGTTCTTTCTGACTGGCCGTCGGTTTGAGGGTGGTAGGCGGTACTTATGTGTAATTTCGTCCCCACACTCTCGTGAAATCTTTGCCAGTAACGAGAGGTAAATCTAGTGTCCCGATCCGAGACAATTGACACGGGCACCCCGTGTCGAGACACAATCTCGTTCATGTAAATTTCCGCCATTTTCTCGGAAGAATAAGCTTTTTTAATGGGTAGAAAGTGGGCGCTTTTCGTAAGTCGGTCTACGATTACCCATATTGTATCATGCCCCTTTTTCGTTCTTGGAAGCTTGGTTACTAAATCCATCGTTAGTTCCTCCCATTTCCACAACGGTATCCCCAAAGGTTGTGATTCCCCGTAGGGCTTTTGATGTTCCGCTTTTACTTGAGAGCACGTTAAGCATTTTGCGACATACTTTACGATATTGCGTTTCATGCCCGGCCACCAATAATTGGCCTTCAAATCTCGATACATCTTTGTAGCCCCGGGGTGGACCGAATATCGTGATTTATGAGCTTCTTCAAGTAACGCGGTCTTGACTTCACAGAAACGCGGTATCCAAACTCGGCCGAACCTCATCTTAAGTCCGGTCGCGTTTTCTTCCAGCTTATCGGCCACACCTTTTAACCTTTCTTTCTTTAAGTCTTCTGCTACAAGCGACTTCCTTTGGGAATCCCGTATCATCTCAAGTAATTGTGGAGTAACTATCATTTTCATGGACCTCACACGAATTGAAGGTGGAGTCCCTTTTCGGCTTAGTGCATCCGCCACCACATTCGCTTTTCCCGGGTGGTAAAGGATATCGCAATCATAGTCTTTAATCAATTCTAACCATCTACGCTGCCTCATATTCAAGTCTTTCTGTTCAAAGAAGTACTTGAGGCTCTTATGATCCGAGTAAATTGTACATTTCGTACCGTATAGGTAGTGTCTCCAAATTTTTAAGGCGAACACTACCGCTGCCAATTCCAGATCATGTGTTGGGTAGTTTACCTCGTGAGGCTTTAGTTGTCGCGAAGCATATGCAATAACCTTTCCCCTTTGCATCAAAACACAACCTAACCCCTGCTGTGAAGCATCTGAATAAACAACCAGATCTTCAGTCCCATCTGGCAACGTCAGGACTGGAGGACTCGACAATTTCTCCTTCAGTATACGAAAGGCCTCTTTCTGTTCCTTACCCCATACAAACTTTTCTTTCTTTCTCGTCAGTCTGGTTAAGGGTAGAGCTATCTTCGAGAAATCCTGTATGAACCGTCTGTAGTATCCCGCGAGGCCTAGAAAACTTCTTATCTCAGTCGGACTCTTCGGGGGAACCCATTTCATTACGGCATCAATCTTTGACGGATCCACTAAAACACCTTCCGCATTGATCACGTGGCCTAGAAACTGTACCTCCCTGAGCCAGAAGGCGCATTTTGGAAATTTTGCGTAAAGTTTCTCCTTGCGGAGAATTTCGAGTACTTCACGCAAATGCTTTGCATGCTCGGCTTTGCTTCGCGAATAGACTAAGATATCATCTATGAACACGATTACCGATTTGTCTAACATCGGTCGGCACACCGGTTCATAAGATCCATAAACGCGGCCGGCGCGTTCGTCAATCCAAACGACATGACTAGAAATTCATAGTGCCCATAACGGGTTCTAAATGCAGTCTTTGGGATATCTTCTTCCCGTACTCTAACTTGATGGTACCCCGAACGCAGGTCTATCTTGGAGAACCAACTCGCCCCTTGTAATTGATCAAAAAGGTCGTCAATTCTAGGTAAAGGGTAGCGGTTCTTTATGGTCAGCTTATTTAGCTCTCTATAGTCGATACACATGCGCATCGACCCGTCTTTCTTCTTAACAAATAAGATAGGTGCTCCCCAAGGCGACACACTAGGGCATATGAAACCCTTATCTAGAAGATCTTGTAGTTGTGTCATTAATTCGCGCATCTCGGTGGGAGCAAGTCTATAGGGGGCCTTTGCAACGGGTTTCGCACCCGGATTTACTTCGATGCGAAACTCTATTTCTCTCTCGGGTAGGAGTCCCGGTAATTCTTCCGGAAATACATCCAAAAATTCATTCACGATCTCAACGTCTTCAAGCTTCGGGAGGGTTTGTCGGGCATCTACTACATAAGCTAGGTATGCTCTACTCCCGTTAAGTACGTATTTGAAAGCTTGGACCAAGGTGCACAACTTGGTTTCTACGTTTCTCTCTCCTTGAATACTCAGTTGTCTTCCACTTGGAGCTTGGATGAGCATTACCTTATTTTCACAATCAATCTCCACGTGGTGTCGCGCCAACCAATCCATCCCCACAATCATTTTAAATTCCCCCAAAACCATAGGTATGAGGTCGATGTCAAATTCCTCATCTTCTATAGTGAATTTGCAGTGTCTACACACCTCGTGTAGCATATAGATCTTACTATCGGCTATTTCTACTTCTAGAGGCATTGGCATTCGTTCAATCTTAAAGGACGGATGTTGTATAATTTCATTCGAAATAAATGACATAGTAGCTCAAGTATCGAACAGAACATAAACCGGTATGGAGTTTAATAAAAAGATACCTGAAACTACATTCGGGTGAGACTTGGCTTCTTCGGATGTAATTTGGAACATCCTTCCTTTAGCCCTAGAACCCTCCTGCTTCTTATCTTCCCTTTTTGACTCTTGCTGGAGCTTTGGGCATTCCGATTTGATGTGCCCCTTTTCAAAACAATGGAAGCAAGTCTTCGGGCTAGTTGGACATTGATAAGACGAATGCCCTTCTTTACCACATTTATAGCATCCCTTTTTTCCTAACAAGCATTCCCCCGTATGTAGTTTTCCACAAGTCTTGCATGGCGTGATACCACTCTTCGACTTATCCTTTCTTCCTTGCTCTTGATACTTCCCCTTTTTAGTGGGAGTCGAACTTCCACTCTTTTCATTTGGTCTCTGTAACAACTCTCATTAAAATCAATAATTAGGATGATAATTAATCAATAAGGAAACCCTAATTAAGACACCCAAGCATGTCAAGCAGGTAGGTAGGCATGTCAATCAAGCAGGTAGGTAGGCATGTCAAGCAGGTAGGTAGGCATGTCAATCAAGCAGGCAGGTAGGCATGTCAATCAAGCAGGTAGGTAGGCATGTCAAGCAGGTAGGTAAGCATGTCCCAAAAAATTAGTATAAATAGAGGACATTGGGACTTGATCTGGGAAGTTGAAACGACGCTCATAAGTTCTGTGTACGTCGAGTTATAGTTAAATCAGTCCACAACACACACTAATTCACGAAGTGCTGCCACAATCAGGGTAATAACTCGATCGCTATTACGATTCATTTTCCGACTGATCAATATATCCAATGGATGTTTAAGTGCCGCCCACATTAGGGTTATACTTTGTCGTTCGTCGTTAAATCGATGGATGTTTAAGTATCGCACTTTGTCGTTCGTTGTGAGAATTTGATCTCGTGAGTTATCGTAAATGTTGTATTGATTATTAACCTGGTTTTGTGTGCATGGTTATCTAAAATTAGGTTAACAAGGCTAATCAGTAGGCTTATACTCTGCTCGTTAAATCTGCAATGTGAGTCATTCTCTTTTTCTCAAACTGTTTTACAATACCTCAAAGTATTTTCAAAAAGTTATAATTACAGGGACTAAGTCGTGGATATCTTGCTTTATTGGTTAGTGGGGTATTGTGCACATTACTAATTTTCTCCCAGTTAGGTTCATTGACCTACTTGGGATAATCACTGTTAGGTTCATTGACCTACAGGGATAATCATCACTATTTAGGTTCATTGATCTAATAGTGGTATGACCATCGTCACCATTGTGACAGTGCCAGATAAATATAAGATATAAAACCATTGTAATCGCTCTTATGCTGTAATTAATAACTACGCATCATTTTATGTAAATAGAATGATTCACTCAGTATTTCCCCGCTGACAAACCTTTTTCAAACATGTTTCAGGTAATCTGTTGTGAGTAAAGAAAAAGTGCCATGAAGCACTACAAGCTTAGAAAGGTGGCTCAATGTAAATAAATAAAGAAACATGTTTTGTAAAATAAAGATTTCCCCGTGAAATCATCTTATTGTAAATTATTGAGTTTTATCCATAGATTATATAAACGGGCAGTTTTAAATATTGAAAGATCCTGTTTTAAAAAGACTTCCGCTGTCGTCTAAATTAAATACCGCAGGATTTCTGTCCCGCGGCTCCTGGAACGGGTTAAACCGGGCCGGGGGTCGTGACAGAAATAAGGTGGTATCAGAGCCACTTCTCAAGCCACTGATTTAAGCCAATTAAGTATTTAGAAAATACTTAATTTCCATTAATTGCTATTTTGTAATTATTTGTTTATTTATCTGACTAATTGTATATAGTATGAGCAGATCTTTACATGCTAGTCAATGTAATAAGTAATGCAAATTCTTAAATAATTTAACCTTTATTGTCCACAATCTAGAAGTCTTATCAAGAAAATCAATAAAATTTACAAAATAAAACCTCGTGTAATGTAAATTTCAGTTATTTTAATAGTACCCAGTAGAAACTAATATTTAAAAAGTTTTCTATAAATTTTATGAATTCTGACTATATCTATTTTGCTAAACAGCATGAGTAATTTGTCTGAGGCCCTTCAGAATTTAAATCTCTATCCAGTAAGAGTAGAAGTTTCCAGAGATTTCAATAGATATATACCAGATATAGAAGAACCTATAGAATTTGATGCTTTACCTCTCGAAAAACCCAAGCCCAAGGAAATAGAAATTGGGGAAAACTCTAGGCAAATTGAAAAGTTACCATCTCAGGAAGAGCTAGATTTTATAATGGCAAGCCATAATATTATTAAGCCTGTTAATGAAAATATTTTTAATCACTCTCTTGAAACACAACTACCAATGAACTTAGAACCAGCCATTCCAAATTCTTCAATCCACTCGCAAATAGATGAATGGTTGACTAATAAAATACAGTTACAAAACCATCCCTATAAGCTTTTTCCTCAGTTCAATTCAGAACCTTTACCAAATCCACCAATAAGTAACAAGAATACGGATGAACTTCGCTTTGCTGAAGAACTAATGGATACTGGGAATAGAATCCAAGAGATTTGGGGAACAGATGAGAGGGAACGCCATTACTAGAATATCATCCACATGATAGGGGATATATGGAACTGTGGTTATGTAATAGTAAAAGTAAGTATGTGTAAAATAAATAATAAAACGGCTATACATAGAAGCATGATATAATCAATAAAACAAATGAAATTTTAGAAAATTTACAAATTTTGTTCGTTTATGTGATTATGTGCAATTAAGTGTAACCTTGGATTATTTCTTGTATACTAATTATTTATCTATAAATTAGTTATCAGATGGAAAATGCTAATAACGAACCAGTTAACGAGATTAATCAATCTGAACATCAATCAGGGGATCAATATATGACTAGGCAGGATATAGAAAATATCGTTGCTCAAGGAATCGCCAACACTATTCCAACAATGATTGCTCAAGGGATAGCCAACGCTATTCCTGTAATCGTTGCTGCTGTTAAAAATCCAATAGAACCACAACAAATCATTCCTAGCAAACGCATTTCTGAAGATAACTTCAGTAATAGTGTAAACAGAGGCAATGATCATGTTAATCATGACCATGAACCACAACAAGCGCCGCTCCCTAAGAAAATGAAAGTTGCAACGCCTGGTTGCACTTACAAAGAATTTCTTGCTTGTAAACCATCTGAGTTTGCAGGCAATGAAGGAGCAACTGCGGCACTACGTTGGTTAGAGAAAACTGAGGCAGTAATTGCCATAAGTAAATGTGTTCAGGATGATCAAGTCATGTATGCGTCAAACCTTTTCAAAGAAGGGCACTAGAATGGTGGAATACGGTGTTACAAGCAAAAGGAAGAAGAATGGCGTATGCTCTAAACTGGGAAGAATTTAAGAGTCTTGTAGAAAGAAAATTCTGTCCCGAATATGAAAAGGAACAAATGACAAATAAGTTTCTAACCCACCGGATGGTGGATGTAGATTGTCGAAAGTATACTACGACATTCTTCGAGTATGCTCGAGTAGTACCAACCCTGGCTTCGCCAGAACCGGTACTTATTTCTCGTTATATTTGGGGATTGATTGCTGAAATCCGTAATATCGTCAAGGCTGCGAAACCTCGCACGATTGATGATGCGGTGGACTTAGCCAATACTCTGACTGACGAACTAGTACGGACAAGAGAAGAAAATAGAAGAAAGGAAGTAGCCCAAAAGATTACCCAAGTATTCCATTCGGGTAACCATAACAATTTCAAGGAAGGAGGGAATGGGCAATCTTCCACTAGTCCATTTTGCAATTCTTGTAAAAGAAAGCATTTTGGAAGATGCAAGGGATATTGCAATTTTTGCAAAATTCCAGGGCATCAGGAAGAAGACTGCCGGAGGAAGAGATCTTCAGTCTGCTACAACTGTGGAGAAGTTGGACATCTTAGGCCAGATTGTCCAAAACTGAACAAACCATCTGACAATAAAGCCAAACCTGTAGAAGGAGCAAAGAGGAATGTAAGAGCCTTCCAATTGACTGCTCAGGAAGCAGAGCTCATTCCAGATGTGATAGCAGGTACGTTCTTAGATTACAACGGTTACACAAAAGTATTATTTGACTCTGGTGCAAACCAAAGTTTTATAAATACTTCATTCTGTCAAGATCTTAACTTACCTTTAACTAGCATTAGACAAATCTTTACAATCAAAAAGGCAAGCGGAAATACCCTCATCTATTTCAGTAAATCTCGAGGACGAGATTTTTCTTAAGGTGGGGAGGATGTAACAATTCTCATTAAAATCAATAATTAGGATGATAATTAATCAATAAGGAAACCCTAATTAAGACACCCAAGCATGTCAAGCAGGTAGGTAGGCATGTCAATCAAGCAGGTAGGTAGGCATGTCAAGCAGGTAGGTAGGCATGTCAATCAAGTAGGCAGGTAGGCATGTCAATCAAGCAGGTAGGTAGGCATGTCAAGCAGGTAGGTAGGCATGTCAAGCAGGTAGGTAAGCATGTCCCAAAAAATTAGTATAAATAGAGGACATTGGGACTTGATCTGGAAGTTGAAACGACGCTCATAAGTTCTGTGTACGTCGAGTTATAGTTAAATCAGTCCACAACACACACTAATTCACGAAGTGCTGCCACAATCAGGGTAATAACTCGATCGCTATTACGATTCATTTTCCGACTGATCAATATATCCAATGGATGTTTAAGTGCCGCCCACATTAGGGTTATACTTTGTCGTTCGTCGTTAAATCGATGGATGTTTAAGTATCGCACTTTGTCGTTCGTTGTGAGAATTTGATCTCGTGAGTTATCGTAAATGTTGTATTGATTATTAACCTGGTTTTGTGTGCATGGTTATCTAAAATTAGGTTAACAAGGCTAATCAGTAGGCTTATACTCTGCTCGTTAAATCTGCAATGTGAGTCATTCTCTTTTTCTCAAACTGTTTTACAATACCTCAAAGTATTTTCAAAAAGTTATAATTACAGGGACTAAGTCGTGGATATCTTGCTTTATTGGTTAGTGGGGTATTGTGCACATTACTAATTTTCTCCCAGTTAGGTTCATTGACCTACTTGGGATAATCACTGTTAGGTTCATTGACCTACAGGGATAATCATCACTATTTAGGTTCATTGATCTAATAGTGGTATGACCATCGTCACCATTGTGATTTGTCACCATTGTGACAGTGCCAGATAAATATAAGATATAAAACCATTGTAATCGCTCTTATGCTGTAATTAATAACTACGCATCATTTTATGTAAATAGAATGATTCACTCAGTATTTCCCCGCTGACAAACCTTTTTCAAACATGTTTCAGGTAATCTGTTGTGAGCAAAGAAAAAGTGCCATGAAGCACTACAAGCTTAGAAAGGTGGCTCAATGTAAATAAATAAAGAAACATGTTTTGTAAAATAAAGATTTCCCCGTGAAATCATCTTATTGTAAATTATTGAGTTTTATCCATAGATTATATAAACGGGCAGTTTTAAATATTGAAAGATCCTGTTTTAAAAAGACTTCCGCTGTCGTCTAAATTAAATACCGCAGGATTTCTGTCCCGCGGCTCCTGGAACGGGTTAAACCGGGCCGGGGGCCGTGACAGTCTCTTTTCACCACGTTCTTCTTGCCTCTTGATTTCTATTTCTCTATCCCGCGCTAGGTTGATGAGCTCATCAAGGGTCTCGCATTTCGAGGGAGTGATGAATTCCCTGAATTCTGCCTTCAGTATGCCGTAAAAGCGATTGATCTTCATTCTTTCGGTTTGCACAAACTCCGTACAAAACTTCATCTTATCCAAGAAAATACTAGATATCTCATTTATCGTCTCGCTTTTCTGTCGGAGGCGTAAGAAATCTTCTTGAATCTTATCAATGGCTGACTGAGGGCAATGGTACTTCAGGAAGGGTTCTTTAAATTCTTGCCAAGTCATTGTCTGAAGTTTGTCCTCACCTACCTCCTTACTATAAGCATCCCACCAATCTTTCGCTTGAAAGGTGAGTTGTCCCGTAGCGAACATCACTTGATCCTCCTTATCACACCGACTTTGTTTAAACACCGCCTCCATGCTTAAGATCCATCTTTGGCACATTATTGGATCGATTTTACCATCGACGTGGTAGGCTTACATGCCATGAAATCTTTATATGTGCATCGTTGTTCCTTGCCTTTACCTTTAGACCCTTCAATTAATTCTTTCAACTCTTCGATTTTACTTGCCATCATGGCATCCACAACTCCCAACACCCGATTCTCTACTTCTTGAGCTAATCGTGGAAGATTAGCTTGCATAACCTCTTCCGCTACCTCCGCGACCCTATTGTTAAACACTTCTTGACGAACCGTGTCATCATCTTCGTTAGCGTTTCTTGCATCAGCCATCTATAAAATAGCATTTACATTCATCAATACAACAAGCTTTCAGTACATCATAATTCATTAGTCCGACTTTACTATATTAACATTCTTATATTCTAGACTTTATCATTCGTTCGTGTCTTTTGGCACCTTACTTTCATCTTTTACAATTTTCCTTCCTTTGTAACCACTACGTGTGGTCTCACATATCTTATTAGGCCTTATATGGCCCTTACATGAGCGTTTAATAGGTCTTTGGACAATTCGGAGACTCAAAATACGAAGAACAAAACAAAACAAAATCTGGGATTTGTGCGTGGTGTCGGCGACGGCCAGATGGTCCGTCGGCGACGGCTACTGTAAACGCCCGTCGGCTGAAAAAGCCCGTAGGCAGCGAGTTAGGCCGTCGGCCATTTGGGGGCGTCGGCGACGCACAATGACGGCGTCGGCGACGGCTTGTCGAAATGCTGAAACGCTGCTGCTTTTAATTTTAAGCATTTTACTCTTTTTTCGGGTCCATTTCCAGCCGTATGGTTCCTGGAATTCATCGTTTCGCCTTCCCTTACCACTTTACACAAATACTTATCTTCAATATTTACATCATAAACTTACTATGCATACTCGCGGTTACCGAAACTTAACTTTTTACCTCGTTGGCGATCTTGGAACGAGCACTCCTTCAAGCGAGCCATTGGTTTGAGTTCAAGCGCTATTACTCCAGCTCGAATCCCTCAAACCTAGGCTCTGATACCAACTTGATACGCCCCATATTCCACTTAATTCGACAAGTAAAATAAATAGGAAAATTTTTGGAAATTTCGGCATGACCTATTCGTTTAAAACCATTAACCACCTGTTTCACACAACAAACTTCAATGTTTAACATTCTTGATAAATCCCGAAACGGACAAATCTTACATTGGACACTACATGACTACAACTACTAAGTTTTTACCCAACGACAAGATAACAACATACTACATAGACTTAAAATACATATGACCAAAACTTAACCCATTTCAAAAATAATTTATAACGGAAGCGTGAGGCGGGCGTAACCAAGTGTGCACGTTCCAAGCCGTCCATACGCCTAAATCGAGGATTTACCTACGTTCAACAACAATTTAAAAAAAATTAGTCATATTACTTATTTCGCTTACAATACCACTTACTAGCCGCATTCGTTTGATTTCATGGTTATCACTACGCATTCGATTTACCCCTTTAATGGGTAAGCTTATATTCTCATAAAGAGATTCAAGCGTATCATTTACAACCCGGTAATGACGGGTTGGTTGCTTTCAACATAAACCTTTCGTTCTATCCATATAACGGATTGATCTTCATGCATCACGATTTTTGCTTACACGACCACCCGTTCTAGTCGGATGGCCTCATATCCTTACTCGACTTAGTTACATGAACCGGTCGACTAGCATAACATAGCATAATTCTTCGTTAGCGTAAACAAATCCGCAAGGGATTTGCTATTCGTTTACTAGCACCGTAATCACTACCACATAGTATAAACATTATAATAAAAGTTGCCCAATATAATTATTAACAATTAAAAGTAAACTTTCGTATGCAACGGAACATACCTCGGTCTTGTGATCCTTCCGCTTTCTTAGAATTCGAACCTTCTTCCTTCACACCTAGATCAACATATTCATTCATTCGTTTAGTACCCTAACTTTCATTCCATCACGTTCCAATTTACACATAATTACTCTTTCAAGCATTTCATCGAACACCTAGTGTGCGTTACATTAATAAAGCATAACATACAAGCATTTTAAGCATGACTTGCTATTTCATCCTATATGTTATCACTACTCAATCTAATTCTTACAATTCCTTTAATCTACATCAATTTATCTAGCATTCGGGTATATAAGCTGAATTACATATCAAATTACATATATTCATCATTCCTATAATCTTCATATTCATAACACAAATTTCACAAAGTGGGTTTATAGAGGTTTTCTTTCAATTAACCAAAATCAAGCATGATTTCTACTCTAGGGAGTATCCTTAACATCTAAACAACACGAATCATATCACAATTTCATGATTGGGTTGAAACCCTAATTCTACAATTTATCAAATCCAGAAATTCGACTTACCACTTGATTGGGTATGGATAAATGATCGAAATTTCACCACATGCAACTGATAAACATCAATTTTTCCTTGTTAATTTGGTGAATTTGGTGAGAACAAGGGTGAACCCTTGTTTTTCTTTGCTCCAGGTCGATCCACACACACGTACAGTGTGTGTGTTTTATGGTTTAGTCACAATTAACCTTACTAGTTTGATAATTATCATGTTTTCCCCCTCAAGGTTTATTGACTTGTAAATCTTAATCTAATCTAAAAAAATCCACATTCAAGTACCATATTACTATACATTCCTTAATCACATTAAGTTTATTATCATTTATTGTGTTTTTCATTTTTGGGGTGTTACAGCTACGCAACGGCATACAAAGATCGTCGTCGCGCAACGCAACCCCCTTAGATATGATCGGGACACTTGGCAGCCATGTGGCAGCCACGTGGCAGGTCTAGGGTGGTGACTAATCATACCTAAGCCCTAGACAGGGCCTTCGCGCTACACGAAGGTAATAAGGGCTTCCCGTCGGTCAGAATTCAGCTATAAAAGGGACGATCACTTGACATTCCAACTCGTTCAATTCTTTTCTTTCTTTCAAACTTTTTGCTCAAGTTATAATACCCTAAATAACTTTGAAGCTCTGCCCCGTTGTAAGTATTTTAACCCCTGATCACTGGTTCGATACCATGTCCGATTGATCTTGAGCCCAGCAATAGATGCCAAGGCGCTGCCTGATAAAGGCTATGCTTTGTAAACTATGTTGGGGTTCTGATCTCGTGACGTATTGATAAAGTTGAATTGGGTTATTATACTAACACGCGTGCATTGTATATTTTTAATTGGAACTCAGGAAAATCACCAGAAAATATTCTCAGGAAGCTTATAGTAAAACCTAAGTTTACAAAGTGAGTCATTCTTCTTTTTATCAACCTACTTTACAAAATCCTAAATGTTTTTAAATTATACTTACAATAGTTAAGTTTTTGTATTCTACAATTACTGCCAGTATGTGGGGTTTTGTATACACTACTAGTCAAGCGTTGCTATTGGACAAAGAGTTAGCCAATAGTAATATGACCACAGTCATTGTAACTGCCAACGTGACAAATACTGATTGAGGTTTTGGTAGATAAAAACATTGTAATATTATAACAACCCTCCTAAAACCTCTTAACTTAACCCTAAAATATACACCGTATACGAGCAACGAGCCTAAAATACCTTAATAATTATAAAAATCAAATAAAAACAAATATATGGGGTTGTCGCGGGCCGCGACCCAGACCCCCTAAGTCTGTCGCGGGGCGCGACATAGTGACACTGGCGACACCCTGGTCAGCCATGTGTCCGGTTACGTGTGGAACCTACCCGCTGACACGACACCCCAACCGATGACGGAAACATCGGGGCGCGGTACTGAGCGAAACAGATTGTCCAGGAGAATCCATAACAACTATTTGTTATAATATATTAAAGGTTCATGTCCAATACCACGAACATATAAAATAAAAATAGTTATTACAGACGATGTTCTCAAATACAAATACAAATATCCATTCCGACAACTCAGATTTTATTTAGTTTGTTTCTAGACTCCATCCAAGCTTGATTCCAGCAAATAACAAGCAAAGCATCCTAAGCATTCAAACACCTGTCACATACGTTAAAATAGAGGTCAATACACATAGTGTAAAGGTGAGCATACAAGTTTAATAGTATAGTAGAGTTCGAAATCGTTTACGCATAACCAGCATGTAACATGTAGCAAAGTGAAAGCTAGTAGGTTATCGACAGAGAAATATGCACAGACGTGACTGCGAGTTGTAGAATGCGCAACACATATCCTCACTGGGACACGTGAAGTAAAGCCCTTAACAACCCCTGTCCACGACAGGTGCTGAGTCCAAACTATAGTACCATCGTTGCTAAGGTGTCAGGCAACAATCACTGTGTTAACATAACATACAAGCATTCATCGAATAACACGTAACATGCAATAACGGTCAGCGTATAAATAGTGTTTGCGTTGTGTGTTGATTGTGATTTGAATAAGTAACGTATGTAACACCCAAAAGTGCGTAAGCAAAAGGGATAGAGTATACTCACAGATCGTGCTTAACAAGTAAACACTCTCTTGGATTGAAGGGAGCGCTGAGAGATTAGCCTGAACAGTTAATGATAGCATAAGCGAAAGAACGGCGCGATAAACAGTGCAGTGTCTCTAAGCGTCGGATGGTAATCCGATCGGATGTCGGATGGCTATCCGATTGGTTGGCCATTCGATCGGATATCAATCCATTCGGATGGTCACCTGATCGGATGGCCATTCAATTGGATTGACATTCGTTTGGTAAGGATGTGTTTGTGTATAATGGCTTTGAAGTTTTCGTTGTAGCATTTTGAAAACAGAGAAGTATCTCTACCTTTCAGGTCGTTCGATCGAATGGCAGTTCGATCGGATGGCGATCCATTCGGCGAGACATTTCTTTCGAGAACAAGTTCATAGCAGGATTGTCACTCGATCGGATGGTCTACCGATCGAGTGGCAATCCGTTAGAACTGTCTATGTATCGAACATGTTGAAAATTGTTAAGTGTTGAGACCAAGTGCAATCCGATTGGATGGCTGTTCGATCGGATGACAATCCGATCGGACGACAATCCGTCCCAACGATCTGATCGTCCTGGCACTTGATTATTTTGAAAGTTTATGTGGTTTGATTGAGACGGTATGACAATGTGCTAAACAACAGAAACCCCATCATGACCCAAGTGATCTGATCGAACAGGAATCACCCTAGTCCGATCAGTTAACTGTTCGTGACGGTTGTTCATGTTTAACCCGAAATTAGTTGCCCCTTAGATAGAAATCGGATATTGAACCGACACATCACTAAGAATGATTAGAAGATCGGAACGAGCTCCGACTCTATTGGTTTTGAGTGCATTGAGTGTAAAAGAGTTGAAAGAAAGTTAAAAAACCATCTTTCAATCCTTTTAACCATGAATATGGGTATATCTATGCGAAAACATTGTTTAATCATGTGGAAATCTTTCATATCTAAGTTGTTCTTGGTGGAATGAGGCCAAAACTTGAAGTTCATAAGAACTCCATGATGACATCACCCTAGAACACCTCAAATCCGTTGATTTCACGGTTAAAAGTTGAGATTCAAAGGTGAAAAAGATGAAGAAGTGTGTGTAGATCATAGAAGTACAGGATTTAGGTTGAAAACTTACAAGAATCGCGAGAAATCGAGAGAAAGAAGGCTTGGAACGCGGCTGGTCGAGTGAGAGAGCTGTCACATCAAGTGATGTGACAGGAGGGGTATTTGTAGGTTGCCAAAAAGGGAAAGGAGGGCAAGTGGTCGGATAGGATGCACCTCGATCAGATGACACTCCGATCGGATGGGAATCCGATCGGATGGTAATTCGATCGGATGGCCATCCGATCGAGCGGTCACTCGATCGAGTGGCTCCGACGAGTTGCGTTTTGGCGTTTCGTTTCGCGTGTTGAGCGATGCGATGCGATGGATGAATAATAAACACACAAATACTATATCTAACATACAATCCTCATAAATAACTTGCGTTTAGCGTTTGCGATTCGATTGTGATGGAGTTGCGATTGCGTTTCGACTAATCACCACAACATAAACATAACTAAGCATGCACAAGTAACACATAAATAGCACACACACGTAAAACAATATCCAGAATGCACAATTCGTGTTGCGAATGCGATTGCGATGCGATAAGCGATAAAACATGCGATAACATCGATTACTCACAGATACTCCACATAATACAACTAAAGCGATTTAAATAAAAGATTCTATTACAAGTCAAAGAAGTCAAATCAGTAATTAAGCAAGGAGTGACAGATCGCATTTAGCAATCTTTTCTTCCTTTGACTTCAATCTTGACTTTGACTTTCGTAACACGGGGTGTTACACAAATGCTAACTGTCCTTTCTTATTAGCTCCACTGTAGTTTCTATTTTAGAAACTACAACAAAGGCTTCTTTGACAGCAGGTAAGGTTTCTTTCTTTAACAAATTAGTCCTAACCCCTTGATATTCATTATCCGACCTCATAAGAAACTGCATTAATTTTATCATACTATTAAAACCATTAAAATCCTTAGCAGCATCACAGGTGCAAGAAGGCAATTGCAAAATTTGATCCAACTGTCTCCACATTATGTTCAATTTATGATAATATTTAGAGACAGTTGATCCATTTTGTGCAAAAGAATTGATTTTTTGATATAATTCAAACATCATTGAACCATCAATTTTGTTATATGTCTCTTTTAAATTAGACCAAACATCACTAGCAAGTTTTGAAAACATATGACCCATATAAAGATCCTAACTAATAGAATTTAAAGTCCAAGTAGGAACAATGGAGTTACACATATCCCATTGTTTAGCTAACACTTTATTGTTTTCAGATTTGACACACGTTTTATCAACAAAAGCCCATTTATTCTTTACTTGTAAAGCTAATTGCATTGCATTAGACCAAATGGTGTAATTTTCAGAACCTTTTAGTTTAATTGTCACTATAGTACGAGGGAGTCTGAAGGATGCAAGTATAGTGGATCACTTGCATCCAATTTTCTAACAAGAGTCTCAGGTGGTGGATCGGAAGGACCACCACCAGATGTAACAACAGGACCATCAACCATGATCAATCACAAAAGACAATTAACCACAACATAACACACCATTAAACCAAAAAAGAAATCACACAACAATTTATAACAACTATACAAGATAACGATCACACTGCAAATAAGGCGCATCGTACACAGAGGATTCGATCAGTGGTTCATCACTCAAGGGTGCCACCGCATATCATATCAGGGAGCCATCTAGACCTAAACTCAAATAGACTTAATAACTAGTAAAGAAACGAGATCAACACAACAATAAAAAACAACAGATAACAAACAATATACACAAATCAAGAGAAGATGCAACAATTAGAGCAGATAGGACTCGGTCAACCACCGGTCTGACTAACTCGGCAATAGAGAATGCCTAGACTCAACTTATGCAAGTGTAACAACTAGAAAATAAAGATCAAACAAGGAATGATCTCACCGAGTGCGTATAACTCCAAGCGAATCATACTTGTAGCCTTCACTTAGGGCTACAAGTTTTTGATTAGAAGAACAATAACAAGATTCTGTTAGTTTGCCCTGTAATCTTCTAGGATTACAGAGACCAATAAGAACCCCCTTGAAGTACCACAAACCCTAGAATTAGGGTTTCTGTCTTTTTCGCTGAGCACGGACCCCAAGAATATCAAGAACACAAGATTTGGAATCGACAGATCCAAAGTACCACCAAGACTCCCCAGATCAGCACGAATCTGGTCAGATATAATGTAGATCTAACCCTAAAATTGCAGTGGAACAACCATAACCCTAAGAGCTTCCTAGAGCTCTGATACCATGTTAAAAACAAGGTATCATAAACAAATCTACGAACACACCTGAGATACCCAAACTTAATGATTTATTCCCAATATCATCCAGATCTTATTACAACCAAATATGACTCGCACACCTCCCACTTAAAACTCTCACACACATTATCAATATGACAGTCATAATAACAACAAAACGAGAATAGCACTCATAATAACAGATTCAACAAGAATCTGTTTAACTTAAAAGTGAAACCCTAATCGCCTACAAAAGGAGAGAGAAAGTAACAAAGAGAATGTTCGCGAATAATGCCAAGTGAAGTCCGAATCTCCCCTATTAAACTGGTTATATGTTATCTTTTGAACACCTGGTCTGAACTATTTTTGTTTGAACATCAACTAATCGATTATTCGATGCCATAAAAGATCCGTTAATCTATTTACTTGTAGTTTGTTCTCCTGTAATTGTTTTTGAACTTTATATGTGGTTGAACCGGATTTTTATTTATTTTTTCCTTAAATCATATAAAGTAACAAGTTGACGCTAACCCGCGCGTTGCAGCGGGATGCTAATCAAGGTTATAGTATTAGATACAGTTTAAAAATATGATCGATTTACTTTATGATATGATATGCATACATGTTTGGCTAATGCTTTAATGTGCAATATGTGAACATGTGTTGGCTAAATCTTAATCAAAACCATACATAATCTATAAAATTGTTTCGTGGATATGCTATACAACATCATACTGTACCAAGTTAAATAATTAATCATGTACTGTTAAAGACAATGAAAAAGTTTTAGAAAAGATCTTTGAACACTAACAAAAACAGGGAAACAATAAATAACCTGTATTGATCTTTGTTCGTTCGATGGCTATTCAGGGTGGAGGCGGAAAACGGTGGGGCGTTGTAGATGCGGTAGACAGAGAGAAAGATGGAGAAAAAAATGAAGAGGACGGTTGAATGGGGTAAATGTAGTCGTTGCGTCCACAAAAAGTAAACGATACTGGTGTGGCGGTTGGACGGCGCGTCACTGGTGGATAGTAAATAGTAATGATAATCAAACGATTGGAATGGTATTGATACAGGGGCTGGGCGAGGGGGTAAGTATTAAAAAAATAGAATCGTTAAATAGGAAATATGAAGAATCGTCATTTAACCGTATTCAATAAAAAGGAGGTGCATCGATCCATATCTTCAAATTTTCACTGTCAAAACATTGGTTTTCCCTGTTCACATTCAAATGGAATAAGATATGTGTATAACGTTAACCAAACCGATGCGATGCGTCAATTAAAACAAACCGCCAACAACATTAAAATAAATACGCAATCGATGAACGGATTAAAAAAATTAAAATGAAATATGTTATATTAATAGGCTACAAAACGATAATTAATAAACTATAAACTGCTCCCACGTTATCAAAGGAAATCGGAAGAAACATAAAGAACGGAATTCGGATTTGAGTCATCTCAACATATTAACAGAGTAAAAAACAATGGATTCTTTTACTGATAATCTCCAAACCATCGTTTGACGTCGCTGCCGTATCTCCATGGATAACAAATCCACAATCCGTCACAACCATACAACAAAAACACCCTTTTTATCCTCAAACCTCTACCGGAAGTAGACACGCCGTAATGGAACCGACAAACACCTTAACCGCCGCCAACGCCATCATAGTTTACCGGACGACCGTACTTAACCGCTGCCATTATAGATCAGTAATGGAACCGAGAAACACATTAACCGCTGCCGTCACAGATCACCGGATGACTGTACTTAACCGTTGCCGTCACAGTTCACCGGATTACTGTATATAACCATTCACCGTCCTAAAAACCGTCATTGCATCATCCTTTAATTAACCAAAGGGTTGTGTCCCTTGAATTTAACAACATATCTTTGTATCACCAACTTTTTTTAAAGTGAGAATATGAATAGACAAAACCTGCATTAAACACGATATTAAGAAGACGGAAACCCTTATGTGTGGTCCGACCATACTCCGACGCTCTTTGTTGTATCTGAAACAATTGTATCTACAACATGCAGAATTAAAATTACACATTTACTAAATCATTTGCATACAGATTAACAATCACAATTATTATTATTATTCTAAAACAAAATACAATAAACATGAACACCATAAATTAGACAACATAAAAATCAATACACAACAGAAGAAAAAACGTAAATCACCAGTGCAACAATGTGAAGGAATCTAGAGTTTCGGTGTGAGAAGCGACCACTATGCTTCAAAGGCAGGCGGCGGAACTGAGTGGCCAAAGATAAAGGATGGATGGGGTTTTATAGTGCATGAAACAGTGGCAAATGACGGGAACCGGTGGATGGAGTTGACGCGGCAGTTGGGTTCTTTTCAAAAGGCGGCATGAGTCTGGTTTCAGTTGTCAAATGTAAAGTGGCGACTATTTGTTGAATGTATATAATTTTTCTAAAGGCGCGTGGGCATGAATGTTTGTCAGTTCCATTTTCAACCAGTGGGTGTGAATGTTAGTGCCAACCGGTGTCAAATCCTTTCGTAAATCATGAAGCAGGGACGCAACCCTTAAACATACCCCAAGTTAGTATTTGTAGGGTTATATAATTCTACATTCTGTTAACTCAAATGACCACAAAAAAGATAAAATAGGTTTATATTTTATTTCATATTAATGAGTTAAATACACCGTTAGTCCCTGTGGTTTATGGAAAGTAACAATCTTAGGTACTAATAGTTTAAAGTAACAATCTAAGGTTTTAACTTTTGATTTTGTAACAATTTAACTTAAACACTCATAAAACTTGGTTATCATTTTTTGAAATATTCCCTTTAATTTACTTGTAAGCTAATTACAGAAGTGGCTTCAAAATAGCTTTAAGTATAATAATTTAAAAAATGGTTTACTTACATAATTAAAAAGGTTTAATTAAATAATAAGAGAAAAAGAATAATTGTGTTTTATATATTACTAGAGTTAATTTTGTGGTTAGTCCATGTGGTTTCTCCAAAGTTCAAGGTTGGGTACTAAGTTCTCAGTTAGTTTTTAACGGCCATTAGGCGCAGTCAAATTCCTATCATCAAGGTTCGATGGGAAGGAAAACGTGGCGCTGAATTCACTTGGGAACTCGAAAGTGATATGAAGACGAAGCATCCGCATCTTTTCGTTACTTCTTCTTAAATTTCGGGAAGAAATTTTCTAAAGGAGGGGAGACTGTAACGCCCTGCTCTTTCGTACTTTCCATAATTAGAAAGTCTTGTTTGTATTTCTATTTTTGGAAATCTTGTGTTCTTGTAATCGTTCTTTCGTTGTAATCATTGTAAAATCCGAGACTTGGATCATAATGAAATTCGTACTTTTCTTTACATTCATGTTACACACATTTCATGCTTGTTCGTACATTTAAATTTATCAAACATGCGACACTTTAATCACAATATGTGCAAAATACGTCAAACATGTAAACATGTGCCTTATATGCTAAATTTGCGCAAATTCGATACTTATTCTCGACATTCATACTTGTTTATACTCGTTTTATATTAGCTTCATGATATTGTTACATTATAAACCTTTAAATATGTTTCTCATACTTAAAACACATTGAAAACAACTTAAAACATCAATATACCAAAGTCTAGGGGTCAAAAGTGGTAAAAAATCCAACATTTTCTCGGCTGCATGGCGTCGCCACCCGTGACGGGTGGAGGAGAATTCCTCCATGGGCCGCCACGGGCACTAATCCAAAGAAAAGTTGTTCAGCTCACTATTTTGAGCGGGATTTGGTGATTTTTGAGTTTAAACTTGCCTCTAATGCATTTAATTCTTCACCAAACCCAACCCTAATCCTCCCCTATAAAACCCAAGTGTTGTCCAAGCTATTTTCACTTTGGAAACACTTCCAAATCACTTTAAAACTCTCTAATCGCAGCTGCAAATCAGTGTTCGAGCAGAAGCATACCTCTTCACTAAAGTGAGCATAACTTACTCATTACTTGTCTGATTCACTCGATTCTTTTTCCTACATGCTTGGATTGACCTTAGCTTCATTTCCATTGGTTTTCCCTGGAAATTCAGAGCCTGGAATGTCGCCAAAAAGGCTCCAAATTTCACTCATTGTATCTGTTTTGGTTCAACCTTTACTAAACATGATTCAACTTGAGTCTAACTCATCTCAAACCTATGTCCTTATGCTTATAACCACTTCTATGGTTTGTTAGGCTTAAAAACAAGGTTGAGACATTCAAAATCAGAGGTATAACCTTACAAACTTTCTGTTTTGTTCAAGGGTTTAACCCACAAGTGATGTTCAAGCTCAAGACTTGATGAAAGTGTGATTTAGGATTAGCTTGGGCTATCCTACTTGTAAATCCACACATTGCTTGATGTTTTCTTATAGATTAGTTGTTCATATGCTTTTGTTTCTTGTAAGTTCATGACCCTCCATAAATGTTCATAACATCAAGTGTAGTGGTGAACATCTAGAAGTACCTAAATGGAAGACTTGTTCTTCCTACCTCCTACATGAATTCTATGACACTTAAGAGGTTCCTAAATGGAGGATTCATCCTCCTATCTCATGTTTGAATTATTGGACTTATTAATGTATAATACATAACCCATATAATACTTACATATACTATCCAACATTTGAGCCTTTGATGGTGAATTTGTGTTCATTCGTCAAAGTACTAGATTAACATCATCTAAGACCTAAAACTTGTTATGATTCTAATGGGTGTCCTACTCATGAAAACATTATAACCCTTGGGGTTTCATAGTGTCAAACAAGTATTTCGTGTTAAAAGATGATTACTTTCATATTTATGTTCTTATGTTTTAAACTCCGAATCTTCATTCCACCATTATACTCCAATACTTATACGCCTTTGTTTCTTCGTGTAGAAGGACTTGGTGTTCCAACCTTCCACAACAACTCACTCGCGGATTCACAAGTTGAAGACTTGCAAAACCGTGAGTATACTCGTAACCCCTTTTTACGTTTACCACTTTTAGGGTGTAACATGTTAAATTATTAAATTACACTTAAACTTATTCTTTATGCAAATGCACCAAAACAATCCAAATACATGAATGCTATGTTTGTTATACTTGATGTTTATACTTGGGTGATTCTTATGTGATGCAATAGTCATTAGCTTATTACTAGCCTCCATTTGACATGTATAGCGCTATAGGAGTAACACACCACCCGTGAACGAGAGGTCATGTTGAATTATATCATTTTGCGTAAACAGAGGGTTGACTAGAAATATTGCATGCCTTGTATGATGATCTTGTATAAACTAAGTTGCCATGTGGATTCGTTTTAAACTTTTAAACTTATACTTATACTTATTCTTAAACTTGTATACTCGCCTTTGCTTTTGCATTGAACTTTATTTTAAACATGTTACAGGTTGAGGATTGATGATGCTATGAAATGGATTAGAAATGATGCCTAGATACTCACTTAGACGTTTAGGTTTAAAGTGTTTTATCAATTTTGTTATTTTTATGTTATGGACATGTTGTTATTTGAATTTTCCTTGTAATGTTTGAGAATTTGATTATGAAATGAAAATGGTTGAATTAAATATTGTCACAAATAGTGTTATGAAGTCTCTTGCAATCTCGAACTAGTCCCACTCCGATGATTCAGCCATTGGTTGGGGTGTGGCAGATTGGTATTAGAGCCATAACTATAGGGAATTAGGTAGAATTGCCATGTTCGACCTAGTCTATAGTAGGAACCATATTTTTGACCATTCTTGATTCTTGCTTAAAATGTTATTCTTCATACTTTGCTTCTTTCTCTTCTTTTTGGTCTTAATATTTACATAATGTCTTTCCTAAGACATTTTACATAATACCATCTTCAACCATTTCTTCACTTTCTATCTCAATAATCACTACATTATAGTGCGATTTTCATCACCAATCAATGATTCAAACACCCGATCAACGTGTTTTTCCGCTTTTTTGAAGAAACCGAGTTTAATTTCATACAATATATCATTTTTTTCCTGTGATTTTGAAGCGAATCACTCGATTCGTTCGATTCGATCGCTGATAAGTGTTTCTAACATTCAAATTTCGTCAATCGTTGAAGAAATGTGAAGAAATCAGCTTCGATCTATGTAAGAAATTTTTGAATTGCATTTTTACGATCTGGATTTTTGAATTGAGTCATTATGTTTTACGATCTTGGCGGGGGTCCAAGGGGCGGCAGCCCCTGGCGGGGTCCAAGGGGCACAGACAACTCACTGACAGTTTTATGTGTCCATTGCGTTTTAGAAATAAGAAAGTTTTATGTGTTTTCTGGCCATTGCGTTTTAGAAAAACACATTTTTGAAGTGTTTTTAGTCCATTGCGTTTTAGGTAAACACATTTTTATGTGTTTTTTTCAGTCCATTGCGTTTTAGAAAATACACTTTCTTTTGTGTTTTTAGGTCATTGCGTTTTAGAAATAAGACATTTTTAAGTGTTTTCTGGCCATTGCGTTTTACAAATAAGACATTTTTAAGTGTTTTCTGGCCATTGCGTTTTAGGTAAAGCACATTTTTATGCGTTTTCAATCCATTGCGTTTTAGAAAGTACACTTTCTTTTGTGTTTTTAGGCCATCGCGTTTTAGAAATAAGACATTTTTAAGTGTTTTCTGGCCATTGCGTTTTAGGAAAACACATTTTTGAAGTATTTTTAGTCCATTGCGTTTTAGGTAAACACATTTTTATGTGTTTTCAGTCCATTTCGTTTTAGAAAGTACACTTTCTTTTGTGTTTCTAGGCCATTGCATTTTAGAAATATGACATTTTTAAATGTTTTCTAGCCATTGCGTTTTACAAATAAGATATTTCTTTGTGTTTTTGGTGCATTGCGTTTTAAAAAAAGTCATTTTTTTACGTTTTTTGTCTATTGCGTTTTACGCAACTGGTTTTTTTCCATTGCGTTTTACGCAACTGAGTTTTTGAATTTTTTTTCGAAAATATAGCAATAGTATACTCGTTTTAAAGATAAAAAGACACTCGTTTTTTTGGTGCAATTTTTATAAAAAAATAATTTCATATGAAAAAGTTATTAACGTTTAAAAAATGGGGGGTATTGGAGGAGAGAGAAACTATTGTTCTGGATTGACTACAATGCCCTTACACAAACCCACGCCCTCCTTTCTTCCCTTCAATTTCCCTCATTTAATCTTAGCCCTTGATTAAATCAATTGATTGTCAAGATTACTTTCTAGCCTTCCTAACCAAATAAACTTCCTATTATATCGTAACATATTAAATATCCATGTTTTAAGCCAAGATAGATTCCGCAGGCTTTATGAGAAAGATTTCGTACATTTATCAAATATCCATGTTTTAAGCCAAGATAGAATGGGACCACTGACAAAAACAAGAATCATTAGTCCTATTCTAACAAATGGAGATACAGATACCTCTGAAAAAGACATTTTTCTAAAAGACATCATTGAACACCAAGCTACATTTATTTAGCAGTTTATCCTTGATACACGTATATACGCATTGTCTTATGATACATGTATATACGCAATGTCTTAAGAAATTGTTAATCACCTCAACAGTAAGATAAAACTATAATAATTGATTTCAAATGAAAATAAAAAACATATATATAGTTGTTATGAATAAAAAAAGATTAAACTTCCGTTTTGCTCTTTGTGATTTAGTCATTTTAACGGTTTTACCCAAATCATTTAAAAACATACATTTTGCTCCCTGATTTTCGGTTTTGTCGTTAGCTTGCTCCACGACTCTGACTCCATCCAAAAGATTTGCTAACTAAAAGGATATTTTGGTAGTTTAATAGATAACAGTAAGGGTATTTGAGTATTTTCACCCAAGTAAACATTTTACTTGTTTATTTCAAGTAAACATAAACAAAATATCAATCTTATTTATTTTAGAACCTCTATATCTATCTCTCACACACAAACAAACACCCACACCCAAAACCACCAGCTACCACCGTCACCTGCTACCGCATCAGCCACCACCTACCGGAATACCTTAGAACCACCCTAAAATGTAAACATCAGCCACTCCCAACCATGACCATCACCACCAGACACGACCATCACACCATCAACCACCACCAGCCATCACCGTACCACACCAGCAACCGTCGTACCTTACCACCACCAACAACATCTTCCATAACCTAAACCCCCAACCACCTCCGTTTTCCCTAACATGAGCACCCTACCGTCGTCTGAACCCTAAATCACCACCAGCCACCACCAGCCATGACCACCGCAACTCTGAACCGTCGTTTGAACAGTGGTAGGAGAACCCCTTGATACAGAACCGCCAATACCTTGAATCATGTCAAAACTCTGAACCAAACCCTTCCCCATCCGAACCCTAATTTCATGTATAGCCACCACAGATCTATACAAATTATATCTAAATTCGAACAAAGATGGATGGATCATATCTAAAATAAAACAAAGAGATGAGGAGATCTATGTAAATCACAACCCCCAACCCATCTCTATCTAGGGTTCTTATGGCGAAGTTACATGTGGTTAACATTGTTGTTTCCGTCGTTGGTTAGAGTCGCTGGTGACGAGATGACGGTGAGCTGGTGGCAGAGGTTGGTTGTGGTTATTGGTTTAGGGTTGAATATGAAGATGGTGGGTTCCGATTTTGGACTGGGTTCAGTTGTATTCAGATTTGGGGTTGGGTACTGATTTAGGTTAGCTACGGATTTGGGATTTGGGGTGTTGTTTTTGTTTACCGATGTGTAAGGGTGGATTCAGATGGCCGATTGTTTGTGGTGGTGGTCGACATGTGGTGGATAGCTAGTAGCGGTGGTGGTGGTGGTCGGCGGGTGGTGAGGTGGTGCTTGGTGGTGGAGTAGAGAGAGAAAAAAGAAGAGAAAGTGTGTGTGTGTGTTAATATGTCATGTGTGTATAATAATTAATAATAATAATACTTTTTCATGTAAATTACCAAAGTACCCCTAGTTTTATTTTTGAAATTAACAAAATACCCTTCCAGTTAACAAACATTTTAGATGAAGTAAGTGTTAGGGAGCTGATTGGAAAAAAGTATAGTAAACTATTGGAGCAAAATGTCCGTTTTTAAATGACTGGGACAAAACCGTTAAACCAACCAAACCACAGGGAGCGAAATGAAAGTTTCCTTTTAAAAATATAGAACAAACTTGCAAGTGTGATTTTTGAAAGATTGAAAAATTAAAATTGGTGGGGTTGTTTCAACCCGAACGGCCAAACCCTTTCAACTTGGTGGTTTTAAGTTTTTAACCAGAATTAGAAAAAGGGTTATTGAATTTTATCACCCCCAACTATCGGCCTCTGGCCGTTGCCACCCCCAACTAACACTTTGACACCTGACACCCCCAACTTGACTTTTAGTTTGTGTTGGCACCACTCAGTTAAATATTTACTAACTGGGTTTGTTTCTTATCCTACGTGGCACATACTTGACGCGGTGGACAGGGTTACGTGGCGAATGATCAGGTTTAACCCAAACACTAAACAGTCCCCAGTGTTCATCTTTGAAAACCTTCACCGACTACCGTGTAAACAACCATGAAACACCACTGTCCATCACCCAAACCCCTTTTATCGTCACCATCAACTACTACCATCCCACACTAACCTGTATCTACCTAACCCCAAACCACCATCCATATTCCAAGTTCACCCCTGCCTCTCTTCCATTCCAACATCAACAACCATCCCCACCATGTAAACATCGCTAACTGGCGGTTAGGAAGTGTCTACGCCGCCGACATCAACAACATAAACCAATAATTCAATCATTAAATCCGCATTTGAGTTGTTCAAATGGATTTGACTGAATAATGAACAGTGAATTCTTACCAGAAACTCCTACCATGTTCATCATCAGACCACCATTCTTACCATACCGACTGTCATTACACAAATCTGGGCAGGAAATCGTTACTCGGTGACGAAGACGAAGCGCAAATAACAAATGGAGACTTGTTTCATTACTCGGTTACACAGATCTGGGCCAGAAATCGTTACTGTGAGAAGACTTTGCGGTCGCCGGAGACCTGTTTTTCTTCCGACGAAGTGGGGTTTCCGGTGGAGAATTGTAAGCTTTGAGATTTGATCAAAAAGATGAAAATAGGTCATAAATTGACAGAATGATTGTGGGTTAAGTGCAAATTAAGATAAAGATTAGAGATTTAGTTACCCTTTAGGTTTTGAAGAATATAGGTGAGATAAAATGCAACCCAGATGAGAGATGATGAAATTAGGGTTTTTATTGGTCAATCTGTGTTATAAAGAAGGAGAATACACATAATCGCCACGTAATTATATTCAACTTAGCAAACCTGTGCCACGTCGAACAAAAATCAAACCCAGTTAGTGCAGATTTAATTGGGTGGTGCCATTGCAAACAAAAAGTCAAATTGAGGGTGCCAGGTGTCAAAATGTTAGTTGCGGGTGGCAACGGCCAAAGACCGATAATTGAAGGTGATAAAATCCAATAACCCTTAAAAAAAGCTTCCAAATCATTTGTTTGTATTATTAGTTAGAAATGAAAAAATAATTGATAAATATTATACTTAAACATATTCCAAAATGATAAAAAAATGTTAGATGATAATGTCTAACTGATTCAAATTTCTAAACTAGTGAACAAACTATTAAAACACTTAAACCCAAGTTTTTCCATACCATAAAACATATCCCAAATCATACAAACCACACATATTGTAACCAATAAAAGTTGTTTCAGTTTAAACAATTCAGTCAGTTTTAGTTACGCATAAACATCACTTAGATCTTTGTATTTGATTTTCTCTTGAACAACTTTATTTAAACACAACACTATAGATAATAAGGCTATAATGTATGAGATGACGCTCCCTCCACTGCAGCCAATAGCGTCCCATAATGATTATTAACATAGAGAAAGTGGTGGAACCCATGTTTTCAACCAATCTACTTTGTTTAAGTATTATTTCTCTCACTCTTCTTAATAAGAGGGTTTATGAGTGTTATTAGAATGAGGCAATGAAATTCTGTTTACGTGACGCAGACGTAACACTGAGCTGGCGTAATGAAACCCGAAAGGGCTCTATTCCATACATGTAACCTGATAAACAGTTAAGAGGACTCAGAAGTCTAATACAAAAAGTAGACTAAAGCAAATTACTTAAAGAAAAAAAAAGTAAGAAAAAAGGTAGAGCACCTTTGCTTAAAAACTTTACAAACAAGTTGCAAACAATCCAAACCTAAAGGTCTTCTTTTACAAATAAATACAGATAAGACACACATGATTGTCCATACGCATTGCTGTTACGCGGTCCCTACACCCTCAACTCAAAACCGCCATATCCGCCAGCTACCCCCAAAATCAAATACATTCTTCACACGAAACCCTAACACAAATCACCTCTCACATACACACACATATACATATACATACACGCTGTGTGAGTGTGTGTGTGTTTGTTCACACTTTCCGCCATTAATCAATCGAAAACGAGCGGTTCGTTGTCAACGATCTGGTGTTTTTGATCGGAAAAAATGGCGGAAGATTCATCACAGAGAGTTGTATACTTACACGGTGATCTACAGCTTCACATTATCGAAGCACGAAACTTACCTAACATGGATGTATTCACCGGTCACATCCGCCGTTGCGTAACGTTCGAGGCTTGCCGGAAGGATAACTCCTCCGGTGGAACCGTCAGCACGAAGCTCCGGTCCGGTGGCCGGAAAATAATTACGAGTGATCCGTACGTGAAGGTTTCGGTGCCGCAAGCTACAGTGGCGCGTACGCGCGTGTTGAAGAACTCGAAAAACCCTAGGTGGAACGAACGGTTTATTGTGCCATTAGCTCACGAGCTTGCTAACTTGGAGTTTCAAGTGAAGGATGATGACGTGTTCGGTGCTGATGTGTTAGGGACGGTTAAGATTCCGGCGGAGAAGATTGCCGCCGGTGACGTGATTTCCGGTTGGTTTCCGATGGAGAATTCGCGTAGGAAGGAGTCGGAGCTGCAAATCGAATTGAAGTTTATTCCGTGTGATAAGAATCCGCTTTACCAGCACGGTATTGCCGGTGATCCGGAACATAAAGGTGTTAGGAATACTTATTTTCCGGTGAGGAAAGGTTCTCAGGTGACGTTGTATCAGGATGCACATGTGAGGCCGGAGTGTAAGATGCCTGAGATTGAATTGGATGGGGGGAAGGTGTTTCGGCATGATTCGTGTTGGGAAGATATATGTTATGCTATTACAGAGGCTCATCATATGATATATATTGTTGGTTGGTCTGTTTTTCATAAGATTAAACTGATTAGAGAGCCGACTCGACCCCTGCCGAGAGGAGGGGACTTGACACTTGGTGAGTTGCTGAAGTATAAGTCCGAAGAAGGCGTTCGGGTTTTGTTGTTGGTTTGGGATGATAAGACATCCCATGATAAGTTCTTCATAAACACGGTGAGAACTTCGAATAAATGGTATAGTTTTACTTGCTAATTGCTTAAATTAAGTTTTGTTGTATGAAGTTAAAGTGTTAATTGGAAGGACTGTTATTTAGGGTTTTGATTTATGAGATGAGTAGGAATCAAGGGAGCTAGTAGATGATTGATGTGAAACAGGGCTTTTAGGACAGTAATTGAATTTCATTAGAGAGGGAAATACTGTGTATTAAAAGGGAAGTTCTTCTAGTTGATGATTATTTACTTTGTGAAGAGTTTCATAGAAAAAAGTCAGGAATTGTTGGAAGTTAGTTGAAACTAGAAAATTTGGAACTTATAGTGCTTCACTTAGCTTCATGGAACACTGGGGTTGTCAATGTGCATAGGAAGGCAATAAATTGGCTAGTCTAGTGCACATATGTGTTTCTAATAGGATGTGTAACACATGATACAGACTAAAGAAAAACACTCAGGCACTTTAACATCCTAACTGGATGAACTGTAAGCTCTTCATTACATTTTTGAGAATTTATTTAGCAAGATGTTCTGTTGAGCAGATTTAAGATATTACTTTTGCAAATAATTAAAAGTTGTAAAGAAAATGAAATGCTGGTGTGTAGAAATCTGTTTTCTTGATTATATCTATTGATAATTTGATGCAGACTGGAGTGATGGCAACTCATGATGAAGAGACAAGGAAGTTCTTCAAGCATTCTTCTGTGACGTGTGTGCTATCTCCTCGGTATGGAAGTAGCAAACTTAGCTTTTTTAAGCAACAGGCAAGTGCTTCTCTTTCCTCTCATGATTTTTGTACAGTATAATGTAATATCTATCTCTATGGTTTTTGTTTAGATTAATTGTTTCATTCCATGCGCACCATAACATATCAATATATCATGAAGAGTGACCAGGATGCCCTTTAATGTAATTTTCAGTCTACTTGGCATGTATTGTTTGCTTTCAAGGTTTGGTCATGTGTGTGAAACAGTTCTTTACACTGTATATATTGGATATAATTATCTAAACATTCTATGTTCTGATGTACTCATAGTATAACATGTACACATTAATCTGTTTAAGTACTTGTGAAAGATTGTGTACTGCGTGATACATTGGCGTTTGTTACTTTGCTTATCTTATTGATCATTTTTCAGGTTGTAGGGACCGCTTTTACACATCATCAGAAATGTGTTCTTGTAGATACACAGGCTGCTGGTAACAATAGAAAGGTTACATCATTTATAGGTGGTCTTGATCTCTGTGATGGCCGTTATGACACACCTGAGCATAGGTTATTTCACGATCTAGACACTGTTTTTCTTGACGATGTGCACCAGCCGACTTACCCGGTGAGTGAACCTTTTCACTTTGTTGCCCATGTTTTAATATTGTGTTGTTTGGTCACTTGATGCTACTCTATATTTTTTTTTCTGTATTGGTACTGTTAAATAGTTTTCTTGTTCTCTCCTCTCTTAACAAGAAACTAACTCATACACACCCTACCTGCACCTTTATACCAGGTGCACTTGAACCCTCAACCATTGTGCCTTTTTTTTCCTTTCTAATCTCAAAATATAAAAAGATAATATTGGAAAGGCTGAATTGTTGATCAAATATTCAATCAGTTAGACTAACAAACTTGTTTAGCCAACAAAAAATTTAGTTAAAATTTAATTGAGAACCGAATACACTTGGTTGATAGCAAAACTCATTGTCAATTTAAGGCAGCTGTTACCAGGGTATTTTGATGTAAAATATACGTATTTTTTTTTCCTAGTGTATCGCTATGTAGCATATAGGTACCTTATCACTATTTGTCGCTATTCACCATTAACAACTATGATTGAAGTTTGATGCATCAACTTATATGCATCTACTTTTGTAGCCTTGTGATTATGTTAAACCCAATCAAATAGGAACATACCTGTAACGGCGTACAGGTCCTCTTTGTATCCATCCTGCTAAATTGTTTTGATAATTTGATGTTAATCATATTTTTCCCACATATAATTCACTAATTTCAGCTTTTGTTTATCTAATAAATTAGGCAGGAACCAAGGCCCCGAGGCAGCCATGGCATGATTTGCACTGCAAGATTGACGGTCCAGCTGCATATGATGTACTGCTGAACTTTGAACAGCGTTGGAAAAAAGCGACCAAGTGGAGAGAATTTGCACTCCTTGCCAAAAAAATGACCCAATGGCAAGACGATGCACTGATTAAGATCGAGCGCATCTCATGGATCGTCAGTCCTAAATACCCTGTTCCAAAACATGGAGATTACACCATTGTTCCTGAAGATGAACCATTATTGCATGTTTCAAAGGAAGATCATCCAGATAACTGGCATGTGCAGGTTAGCACAAGTCATTTGCACCAACTGATATTTAATAAATGTAAGTTGATCTCATGAGTTTCTCTTACTTGCTACAGATCTTTCGGTCTATTGATTCTGGATCATTGAAGGGATTTCCCAAAACCTTTGATGTTTGTGAGACACAGGTTAATAATTGAAATCTTCTTCCTCTTCTCATCCTTTCTAAACACCTTTTGTGCTCAACTGTATACTTTATATTTTACTTGCTGCTGCAGAATCTTATTACTTCAAAGAGTCTCGTGATAGACAAAAGTATCCAGACAGCATATATCCAAGCCATCCGATCAGCTCAGCATTTCATTTATATTGAAAACCAGTATTTCATTGGATCATCATATGCATGGCCTTCATATAAAGATGCAGGTAATACTTGCATTTTTTTTTTCAAAACACAACATTATGTTTCAAGATACACATCAATCTACATGAGCCTCTCCAACTCAAAACATTATGATATTATTGTTTTACATTCTTTTTTTATTTGGCAACATATTTACAAATGTGGTGCTTTCTTTCCAATTATTAGGTGCTGATAATCTGATCCCAATGGAGTTAGCACTAAAAATTGTTAGTAAGATTAGAGCCGGTGAGAGGTTTGCAGTTTATGTCGTCATACCCATGTGGCCCGAGGGTGTTCCATCATCTGCTACTGTGCAAGAGATTCTCTATTGGCAGGTATTGCCATTTTTTAGCCTCCAAAGCTCACATATACTTGTACCATAAAGTAAAAACCTTTCTCAACATGAGTTTAAAAATGGGTTTATTTGGTTATTATGATTTTTCGTTGGTTATTGAACTTTGACATCTAACATGCAGAGCCAGACGATGGAAGCAATGTATCTCGTGATAGCACATGAAATCAAGGCCCTGCAGCTAGATGCACACCCTCAAGACTATTTGAATTTCTATTGTCTTGGCAAACGGGAAGAGTTGCCTACAGAAATGACCCAAGCACCTACAGATGACAGGGTATTCTCAAAATAATTAATTTTAACCTTTCTAGAATAAGTTTACCTTATGCTTGCTGTCCAAATCTTTTCTGAGGTTTCTTGCTTCGTTTTCGTGCCTTTTTAAATTGTTTACTTTTGAATGCTTCTTGATCTGCTTTGGTTTCTAATAATGTATTATAGGTCTCTGATTCACAAAAGTTCAACCGTTTTATGATATACGTGCATGCTAAAGGGATGATAGTGGATGATGAGTATGTAATAGTGGGATCTGCCAACATTAATCAAAGATCTTTGGCTGGTTCAAAAGACACAGAAATAGCCATGGGCTCATATCAGCCCCATCACACTTGGGCCGCAAAGAAACGACATCCACATGGACAGGTTTCAAGCTTTCTGATTTTCTTTGTTCTTTTAAAATCAATTTTAAAGAATTAGTTCAAAAAAGTGCTTTATTTCAGATCTATGGCTATAGAATGTCGTTGTGGGCGGAGCATCTTGGCTTGCTAGAGGAATGCTACAAGGATGCCAATACATTGGAGTGTGTGAAGAGGGTTAACGAAGTAGCTGAAGATAACTGGAAACGATACACAGCGGATGAGTTTACAAAGCTGCAGGGTCATATCCTCAAGTATCCTTTAGAAATTGACGCAAATGGGAACGTGCGTTCATTGCCTGAGTATGAGAATTTCCCGGATCTTGGTGGTAAAATAATCGGGGCTCACTCGACTACGCTTCCCGACATTTTAACCACATGAGTCTGTCTCCGACTCTATTCTTTATGTTCATAGGTTCCAAATGAAAAGAAAACGCGTGTATTACTCAGTTATCGAGGTTTTTAAGCATTGAGCAGGTAGGGGGTGAATAGATGTGCCATTTTGTTGTACATTACGTGAGTAGCGTGTGTTTTGAATTGTTAAAATGGTTATTGTTTTGCTACGTTTTGTTTTTTGGTTGAAGTTTATGGTGGCTACTCTAATAAAGCGTGTTTTGGTTTTGTTTCACATACCCTCTTTAAATATCATGATATGTAATGTGTTGATATTGAAACGTAACTATGCAATATATTTTATAAAACTATGTTATCTACACAAAAGAAACAAAAGAAGAAAACAAAGGCAAGCATTTCCATCAAGTTTTTTTTAGTATTAAAATGCTCTGTCGCTATGGTAAAAGTATAAAACAAATAAAAAAAACACAATTTGAAAGAAGCGTAGTAAAGGGTCGTAGGATAACATGACTTCAAACTCTTTAGTACATTGGAAATGGTTTATGTTTGGAAGAAGCGTATGAAAGAGTTGTAGGATAACATGACTTCAAACTCTTTATTACATTTTCTTTCGATAATGATGAAAACTTTCCTTACCATCATCATGGAGCCAACAATGATGACTCATCTTTTCTCAACGAAGATTAGTAGGCTTGATTTTTTATTCTATATTTGTGAATTACGGTGATGTAGGTTGTAAGATTCGTTATTTTTGACTACTTAACATATCATCGATGAAAAAAAACATAAATTGTTATATTCTTTAGTTTTGTACCACACAAGAATTATTATATTATTTGCATGCTGCGTTTGTTTATTCATATCGTCGTATGTAAATTTGTGTGTTTTTTCTTTTTAAATTGTAAAGCTAAAAAAAATTCATCGGATTTGATAAAAAAACTTTAAACATCAAACCTGTGTCTTTGTAAACCAATGAATCGAACTTAGAAGTTCGACACACAAGTGTAAAGTGGGTACACACACCAATATTTTACACTATTTGTTTGTTGTATTCAAACAATTCATCTTCTATTTTTTATTCATTTGAAGTGTGAGTTAATAAAGAAAAATTAATAAACAATACATGTGAGATCACAAAATCAATCACTATATGATTAAGGTTCCAAACGATGATTTAATCAATATGAAACCACAAATGTAAGTTACATAATTCAATCTTTCTGTGTAAACAAAATAGATGTTTTTCTGAAGTTAAGAATAAACAAATTCAATCTTTAGTTCAAACTTCAAAGTCAAAACACTATGAAGTCACAAACGAGCAAACAAACAGATTCAATCTTTCTAATGACTCAAAATTAATTAAAAACCTATGAAATTACAAACATACAAACACTCAATCATTGGCAGATGTTGGTTCAATGGTTATGAATCAAAAATTCTCTCTTTAAAACTATGAAATCTCTCTTTAAAACTATGAAATCCTCAAAATCTTTAGTTCAAAGTCAAAACACTATGAAGTCACAAACGAGCAAACAAACAGATTCAATCTTTCTAATTTCTAATGACTTAAAATTAATTAAAAAACTATGAAATTACAAACATACAAACACTTGATCATTGGCAGATGTTGGTTCAATGGTTATTGGTCAAAAATTCTCTCTTTAAAACTATGAAATCCTCAAAATTAGATAAGGTCGATTCAATCAGTCATCGAAATATCTATTCAGTGATGGCGTCAAGGGCCCGTTATAATCGACTTCAAAGAAATCATCAAAATTGGTTTTAATGACGCTGGCGGGAAGTCGATCGATTCTAGAGTTTAGCGATGGCGTGATTCAAAGGGGGTAGAAGATATGGATGATGGCAACATCAGATATGGATGACGGTGATGGCTTGTTGAAGATGAAAGGGCATTGATTCAAGTATTCAACAAAAAAGTTGGGGGAAAGTTCTTCAAAAATTCCACTTCTTTTATTTGTTAATAAAAATAAAAGGTAAACATCAAAACACCAGTTTAATAAATAGTTTTGAGAGAACACTAAAATAGTAAATATTTATTTTCATTAACACTAGTATGGAAAAAAACTCTAAAAAATTATGTTTCTAAAACTTACTCAAGGGTCTAGTGGTCTACTAAACACACACACCCTAGCCTATCTCCCACAAAACGGTCAGTCAGACTCCGATATCTTAACCCGATTACTCCAACCCACCACATCTTCAACTCACATCCCCTTTCCTCACCGGCACCATATTCCACCGGCGCCGGAGAGCAAAACGATGTCCTTATTAACCCCCCAACTCCACCAACCCCCAACCGCTTTCTCTCTCCTCACCACCACCACCACCTCCTCTCTCTCTCACTACAAAACCCCATCATTCTTCTTCCGTAAACCCACCTTCTCACCCCTAAAATTCTCCAACAACAACGACTCATACGAAGAAGACGACGACGACGAACACGTAATCGGAGACTGTTTAGTTTTCGAAGAAGGTATATTCGAAGACCCTTACATTCAACCCGAAATTCACCTTCAGGATTCAAAACCCATGAAACAAAAAGTGTACACTAGTAGTAAGAATAAGAATAAGGTTGAGGTGAAGCCTGAGGATTTAATTCCGGCGAATTGGAAAGATGTTCAAGCGGAAATTAATATTACAAAAAAAGAACGGAGGAAAATGGCACAGGAAATGGAGTTTGGGAGCAGGTTACAGAGGAGGAAACAGGGGTTGGAACCGATACCAATGGGGTACGCGAGTGCGAAAGAGTATAAAGCTGCAAAGTTGAGGGAGTTGAAGCCACTTGTGTTGGATAATCCTGAGTCTTTGGAGGAAGATGAAGGTGAAAAAGATGGGAGTGATGAGGGTGGGGGAATTAGGGGGGTTGGGGATAGTAGAGTGGCGCCGAGGAACCCGAAAATGGCGGTGTATGGGCGCGGTTTGGATGATATTTCGCAGTTTTTGAATTCGGGGTTGTATGATCCTGAGGCTGCTAAGGATCCTGATGGTGAGTTTTGTTTTGTCGGTATTGAAATTAGTGAGAATGAATTTTATTTTTTGTGATTGTTTTGGAATCTGATTGATGAAAATGGTTTAGAATTAATGAGATGGTTTTTAGGATTGATGTGAATGTTTTTGTGAATATAGTTGCGATGTTGCATACGCCTTTTTTTTGAAGAAAATTGGTTCTTTTTTTGTTTTTGGATCTCGTGACTTTGGATTTGATATGATTGTGTTGTTATAATTTTGTCTAGGTCCTCGTAAGCTGTTTACGAAGGACGAGAAGTTCCTTATGAATAAACGGGTTCCTGATTTAGCAGCTGCCACCTCAGTAAGTTCATCGTTACATGTTAATTGTTAGTATTTTTAGATATGTAGAAAATTTAGGGATTTTGTTGACTCAGTTTTATTCAAAAAATGTATTCTTTAGTTAAACTTAAGATAACGAACAATTAACTAAATTGAAAATTTAATCTGAAAATAAAAAAATGTTGCAGTGTCCATGGAATGGAGGGAATATTATATTTTGACCTTTTGTTGTTGACTTTCTGAACAGGGAAAATGGCAACCTTTACACACTATTGCTGCATCAGGAGAATTTTACCTTGTTGACGCTATGATGAGATACAATGCGGATATTAACATCCCTAACGAGGTTAATGTTTCTCCTTTTCCAGTTATCGTCTATTTCTCAAATTGAAATAATGTGAATTTACCGTCTCCACATCCTGATACTGGTCTTAGCTTTCATTCGTGATCGTTTTGCAGGAGGGACTTACTGCAATTCACAAAGCAATACTTGGAAAAAAGCACGCTATTTGCAACTATCTACTAAGAAATTCAGCCAATCCATTTGTTCGTGACAAAGTAAGCATAAACCTGTTTCTGAAAGCTGGGTTATATCGCTTTGTGTAGAGGAATAGTGTATCATACAGAATTGTGATATGGTATGATTTTTTTAACGACAACAGGACGGTGCTACCCTTATGCATTATGCTGTACGCACTGCATCAACTCAAATGATAAAAGTCCTACTACTATATAACGTGGATATAAACCTTCCGGACAACGTATGTTGAAGTATCTACGCTCTATGTTACTTTATGTTCATCATCCTGGCTTGTTGTCATTCGTTTCGGATGTCTTTGTTTTGTTTATTACAGGACGGGTGGACCCCACTGCATCTAGCTGTCCAAGCCCGTAGAACTGATGTGGTTAGGCTTCTCCTGATCAAGCAAGCCGATAAGACCCTAAAAAATCAAGTACTCTCTATCTCTCTCTCTCTCTCTCGAAACTTCTTTTACCTTTTGGATTGACATTTTTTGTGATGGCAATAGGATGGGTTGACCCCACTGGATCTTTGCCTTTATAGTGGAAGAGACGCACGGACATATGAGATGATCAGGCTGCTAAAACTTCCACCCAAACCGCGTAAACATGCTCAACTTATGGAATAGGAGCTTTTGTTATGACAGCATCATGCATGGGTTCATGGCCATCAAGCAGTAGTTCAATTGGCGGACACTAACAACTTGTTTATAAGGGCCCAAGTTGTTGGGAGCTGAGATGGCCAGTCTGGGAGGGGTAGGCTATGTATTGCAAGCATATATCGATTGGTCTAACTGCTGTTTGCATCTGAGCCGTATCTATATAGCATGTTTCTTATGTATCTTGCAATTACTTGGCATTGTTTATAAAAATTTCATGTTGTTCATATTGGTTGGTTCCTACTTCAATCACTATAAAGACTCAAGGCACACGCCCAAGATGTGTTGTAGGTTGGTTTAGAAGGTTTTTATTTTTGCTGGTTGAGGTCGTTTGAAACCAGCTTTTAGCTTTGGCCGTTCTCAGGGCCGACCCAGAGCAAGTGCTAGGTGGCGACCGCTCTGGGTCCAATTCGAAATAGGGCCCGAATTTAAAAAAAAAAATTATATATATATATAAACATCTGTATCATGAAAATAATATAAAGAAAATATATGTTATACAACCGAAAGCAAAGAAAAAGCAAATAAAAATGGGCCAATAGACAACAAGTCAGGTTTAAAATACCTTTGTCATGAACCATTTTAAATGTTTGTTTACAATTTACAAAAGGTGTTTTTAAACCATATAAATCGAAATACTATATGAAAAATCAAGAATGTATCAAACGACATCGCACGTTTCTTCAAATGGTGAGTGGGTCTCAAATGGTGAGTGGGTCACATGTAAAGACCGATATATCAAATTAGCAATTATGATTTATGCTAGGAATTAGTCTTTTTGAGATATATTTTTTTTAAAGTAGCATTTTGACTTTCTAATCATGTAGGTTGCAGAACATCTAAGGATATCATAAGTAACTAATACCTGTCTAAACACCATAAGTTAGGTAAAAAAATGAGATATCTCGACAAAAAAGTAATTTTACATACATTTTTAGAAATAACAAGTGTTAAAACACACAAAGTAATTTTACATACATTTTAAGAAATAACACATAGTAAAATCCTTTAAAGCGTTCAAACCCCTTAAAATCCCTAAAATGGCCCTCTATTTTACCAAAAAAATTCATCTATCCGACGAACAAAAGTTAAGAGATTACATACTCTATAAAGGCAAGACAAACCATTACAAGAATTAATAAATTGTGTAACTTACATACTTAATCCTTTGGCTATCTAAGTTTTCTTTTTAGCTCTTTGGCAAATTGAATCAAGCGAACCAGGTCGATTTTTAATTAAGCATAGCTCAAGTTTAAAACTCCAACTTGATTTTAATTTCGAGTCGACTTAGCTAGCTCGGTTAATGTTATGTCGCAAACTAGTTTAAAAATCTACAAAAGAAAATCGTAAAAATAAGTAAAATAACAATTCACCATTTCAACTAAAAAATCATTAAAACCCTACAATTTTCCTTCAAAAACAACTTTTTTGGATAAATCACTAAAATCCTACAATTTTCCTTCAAAAACAACTTTTTTGGATAAAGACGATATCTTCCAAACGACGACGTTTCATAAACATTTTCAATCTTTTATAATATAAACACGCCTATATGCACCCTCGTTTCTACCTCACCTACACCGGAATCTCTCTTTGCATAATGCTCCGACTTCAATTCTGTGCTCGGATCTTCACCGGCGACTTCTCCGATCATCAAACATTATTCGCTAATCACCTCCGACGATCGCCGTTTTCGATTTCGTTTTCCACTTCTCAACTGAAGCATTATCGTCGCCGATCGTTGAAACCGATTGTTATATCTTGTAATTATTCTCGTGATAGAAGATCTGGAGACTACGACTATGAAGACAGTGATGATTACTTGGAAGCTGCTGTTCTCATGACAGGTATATCACTGTTAGTTTGTTAAATGTTGTGATTGTGTTTGATGATGCTTTAGGTTTATTTGCTGTTAGTAGATTGTTGCAGTTTGAAGTTAAATTGTTTAAGATCAGGTGTTGTAGATTGTTGAAGTTTTAAGTTGATTTGTTTGAGATTAGGTGTTGTAACTTGCTGTTCTCATGATAGGTGTGTTACTGTTACTTTGTTAAATGTTATGATTGTGTTTGATAATGCTTTAGGTTAATTTATGAGCATCAGGTGTTGTAGATTGTTGAAGTTTGGAGTTATCTGTTTAAGATCAGGTGTTGTGAATTGCTGTTCTCATGAGAGTTTTATTACTGTTACTTTGTTAAATGTTGTGATTGTGTTTAATAATACATTAGGTTTACTAGCATCAGGTGTTGTAGATTGTTGAAGTTTGAAGTTAATTTGTTTAAGATTAGGTATTGTAAATTGCTGTTCTCAACTTCTCATGATAGGTGTATTATTGCTACTTTTGTTAAATGTTATGATTGTGTCCAATCTTGCTTTAGGTTTATTAGCATTAGGTGTTGTAAATTGTTGAAGTTTGAAGTTATTCTGTTTGAGATGAGGTCGTTGATTTTAGTGATTAGTTTTGTAGGTTGTGGTATGTATAGCGGTCTGAGAATTTGTGTTTTAGGTGCAACTGTGCAAGTGAATTTGTTGTTCATAAAAGGTGTTTGGATGATTGGATCTTGTATAATTTCGGTATTGTATTCTATGTGTAAACTGTTGAATGTATGCATCATTTACTGATTTTTCATTACTGTACACATCCTCTTGTTTTATTACTATTGGTAATGGTAATGGTAATTGATTCTGAAAGGTAGCGGATATTTTAATTCTTATTTTTGCAACAATAGTGGCTTACAATGTGACAACAACAGTTGGCAATATGATCTCATATATGTTATTAGCAAGTCCTTGGTGAAACACTGCTACAAATGCAAATGTGCTCTCTGTTCCTTGTTATATCATAAGGAATGTGATTTTTTTTTCGTGCAGAAACTCTCTTGCACCATCAGATGCGTATACAAGGATATCAAGAGGTGATGAAATGGCAACCCACTAAGAACTTTTTCCCCTTATCGGGTCAGGGTAAAGGTTCTAGAAACATCCCAACAATTGGACCAGAGCTTCTTAGCCAGTTTCGAAGTCCCACCATATTTCTTAAGATTTCTTGCGATTGTGATGGAGACTATCTGCTACCAATTATTGTAGGTAAATATAGAATTACTTATGTAACATTTTTCACTCTCATTTTACATATTAGCACTGGATCTGTTGATTGCAATAAAACTTGACATTAATATTCATATCTGCAGGGGAATATGCAGTTGAAAAGCTTATAAGCTCCTCTCTGGAAGATGAGGTTTAGGTTGTTAATTATCAAAGAGGGTACGTTCAATCTAGCAATCGTATTAATTCGTTTTCTGTGCTGCTGCAGGGAACCCCAAACCATTTTCAGCTTGTGAGAAATATTGTTGGGAAACTTGGCTATGAAGTAAGGAGATGTTCTTAGCATGTATTTAACCAGAGTTGACTAATATTTTCATTTTGAAAATTCGTCATCAGCCTTGCGATGTATGTACATATTTTTAACGTCACCTTTGTTCTTCTCTCTTATTTTGTTATTTCAGGTGAAACTGGTACAAATAACAGAAAGAGTGGGTAATATTTACATGGCAAATATACGTTTTCACAAGGTAAACGAAGAATGTATCACATAGCTACGTCTGAACATGAAGTAATGCAATATATTATTCATTTCTTTTAACGTTGATCGGATTTCTTCTAACTTGCAGCCCGGCAAAGAAGATATTAGAGTGGATGCTCGTCCTTCAGATGCCATAAATGTTGCTAAACGATGCAGAGTAACTAAACACATCTCTACTTTCTTTTATTGCTATTTTGTTTTTCTCGTTGGTTCACTTGCACACAATTTTGTAAGTTTACTTGATTTGTATATAATTCTTGTATCATCGACTGACCATCACTGTTTATGCAGGCACCAATTTATGTAAGCAAACAAATTGTCTTGGCTGATGCTATTAAGATCGTTTACAAGACGGGGAAATTGCCTGGTAGAAAACCTACATATGACGTATATTTGGACAGGTGTCACCTCCACCTTTTTCTCAATGTTTATTAAGTTATTCTTCCATAACGCAATCCCCCAAAATACCCTTTTATGTCACTAAGCTGGAATTAATGCATTTAACAGTGCCATAGATGGTCCAGATGAACTCTCTGAGGAGCTTGATTTAGTTACAAAAATGAATCTTGCTGTCAAGGAAGAAAGATACAGTGATGCAGGTACTTAAGGGTGTGTTTTCGGGTTTAGTCAATGGAGGGTAATCGATTTTAGGGGTGCAATTCCTGACCTGACATGAAAATAATCAGGTTTTGAGTTGTATTTCGAACCTGTTCAATAAACAGGTCTTGTTCAAGTTGATCTGTTTAACCCGTTTAATTAAACAGGTCGACCTGTCAACCTGTTTAAAGTTCGAATACAAAAATAAATATATATAGTTAAAAAGGTTTACTGCCAAACCGTTTATGACATATTCCATTACTTCTAAAACCATAATTCTAACATAATTGTGAGAAGATTTGAATTGTAACATTGGAAAGACCCCGGTATGTGATATTTGTAGCTGTTTCCTGCAGCCATGTGGCGGGACAAACTTCTAGACCTACGCTCACCAGATAAATGAATATGCTATGAAATTCCTTTGTACCTGAATGCAACTTTCAGCCATTTAACGAAGATCATTGGCGGATGTATTTCAGTGTCTCACTGACAAAGTAACACAACTGCAAATATTCTTGTATGTACAGAATTGACGCCCCTTGAAAACATTGTTCGTGTGGAATTGTATGTGATTACCGATTGGTCCCATAAACCGAGTCATGGTAATTATGAAATCAGTGATCCTTGATGTATCTTTCAGAATGTGTTCTGATGTAAAAACCAGTTTTTGATTTCAAAATCATTTGGATGGTTTTTGAAGTGGGCAATGCTGTATTTAACTTTTCAACTTTTATAAATTGTCTTTGTTAGTTATTACCTATGAGCAACGTTCTGGAAGCTGGACATTCAACCGGTCATCCTATCGGTTCACTGGATTAACTCGTCATAAAAAATTGGATGATTCTTTTTTTTTTTTTTTTTTTTTTTTTTTTTTTCTGAAATGATTTGTTATATGCGAAACCATTCAAAACTATGGAGTTATGTTAAAAAAAGGGAAATTGGATTTTAATAATCTTACCTAGAGGTGGTTTGCCATTGAGAGTCCCACCTATGAATAATCCTACAGGCAGGCGGCAGCCTTACCTTTGAAAAAAATTAACAGAGTTAAATTTTTTTTTTCCGAATTACAAATAATGTTTTACGGATTTTGATTTGAACGAGCATACGAGTCGATTGATGTAAAACTTACCTCGAAACGGTGCTTAAAACGGCTTGATTTTTGTTAATTGGAAGTTTAAACACCCGAATTGAAGCAACGTTTCCTCGTTTAGAGCACTGTTTCGAGGTAAGTTTTACATTAATCAACTCATATCCTTGTTCTGAAGAGGTGCAAACGAGCCGAGCTACTCGCGAGCTACTCGAGCTCGACTCGAAAAAAAGCTCGAACGAGCCGAGCTTAAACGAGCTCGAGCTCGAGCCCGAGCCTAAAAACAAGCTCGTTTACTAAACGAGCCCGAGCCCGAGCTTTGCTTAGCGAGCTCGAGCCGGCTCGCGAGCCTAATCGAGCTTTCTGTTTGAATATTTTTATTAATATATAAAACATATATTTATACAATAATAATTACCATTTATATAAACATAAAAAATAACTAAATTAATATAAATTAATTAATAAATACTAAACGAGTCGAGCCCGAGCCGAGCTCGAGCTTCAGAAATAAAGCTTGAATCGAGCCGAGCTCGATCTCGAGCTTCCATATGTTAAACAAGCTCGAGCCTGGTTGAGCTCGGGCTCGGCTCGGCTCGTTTACACCCCTAGTTCTGATCAAAAGCCTTAAACATCAGTTTGTAATTCGAAAGAAAACTTAACTCCGTTAAGTTTTTTAACTAAGGATTGTTGAAGGCAAAATAGTTAAAAGGTGGGACTGCCAGTGTGATCATTCAAAGGCGAGATCGGTAAGGGCTAATAACGTCTACCTGAGATTATTAGAATTCAATTTCCCGTTAAAAAATCATTAAAAACTTTTTCCCTTTACATTCCATTAACAAAATTTCTGGCGGCTGTATAGAATCAAGGCAATCAAGATCTTAAGAAAATGATAAACATATTCATATTATATATTCAAAGGTGGGACTGCTAGTGTGATTATTCAAAGGTGAGATCGGTAACGACTAATGACGTTTACCTAGGATTATTAGAATCCAATTTCCCATTAAAAAATCATTAAAAACATTTTCCTTTACATTCCATAAACAAAATTTCTGGCTGTATAGAATCGAGGCAATCAAGATCTTAAGAAAATTATAAATATGTCCATATTTCTCATTCTAGCAGCCCCTTATATATTATATATTATATATTCTTATAAAACTTAAAACAAATGAGGGTTCATTTTACAAGAAGGGTCCTTTTTTCACCTACTATACAACCCTTATACTTTTAAAAATTACATTTTTAATCTCTATACTATTATTTCATTATACAAACCCTCACAAGTCTTTGGCATTTACAAAAATGGTCCTCCTTTTTCCACCTATTATACAAGCCCTCAACTTTTAAAAATTACATACTTAACCCTACACTATACTTCATTTTACAACTCCATAACTTTTGAAAATTGCAATTTTTATCTAACCCAAACTAATCCCTACATAGTTAACTAAATTTTCATTCACTAATTTCTTTTTTTAAAATCTAATTTTTCGTTGTACTTAAAAAATTTGTAAAATATCATGTTGACTCACTCGACTTTAAAGTTCCAAGTTTACCCCTTTTGTTCCTTTACCTATAAAAAAAACTATTTTTTACGTGCGCATTTTTATGTATGTGTTGGTATAAATTCGAGTTGGTCTGTATTTCAACGTAAAGTCTTTTTGGAAACAAGTCAGGTCAAAGATAATACATGTTCGTCTTTATTTTATGTCCTTTTCTAGTTGGTCTACGTTTCACCGTAAATTTAGTTCTAAATCAAATGGGGTCAACTACATATGTTCTCATTCGACAGTATAAATTCGAGTTACTCTTCGTTTCAGCCCTGTTGCAATGCCAACCCTTGTTTACACATGTCAGTTTTCCCACGTTTTATGCGTTTTTTCTTACATTTTTTATGTATGAGTCGAGTCACATATAAATACGTTATGATTGTATAGTATAAATTTGATTACGGTACATTTTGATCCAACCGCAATGCTACTGAGTTAAATCAGGTATATATGTCAAATCACATGTTTTCATATGGTTAACACATTACATAACACTTGAACCAATCCGTTCGATTTTTGCAACGTACCAGCACGACAACGCGCGCGAGTCTAATTACTAGTATATCTTAAAGAGGAATGTTGGTGACATTCCTCTTTAAGCCGCCTAACTTTTTCAAATATCATGTTTAACCTCTTTTAGCCTCTTATCTTTAGGTAATTTCGTTTTTTACCCTCTTAGCCCCTTAAGTTTAAGAAATATAATTTTTAACTCATGTAGGATCGTTGTGTGACCCAAACGAGTCGTTTAGAAGAGATCTCGTCCAATACAAAAGGCGGAAACAGACGTATCGGAGTTATTTCAGCTGGATTATACTTAGAATCACTTTAAATGTCTCTAGTATTGATTTCCCAACGTTTTACAAGCCTGGAGACACTTCGGCAGAGCTTCGCTACCGGAATCAGAAGTTACCAATGAAATGATCAAGACACCTATTTATAGGCCACCCATTTCGCATGGAATGGACATGCCCGATTCACACGAAATGGCATTTCGTGCGAACTGGCCTTACCAGTTCGTGCGAAATGGCTCCACCCTACATGTTTTTTGTTTTTCTCGTTATACGTGACTTGATCTATCATTCTAGTTACAAGACTCGATACAAGACGAAGTCGACAGACATATGCACCAACAGACTCCCCCTTGGATGTTGACGAAGTCTTCGGTGTCGAGTCTTTAGTATGACAAGTCTTCAGTCTTTATCAGTATTTTCGCTCTCTCTAAAGTGTCTGACATTGTAAGCGTCCTCAATCTTCTCTCTTCTCTTTATTAGCATCAACAGCTAACCTCCCCCTTGGATGTTAAACTAATAAACTTCAATCTCCTCTTTCTCTCACTCATCAGCAACATCAGCTTCTGTCTTGATCACAGATTCTAGGATCACAAACTGGCTCTACTGTCTTCAGACTCCCCTTTGCTAGTAGACCCCCCCTTAAATTGTTCCGGGATCGCAATCTGACAAAGCTCTCATTCTAGAATCATAACCTGGCTTCAAACTCTGCTCAGGCTTAGACACGGGGACCTGCATAACACTCTACCTCAAAATAAATTTCACAAATTATTAAGATTTGACAAATTTAGAATCTCTGCTTACCACTTGTATGTGAAACATTCAAATTTGACATTTTCATTAATTTGAAACCATTTAAACATTTCGAAATCTTTTCTCATTTCAAACAGACTCTCCCAAACCTGTTGTTCATCATGTTTAGCACTCAGAATTTTGAAAATCAGTTTTTCAACATCAGTTGTCGAAAATAAGATGAAATAAAATCTTTTTGAATTTTTCAAAAACTTTATACTAAAAAACATTCTTTTTGGATTTTGTTTTTAATGAAAAGCAATAAAGAAATATTTACATACAATATTTCTGTGAGTTTGTGTAAGAGGATCATATCAGTTTTTGAGACACATCACTAACACCGTTGAGCTTTAAACACTTTAAGTTCTAAACAATTCACTTAGATTGTCAATATACTGATCCACTTAAATTTTCACACAAAGTTCAACTGTTTCGAGATACGAGAATTAATGTTTTAAGCACTTAAACTTATTCACGTGTCCCACCTCAGAATATACTCCCGTATCCAGATTCCTATATTCAGCCTTACAGGTGAATGTACACTAATGATATCTGTAAACGGGTAATGCGAGACCATGAGAGCTCAGGTTAGAACTTCCGTTCAGACAAAGAGATGATGGCTCGTCTTTAGGTGTGTCCCGTTTGGGGATCTTTTCTTCAACACACATGATTAGCATTTTTCAATGTTTCATCATTTTTTATGCTGAGGGTAAGCTTTATGATTAAAGCAGTGCAAAGCATTATACGAGGACTAGGCTATTGCTCCCGCAAAATCAGAAGTCCTGGTATAATACCCCAGATATCATCACGCACAAAGACCTAGTATGTCAGAAATAGAAAATCTTTCAAACAAGATTTCGGGGGTTACCCATATATCCGAGAGATGTTCCCCACGAGATAAGTAAGTATTTAATATTTAGGTTTATATCTCGAAAACAATCTACTGAATGAGTAAAAACCTACTGGCATATCGTCAGTGAGATCGTTTATCACATTTGACTTTCCAAATCTTTAGCGTGTTGTGATAGTCCACTGATGTACTATCATTTCCTCTTTTTCACAACAAAACTCATTTTTGATTTTTTCAATGTTTTTGGATTTTGAGATTTTATCATGTTTTTGGATTTTTCAAATATTCGAAATTTCTAAAATTTTTACTCCCCCTAAAATCAAAAATATGTTTCAATTTTTGATTTTTCAAGGAAAATTTGAAAACAAACTGTACAAACAAACTGACAAACTGATTTGAATTGCTTCAATTCTCCATCCACTTGGCTTAAACAATCAGAACTCCCCCTGACAACAAACTATTTTCCCATTATGATTTCAAAACACTTAAGTTTGTTTTAATCAAAATGGTTTTTCCGGAAAATAAGTTTTGTTGATTTCACTTGTAAAATCGGGGATAAACTTCATCATTTTGTTTTTTCAACCATTTTGTATGAAAGTTAAATCAAGTTCAACTTAATGATCTTGATTAACCACTTGTAGGTGGAAACCCCCTTATCAACCACTTGTAGGTTCACTTATCAACCATACCATTTGTAAATTGAAATATGACAATTTTAAATTTTGAAGAAAGATGCTGATTCATGCTCCACGATTACCAACTTGGGAGCTCCGGCAAGTCAGGATTTTTACATATGGAATACAGACACCTAAGCCTGACTAGCTTTGGGTGTAAACTTTTCAATTTCACTTGGGGTTTGAACATTCATTTTTCGCTTCATAAAATTCTTTTACCCCTTTTTCCTTACCATCGACCATTCTTCCAAAAATATGTTTCACTTTGCCATTGAAAGCCTTTTCGACATCAAATTCTTTCTTTTCAGAATAGAATTGATTCGAAATCTCCACTTTTCCAACTTTTGATTTTAAATTTTTCAGCCCGCAATGGTGGAAAGTTGACGTCATCCATTGGCGGAACTGACTTTTCACTTTTTGGCTCAACTTGTGGCTCCTCTGACTTTGACGAATCAGATTCATCGCTAGATTTAACATCTGTTTTCTTAGCAACCCATGTTTGGTTGTTAAGATTCACCCTTCTTTTGTAAATTTTTTTTGAACTCTCACCAACTTCAAGTGTAGAATTTTTAAACACTTTGAATTTTTCAGTTGGTGGTTCAGTTTTATCAACAATCTTTTCTTTGAGTTTAGAAACAACTTCCTGTTTTATGTTGGTTGCCTTTGGATAGCTCCAGGCGATGTGACCAACTTCTTGACATCGGTAACAGGTTCTTGTCTCCCTTTTCTGATTAGCTCCATTCTTTTCGAACTTTTGCTTTTCTGTAAAGAACTCTTTGTTCGATTGTTTCCAGAATGAGCTCTTTTCTTCTTCTTCTTCTTCAGAACTTGACCCTGAAACAAATATTGTTTTTGTTTTAGAAATTTTCTCATTTTTATAATTTTCGGGTGGAATAAAGCCTAAACCTTTCTTTTTAAAATTACTGTTATGGTTTGGTTTCTTTTGAAAACCAGAACCAGAACTGTAACCCTTTTTCTTGTTCAATCTTTGTTGCACTCTTGAAGTGTATTTTTTAGGTTTTTCAGTAAGATTTACATCTTTTATTTCAGAAATATTAATTTCTATTAATTTGAAAACCTTTTTAATCTTTTCAATTTAAACACTTCTTATTGGAAATTGCTCATCAGAATATAATTTGTCTGAATCATTCAAAGTATATGCCACTTTGATTGGTTCATCATTCAAATTATTTTTTGATAACATAAATTCTTTATTGTAAACTGTTTTGACCGATGATTTTAGACTGTCAACTGATGAACTCGAACTCTCGGATTCGGATTTTGACTCTGACTCCTCATCTTTATCCAACACCTGATCGACCACTTTCTTTATTAACTCAGACTCATGATCAGTGTCAGACTATGTGAATGTGACGTCAATGTTGTCTGGTAAACCATCAGTTGTTTCGGACTTTAACTTTATATTGACTGCCTTTTTGACTTGTTCCTCATTTGGTTTTCTGGGAGAATAATCTTCCCATATCGGAGGCGGACACTTGTTATAACTGACACTTTGTTTCTTACCAGTATCCTTCTCTTATGTCTTCTTATCTTGAAAAGCTTCAAAACCTGCAATTGTTGGATAAATTCTGTCAATCAAATAATCAGAACTTGAGTAACTTAGCAACAATCGTCTAATTCTTTCATTTTCAATCTTTTCAGTCTCCAATTCCTTCTTCAACTCTGCATACTCTTCAATATAATGATTGATGGTCTTCTGTTTAGTCATCATTGTTGCATTCATCATTGTCAAAGCATCTTCCCTTTCAGAGTTTGTCTTTTCCAAACTATTCACCATTCTGTTCAACATATCATACGACTCTTTCACGTACTTAACATCGAACAATAGTTTTTCTTTCATCTCATTGAGCTCATTATACTTCTTGTCTTTCTCTTCACAATGTTTGCATGGTTCCAAACATTTCAGACAAGGTTTAATGACCTCTACAATCTTTTCAACAACTTTGACCTCTTTACTCTGTTCTTCCTTCTCTTCTTGAGCAACATTTTCACAGTTTACTTCTTTCTTTTCTTTTGCTGCTCGTCTCTCCTTTAGCTTCTCCAATTTATTTGCAAAATAAAATTTGAAACTTTCAGGAGATAAATGAGTTTTGCCAATTTTAATTTGATTAATTTCTTCCTCATCATCGCTACTATCAGTTGATGATTGATCAAACACTTGTGTCTTTTCTGAACTATCATATGAAGAAACAGACTCTCCATCTTGATTTTCCTCATCATTTGCAAACACATCCATCCATTCTTTCATCAACTCTGGCTCTTGAATGATCTGTGCAATAAATGCTCTAAACTTTGAATCAGTATCAGCCGGAATGTATTTGTCCCAGCTAAATCCCTTTGGCAGTCTTTCATCATCTTGATTTACTATAAAAGCTTTCTTCTTTCCATCTTCAATCGAATTAGCACTAGATGATGACGGTTGTTGAGATACCTGATAATAAATCTCTTTTCGATGATAATCATTGTTCCCGAAAGGATTCTGAGCTCCTCCTGCTTCTCGATTGGTACATTCCCTCTTGAAATGTCCTTTTTCCCTGCATCGAAAACAAGTAACTTTAGACTTATCAAAACCTAAAGTAGAAACATTAGCATCACGAAAGTCATCTCTTCCTGTAATCTGCTTAAATTTCTCAGCTCTTCTCAACACGCTCGCCAAACACCACTTAATATCCATTAGCTCCAATTCCTCAGCATCTATCTGATCGTAATCCTCTTTCGTTAGCATAGGATTTCCGATCCTTCCCGCAACCAAACCCTCATATGATTCTAACACGGTAGCTAGTAATGCCATATGGCCTTTAGCGACTTCTTTAGAGAAATTCAGACCGTTCTGAAGATGCAACGCAATATTGCATTGTAGCACATGACCATTACCATTGTTTGAGCTTTGAACACTTGGATTAACACTCGGATATGAAGAAAATCCACTATTGTTGTTTGAGCTTTGATTCAGTGATCCGGATGAGTTCTCTGCGCTGAAAGCGGTTTGGATCTTCGGACTTGCTTCAACATTCTGAACATTCCCTTTGTAATACATCTTGATGTGTTGTTAACCACTTGGATTGTTCATTCTAGCAATCTTCTGTTGTTCAAGATCTTCTCCTTCAAGTTTTTCAATGAACTGAGCAATTGTCAAACCATCATACTCTCCGGTATTCTTCAAGATCATAAGATATGTACCGCATTCTTTTTGAGGTAAAGCATCGGTTAATTTTTCAACCCATTCCTCACGATCCTTTTTGATATCCAACCGGGTCATTGAACGCACTAAATGACAGTATCTCTCAATAAGAACCTTTGTAGTTTCACCCGGCAAACTTGAGAACAAATCAAATTCCTTCTTAATAGAGACTTCTTACTCTTGATCATTTCTGTACTTCCTTCGAATTTTGTACGAAGTGCTATCCAAATTGAATATGCATTATCATCATGTTGAAGTAATATGAAAATATCTTCTTTCACAACTTGTTGAAGTAAACTGATCATCATTTTTCTGCTTTGTACATGTCTCTGTCTTTGTCCGTAAATTCAGAAATAGTCTTTACAACTCCCATGTTATTTCGAGGACGAACATACTTTTTCTCAATACATTCCCAAGATCTTAGATGATTTGCTTGAACCCAGTTTTCAAAACGCTCTTGCCAACTGTAATACTCTTCAATGCACATCAGTTTCGGAGGTTTCTACAACGTTCCTGATTCATTTCCATGTTCTCGCTCCGAGCAACGGTAACAGTAGTACCCGAGGCGGTAGCAAACGCATTGTAGAATTCAGAATCCATGTTTCGGTACGAACTTTCAAACAAAATGATGTAAATGTTTCAAACGAACTGATTTGATGCGAAATGGATCAAACTTTATAACCTGAACTTGATTTCACACGAACTGAGTCAAGTTTGGTGCGACCTGGATGCCATAGGGTTCAGCTCATATGAATTGATGATCTTTCAAACGAATTGGGTCACTTCCATGCGAACTGGACCATTTTGGTGCGACCTAGGTCAATTTCAAGCGAAATGGAAGTCCAATACGTACGGACTGATGTTTTTGGTACGAAATGGAGTCCAATTTGTGTGAATTGGAGGTTCAACTTGTGCGAAAGGGATTTTTTGATGCGATCTGGGGATCAATTCGTGCGAATTGATGATGACGTCACACTAATTTCACACGATCGGACGGGTTTTTGACAAAATTGGACAAGATTTAGGTCGATTTTAGGTCTAATTCTTTCAAGGATTGATTAAAACTGTGTTTCGCTTATAATATGTGAAAATCAGTCCATTTTAACCGTAAAATATCTGTTAATTTTGAAAAAAACGTGAAGAAAGTGAGTAGAAATCAGAAATTATGATGAAATCAAGCTGAAAATGGTAAGAACTCTTCCTCCTGAGCTCTGATACCACTTGTAGGATCGTTGTGTGACCCAAACGAGTCGTTCAGAAGAGATCTCGTCCAATACGAAAGGCGGAAACAGACCGTATCGGAGTTATTTCAGCTGGATTACACTCAGAATCACTTTAAATGTCTCTAGTATTGATTTCCCAACGTTTTACAAGCTTGGAGACACTTCGGCAGAGCTTCGCTACCGGAATCAGAAGTTACCAATGAAATGATCAAGACATCTATTTATAGGCCACCCATTTCTCATGGAATGGACATGCCCAATTCACACGAAATGGCATTTCGTGCGAACTGGCCTTACCAGTTCGTGCGAAATGGCTCCATCCTACATGTTTTTTGTTTTTCTCGTTCTACGTGACTTGATCTATCATTCTAGTTACAAGACTCGATACAAGATGAAGTCGAGAGACATATGCACCAACAACTCCTTAACCTTTTATAAACTTTATAAATTGTAAAAGAGTTAATTACACAGGTGGATCCTATGGTTTATACTTAGTTTCACCCTTGGGTACAAACTATTTTTTTTTTAACAGGCTTAGGTTTTATCGTTTCAATTTTGTAACACCTTTGGGTACTAACACAAAATTTAGTTAATTTTATCAATATAATGACTAAAATACCCTTCCATTTTTTTTAATTTTATCGATGTAACACCTTTGGGTACTAACACCTAATTTTATTTAAGTTTAAATCAATTTTACAAAATCTATTTATTTTTTATTTTCATCTTTTTATTATATCTCTTAATTAACATAAAATCTATTTATTTTTTTATTTTCATCTTTTTATTAAATTTTCTTAATCTACTAGTTACACCAGTATTTTTTTTGTTCATTTACATTTTACTATTTTAGAACTTATACAGTTTCTATATTTATTATATTGATCACTGAGATATAAAATACATATTAATATAAAACTAATTATATGCACAATTCCGTTCTAAAAAATTAAATACACAGTTGAAAAGTTTACTCGATATCTGTTAGTTGAATCCAAAATTGAAAACGAGTAAGGTTTACATTATTTAAAAATAACAGCTTTATACATGTCTTTTTTTTTAATTTACATGAAAGATATTTATTATTATCTATCATATCTATCCAAAACAGAAAAGAGTAAGGTTTACGTTATTTAAAACGAGTAAGATATTTAATTTACATAAAACTATATATCTTATGGGTCATTTTCTGCACATATATCCTGACTAATATTCTGGCTTTGATTGTTTATTTGTGATCAGGATACCAGATCAAGATATTGGTAACATCCTGATACGATATCATGGTAGTGACTGATTTAACCACGTACAGATTAGAAGGTGCAAGTCTCCAACGTTCAAGTGGACTTCTTCTCCTCGAGACTCGGGCAAATCAGTTAGTTTATAGACGTTGAACCCGGGAGACCAGGACTGCAACGTTCATATGGGGAATATCCGCTGGATCCCGGAATAATAGGATATTTAGTTAGTCTTCTTTTACTATAAATAGATTGATCGGATCAGATTAAGGCACTCACTCTTGGGCACACTTCTTCTCTCCTGTTGCAAACAATCACTACACACAAACACTTGTACTCGAATTACATTGTAACACCTAGTTGATCCGCATCATATCCTGCACTGTATCCTGATATTTGAAGTAATAGAAGAACAAGGCAACTGCGATTGTTAGCTCCCGAGGTTTTGTGCCGGTGATCTAGATTGATCAAGGGCTTTCCTCGTACATCCTGTGTCACCCTTTACATTTTTGCTCATTGTTTGATCATAGATACAGCTCTATATCCTGAGCTGTATCCTGAAACTATTTTTGCAAATAACTTAACTAGTATATTTTCAACACACATTTCTAGCACACTACCTCACTTAACTAATTTGATCACTTAATTGCTTCGGTAATTTTTGACCAAAACAATTTGGCGCCCACCGTGGGCAAGTGGTGCTATTTCTACTAAAAGCTTTTGCAAAATCATTACTTGGTTTTCTATTTTCAAAACTTTTTGCTATACTATTTTCAATGGCCTCGAGATCAAACATGAGCTCTTCCATCGTGTCTTCTACCACCTCTGCAACAATTGGTTCGGTGCTTCCACCACCTCCTCCGAGATCGCAAGCCTCTTCTCAAGGAACTGAAATTCATGTGGCTCGGGATGTTATCCCCGCTCGCAATATCCAGGGATCTGGTCCTGTTTTAGCTTCTAATGAGGAAATTCTAAATTTGTTTGGTAGTGTACAGGAACAGAAGAGGCAGCAGCAGGAAACTAATCAAATGCTGATGAGAGAGATATAACTCTTGAAATCCGGCTCGAGCAGGTCTGCTGAAGATACTGTCACTCCCTTGCAACCCAGGGCTTTGAACTTTAGTTCTGCAGTTTATACTGAGGATAACCGAGGAAATATTGTACCTAGCCATTCCCAGAACCATACCCCTGAGATACCCTCTTCAGTTAGAGTGTCAACTGTGAGAAGCTCATGATATGCTTCGGGATATGGCCAGAATCCTCAGATTGGTAGTGTATCTAATAATAATAATACTCTTGCTACTAATGGTGCTGGATCTTTGTAGGATGCAGGTGTGACATCAACATTTTCCAGGGAGCTTCAGAAATTAAAGGACATGATATTCAGTGTACCTGGGGTGGTCCAGCCGATTCCGGAAGTATCCCAGGACAGTCACAGGATATCTCGGTTCGCATATCCCATTTGTGATGCTGAAATCCCAAAACGATTTCAGACCCCCAACATGAAGCTCTATGATGGAACTACGGATCTTGAAGAGCATATTGCCCAGTATAGGGAAAGAATGGAAATCAATCCTATCCCTCCGGATCTCAAGGAAGCATGCCTGTGCAAGGGTTTTGGTTCTACCTTAACAGGATCAGCCTTAAAATGGCTCTCAAACGTTCCTCCCCACTCAATTACTTCATTTGCTCACTTGGTTAATTTATTTAATAGTCAATTTTCTTGCAGCCGAAGTTTTGAGAAACTAACTAGTGATCTTTACAGGATAACTCAAGGACCTCAGGAATCCTTGAGGGATTATGTGAAGAAATTTAGACGGGAATCCTTAGATATCCCGCATCTTGACGTTGCAACAGCTGTGCATGCTTTCAAGATGGGGTTGCAAAAGGATTCTCAATTTTACCAAGATCTTGTAATGAATCCCTGCAGGAATCTGGATGAAGCCCGTAACAGGGCTCTAAGATATTTTCAGTTGGAGGATGACAAAAAGATGCAAGAGAGGATGAATTCGTCTACAACCTATTAGTCGACCAACAGGAAATCAGAATCCTCGTATAAACCATATCGCTCTAAGCCATATGGCAGAAATGACGGCAAAAAAGTGAATGCTGTTGAAGACGAGGATCCTGAGGAGTATCCTGAGTTGTCTGAATATTGTTTTTCCGTTAATATACCTAAACTAATGTATGCTATGCAGGGTTTAGGAGACAAAGCAAGATGGCCCTGGAAAAACCAACAAAAAGCTGATTGGAAGGATAAGTCCAAGTGGTGTGCCTTCCACGAGGATTTCGGACATGTCACTGAGGATTGCATAGCTCTAAGGAAAAAAATAAGCTATCTCTTGAGCAAGGGATATCTGAAGGATCTCTTGGGAAGAAAGAAGAATAAAGGACAGGATCCTGAGAAGGATCCCGAACGAGCAGCATCACCTCCAGCGGATGCCAAAATAATTAATTTTATCTCAGGAGGATCCGACATTTGTGGGACTTCATATTCTGCGGCCAAGAGACGTGTAAAGGAGGCTAAGGCCAAAAGAGGAGAAAAGCCAACCAGGATGACGACCCTCACAACTGATAAAGTGATCACTTTCGATAGTGATGACAGGGATACGGTCCAGGATCCTCACCATGATGCTTTGGTAATAACGTTATATGTTGCTAACCATTTTGTGCGCAGGATATAGTAGATAATGGAAGCTCCGTCAACATAATTCAGCTGGAGACATTGAAGAGAATGAATGTATCCCCGATGGATATTACTTCGAAATCCACTGTGCTTGTCAGTTTCAGTGGAGAGGCTAGAAACACTGAGGGGGAGATAAAATTGCCTGTATATGTTGAAGGGGCCAACTCAATGCAGCGCTTTTGTGTAATGGACTCCATATCCTGCTATAATATTATATTAGGTAGACCTTGGATCCATGATATGAAAGCTGTGCCGTCAACCTATCATCAATGCATCAAGATACCTACCCCTTGGGGAGTAGTAAAGGTGGAAAGTGATCAACAGGAAGCAAAAGAGTGTTATTCTTCTTCAATGAAGTCCTCGACAAAGCCTAGTGCAGCATAGCAATTAAAGATGCGGGCCTAAGATATTGCGGAGGCTTCCGAGCAGGATGTAAAGAAAGTTATCCTGGATCAGGATAATCCAGATATCTCGGTGCTCGTAGGAACCAATATCCCTCAGGATATTGGAAATCAATTAATTAACTTTTTGAAATGCAGGATGTCAACATTCGCATGGAAACACGAGGATATGACAGGTATTTCCAAGGATATTATAACTCACAAGCACGAAATTGATAGGTCTTTCAAGCCTATCCAACAGAAACGAAGAAAGTTTGCTCCAGAAAGGAACGCTATCATTCAGGAGGAAGTTAAAAGATTGTTAAAAAGCAAGATGATTAGGGAAGTGAAGTTTCCTATATGGTTGGCAAATGTAGTTGTGGTGCAAAAGAAAAATGGGAAATGGAGAGTCTGTGTGGATTACATAGACTTGAACAAAGCTTGCCCGAAAGACCCATTTCCTCTACCTCATATTGATTCAATGGTGGATGCTACTGCTGGCCACGAGATGCTAACCTTCATGGATGCCTCCTCAGGATTCCAACAGATCCAGATGGAACCCTCGGATCAGGAGGATACTGCCTTCATGACACCAACAGGTATTTATTGTTATACTGCTATGCCTTTTGGTTTGAAAAATGTAGGTCCAACATACCAGAGATTGGTAAACATGATGTTTAAAGACAAACTGGGGGACACCATGGAGGTGTACATCGACGATATGGTAGTAAAATCCAAGAAGGCTGAGGATCATCTCCAGGATATTAAGGGAGCATTTGATATCCTGGACCAGTACAACATGAAACTGAATCCTGCTAAATGCCATTTTGGAGTGGGGGCAGTAAAGTTTCTAGGATACATGGTGACGAAAAGGGGGATAGAGGCAAGCCCGGAGCAGATTAAAGCTATCTTGGATATCAAGTCGCCTTCAAATATGAAGGATGTTTAACGATTAACAGGGCGAGTAGTAGCATTAAACAGATTTATCTCGAGATCCTCAGAAAAATGCAAGGAATTTTATGATATCCTGAAGAAGAATAAGAAATTCGAATGGGGATAAAAGCATGAGACAGCCTTGCAGGATTTGAAGCAGTATCTCTCGGCCGCACCTCTGTTGATGAAACTTGAGGATGGTGAACCACTATCCCTGTATCTTGCAGTATCAGGGAATGCAGTAAGTGCTGTCCTTGTAAAGGATCATGAAGGTCAGCAGTATCCTGTTTATTATGTTAGTAAAAGTTTATTAGATGCTGAAACTAGATATTCTCATTTAGAGAAATTGATATTAGCCCTAGTTATGGCATCAACAAAATTTAGACATTATTTTGAAACACATAGGATTCATGTTAAAACTAACTATCCTGTTAAAAATGTGCTTAGGAAACCCGAGATGTCAGGTAGAATGGCTAAATGGTCAGTGAAATTAAGTGCCTATGATCTAATATATGAACCTAGAAATGCCATAAAGTCTTAGGCTTTAGCTGACTTTGTGGCTGAGTTCAGTAGTGATATTCAAAATGAAGTAGACCTAGAAGTGCAACAACTAGGAGAAAACACAGAATCCTGGACACTATATATTGATGGTGCATCTAATGTAAGAGGTGTAGGTTTAGGTATACTACTAAAATCGCCACAGGGGGACATATTACCCCAGGCTATTAAATGTGAATTTCCTGCCACTAATAATGAAGCAGAATATGAAGCTTTAATTGCAGGATTAGAATTGGCTAAGAGTATGAATATTAAGAATTTGCAAATATATGTTGATTCTTTGTTAATTGCTTATCATTTTAATGGATCTTATGCAGTAAAAGGTGAAAGATTAGCTGAATATCTTGAAATTGTCAAAAAAATAGCAGGATATTTCGATGTTTTCACACTTGAACAGGTACCCAGAGATGATAACGCTGAAGCTGATGCATTGGCAAATCTAGGATCATCGGTCAGGATACCGGAAGGAACCCAAATACCAATATTGCATGTCCTATATCCTGCGACAGATTCTCAGGATAAGGAGGTAATAAGTGTTCAGGACCCTAATGATGAGTATCCCGAGGAGGATCCTAAGTCCTGGACGGCTCCGATCATAAGATATCTTAAGGAAGGATACATCCCAAAGGATGAGAATCCTAAGGCCTTTAGAATGAAGGTATCACGATTCACTATTATAAATAATGTTTTGTATAAGAAGTCTCTTGCAGGTCCATATCTGAGGTGCTTGGAGGATCCTGAAACCAAAGAAGTGCTTCAGGATATACACGAAGAGGATTGTTGTAACCATACTGGGGGTAGGTCCTTATTCTCAAAAGTATTAAGAATAGGATATTATTGGCCAACCATGAGGAAAGATGCTGCAGAATATGCTCGAAGGTGTGACGCATGTCAAAGACATAGTAATATGTTTTGGTCAAAAATCACACAAGGATAATGTAACCAAACTTTATGTAATTGGGGTATGATGCTTGGTTAATTATAAAAGTAAAGGATCACTTTCGTGATAGAAATGCAAAGACACAATGATTTATACGAGGAAAAAGCCCTTGATCAATATATGATCTCCGGCATAAAAAAACCTCGGGTGATGGCAACTACCGATCACCAAACTTCAATATAAGAACAAAATGGTTACAACTTCGGATGATAATGAGCTGAGTACAAGGATCACTATTGTTTCGAGTGTCTAAGTGTGTGAGAGTTGCGTTGTATGTCGTGTGTGTTCTTCCAAATGAGGAAGAGTGGTATTTATACAAGTGTAGGTGTCCTATTTTAGGTAAAAAGACTAATAATCAGCTCATTACCCCTTTAGAAATAATAGACAATCTAGCCTAAATTGCCGCCCTTAAATCAAGCTAAGTTTCCATATCCTTTGCAACGTCCATCTTTGATTAAGCTCATGCTATAATTGTGAAGACGCGTCCCTTGATTATGATGCTAAGAGCGTATCCTGCTAGATGTTCCTGCGAAATAACATTGTTTCAAACGAAGGTAACTGTTAGCATGAGGATCCTTTGATGGTCCATGATCCTGATCCTGAAGTCCTGCTGAGGATCACTGTCTGCCAAAGAAACAAGGATCACTGATTAGGATCACGTAAAAGGATCACGTATGATAAAAATCCAGCCCTAACAATTGCCCCCAAAATATAAGGAGTTTATTGTAAATAGACGAGTTATATTTTGCTCTGATCTTATCTTCAACGGACTATTCGGATAACTAGCCGTTATAAGCGGACTAGCCGTTGTGATCATTACGTCACAGATGTGACAAATCCTGCAAATCATGATTATAAATAGGAGATAGGGTTAGGATCACTCTGCATTTAAATTCGAGATATCTTCCCTTTATAAGCGCTACCGAAGATTGACCAGGTACTCTTTTCTTCTCTCTTTCCTTTCTTCCTTCTCTTGCTCTGTTTTTTGCTTTTATTCTGTTTCTGTTCCGTCACAATCATGTTGCTCCGGAATTCTCCACACAAGGATTCCAAGAAGAGTAGTCCCCTAAAAAGCCAAGGGATCATCAAGAATTCTCCTACGGAGAGGTGTTGCTTTACTGATGCCCATGTAGACAGGATTCGTCATTGCTTTCCGGCGAATGCTGTTTTCAAATCCTTCACATCTACTGCTTTGAGCGACTTTGTTTCAGACGTTTGGGTGGCCTTTCCTGCTACTCCGTTCACCATAGGGTATTCGTATCCTTTTCCAGCCTTCACCCAATCCTTCTTTTCTTTAACCGGCATATCTTATATCCAAGCTATGCCGATGATCTGGAGGGTCTTGTATACCTTCGAGAGGATCATCGAGCAGAAGGGAATTGATTTGGGGATGGCAGAGCTGGCCGCACTTTATGATCTTACTACGTTCGGTTCTTGCCGATATCTGCTAAAACGGAAAGCTGGGGAGGATCACCCTGTCTTCAAGGTGACTAAGAACGATACAAACTGGAAGCGTCGCTTTTTCTTCGTTAGAAGGGATACCATCCCAGATGGGGAGGATCTGCCCAAGGAATGGGCTACTCATGGTAGGATAGAGGATCCTGGAAGGATCACTATCAGACTTGCCTTATGTGATGAGGATCACTAACGTCTCTTTTCTTTTGTCTTTTGTGCAGCTATTTCCGTTGCTCACCTAAAATTGACCCCTGCTGCAAGAGAAAGAGTCTTAGCTTTTAAAAAGCTTGATCCTGAGGTCAAAAGTTTCCAAGTCACCGTCCAAGACTCACAAGAAGTATCCTTTGCATCTGCCACTATGTCAAGTAAGTATCCTTATAGAAAATAAATTATATGTAAGATTGTTTGATTAATAAGGCAACTTATCTTGATTTTGATTGTGTAGGCGCTGGGAAGTCTGCCAAATCTGTCAAATCTGCCTCCAAATTTGGGATAAGTGATCTTGCCAACGTCAAGTCTTCGAGGAAGAAGGCTCCTACTGCTAGTCCTTCAGCTTCAGCTCCTAAGGCACCTATCCGAGGCAAGGGGAAGAAGAGGAAAACTTCTGAAGATCTCCAAGGATTTCCCCTCCTTCGTCAGCAATTCCTTTATTAATTTGACGAAGTTAGGATCACTGCCCCTGTTGATTGTCCTGACAAGTTTAGGGATCACCTATGTCTGATGTTGTTTTCCTGTTTTTCTTGTAGAAATTCACCGAAATGGAGACTTATGTTAACCAGGTTGAAGATCAAGATCGTCAAATTGCCGACCTCCAACAGATGGGTGTGCAGAAGGATCTCAAGATTGCTGATCTTGAGAAGGAGATCCGGGCTGTTAAGGACGAGGCTGTCAAAGCATTGATCAACTTTGATTATGAAAAGCATGATATCACTCAGGATGCTAAAGTCTCTGCCGCGATAGCTATGTACAAGATACAACTGCAGATGGCTACGGAGGCTCAGGATCCTTCCTTCGATAAGAGCACATGGGATATTGAAGGCTGGAAGGCAAGGCTGGCGGAACTGGAGGACGAGGATGAAGCCGAGGATATCCCAATGATGGAGGGTGGTGATGCTGACAAGGATCAAGGCGGAGAAGCTGGTGGTGACAAAGCAGCGAAGGTGTAGGCTGCGTGATTGGGCGATGATGGATATTTTTGACTAGGCCGGAGCCCAATTTTTTAGGTTTGGTAATAGTTTCTTGTGGTTGTTGATGGTTTGTGAACAATTTATGGTCTGTAATCTTTGAACAATAGTTTTTAGGGTAAAGGATCCTGGATCCTTGAACAATAGGTAGGATTACAAAAGGTGGAGGGATCCTCTGTTTGGGGGGATGAAGCCTTTGTGATCCTGCCGCTTTTACTTTCCTGTACCTGCTAAGACCGCATAGACAATGGACACCCTTTGCCAACCCATGTGGACGGGCCACGTTTTGCTGGTAGAAACGTGGGTTGGCAATTTTGACAACTTTTTGCAAGGGTTAAAGATCCTTTTGCTAATAATATAACCTTAATCTTTCTGGCTTATCCTGTGTTGTTATCCTTTGTTTATCTTTTTAGTTTCCGATTGTTTTAGAAATATATTTGTAACAATAATTAAGCAAATCATGTTCAAGAAATATAGGATATGATCCTGGTTCATATATCCTATAATCGAAAATTTTAACGGTAGTTTATTTTAAGGATCATAGGTTCAGTTGTCAAGGTCTAAAGGTTTTTCAAATGAATAATGAAATTAAAAATAGTTAAGGATCATACCTGAGGATCCAAGTTAGGATCCTAACCTTTAATCGGGATAACCACAAGTAAAACTTTAATGGATGATAAGGATTAAGGATCCTTATTTGTTTAACTTCGAGAACCTGAAAAATGGAACATATCTTGGGACTAAGCCAATGTAAAAGATAAATTAGTAGCTGGGGACATGCCCAAAGGATAACTGAGGATGATCCCGGAGGATCACTGGGGACAAGCCCAAAGGATAACTGGGGACAAGCCCAAAGGATAACTGAGGATGATCCCGGAGGATCACTGGGGACAAGCCCAAAGGATCGTATGTAAACTGGAGTATGGCCCTTACTGGCGACTATCCAAACTTAGTGACATGAAAATGTCAAAACCTTAGCTAACGTGAAAACGTTAGAAACCTTATGAACGGATGTATGGTACGTCTACCATTATACGTAGGATCCTGAGTATAGCCAGTACGATGAGGTTGTGAGCCCCGGAAGTGGGTACTGGTCCCAAAGACGTGAACTATATCAGGATCATCGTGCGCTGCTGGCGGAAACTGGGGATAATCCCAAGGATAACTGGGGTTAGACCCAAGGATCTGCGTTGCTTTTGAAGATCTTCGATGATATGCTGTGGATACCTGAACTATCATAACTCAAATGGTTCGTGAGAAGAGGATGAAGGATACAGGATCCTTATCCTTTGGTAAAAAGTAAGGAAATGTAACAGTTTTAAGATAAGGACATTACCAGAGTAAGGATCACTGACATCACCGGGATCCTTCGAGGATACTTCAGTGTAAGGATCACATGCTTGAAGGATCATGTTCACATAAAGTATCTCTTTAAGTGAACAGCATTCCAGACTCTTGGTAACAAGTTTCCTTCCATAGTTAGCAATCTGTATGCCCCCTTTCCTGCTTCAGCTTCAATTAGGTAAGGGCCTTCCCACTTTGGTGCTAACTTCCCGTCAGCAGGATTAATAGTGTTTTGGAATGTTTTTCTCAACACCATATCCCCGACTTGGAACTTCCTTATCCTAACATTTTTGTTGTAAGCACCAGCCATTCTTTGTTGGTAGCTTGCCATCCTTATCCTAGCCAGATCCCTGATTTCCTCAATAGTATCCAAGTCCTGAGCCAGGATTGTAGCATTTTCTTCAGGATCACGTGCACTTGTTCTAGCAGTTGGGATCACCATTTCTGTTGGGATCACTGCTTCTGCCCCAAATACTAAAGAGAAAGGTGTTTGACCAGTGGCATTCTTGGGAGTTGTCCTATCAGCCCATAGCACATAAGGTAACTCTTCTGCCCATTTTCCCTTCTTGGATCCTAGCTTCTTCTTTAGATTGTTGATGATGATCTTGTTGGATGATTCTGCTTGGCCGTTGGCCTGTGGGTGAACTGGTGTTGATGTTATCATCTTGATTCCCCAACTGTCACAAAAGTTAGTAGTTCTGCTTCCAATGAATTGGGAACCATTATCACATACAATTTCAGAGGGAATGCCAAATCTAGTTATAATGTTTCTTTTGATAAAGGATATAACTTCTTTTTCTCTGACTTGAGCAAAAGCTTCGGCTTCTATCCACTTAGAGAAGTAGTCAGTCATGGCGAGCATAAATACTTTTCCACCAGGTGCTTTAGGGAGCTTGCCAACTATATCCATTCCCCATCTCATGAATGGCCAAGAGGATGGTATAGGGTGTAGCAGTTCAGCTGGTTGATGAAGGATATTGCTGTGTCTTTGACAGGAATCACATTTCCTAGCATATTCTACAGCATCCCTATTCATGGTTGGCTAGTAGTATCCTGTTCTAAGGATCCTTGAGAATAATGCCCTGCCCCCAGTGTGGTTTCCACAATCTCCTTCATGGAAGTCTCTCAACACTTCTTCAATTTCAGGATCCTCAATACATCTTAAGTATGGTCCTGCAAGGGATCGTTTATATAGCACATTATTTAAGATTGTAAATTGAGATACCTTGATCCGGAAAGCTCTAGGATTTTCTCCCATTGGAATCTCTCCGTTTTGCAAGTATTTCATGATTGGTGAAACCCATGATCCTGAATAAGATTGAGCTTCTTCACTAGGGATTACTGCAGTATCCTCTTCTATTTCCATGGCCACTTGATTTTCAATAGCAGGAGCCAGGATATGGATGATAGGGATATTTATGTCTTCTGGAATTTTTAAGGATGATCCTAAGTTGGCCAATGCATCAGCTTCCGTGTTATCCTCCCTTGGTACCTGTGTTAAGCTGAAAGAAACAAAAGAGAGTGCCAATTCTTTGACTATCTCTAAATATTTGGTTAGTTTTTCACCTTTAACAGCATAGGATCCATTAAAGTGATTGGTGATCAATAATGAGTCTACATATACTTTAAGATATTTTACCCCCATATCCTTAGCAATTTGCAAGCCAGCAATTAAGGCTTCATACTCAGCCTCATTGTTAGTTGCTTGGAACTCACAGGCTATGGAGTGGGGTATTATGTCCCCCTGTGGCGATTTTAGTAGTATCCCGAGCCCTGTGCCCTTTACATTTGAGGATCCATCAGTGTGTAGTATCCAAGGATCCTTGGTCTCATCCAGCTGTTGGACCTCCAATTCTGCTTCTCTTTGTAGATCACTACTGAAATCAGCCACAAAGTCAGCTAGTGCTTGGGATTTAATGGCTGTTCTTGGTTCATATCTTATATCATGGGCACTAAGCTTTACTGCCCACTTAGCCATTCTTCCTGACATCTCTGGTTTCCTGAGGACATTCTTAATTGGAAAGTTAGTTCTAACAACAATAGTATGGGTTTCAAAATAATGCCTTAACTTAGTTGATGCCATGATTAATGCAAGAATAAGTTTTTCGAGGTGTGAGTACCTGGATTCGGCATCAAGTAAACTCTTACTTACATAGTAGATAGGATATTGTGTACCTTCATGATCCTTCACAAGGACAGCACTTACAGCGGTTGAGGATACCGCCAAATATAAGGATAACACATCTCCTTTTTCGGGCTTTGACAATGCTGGTGCTGAGGACATATATTCTTTAAGGGCTTGTAAAGCATTCTCATGTTTCTCAGTCCATTCAAATTTCTTGTTCTTCCTTAGGATATCGTAAAATTCTTTGCATTTTTCTGAGGATTTTGATATGAACCTGTTCAGAGCTGCTATCCTGCCTGTTAGCCTTTGCACATCCTTAGCATTGGCAGGGGACTTGATGTTTACTAATGCTTTAATTTGCTCCGGACTTGCCTCAATGCCCCTCTGAGTTACCATATATCCTAGGAATTTTCCTGCCTTAACACCAAAGTGGCACTTTGAAGGATTAAGCTTCATGTTATAATTATCAAGGATATCAAATGCTTCCTCCAAATCCCTTAGGTGATCCTCAGCTTTCTTCGATTTGACTACCATATCATCTATGTATACTTCCATAGTTTGTCCAATTTGATCTTTGAACATCATATTCACCAGCCTTTGATATGTTGCACCTGCATTTCTTAATCCAAAAGGCATGGCAATATAACAATACAAACCTGTTGGGGTCATGAAGGCTGTATCCTCTTGGTCAGATGGTTCCATCTGAATTTGTTGGAATCCAGATGATGCATCCATGAAGGTTAACAGTTCACGCCCCGCTGTTGCATCCACCATGGAGTCAATGTGGGGTAATGGGAAAGGATCCTTGGGACATGCCTTATTTAAATCAGTGAAATCGACACATACCCTCCACTTTCCGTTTTTCTTTTGGACAACAACCACATTGGCTAACCATTTTGGATACTTTACCTCTCTGATCATACCTGCTCGAAGTAGTCTCTCTACTTCTTCTTGGATAATGGCATTCCTTTCTGGTGCAAACTTCCTCCTTTTTTGATGGATTGGTTTGATAGACCTGTCAATGCCAAGTTTGTGAGTAATAATATCCTTAGATATACCTGTCATATCTTCATGTTTCCAAGCAAAGGTAGATTTTCTTCTTTTGAGGAAGGATATTAAGTCTTCTTTCATCTTGCCAAGGATCCCTGATCCGATATAGATTTTTGATTCAGGATCACTAGGATCCAAGAGGATTTCGTCCACATCTTGTTCCCTTGCCTCCAAGACATTCCTCGGAGGATACTGTAATTGCTATTGCTCCCTTGGCTTCGAGGTTGGCTTCATGGATGAGGTATAACAATCCTTAGCCTCCTGCTGATCACTGTCGATCTTGATTATTCCCCATGGGCTAGGGAGCTTCACACATTGATGGTAGGTGGATGGGACTGCTTTCATATCGTGTATCCAAGGTCTGCCAAGGATAACATTGCAACAAGATAAACAGTCAATAACACAAAATTTCTGATAATTATGTAATCCTTCCACGTAGATTGGGAGTTTGATGTCCCCCAGAGTTTTCTTCGTTTCCCCACTGAATCCTACAAGCACGGAGGATCTCGGTGTGATGTCTGATTCTGGAACGAAGGAGGATCCTTGAACCTGGGATGATCCTGGAACAAAGGAGGATCCTTGGCCCTGGAATGATCCTGGAACAAAGTAGGATCCTTGAAACTGCTGTGCCCCCGGATAGGCTCCCGGATTCATGAAGGATCCCAAATGCTGGGGGTAGGATCCTGCCGGCTGGAAGTGTGAGCCTAATGCCTGAGTCATTGCTGTCGATCCGTGGTGCAATCCTCTTGATTCTCCCATGATTTGCACGTCTGGAATTCCTGATGGCTGAGAAGTAATCATTGGAGTATCAAAGCTCAAGGATTTGGGCATCAGTGGAGAATGATCCTCTGCCGTTTTCTTCTGTCTTTTGAGATCTCCAATTTCCCTGAGGATCCTTTCATTAGTTTCATCCTGCCGCTGCATACGATCCTTCATCTGCAAAATCAAAGTAAATACATCACTAGTACTGGGAATATAAGAATTCATAGCAGAAGGAGATGGAGTTTTAGAAGTAGTAGGAGTTTGTCTCTTCTCAGCATTCTTCTGGGATCCTGCCGGTGGTGGAGGCAGAATGTTCTGGGACGAGGTGACTGCAGACATTGCCGTGGCATGTTTTTCAATGATGAAGCCATGTAATTCTTTGAAATGATTTCGAACAAAAGGTTTTCTTATGAATGAAGCACCAATTGCCCCACGGTGGGCGCCAAACTGTTTTGGTCAAAAATCACACAAGGATAATGTAACCAAACTTTATGTAATTGGGGTATGATGCTTGGTTAATTATAAAAGTAAAGGATCACTTTCGTGATAGAAATGCAAAGACACAATGATTTATACGAGGAAAAAGCCCTTGATCAATATATGATCTCCGGCATAAAAAAACTCGGGTGATGGCAACTACCGATCACCAAACTTCAATATAAGAACAAAATGGTTACAACTTCGGATGATAATGAGCTGAGTACAAGGATCACTATTGTTTCGAGTGTCTAAGTGTGTGAGAGTTGCGTTGTATGTCGTGTGTGTTCTTCCAAATGAGGAAGAGTGGTATTTATACAAGTGTAGGTGTCCTATTTTAGGTAAAAAGACTAATAATCAGCTCATTACCCCTTTAGAAATAATAGACAATCTAGCCTAAATTGCCGCCCTTAAATCAAGCTAAGTTTCCATATCCTTTGCAACGTCCATCTTTGATTAAGCTCATGCTATAATTGTGAAGACGCGTCCCTTGATTATGATGCTAAGAGCGTATCCTGCTAGATGTTCCTGCGAAATAACATTGTTTCAAACGAAGGTAACTGTTAGCATGAGGATCCTTTGATGGTCCATGATCCTGATCCTGAAGTCCTGCTGAGGATCACTGTCTGCCAAAGAAACAAGGATCACTGATTAGGATCACGTAAAAGGATCACGTATGATAAAAATCCAGCCCTAACAGTAATATATTACATCAACCTGCTGAACCAGTGTATCCTATTGTTTCCTCTTGGCCATTCATGAAGTGGGGAATGGATATAGTGGGAAAATTGCCAAAGGCTCCAGGAGGGAAAGTCTTCATGCTGGCAATGACCGATTATTTCTCTAAATGGGTTGAAGCTGAAGCATTTGTCCAAGTTAGAGACCAAGAAGTAGTATCCTTCATAAAAAGGAATATCCTGACCAGGTTTGGAGTACCGGCCGAGATAATCTGTGACAATGGTTCTCAGTTTATAAGCAAGAGGACTACTGACTTCTGCAAAAGTTGGGGAATTAAAATGATCACATCCACACCGGTACATCCTCAAGCAAATGGACAAGCAGAATCCTCAAACAAGATAATTGTCAACAATTTGAAGAAAAGGCTTGGAGCTAAGAAGGGAAGATGGGCAGAAGAATTACCCTTTGTCCTATGGGCTGATAGAACAACGGTGAAAAGTGGGACTGGTCAAACCCCATTCTCCTTAGTATTTGGAGCAGAAGCCGTGATCCCGACAGAAATGGTGATACCTACAGCAAGATCCAGCCTCAGGGATCCTGAGCAGAATCCTGAAGCCCTTTGCCAGGAATTAGATACTATTGATGAAACAAGAGATGCGGCAAAGCTAAGAATGGCAGCATATCAACAGAGGATATCCAGGGCATATAACAAGAATATAAGGACTAGAAGATTTCAGGTTGGAGATTGGGTATTAAGAAAGGCTTTTCAGAATACTACTAATCCTGCTGATGGAAAGTTGGCTCCAAAGTGGGAAGGACCCTATGAGATTGAATCAGAATCAGGGAAAGGAGCATATCGACTCAAGAATATGGAGGGGGATATGCTACCAAGATCCTGGAATGCTATACATCTAAAGCTTTACTTCAAGTGAGTTTAGAATTTAATTTCTAACTCAGGATGGTATGAATTCTATTTTTTTAATGCATTTGATATTATTTATTCTTTTGAACCCAATACTGACTTAAGCATTGGAGGGGTGTTGGCCAGGCTAACACCCACCTTAGTTTTCAATTGTTTTGCAGTATATGCTTTGGGATATGGCTCCATGCTACATACTCAGGATACTTCGAAAGATTAGAGGATTGGCCCCCTCTCTCACGTTGAAGGGATCCCGATCCCTTCACAGGTTTAAACGTATTCACCTTTCTCTCGAATTGGGTTTAAACACCCTTCCTGGAGCTCAAGTTATCCAGGGATAGTTCAAGATAGCAGGACCAGTCCATGTAAAAGTGGCTGACAATTTCGTTATTGTTGGCTATATCCTGGATCCTAAAGGTATATGAGGATTGATCACCCTCTCTCACGAAAGGGTATTTTCATACTCTCTAAGGTTTAAAGTTTTTCACCTTTCTAAGTCTTGGAGTTTATACACTCCCGCCTGTAGCGCATGAAAATTTGGGATTTTCCCCAGGGTACTTATGGGTTCATCCCCAGGATACTAAGGATTTATCTCTAGTAAATTTTTGGGTTTACCCCCTGAAACACGAGAACTGTTCAAACAGTTGGAACCGGTGTTCGAAAAATTCCTAAGTGTTTAAGGACTTTGTGCACAGGGGACATTCCTTCTGAGGTGATCGTGTAAGGCTCAAAGGATCAAGTTCGGGCCTAATGTACTTGTTTTGGTCAAAAATCATACTAAGGATAATGCAACCAAACTTTATGTAAACGGGGTATGATGCTTGGTTTATTGAAAAAGTAAAGGATCACTTCAGTATAAAATATGCAAAGACACAATGATTTATACGAGGAAAAAGCCCTTGATCAATGTATGATCTCCGGCATAAAAAACCTCGGGTGATGGCAACTACCGATCACCAAACTTCAATATAAGAAAAATAGTTACAACTTCGGATGATAATGAGCTGAGTACAAGGATCACTATAGTTTCGAGTGTCTAAGCGTGTGAGAATTGTGTTGTGTGTTCTTCCGAATGGGGAAGAGTGTTATATATACAAGTGTAGGTGACCTATTTTAGGTAAAAGGACTAATAATCAGCTCATTACCCCTTTAGAAACAAAAGTAAATCTAGCCTAAATTATCGCCCTTAAATCATGCCAAGTTTCCATATCCTTCACAACGTCCATCTCCGATTAAGCACATGCTATAGTTGTAAAGACGCGTCCTGTGATTGTGATGCTTAAGAGCGGATCCTGCTAGATGTCCTGCAAAACAACATTAAATTCAACGAAAGCAACCGTTAGCATGAGGATCCTATGATGGTCCGTGATCCTGATCCTGGAACTCTGCTGAGGATCACTATCTGCCAAAGAAACAAGGATCACTGGTTAGGATCACACGTGAGGATCACGTATTGTAAAAATCCAGCCCTAACAATTGCCCCCAAAATATAAGGAGTTTATTGTAAATTAATGAGTTATATTTTGTTCTGATCTTATCTTCAACGGACAACTCGGATAACTAGCCGTTATAACCGGACTAGCCGTTGCGATCATTACGTCACTGAAGTGACATCCCTGCAAATCATGATTATAAATAGGAGATAGGGTAAGGATCGATTTGTTATTTAAATTCAGGATATACTCCACTGAAGATTGATCAGGTATTCTCTTCCTTTCTTTCTTCCTTTTCCTGCTTTGTTTTTTCTGCTCTTGCTCTGTTTTTGTTCTGCCACGAGAATGTTGCTCCGAAATTCTCCCCATAAGGATCACAAGAAGAGCAGTCCGCTGAAAAGCCAAGGGATCATTAAGGACTCTCCTACGGAGAGATGCTGTTTTACCGATGCTCATGTAGATAGGATTCGTCATTGTTTTCCGGCGGATGCTGTTTTCAAGTCATTCACATCCACTGCTCTGAGTGACTCTGTTTCTGATGCCTGGGTGGCCTTTCCTGCAACTCCGTTTACCATAGGATATTCGTATCCTTTTCCGGCCTTCACCCAATCTTTCTTTTCTTTGACCGGCATGTCCTATATCCAAGCCATGCCGATGATCTGGAGGGTTCTGTGTACCTTCGAGAGGATCATCGAGCAGGAGGGGATTGATTTAGGGATGGCAGAGCTGGCCGAGCTTTATGATCTTACCACGTTTGGTTCCTATCGATACTTGCTGAAACGGAAGGCCGGGGAGGATCACCCTATTTTAAAGGTTACCAAAAATGATACAAACTGGAAGCGTCGTTTCTTCTTTGTAAGGAGGGATACCATCCCTAATGGGAAGGATCTGCCCAAGGAGTGGGCCACCCATGGTAGGATAGAGGATCCTGGAAGGATCACCATCAGACTTGTCTCTTATGATGAGGATCACTAATGTCTTTTTTGTCCCTTGTGCAGCTATTTCCATTGCTCATCTCAAGTTAACCCCTGCTGCAAGAGAGAGAGTTTTAGCTTTCAAAAAGCTTGATCCTGAGACCAGAAGTTTTCAAGTCACCATCCAGGATTCACAAGAAGTATCCTCTGCATCTGCCACAATGTCAAGTAAGTATCCTGACCAAAAAGTAAGTTCTATGCAAAAATGTTAAATTGGTTAGGAGACTTATCTTGTTTTGATTGTGTAGGCGCTGGGAAGTCTACTAAGTCTGCCTCTAAGTTCGGGATTGATGAACTTGCCACTGTCAAGTCTTCAAGAAAGAAGACTTCTGTTGCCAGTCCCTCTGCTTCGGCCCCTAAAGCACATGTTAGGGGTAAGGGGAAGAAGAGAAAGACTTCTGAGGATCTCCAAGGATTTCCCCTGATCCGCCAACAGTTTCTCGACTATGTCAATGAGGTAAGGATCATTGCCCCTGTTGGTTATCCTTCTCGAATATCCTGCTTGTGTATTCTGCCTGTATATCCTGCTTCTTTGAGGATCACCTGATCCTGAACTTACCTTTTTTCTCTTTTGCAGAAACTTGCTGAGATTGAGACCTACCTTGGCCATGTCGAGGATCAGGAAAGCCAAATCGCCGACCTCCAACAAATGGGCGTATTGAAGGATCTCAAGATAGCCGATCTTGAGAAGGAACTCCGGGCTACAAAGGATGAGGCTGCTCAAAGGCTGATCGACATGGATGGTGAGAAGCAGGAGATCACCCAGGATGCCAAGGTCTCTGCCGCAATTGCCATGTACAAGATACAACTACAGATGGCTGCGGAGGCTCAGGATCCTGCCTTTGACAAAAGCTCATGGGACGTGGAGGGTTGGAAGGCAAGACTGGCAGAGCTGGAGGATGAGGACGAAGCTGAGGAGATCCCAATGCTGGAGGGCGGTGATGTTGACAAGGATCAGGGTGGAGAAGCTGGTGGTGATGGAGCAGCAAAGGTGTGAGCTGCTGGATTGGGCGATGATGGATATTTCGAGACTAGGCCGGAGCCCAATTTTTTGAGTTTGGTAGTGGTTTGTTTGTGGTTGTTGATGTTTGAAACAATTATGGTTTGTAACTTGAACAATAGTTTTTAGGGTTAAGGATCATGGATCCTTTGGACAATAGGTAGGATTACAAAAGGTGGAGGGATCCTCTGTTTGGGGGATGAAGCCTTTGTGATCCTGCCGCCCTTAATTTCCTGCACCTGCTAAGACCGCATAAACAATGGACACCCTTTGCCAACCCATGTGGACGGGCCACGTTTTGCTGGTAGAAATATGGGTTGGCAATTTTGACAACTTTTTGAAAGGGTTTAAGATCCTTTTGTTAATAAAATAACTTTAATCTTTCTGGCTTATCTCGTGTTGTTATCCTTTATTTATCCTCTTTATTTTCCAGCTGTTTTAGAAATATATTTGTTAGAGTAACAAGAGTTGAGCAAACCATGTTTAATAATTTTAGGATATGATCCTAGATCAAATATCCTGACACTGAAAATTTCTGAAGCAATCAATTTCAAGGATCATAGGTTTAGTTGTCAAAGTGTAAGGGTTGTTTAGTATAATCAAAATAGTCAAGGATCATACCTGAGGATCCAAGTTAGGATCCTAACCTTTAATCAAGATAACCGTAGATGAGATTTTGATGGATAATAAGGATTAAGGATCCTTATGTGTCTAACTTTAAAAACCTGAAAAATGAAACATAACTTGGGACTAAGCCAATGTAAAAGATAAGTTAGTAGCTGGGGACATGCCCAAAGGATAACTGGGGATGATCCCAAAGGATCACTGGGGACAAGCCCAAAAGATAACTGGGGACAAGCCCAAAGGATAACTGGGGACGAGCCCAAAGGATCGTATGTAAACTGGAGTATGGCCCTTACTGGCGACTATCCAAACTTAGTGACATGAAAATGTCAAAACCTTAGCTAACGTGAAAACGTTAGAAACCTTAGGAACGGATGTATGGTACGTCTACCATTATACGGAGGATCCTGGGTATAGCCAGTACGATGAGGTTGTCAGCCCCGGAAGTGGGTACTGGTCCCAAAGACATGAACTATATCAGGATCATCGTGCGCTGCTGGCGGAAACTGGGGATAATCCCAAGGATAACTGGGGTTGAACCCAAGGATCTGTGGTGCTTTTGAAGAGCTTCAACGATATGCTGAAGATACCTGAACTATCATAACTCAAATGGTTCGTGAGAAGAGGATGAAGGATACATGATCCTTATCCTTAGGTAAAAAGTAAGGAAATGTAATAGTTTTAAGATAAGGACATTACCAGAGTAAGGATCACTGACATCACCGGGATCCTTCGAGGATACTTCAGTGTAAGGATCACATGCTTTGAAGGATCATGTTCACATAAAGTATCTCTTTAAGTGAACAGCATTCCAGGCTCGTGGCAACAAGTTTCCTTCCATAGTTAGCAATCTGTATGCCCCCTTTCCTGCTTCAGCTTCAATCAAGTAAGGGCCTTCTCATTTTGGTGCTAACTTCCCATCAGCAGGATTGGTAGTGTTTTGGAATGCTTTTCTCAACACCATATCTCCGACTTGGAACTTCCTTATCCTAACATTTTTGTTGTAAGCACCAGCCATTCTTTGTTGGTAGCTTGCCATTCTTATCCTAGCCAGATCCCTGATTTCCTCAATAGTATCCAAATCCTGAGCCAGGATTGTAGCATTCTCTTCAGGATCACGAGCACTTGTTCTAGCAGTTGGGATCACCATCTCTGTTGGGATCACTGCTTCTGCCCCAAATACTAAAGAGAAAGGTGTTTGACCAGTGGCATTCTTGGGAGTTGTCCTATCAGCCCATAGCACATAAGGTAACTCCTCTGCCCATTTTCCCTTCTTGGATCCTAGCTTCTTCTTCAGATTGTTGATGATGATCTTGTTGGATGATTCTGCTTGGCCATTGGCTTGTGGATGAACTGGTGTTGATGTTATCATCTTAATTCCCCAACTGTCACAAAAGTTAGTGGTTCTGATTCCAATGAATTGGGAACCATTATCACATACAATTTCAGAGGGAATGCCAAATCTAGTTATAATGTTTCTTTTGATAAAGGATATAACTTCTTTTTCTCTGACTTGAGCAAAGGCTTCAGCTTCTATCCACTTAGAGAAGTAGTCAGTCATGGCAAGCATAAATACTTTTCCACCAGGTGCTTTAGGGAGCTTGCCAACTATATCCATCCCCCATTCATGAATGGCCAAGAGGATGGTATAGGGTGTAGCAGTTCAGCTGGTTGATGAAGGATATTGCTGTGTCTTTGACAAGGATCACATTTCCTAGCATATTCTACAGCATCCCTTTTCATGGTTGGCCAGTAGTATCCTGTTCTAAGGATCCTTGAGAACAATGCCCTGCCCCCAGTGTGGTTTCCACAATCTCCTTCATGGAAGTCTCTCAACACTTCTTTAATTTCAGGATCCTCGATACATCTTAAATATGGTCCTGCAAGAGATCGTTTATATAGCACATTATTTAGGATTGTGAATTGAGATACCTTAATCCTGAAAGCTCTAGGATTTTCTCCCATCGGAATCTCCCCGTATTGCAAGTATCTCATGATTGGTGAGATCCATGATCCTGCATAAGATTGAGCTTCTTCACTAGGGATTACTGCAGTATCCTCTTCTATTTCCATGGCCACCTGATTTTCAATAGCAGGAGCTAGGATATGGATGATAGGGATACTTATATCTTCTGGAATCTTCAAGGATGACCCTAGGTTGGCCAATGCATCAGCTTCCGTGTTATCCTCCCTTGGTACCTGTGTTAAGCTGAAAGAGACAAAAGAGAGTGCCAATTCTTTGACTATCTCTAAATATTTGGTTAGTTTTTCACCTTTAACGGCATAGGATCTGTTAGGGCTGGATTTTTATTATAGGTGATCCTTACACATGATCCTAACCAGTGATCCTTGTTTCTTTGGCAGACAGTGATCCTCAGCAGGACTTCAGGATCAGGATCATGGGACATTATGGTGATCCTCATACTAACGGCCACTTCGACTTAATACAATATTGTTTCGCAGGAACATCTAGCAGAATACGCTCTAGGCGTCATGATCCAGGGACGCGTCTTCACAATTATGGCAAGAGCTAAATCAGAGATAGACGTTGCACAGGATATGGAAACATGGCTTGATTTATGGGCGGCTATTTAGGCTAGATTGTATCTCATTTCTAAAGGGGTAATGAGCTGAATATTAGTTAAGCTACCTAAAATAGGTCACCTACACATGTATAAATATCACTTCTCCATCATTTGGAAGAGGACACACGACATACAACGCAACTCTCACACACTTAGACACCAAAAGCAATAGTGATCCTTGTACTCAGCTCATTATCATCCAAAGTTGTAATCATATTTTTGTTATATTGAAGTTGGTGATCGGTAGTTGCCATCACCCGAGGTTTTTTATGCCGGAGATCATTCATTGATCAAGGGCTTTTTCCTCGTATAAATCATTGTGTCTTTGCATCTTTATCACAGAAGTGATCCTTTACTTTCATAATTAACCAAGCATCATACCCCGTTTTCATAAAGTTTGGTTACATTATCCTTGTGTGATTTTTGACCAAAACAGTTTGGCGCCCACCGTGGGGCAATTGGTGCTTCATTCATAAGAAAATCTTTTTGTTCGAAATCATTTCAAAGAGTTACATGGCTTCATCATTGAAGAGTACGTCCACGGCGATGTCTGCAGTCACCTCATCACAGATCACTTTGCCTCCTCCACCTGCAGGATCTCAGAAAAATACTGAGAAAAGATCAACTCCAACTTTCTCTAAACCTTTATCTTCTTCTGCTATGAATTCTTCTATTCCCAGTACTAGTGATGTATTTGCTTTAATTTTGCAGATGAAGGATCGTATGCAGCGACAGGATGAGACTAATGACAGGATCCTCAGGGAAATTGGAGACCTCAAAAGACAAAAGAAAGCGGCAGAGGATCATTCCCCACTGATGCCCAAGTCCTTGAGCTTCGATACTCCAATGATCACTTCCCAGCCATCAGGGATCCCCGACGTGCAAATCATAGGGGAGTCAAGAGGATCACGTCTCAACTCGGCAGCAATGACTCAGACATCAGATTCGCATTTTCAGCCAATAGGATCCTATCCTCAATACATGGGATCCTTCATGAATCCGGGAGCCTATCCGGGGGCACAGCAGCTTCAAGGATCCTACTTTGTTCCAGGATCATCCCAGGTTCAAGGATCTTCCTTCGTTCCAGGATCATCCCAGATACCAGGATCCTTACAGATGCCAGGATCCCTAAAAAGTTTGCAAACAGGAAGTCTAGATGTCCATCAAGGGGACTTCATTCCAATGCAGACCATTGCTTCCACTGGTCCCTCCGTTGTTCCGGAATCCCAGCAATATGGATTCCCTAACTTGAACCCAATGGGAGGTAACACTTTAAATAATTATCCTACCACTAACCATGGATTCATGCAAGATACAGGTACCAATCATGCTATGGCCAGGGAATTACAGAAACTAAAGGACATGATCTCAAGCGTTCCAGGGGTAGTCAAGCCTATCCCAGAGATTGCAGATGGAAGCCACAAGGTATCTCGCTTTGCACCACCAATTTGTGATGCAGAGGTACCCAAAAGGTTCCATATCCCTACCATGAAGCTGTATGATGGTACAACGGATCCAGAGGAGCATATAGCACAATACAGGGAGAGGATGGAGATCAATCCTATCCCAGAAAAATTGAAGGAAGCATGCCTATGTAAAGGATTTGGATCCACTCTTACAGGATCAGCTCTTAAATGGCTGCTAAGTCTTCCCCCCTACTCTATTACTTCATTTGCTAATTTAGTTAATTTATTCAATAACCAATTCTCTTGTAGCAGAAAATTTGAAAAATTAACTAGTGATTTGTACAGGATAACTCAAAATCATAATGAATCATTAAGGGATTATATAACTAAATTTAGTAAAGAATCCTTGGACATTCCCAACTTGGATATGGCTACGGCTGTTGAAGCCTTCAAAATGGGACTGCTTAAGGATTCATTATTCTATGATGATCTTGTTATGACACCGTGCAGGAATCTAGATGAAGTAAGAACTCGAGCACTCAGGTTCATCCGGCTAGAGGATGACAAGAGGATCCAGGAGAGACAAGTAGGATCCTCAAAACAAGATAAGCAAGGATCCTCCTTCAAGAGCAACAAGTTCAAATCCTACCATAGAAATGAGAACAAGAATGTGCATGCTGTTGACCAAGAAGAGGATGATGAAGAATATCCTCCAATCTCAGAATATTGTTTTTCCGTTGATAATCATGAACTAATCCTTGCAACGCAGAATCTAGGTGAAAAAGCTAGGTGGCCCAGGAAGAATGATAAACCATCCGGGACTAAAGACAAGTCCAAATGGTGTGCATACCATGAGGATTTCGGGCATCTAACTGAAGATTGCATAGCCTTAAGAAGAGAAATTGGATACCTGCTAAGCAAGGGGCATCTAAAAGAATTGTTAGGGAGAAAAAAGCAAAGGACCCAGGATCCTGAAAGGATCCCTGAAAAGGCTCCAGCACCTCCGGCAAACGCACAAGTGATCAACTTTATATCCGGAGGATCAGACATCTGTGGTACATCCTTTTCAGCGGCCAAAAGACATGCAAAAGAATCAAAAATGGATAATGGAGAAAGGCCTATTAGAACCTCAAGTGTCTCAGAAGGGAAGATGATAACATTTGATGAGGATGATCGCATTAACATTCAGGATCCTCACCATGATAGTTTAGTTATCACTCTCTTTATCTCTAACCATTTTGTCCGCAGGATCCTTATTGATGGAGGGAGCTCAGTGAACATTATCCAGCTTGATGTCCTGAAGAAGATGGGAATCCCAGAATCAGACATCACACCGAGATCCTCCGTGCTTGTAGGATTCAGTGGGGAAACGAAGAAAACTCTGGGGGACATCAAACTCCCAATCTACGTGGAAGGATTACATAATTACCAAAAATTTTGTGTTATTGACTGTTTGTCTTGTTGCAACGTTATCCTTGGCAGGCCTTGGATACATGACATGAAAGCAGTTCCATCTACCTACCATCAATGTGTGAAGCTCCCTAGCCCATGGGGGATAATCAAGATCGACAGTGATCAGCAGGAGGCTAAGGATTGTTATACCTCATCCATGAAGCCAACCTCGAAGCCAAGGGAGAAATAGCAATTACAGTATCCTCCGAGGAATGTCTTGGAGGCAAGGGAACAAGATGTGGACGAAATCCTCTTGGATCCTAGTGATCCTGAATCAAAAATCTATATTGGATCAGGGATCCTTGGCAAGATGAAAGAAGACATGATATCCTTCCTCAAAAGAAGAAAATCTACCTTTGCTTGGAAACATGAAGATATGACAGGTATATCTAAGGATATTATTACTCACAAACTTGGCATTGACAGGTCTATCAAACCAATCCATCAAAAAAGGAGGAAGTTTGCACCAGAAAGGAATGCCATTATCCAAGAAGAAGTAGAGAGACTACTTCGAGCAGGTATGATCAGAGAGGTAAAGTATCCAAAATGGTTAGCCAATGTGGTTGTTGTCCAAAAGAAAAACGGAAAGTGGAGGGTATGTGTCGATTTCACTGATTTGAATAAGGCATGTCCCAAGGATCCTTTCCCATTACCCCACATTGACTCCATGGTGGATGCAACAGCGGGGCATGAACTGTTAACCTTTATGGATGCATCATCTGGATTCCAACAAATTCAGATGGAACCCTCTGACCAAGAGGATACAGCCTTTATGACCCCAACCGGTTTATATTGTTATATTGCCATGCCTTTTGGACTAAGAAATGCAGGTGCAACATATCAAAGGCTGGTAAATATGATGTTCAAAGATCAAATCGGAAAAACTATGGAGGTGTACATAGATGATATGGTGGTCAAGTCAAAGAAAGCTGAGGATCACCTAAGGGACTTGGAAGAAGCATTCGATATCCTTGATAATTACAACATGAAACTTAATCCTTCAAAATGCCATTTTGGTGTTAAGGCAGGAAAGTTCTTAGGATACATGGTAACCCAGAGGGGCATTGAAGCAAGCCCGGAACAAATCAAAGCATTAATAAATATCAAATCTCCTGCCAATGCCAAGGATGTTCAAAGACTGACAGGCAGGATAGCAGCTTTGAACAGGTTCATATCGAAATCCTCAGAAAAATGCAAAGAATTCTACGATATCCTAAGGAAGAATAAGAAGTTTGAATGGACTGAGAAACATGAGAACGCTTTACAAGCCCTTAAAGAATATATGTCCTCAGCACCAGCATTAGCAAAACCGGAAAAAGGAGATGTGTTATCCTTATACCTGGCGGTATCCTCAACCGCTGTAAGTGCAGTCCTTGTCAAGGATCATGAAGGTACACAATATCCTATCTACTATGTAAGTAAAAGTTTGCTTGATGCCGAATCCAGGTACTCACACCTCGAAAAACTCATTCTTACATTAATCATGGCATCCACTAAGTTAAGGCATTATTTTGAAACCCATACTATTGTTGTTAAAACTAATTTTCCAATTAAGAATGTCCTCAGGAAACCGGAGATGTCAGGGAGGATGGCTAAGTGGGCAGTGAAGCTTAGTGCCCATGATATAAGATATGAACCAAGAACAGCCATTAAATCTCAAGCACTAGCTGACTTTGTGGCTGATTTCAGTAGTGATCTACAAAAAGAAGCGGAATTGGAGGTCCAGCAGCTGGATGAGACCAAGGATCCTTGGATACTACACACTGACGGATCCTCAAATATCAAAGGCACAGGGCTAGGGATCCTACTAAAATCGCCACAGGGGGACATAATACCCCACTCCATAGCCTGTGAGTTCCAAGCAACTAACAATGAGGCTGAATATGAAGCCTTAATTGCTGGCTTACAAATTGCTAAGGATATGGGGGTAAAATATCTCGAAGTATATGTAGACTCATTATTGATCACCAATCACTTTAATGGATCCTATGCTGTTAAAGGTGAAAAACTAACCAAATATTTAGAGATAGTCAAAGAATTGGCACTCTCTTTTGTTTCTTTTAGCTTAACACAGGTACCAAGGGAGGATAACACGGAAGCTGATGCATTGGCCAACCTAGGATCATCCTTAAAAATTCCAGAAGACATAAGTATCCCTATCATCCATATCCTGGCTCCTGCTATTGAAAATCAAGTGGCCATGGAAATAGAAGAGGATACTGCAGTAATCCCTAGTGAAGAAGCTCAATCTTATTCAGGATCATGGATCCCACCAATCATGAAATACTTGCAAAACGGAGAGATTCCAATGGGAGAAAATCCTAGAGCTTTCATGTCACACCCCAACCAATGGCGGAAACATCGGGATGAGACGAAGTGTGAAGATTGCTCGAGACATCATAACGCTAATAATTGTGACAAGTATTTAAATAATCATTTTATTCCATTTCTAAAGGATCAATTACAAAGCTTTTGAAACAAATACAACAACCTGAATAATAAAATAATACAATATGAATACAATTCTTTTTAAGTGTGTATCTAAGCATCCTACTAAATTCCATGCATCGTCGACATCCACCTGTAACATGTTAAAATAAAGTCAATGCAAAAGCAAAGGCGAGTATACAAGTTTGGTACATACATAGCATAAGATAAAAGTGTGAACAATTCCTCATAGCAAGCATGCGATTCAAGATAAACATTAAATATGGCATGTGTATAACATATCAAACCAAGAAAACGCAACTTGCTCATGACATAACCAAAGTTTCAGTAGAGGCGGGTCGTTAATCCTATAGCGCTACATATGTCACGGTTTGGCTCGTACGAAGTTAATGATAAGTTCAACACATAAGAATCACCCAAATTTAAAGTATCAAGCCATCACATATACAAGCATTGTTATAGGAATGTTCGTGTGTTTAGACAAAAGTTCATGTGTAAGTTTCAATAGGTAAACATGTTACGCCCCAAAAGTGGTAAAAGTAAAAGGGGAAAAGTACGAGTATACTCACAAAATTGCTTTGCGATTTCTTGTAAGTAACGCACAAGTAAGGATTGAGAATTCCAAGAGAATGAACGAGAGCGATTAACCTAGGTATGAAATACCACATGAGAGGTGATTACTAAAAGTCTAAATAAATATCCTAATTTTTGTTTTTTTTATGAATTGCACATTAGGTGTTTATGTTAATAAAATAAAATGAAAACGCTATTTATTCACGTTGTTAGTGGTTTTAAGGGTTAAGTTTTAAGAGAAAAAGGAACGAAAAGTGAGAAATATTAACTAATAATATTCATATTTGAATAAGAGTTTTATTTAAAAAATGATTATATATAAAGATAAAATCCAAAAAAGAATGGGCCAAAACTGAAGACACCAACATATATGATCACACAAACAAAGAAAGGACTGAAGACACCAACAATCGAAATTGATAATATAAACAATGTCATTAAAGTTCATCAAGGTCAACTTCAAAGCTACAAAAATCACTAGCACGATTTATCAAACAATTTCTAATATAAAATCTAGTTTATTCTTTTTTTTTTCTAATTACTTATGAACTGAGACAAAAGGTATAGCATGAACTTTTTTTTAAGTGTATTACAGATTTTCATTATATAGCTAATCCAACTTGAATGGGTTTATAATTTATATAAACTCATGTGACCCCTTTATACATATTTTTACATTACACTAACAATTTTCTAGAATAAAACAAAATGAGTAGTAATGAACATAACAGTGGGTTATCTTTTTCATTTAAAAAGAACATTCGAACAGAGTCATGAAACTAAAGCTCAGTTCAATATTTAATATACTCCTTTCTTGTATAAATCTGAAAAAGAACGAAAAGAAGGAATTGAGACAACAGAACCCCTTTTTTTGTTATTTAGCTCATGATAAAAGCTATCACAATATATTAAGACTTTAAAAAAAAGGTACAAGATACTGAATTTATTTTGGGTTTCTTATTCCCGTTCTTCGTTTAACAAACTCGGAACCGACACCGGCAATAAGAACAACCAACAAAAGAAGTAAGACCCAGATCGACATTCCACTGTTTATGTTTATATTTAACATTCAAAGCGGCAAATATATTAAATCAAATAGAACGGTTGGAACGAAAGGAAAAAGTATACCGAAACAAAAGCTTGCGGTTCCCGGCGATGTCTTCATGGTTTGCCGCTGTCGTGTATCGGGAAGAGAGGGAAAGACGAGTTGTGGGAGTGATTTGTTGGGAGAGGAACCTGTTGCCGCCGCTGTCGTTAAGCCGCCGCCGCCACAACAGTGGTGTCGGGCGCTGGCTGAAGAGACCAGTGGAGGGGGTTGGTCAGGTGCGAGCTTGAAAGAGGGAGAAGGAGGGTGATGGTGATGGTGATGGTGATGGTGGTGCTTAATCGGGGTGAAGAAGGGGGGTCACCGGAGCTCGCCGGACTTCGGCTCCAGTTGCCTGAGTGTAGGGAGATCGAGAGAGAGGCAGAAGGGTGTGTCTGTGTGAGAGAAGAAGGGAGAATAAACCCTTTTATAGCTAGGGTTTATTATGAGTTGGGCTCAAAGCCCACCAGTCTGTTTCTTGCGTTTTAAACGGCCCGATTGCGTCTACGAGACCCGTTTCGAACGTCGTGAAATGTTGTAGGATATCATTTTAGGATTAAAAAAATACGTAAAGGGTGACGGAAATCGATGTATGATGCGTTCGTTGGTCGGTTGCGTTAAAAGCGTGTAAAAATGCTTCGTTTGTCGTTTTTAATCCGTTTTTCGATCCGATTTCGACTGTGGATATTTAAATAGAAAGTGAATACGAATTTTCTAAAAAAATAGAATTGCAGAAATACGAGGCGTTACAGTCTCCCCTGCTTTAGGAAATTTCGTCCCGAAATTTATTTAATAGGAAGACCTTTAAAAAATTATTTTTAAAAAAATCGAATTTCGAAGTTCGGAGTGCGATATTTTGTCATTTATAATCGAGTACTAAGCGTTTCGAAGTGCGTTTGACATAATGCGAGGAATAGATTATGAGTGATCAAAGTTTGTATTCAATGAGGTATGGGGAAACACCGAATTTCTCATGGCACGTTTTTACGAAAGTTTGGTAATATGGTAGAAACACTTATATATAGGAAGTACCAGCGGCGTATCCACCATGTTTTGACCTTGTTGCGTCTGTTTCGTTATTCATGTCATGTTACGTTCTGTGTCTTACTATACACAGTAGTACACTCTATGATTCTCATGCGCCTATCACTATAATCCCGTGTGCACCCGCGATTATTTTGATCGTCGCATGATCTGCATAGCTTGTACTAGTTATGTATGAATTAGGGTGTACATAATTTAAAAAAAATTAAGAATGTGTATGTGTAAGAATGTAGTACATAAGCAAGTCCATGTTTAAGTATGTGTGGGACCCACGCAAGCGAATCCCTCAGGTTACGCTCGCGTATAGGTACGAATGTATGAATCATGAGTAAGGATGAAAGTATGAGCATAAGTTTAAGTATGAATACGCATGCATGTATGAGCATAAACATAAAACGTGTAAGTAGTATGTGAAAGCAGAAGCGTAAAACGTATAAGTAGTATGTGTATGAGTACAAGCATAAAACGTATAAACATAGGTGTAGGTATGAAAAATAATTATTGTGTATATGGTGTACGTTGAGGCGTTGCGGATTAGAAAGGCTAAGTATGTAGATACGAACGATATAAATGGTGTTATCGCGAGATATCGACTAAAACGTGTATGACGATGTGCATGTATAGTTGTTCCAACAAAACGTTGAGTTTATCGAATCAAAATTAGATTGAGCCTGGTTTGAAAGGTAGAATATAGTTTGTATATGTAAAGGAACATAAAGTACTCGTTGGTTATGCATAACGTATTTTGTAATGAATGAAATGCTATTTTTTTTTAAAGAGTTTACGTCTGTTGAAGATTGTCGGTCCCATGAAGTCTTCTAGCCCATGTGTTTTGGAAATTGGTGTAGGAAAAAGGTTTTTGTAAAAAAGTAAGTTCGTTTCATCAAAGAAGAAATTATGAATTTAGGAGGTTCTTGTGAAAACTAGGATCCTTAGAAGAGAAATTTAGCAAAAGGGCTTAGTGATTAAAATAAATTAACAAATGATTTGTTGATGTTGAAAATGGTATTTGGTAAAACAATCATATAACTTCTATAAGATCTTATAAGTATTTGAGAAAGGTTGGTTGGATTTTGATTAAAAGTAGAAGGTGAGCATGTTTTAGTGATTAAGTCGAATATGAAGTTCATGGGCAAGAGTTTCATTGAGCCGATTAAATTGATAGGTAGCATTTCGTAAGGTTTTGAAGTTCGAGCAATAAAACATTTTAAGACATGATTATGAATTTCGCGTATATGAGTTGAGTGAAAATAGATTGTAGAATAAGAAGTACGTTTGATAAAACAATGCATTTTGAAATCGGTATGAGTGGGTATTTTGAATAATGATAAACAATTTGGGTATAAAATGTGATCGAGTTTGCATAATAAGATATTTTGTAGAGACGTTTTGGTAACGATCACCTAGGTAAGGGAATCACCCCTAACTCGTTGGTGAGGTCGTTTTTAAGAAAAAGGGGAGTGGAGTTAATCGCCAAGGTAAGGAAATCACTCCAATCTCGATGATACCTCTCCACTAGTTGTTATACGGAATATGAATTTAAATTATATGAAAATCATGCATATATAAATGTATCAAAAAGGTTCGATATGTTGTGCGTGTGAAAAGAGAAATCAAAGGTAAACTCGAGGTTGAAAGATTGCATCGTATAAAATGAACAATAGAAACACATGTTTGACCAAAGTTTGGAGTGTTCCAAAACGGAACTTGACTAACCAAAGTGGTCGAAAAGTCTTTTGAATTTGAGGAGCATGCTTTGGCCTAATAGGTAAAATACTCTCGCCGACAAGTCGGTTAACGGTATTTACCCTTCCGGTTACTACATGTCCCAAATCAATCGAAATTTCGAGACTTGGCGGGATTTATGAAAAAAAAAAATGCCAAGGAGTGGAACTAGTCGACAAGGTGCGGGTTTCACCCCTAACTTGACGATTTCGTATCCTAAGTGTGGTTGGTACTCGTCGGGTCAAAATTTAATTTCGACGTGTTGACGAGGGTCCACTAGAATTTGAAATTTGAGATTTACCATTAAGATGTGGATTTCACTCCTAGCTTAATGGCGATATCTCGTGAAAAAAAAAAAAAGAATAGGTAGATTGAGAGTCGTTCACCAAATTGTGGGTTTCACGCCTATTTTGGTGAATGCGTCTCATTTGTACAACATGAGTGTTGTCGGATTTAGAATAATCGAGTAAAATGCATGAGTGAAGTGTATGTCGAAGGAAGTACACAAACAAGTATAAACACATAACAAAGCATATCAAGGATGGTACTTAAATAATGAAATAAAACAAGTATTAACACATAGAGAAATACGTCAAGAATAACACATAAAGAATCGAACAACGAAACAAGTGTTAACACATAATAAAACAAGCATTAATGCGTAAGAACAATATGTCAAATATTACACACGTGTAACATACATGTTTAAAAGAGCACGAATAAGTACCAAATAAAGTATCATGTAGTAGCCCAAGCAAAACATACGAATAAGGCTCTAAAACTATAGACTAGGTGAAAGCATTCCTACTTTTCCTAATTCCCTATAGTTATGGCTCTGATACCAATCTGTCACACCCCAACCAATGGCGGAAACATCGGGATGAGACGAAGTGTGAAGATTGCTCGAGACATCATAACGCTAATAATTGTGACAAGTATTTAAATAATCATTTTATTCCATTTCTAAAGGATCAATTACAAAGCTTTTGAAACAAATACAACAACCTGAATAATAAAATAATACAATATGAATACAATTCTTTTTAAGTGTGTATCTAAGCATCCTACTAAATTCCATGCATCGTCGACATCCACCTGTAACATGTTAAAATAAAGTCAATGCAAAAGCAAAGGCGAGTATACAAGTTTGGTACATACATAGCATAAGATAAAAGTGTGAACAATTCCTCATAGCAAGCATGCGATTCAAGATAAACATTAAATATGGCATGTGTATAACATATCAAACCAAGAAAACGCAACTTGCTCATGACATAACCAAAGTTTCAGTAGAGGCGGGTCGTTAATCCTATAGCGCTACATATGTCACGGTTTGGCTCGTACGAAGTTAATGATAAGCTCAACACATAAGAATCACCCAAATTTAAAGTATCAAGCCATCACATATACAAGCATTGTTATAGGAATGTTCGTGTGTTTAGACAAAAGTTCATGTGTAAGTTTCAATAGGTAAACATGTTACGCCCCAAAAGTGGTAAAAGTAAAAGGGGAAAAGTACGAGTATACTCACAAAATTGCTTTGCGATTTCTTGTAAGTAACGCACAAGTAAGGATTGAGAATTCCAAGAGAATGAACGAGAGCGATTAACCTAGGTATGAAATACCACATGAGAGGTGATTACTAAAAGTCTAAATAAATATCCTAATTTTTGTTTTTTTTATGAATTGCACATTAGGTGTTTATGTTAATAAAATAAAATGAAAACGCTATTTATTCACGTTGTTAGTGGTTTTAAGGGTTAAGTTTTAAGAGAAAAAGGAACGAAAAGTGAGAAATATTAACTAATAATATTCATATTTGAATAAGAGTTTTATTTAAAAAATGATTATATATAAAGATAAAATCCAAAAAAGAATGGGCCAAAACTGAAGACACCAACATATATGATCACACAAACAAAGAAAGGACTGAAGACACCAACAATCGAAATTGATAATATAAACAATGTCATTAAAGTTCATCAAGGTCAACTTCAAAGCTACAAAAATCACTAGCACGATTTATCAAACAATTTCTAATATAAAATCTAGTTTATTCTTTTTTTTTTCTAATTACTTATGAACTGAGACAAAAGGTATAGCATGAACTTTTTTTTTAAGTGTATTACAGATTTTCATTATATAGCTAATCCAACTTGAATGGGTTTATAATTTATATAAACTCATGTGACCCCTTTATACATATTTTTACATTACACTAACAATTTTCTAGAATAAAACAAAATGAGTAGTAATGAACATAACAGTGGGTTATCTTTTTCATTTAAAAAGAACATTCGAACAGAGTCATGAAACTAAAGCTCAGTTCAATATTTAATATACTCCTTTCTTGTATAAATCTGAAAAAGAACGAAAAGAAGGAATTGAGACAACAGAACCCCTTTTTTTGTTATTTAGCTCATGATAAAAGCTATCACAATATATTAAGACTTTAAAAAAAAGGTACAAGATACTGAATTTATTTTGGGTTTCTTATTCCCGTTCTTCGTTTAACAAACTCGGAACCGACACCGGCAATAAGAACAACCAACAAAAGAAGTAAGACCCAGATCGACATTCCACTGTTTATGTTTATATTTAACATTCAAAGCGGCAAATATATTAAATCAAATAGAACGGTTGGAACGAAAGGAAAAAGTATACCGAAACAAAAGCTTGCGGTTCCCGGCGATGTCTTCGTGGTTTGCCGCTGTCGTGTATCGGGAAGAGAGGGAAAGACGAGTTGTGGGAGTGATTTGTTGGGAGAGGAACCTGTTGCCGCCGCTGTCGTTAAGCCGCCGCCGCCACCAACAGTGGTGTCGGGCGCTGGCTGAAGAGACCAGTGGAGGGGGTTGGTCAGGTGCGAGCTTGAAAGAGGGAGAAGGAGGGTGATGGTGATGGTGATGGTGGTGCTTAATCGGGGTGAAGAAGGGGGGTCACCGGAGCTCGCCGGACTTCGGCTCCAGTTGCCTGAGTGTAGGGAGATCGAGAGAGAGGCAGAAGGGTGTGTCTGTGTGAGAGAAGAAGGGAGAATAAACCCTTTTATAGCTAGGGTTTATTATGAGTTGGGCTCAAAGCCCACCAGTCTGTTTCTTGCGTTTTAAACGGCCCGATTGCGTCTACGAGACCCGTTTCGAACGTCGTGAAATGTTGTAGGATATCATTTTAGGATTAAAAAAAATACGTAAAGGGTGACGGAAATCGATGTATGATGCGTTCGTTGGTCGGTTGCGTTAAAAGCGTGTAAAAATGCTTCGTTTGTCGTTTTTAATCCGTTTTTCGATCCGATTTCGACTGTGGATATTTAAATAGAAAGTGAATACGAATTTTCTAAAAAAATAGAATTGCAGAAATACGAGGCGTTACATTTCAGGATCAAGGTATCTCAATTTACAATCTTGAATAATGTGCTATATAAACGATCCCTTGCAGGACCATATTTAAGATGTATTGAGGATCCTGAAATTGAAGAAGTGTTGAAGGACTTCCATGAAGGAGATTGTGGAAACCACACTGGGGGCAGGGCATTATTCTCAAGGATCCTTAGAACAGGATACTACTGGCCAACCATGAAAAGGGATGCTGTAGAGTATGCTAAGAAATGTGATCCTTGCCAAAGGCATAGCAATATCCTCCATCAGCCAGCTGAATTTTTACACCCAATACCATCCTCTTGGCCATTCATGAGATGGGGAATGGATATAGTTGGCAAGCTCCCTAAAGCACCTGGAGGAAAAGTATTTATGCTTGCCATGACTGACTATTTTTCCAAGTGGATAGAAGCTGAAGCCTTCGCTCAAGTCAGAGAAAAGGAAGTCATATCCTTCATTAAAAGAAACGTTATAACTAGATTTGGCATTCCCTCTGAAATTATATGTGATAATGGCTCCCAATTCATTGGAAGCAGAACCACTAACTTTTGTGACAGTTGGGGAATCAAGATGATAACATCAACACCAGTTCATCCACAAGCCAATGGTCAAGCAGAATCATCCAACAAGATCATCATCAACAATCTGAAGAAGAAGCTAGGATCCAAGAAAGGAAAATGGGCAGAGGAGTTACCTTATGTGCTATGGGCTGATAGGACAACTCCCAAGAATGCCACTGGTCAAACACCTTTCTCTTTAGTATTTGGGGCAGAAGCAGTGATCCCAACAGAGATGGTGATCCCAACTGCTAGAACAATTGCTCGTGATCCTGAAGAAAATGCTGCAATCCTAGCTCAGGATTTGGATACTATTGAGGAAATCAGGGATCTAGCTAGAATAAGGATGGCAAGCTACCAACAAAGAATGGCTGGTACCTACAACAAAAATGTCAGGATAAGGAAGTTCCAAGTCGGAGATATGGTGTTGAGAAAAGCATTTCAAAATACTATCAATCCTGCTGACGGGAAGCTAGCACCAAAATGGGAAGGTCCCTACTTGATTGAAGCTGAAGCAGGAAAGGGGGCATACAGGTTGCTAACCATGGAAGGAAACTTGTTACCAAGAGCCTGGAATGCTGTTCACTTAAAGAAATATTTTATGTGAACATGATCCTTCATGCATGTGATCCTTACATTGAAGTATCCTTGAAGGATCCCGGAGATATCAGTGATCCTTACTCTGGTAATATGCTTATCCTATAACTATTGCATTTTCTTACTTTTTACCTAAGGATAAGGATCATGTATCCTTCATCCTCTACTCACAAACCATTTGAGTTATGATAGTTCAGGTATCTTCAGCAAATCGTCAAAGATCTCCAAAAGCACCACAGATCCTTGGGTCCAACCCCAGTTATCCTTGGGATTATCCCCAGTTTCCGCCAGCAGCGCACGATGATCCTGGTATAGTTCACGTCTTTGGGACCAGTACCCACTTTCGGGGCTGACAACCTCATCGTACTGGCTATATTTAGGATCCTACGTATAATGGTAGACGTACCATACATCCGTTCCTAAGGTTTCTAACGTTTTCACGTTAGCTAAGGTTTTGACATTTTCATGTCACTAAGTTTGGATAGTCGCCAGAAAGGGCCATACTCCAGTTTACATACGATCCTTTGGGCTTGTCCCCAGTTATCCTTTGGGCTTGTCCCCAGTTATCCTATGGGCTTGTCCCCAGTGATCCTCTGGGATCATTCTCAGTAATCCTATGGGCTTGTCCCCAGTGATCCTCTGGGATCATTCTCAGTTATCCTTTGGGCATAACCCCAGTTACTAATTTACTTCTTACATTGGCTTAGTCCCAAGTTGTGCTTCGTTTTTCAGGTTTGTCAAAGGTAAAACACATAAGGATCCTTAATCCTTATTATCCATCAAAATCTTATCCACGATTGTCTCGATTGAAGGTTAGGATCCTGACTTGGATCCTCAGGTATGATCCTTGGCTATTTTAATTATATTCATTATCCTAACCGACCCTTATACTTTGACAACCAAATCTATGATCCTTGAACTAAAATACTTTGAATATTTTCAATATCAGGATATTTGATCTAGGATCATATCCTAAATTTATTAAATATATTTTCAACTCTTGCCACTTTAACAAATATACTACAAAAACAACTAAGAAACAAGAAGATAAGGATAACAACACGAGATAAGCCAGAAAAGTTAGAGTTATATTATTAAACAAAAGGATCATTAACCCTTTCAAGAAAGTTGTCAAAATTGCCAACCCACATTTCTACCAGCAAAACGTGGCCCGTCCACATGGGTTGGCAAAGGGTGTCCATTGTCTATGCGGTCTTAGAATTTTGCAGGAAATTAAAGGCAGCAGGATCGCAAAGGCTTCATCCCCCAAACAGAGGATCCCTCCACCTTTTGTAATCCTACCTATTGTTCAAAGGATCCAGGATCCTTAACCCTAAAGACTATTGTTCGAAGATTACAGGCCATAATTGTTTCAAACACCACAAACTACTATCAAAAAAATTGGGCTCCGGCTATGTCTAGAAGTTTCAATCATTGCCCAATCTTGCAGCTCAAATCTTCGCTGCACCATCACCACCAGCTCCACTTGCCTCCCCCTGATCCTTGCCGGCATCTCCACCTTCAAGCATAGGGATATCCTCAACATCATCGTCATCCTCCAACTCTGCTAGCCTTGCCTTCCAGCCTTCAATATCCCATGTGCTCTTATCAAAGGAAGGATCCTGAGCCTCCGTGGCCATCTGCAGTTGTATCTTGTACATAGCTATCGCGGCAGAGACTTTAGCGTCCTGAGTAATGTCATGCTACTCATAATCGAACTTGATCAATGCTTTGACAGCCTCATCCTTAACAGCCCGGATCTCCTTCTCAAGATCAGTGATCTTGAGATCCTTCAGCACACCCCTTTCATGAAGGTCGGCAATCTGGCGATCCTGATCTTCAACGTGGCTAACATAAGATTCTATTTCAGTAAGTTTCTGCAAAAACAACATGATATAACGTCAGACACGGGTGATCCTCAAAAACCATCAAGATAACCAACAGGGGCAGTGATCCTAACCTCGTTGACAGAATCAAGAAACTGCTGGCGAATCAGGGGAATCCTTGAAGATCCTCAGAAACTTTCCTCTTCTTTCCCTTACCCCTAATGGGTAATTTAGGGGCTGAAGCAGAAGGACTAGCAACAGAAGTCTTCTTCTTCGAAGACGTGACCTTGGCAAGATCATCAATCCCAAACAAGGAGGCAGATTTGGCAGACTTAGCAGATTTTCCAGCACCTACACAATTCAGAAACAAGATAAGTTCCCTTGTTAAATTAAATACTCTTACATAAAACTTACTTTCTATGAGGATACTTACTTGACATTGTGGCAGATGCAGAGGATATCTCTTGAGAATCTTGGATAGTGACTTGGAAGCTTCTAACTTCAGGATCAAGCTTTTTAAAAGCTAGGACTCTCTCTTTTGCAGCAGGGCTTAATTTCAAATGAGCAATGGATATAGCTGCACAAAAGATAAAAAGAGATATTAGTGATCCTCATTATATGAGACAAGGCTGATAGTGATCCTTCGAGGATCCTCTATCCTACCATGAATGGCCCATTCCTTGGGCAGATCCTCCCCATCTGGGATGGAATCCCTCCTAACAAAGAAAAAGCGACGCTTCCAGTTTGAATCGTTCTTAGTAACCTTGAAAACAGGATGATCCTCCCCGGCTTTCCGTTTCAACAAATACCGGTGAGAACCGAATGTGGTGAGATCATAAAACTCAGCTAACTCCGCCATCCCCAGATCAATCCCTTCCTGCTCGATGATCCTCTCAAAGGTATACAGAACCCTCCAGATCATCGGCATAGCTTGGATATATGAGATGCCGGTTAAGGAAAAGAAAGATTGGGTGAACGATGGGAAAGGATATGAATACCCTATGGTGAATGGAGTAGCAGGAAAAGCCACCCAGGTATTCGAAACAGAGTCACTCAGAGCGGTAGGTGTGAAGGATTTAAAAACAGCATTCGCCGGGAAACAATGACGAATTCTGTCTATGTGAACATCAGTAAAACAACACCTCTCCGTAGGAGAATCCTTGATAATCCCCTGGCTTTTTAAGGGACTATCCTTCTTGGGATCCTTGTGTGGAGAATTCCGGAGCAACATGTTTGTGACGAGACGGAAACAGAGTAGAAGCAGAAAACAGAGTAAAGAGAAAAGAAAGAGAGAAAGATACCTGATCAATCTTCGGTGCAGAATATAAAGGGAGTGTATCTTGAATTTAAATACAAACTGATCCTCACCCTATCTCCTATTTATAATCATGATTTGCAGGGATTGTCACATCCATGACGTAATGATCGTAACGGCTAGTTCAATATTAACGGCTAGTTACTCGGAGTTGCCCGTTGGAGATAAGATCAAAACAAAATACAACTCGTTAATTTACAATCAACTTCTTATATTTTGGGGGCAATTGTTAGGGCTGGATTTTTATTATAGGTGATCCTTACACATGATCCTAACCAGTGATCCTTGTTTCTTTGGCAGACAGTGATCCTCAGTAGGACTTCAGGATCAGGATCATGGGACATTATGGTGATCCTCATACTAACGGCCACTTCGACTTAATACAATATTGTTTCGCAGGAACATCTAGCAGAATACGCTCTAGGCGTCATGATCCAGGGACGCGTCTTCACAATTATGGCAAGAGCTAAATCAGAGATAGACGTTGCACAGGATATGGAAACATGGCTTGATTTATGGGCGGCTATTTAGGCTAGATTGTATCTCATTTCTAAAGGGGTAATGAGCTGAATATTAGTTAAGCTACCTAAAATAGGTCACCTACACATGTATAAATATCACTTCTCCATCATTTGGAAGAGGACACACGACATACAACGCAACTCTCACACACTTAGACACCAAAAGCAATAGTGATCCTTGTACTCAGCTCATTATCATCCAAAGTTGTAATCATATTTTTGTTATATTGAAGTTGGTGATCGGTAGTTGCCATCACCCGAGGTTTTTTATGCCGGAGATCATTCGTTGATCAAGGGCTTTTTCCTCGTATAAATCATTGTGTCTTTGCATCTTTATCACAGAAGTGATCCTTTACTTTCATAATTAACCAAGCATCATACCCCGTTTTCATAAAGTTTGGTTACATTATCCTTGTGTGATTTTTGACCAAAACAGGATCCGTTAAAGTGATTGGTGATCAATAATGAGTCTACATATACTTTAAGATATTTCACCCCCATATCCTTAGCAATTTGCAAGCCAGCAATTAAGGCTTCATATTCAGCCTCATTGTTAGTTGCTTGGAACTCACAGGCTATGGAGTGGGGTATTATGTCCCCCTGTGGCGATTTTAGTAGTATCCCGAGCCCTGTGCCCTTGACATTTGAGGATCCATCAGTGTGTAGTATCCAAGGATCCTTGGTCTCATCCAGCTGTTGGACCTCCAATTCTGCTTCTTTTTGTAGATCACTACTGAAATCAGCCAAAAAGTCAGCTAGTGCTTGGGATTTAATGGCTGTTCTTGGCTCATATCTTATATCATGAGCACTAAGCTTTACTGCCCACTTAGCCATTCTTCCTGACATCTCTGGTTTCCTTCATGATCCTTAACAAGGACAGCACTTACAGCGGTTGAGGATACCGCCAAATATAAGGATAACACATCTCCTTTTTCGGGCTTTGATAATGCTGGTGCTGAGGACATATATTCTTTAAGGGCTTGTAAAGCATTCTCATGTTTCTCAGTCCATTCAAACTTCTTGTTCTTCCTTAGGATATCGTAAAATTCTTTACATTTTTCTGAGGATTTTGATATGAACCTGTTCAGAGCTGCTATCCTGCCTGTTAGCCTTTGCACATCCTTAGCATTGGCAGGGGACTTGATGTTCACTAGTGCTTTAATTTGCTCCGGACTTGCCTCAATGCCCCTCTGAGTTACCATATATCCTAGGAATTTACCTGCCTTAACACCAAAGTGGCATTTTGAAGGATTAAGCTTCATGTTATAATTATCAAGGATATCAAATGCTTCTTCCAAATCCCTTAGGTGATCCTCAGCTTTCTTTGATTTGACTACCATATCATCTATGTATACTTCCATAGTTTGTCCAATTTGATCTTTGAACATCATATTCACCAGCCTTTGATATGTTGCACCTGCATTTCTTAATCCAAAAGGCATGGCAATATAGCAATACAAACCTGTTGGGGTCATAAAGGCTGTATCCTCTTGGTCAGATGGTTCCATCTGAATTTGTTGGAATCCAGATGATGCATCCATAAAGGTCAACAGTTCATGTCCCGCCGTTGCATCCACCATGGAGTCAATGTGGGGTAATGGGAAAGGATCCTTGGGACATGCCTTATTCAGATCGGTGAAATCGACACATACCCTCCACTTTCCATTTTTCTTTTGGACAACAACCACATTGGCTAGCCATTTTGGATATTTTACCTCTCTGATCATACCTGCTCGAAGTAGTCTCTCTACCTCTTCCTGGATAATGGCATTCCTTTCCGGTGCAAACTTCCTCCTTTTTTGATGGATTGGTTTTATAGACCTGTCAATGCCAAGTTTATGAGTTATGATATCCTTAGATATACCTGTCATATCTTCGTGCTTCCATGCAAAGGTAGACTTTCTTCTTTTGAGGAAGGATATCATATCTTCTTTCATCTTGCCAAGGATCCCTGATCCGATATAGATTTTTGATTCAGGATCACTAGGATCCAAGAGGATTTCATCCACATCTTGTTCCCTTGCCTCCAAGACATTCCTCGGAGGATACTGTAATTGCTATTGCTCCCTTGGCTTCGAGGTTGGCTTCATGGATGAGGTATAACAATCCTTAGCCTCCTGCTGATCACTGTCGATCTTGATTATTCCCCATGGGCTAGGGAGCTTCACACATTGATGGTAGGTGGATGGGACTGCTTTCATATCATGTATCCAAGGCCTGCCAAGGATAACATTGCAACAAGATAAACAGTCAATAACACAAAATTTCTGATAATTATGTAATCCTTCCACGTAGATTGGGAGTTTGATGTCCCCCAGAGTTTTCTTCGTTTCTCCACTGAACCCTACAAGCACAGAGGATCTTGGTGTGATGTCTGATTCTGGGATACCCATTTTCTTCAGAACATCAAGCTGGATAATGTTCACTGAGCTTCCTCCATCGATAAGGATCCTGCAGACAAAATGGTTAGAGATAAAGAGAGTAATAACTAAACTATCGTGATGAGGATCCTGAATGTTAATGCGATCATTCTCATCAAACGTTATCATCTTCCCTTCTGAGACACTTGATGTTCTAATAGGTCTTTCTCCATTATCCATTTTTGATTCCTTTGCATGCCTTTTGGCCGCCGAGAAGGATGTACCACAGATGTCTGATCCTCCGGAAATAAAGTTGATCACTTGTGCATTTGCCGGAGGTGCTGGAGCCTTTTCAGGGATCCTTTCAGGATCCTGAGTCCTTTGCTTTTTTCTTCCCAACAATTCTTTTAGGTGCCCCTTGCTTAACAGATATCCAATTTCTTTTCTTAAAGCTATGCATTCTTCGGTTAGATGCCCGAAATCCTCATGGTAGGCACACCATTTTGACTTGTCTTTAGTCCCGGATGGTTTATCATTCTTCCTGGGCCACCTAGCTTTTTCTCCTAGATTCTGCATTGCAAGGATTAGTTCATGATTATCAACGGAAAAACAATATTCTGAGATTGGAGGATAATCTTCATCATCCTCTTCTTGGTCAACAGCATGCACATTCTCGTTGTCATTTCTATGGTAGGACTTGAACTTATTGCTCTTGAAGGAGGATCCTTGCTTCTCCTGTTTTGAGGATCCTACTTGTCTCTCCTGGATCCTCTTGTCATCCTCTAGCCGGATGAACCTGAGTGCCCGAGTTCTTACTTCATCTAGGTTCCTGCATGGTGTCATAACAAGATCATCATAGAACAATGAATCCTTAAGCAGTCCCATTTTGAAGGCTTCAACAGCCGTAGCCATATCCAAGTTGGGAATGTCCAAGGATTCTTTACTGAATTTAGTTATATAATCCCTTAATGATTCATTATGACTTTGAGTTACCCTATATAAATCACTAGTTAATCTTTCAAATTTTCTACTACAAGAGAATTGGTTATTGAATAAATTAACTAAATTAGCAAATGAAGTAATAGAGTAAGGGGGAAGACTTAGCAGCCATTTAAGTGCTGATCCAGTAAGAGTGGATCCAAATCCTTTACATAGGCATGTTTCCTTCAACTTTTCTGGGATAGGATTGATCTCCATCCTCTCCCTGTATTGTGCTACGTGTTCCTCTGGATCCGTTGTACCATCATACAGCTTCATAGTAGGGATATGGAACCTTTTGGGTACCTCTGCATCACAAATTGGTGGTGCAAAGCGAGATACCTTATGGCTTCCATCTGCAATCTCTGGGATAGGCTTGACTACCCCTGGAACACTTGAGATCATATCTTTTAGCTTCTGCAACTCCCTGGCCATAGCATGATTGATACCTGTAGCCTGCATGAATCCATGGTTAGTGGTAAGATAATTATTTAAAGTGTTACCTCCCATTGAGTTCAAGTTCGCGAATCCATATTGCTGGGATTCCGGGATAACGGAGGGACCAGTGGAAGCAATGGTCTGCATTGGAATGAAGTCCCCTTGATGGACATCTAGACTTCCTGTTTGCAAACTTTTTAGGGATCCTGGCATCCGGAAGGATCCTGGTATCTGGGATGATCCTGGAACAAAGGAGGATCCTTGACCCTGGGATGATCCTGGAACAAAGTAGGATCCTTGACCCTGGGATGATCCTGGAACAAAGGAGGATCCTTGACCCTGGGATGATCCTGGAACAAAGTAGGATCCTTGAAATTGCTGTGCTGCCGGATAGGCTCCTGAATTCATGAAGGATCCCATATGCTGGGGATAGGATCCTGCCGGCTGAAAGTGTGGGCCTGATGCCTGAGCCATTGCTGTTGATTCGAGGTGCAATCCTCTTGATTCTCCCATAATTTGCACGTCTGGAATTCCCGATGGCTGAGAAGTGATCATTGGAGTATCAAAGCTCAAGGATTTGGGCATTAGTGGGAATGATCCTCTGCCGTTTTCTTTTGTCTTTTGAGATCTCCAATTTCCCTAACGATCCTGTCATTAGTTTCATCGTGCCGCTGTATGCGATCCTTCATCTGCAAAATCAAAGTAAATACGTCACTAGTACTGGGAGTATAAGAATTCATAGCAGAGGAAGATGGAGGTTTAGAGTTAGTAGGAGTTGGTCTCTTCTCAGCATTCTTCTGGGATCCTGCCGGTGGAGGAGGCAGAGTGTTCTGAGACGAGGTGACTGCAGACATTGCCGTGGACATGTTTTTCAATGATGAAGCCATGTAATTCTTTGAAATGATTTCGAACAAAAGGTTTTCTTATGAATGAAGCACCAATTGCCCCACGGTGGGCGCCAAACTGTTTTGGTCAAAAATCACACTAAGGATAATGCAACCAAACTTTATGTAAACGGGGTATGATGCTTGGTTTATTGAAAAAGTAAAGGATCACTTCAGTATAAAATATGCAAAGACACAATGATTTATACGAGGAAAAAGCCCTTGATCAATGTATGATCTCCGGCATAAAAAACCTCGGGTGATGGCAACTACCGATCACCAAACTTCAATATAAGAAAAATAGTTACAACTTCGGATGATAATGAGCTGAGTACAAGGATCACTATAGTTTCGAGTGTCTAAGCGTGTGAGAATTGTGTTGTGTGTTCTTCCGAATGGGGAAGAGTGTTATATATACAAGTGTAGGTGACCTATTTTAGGTAAAAGGACTAATAATCAGCTCATTACCCCTTTAGAAACAAAAGTAAATCTAGCCTAAATTATCGCCCTTAAATCATGCCAAGTTTCCATATCCTTCACAACGTCCATCTCCGATTAAGCACATGCTATAGTTGTAAAGACGCGTCCTGTGATTGTGATGCTTAAGAGCGGATCCTGCTAGATGTCCTGCAAAACAACATTAAATTCAACGAAAGCAACCGTTAGCATGAGGATCCTATGATGGTCCGTGATCCTGATCCTGGAACTCTGCTGAGGATCACTATCTGCCAAAGAAACAAGGATCACTGGTTAGGATCACACGTGAGGATCACGTATTGTAAAAATCCAGCCCTAACAGTACTAAATATTTCGGACTGGGGACACCTAGGTGGAAAAAGTTGCAAAATGATTGGAGTTTGGTAATAGGATTACACCCTATTCCTGGTATGATCATTCCTTTATAAACCCTATCTAAGTTATTTGAATTTTTTGAACTAAGTTTAAGAGAAACTTAAATATCCTGATTAGGATGTATTCTTAAAATATATTTTCGAAGTATATTTATAGGATGTGTCTCAGGATATTTGGTTGAAATATTCGGGATATAACACTTGGGTTAAAAGCTAAAACCGCTTTCTAAATAATCAAATATTATCAAAACAAACACTGTAAAATGAAAATGTTATTCGAAATGTTTGAATTTTGAAAACCCTATTAGACGAAAGTCTTTGTAGGATATCTCTGAGTATGTTGATCAGGATATTTTCAAAAAATAATTGCACTGATTTTGCTAAGTTGAAATCTAAACTAAGCGATGTGTAATAAAAAGATTGAAAAACAACATCAAATAAGTTAAAAGAAGGTGGTATTATCTAAAATAAGCGATACTAGTTGATAACCAAAGACTTCATCCTAAAACCTAGGACCCATCCACCTTTGGTTATCAAATTGTTTTAATGAAGGAAAAGAAATTGTTCAAAGGACAAGAAATAAAATTGTTCAAACGATCATAACCATCAAATTTAAAAGAAACGAGTTTTAGGGGGCAACGCCTTCTTCGATCATCGCGTCTTCACCAGCATTCGCCTTAGGATTAGCTTGAACCTCCTTCTCAGCCTCGTCGCCAGCACCCGTTAGTTTTTCCATCGCTTTTGAAGACCCCGCATCCGCAGACTTGACGGGATTACCTCCAAGAGTTTTTAGCTTGGTCTCCCAGACGTCAACGCTCCAAGAAGGGCATTCGAAGCCCAGGGCTTTGGCCTCGTGATCCATTTTTAGCCGAGCTTGCAAGAGGGAAATGACAACGGAGCCTTTGAGGCCTTCCCGGTAAGTGACCATATCCTGCTCATGTTGGGCGTGTGCAGCGTCCAGATGGGCTTGGGCTTCATGAGTGGCTTTTTTGAGGGTAGACTGATGCTCCTGAGTCATGGTCTTGAACTTGTCTTCGTAGTGTCGAGTTTTGGCAGCAGCGATCATACCTTGATCAGAAATGGTAACCTCAGCTTTCTTTAACTTGGACTCGAGTATCTTATTGAGCTCACAGGATTCTTGATACAAATGAACTAGACGTTCAAGGCCCTACACCCAAAAACATAGGTATTATAACCAGGATATTGGTTTGACATATATGTGCAGTATGTGGAGTAGGAATTTATACCTAGTTAAGAAAGGAAGTCATGAACCCGCTTGCCTCAATGAACCCATGATTCTCATAGGGGAATGTATCGGAGATGGTAGGTGAATCAGTCTCTTTCCTTTTGCGAGAACTGGAACTCCCGAGCTTTGTAGCTGGTGAAGGCTTGGGTATGATGATGGCTTTGGAGCTGCTGGGTTTGGATGAGGCCGTAGCCTTGGGACTGGGCTCCTTCTTGACTTGGACATGATCGGAGTAACTATCCAGTTCCTCAAGGTCGAAAACTTCTGGGATCTTGGCTGGTGCTGCATAAAAGGGAAATTCTAAATCCTTATTACTCTTTCATTTTATTACGTTAATGAATTATTTACGAAATAACTCTTACCAGACATATCGGATGATGAATATTGGCTGGAACTCGGGAGGTGCGTGGAAAAACTCCTGTCACCTTCTGGTACCTGGTAAATTGCTTTGATTCTTTTTTCAGATTCTGCAGTAGGAGGAGCTACTTCTTTAAAGTTCACTGCATAAAGGTAAGAAGAGAGAATATTAGCACATGATAAAGGCCTGAAAGTGTCTAGGGATACTCTTGAAGCCCTAAACCCTACCGGTGGTTAACCACTCCACCGGAAGGCTAGCACCCTCGTAGATGGAGTCTCGCTTGACAAAGAAGAATTTACGTTGCCATCCATCCTCATTCTTGGTGCTTTAAGAATGAGGTGTTTGCTGGAAGTTGAAAAAAGTAAGAACCAGCTGGAACCGTGTGATCGGAGGCGGTAAGCAATTGGGATATCCTCGATGCGAAGGCCAGGACAATGAAGATTTTTGATTTGGTTGAGTACAATCAGTACTCTCCAAACCATGGGCATGGTTTGGGCGAAAGGCTCTAAAAATCGTGCCATCGGGGAAAGCGCCGGAGGCCCTCAACGCTGCAATGTCTGCGTTGTCAAAGGCACAGATCTCCTTCTCGGGATTTTTGAGAAGGTTTTGCTGGACAAAGGTCTCCGATGATTCACCGGTTTGGAGTGGGTTCTCGTAGCCATTGGAAGTAGGATGAAGAAATTGACAGAAAATGAAGAAGGAATAAGCGATTACCTGGAGACTTTGTTGATGATATCTGGTTTTCAAACAAAAAGAGAGAAGATATAGAGGCGTAATAGATATCCATCGAGTAAAAACCGCGTTGGAAGTTACATAGTGCTACCTCAATCGTCATTTCGTTTTAATTGCCTCGTTTTACGAGATAAAGTTTTAAAATATCTCCGTTGGATTGGTAAACCAACAGATGTATTTGGGGACAATTGTTATGGGTCATTTTCTGCACATATATCCTGACTAATATTCTGGCTTTGATTGTTTATTTGTGATCAGGATACCAGATCAAGATATTGGTAACATCCTGATACGATATCATGGTAGTGACTGATTTAACCACGTACAGATTAGAAGGTGCAAGTCTCCAACGTTCAAGTGGACTTCTTCTCCTCGAGACTCGGGCAAATCAGTTAGTTTATAGACGTTGAACCCGGGAGACCAGGACTGCAACGTTCATATGGGGAATATCCGCTGGATCCCGGAATAATAGGATATTTAGTTAGTCTTCTTTTACTATAAATAGATTGATCGGATCAGATTAAGGCACTCACTCTTGGGCACACTTCTTCTCTCCTGTTGCAAACAATCACTACACACAAACACTTGTACTCGAATTACATTGTAACACCTAGTTGATCCGCATCATATCCTGCACTGTATCCTGATATTTGAAGTAATAGAAGAACAAGGCAGCTGCGATTGTTAGCTCCCGAGGTTTTGTGCCGGTGATCTAGATTGATCAAGGGCTTTCCTCGTACATCCTGTGTCACCCTTTACATTTTTGCTCATTGTTTGATCATAGATACAGCTCTATATCCTGAGCTGTATCCTGAAACTATTTTTGCAAATAACTTAACTAGTATATTTTCAACACACATTTCTAGCACACTACCTCACTTAACTAATTTGATCACTTAATTGCTTCGGTAATTTTTGACCAAAACAATATAGCTAGTAGATTTTATAAAATCTATTTAAAAAAATACTGGTGTAACTAGTAGATTTTATGTTAAATAAGAATTAAAAAAAAGATGAAAATAATAAAATAAATAGATTTTATGTTAATTAAGAGATATAATAAAAAGATGAAAATAAAAAATATAAATAGATTTTGTAAAATTGATTTAAACTTAAATAAAATTAGGTGATAGTACCCAAAGATGTTACATTGATAAAATTAAAAAATCTGGAAGGGTATTTTAGTCATTATATTGACAAAATTAACTAATTTTGGTGTTAGTACCTAAAGGTGTAACACAATTGAAACCATAAAACCTAAATCTGCTAAAAAATAGTTAGTACCCAAAGATGAAATTAGCTATAAACCATAGGGTCCATCTGTGTAATTTACTCATTGTAAAATGTCATTTGGACTACATTCCAGTTGGTCTATGTTTCAACGAAAATTTTGTTTGAAAACGAGTCGGGTCAAATATAATGCGTTTTCATGCTTATTTTTTTATTACATTTTGGTGTCATATCTGTTCAGAAACGATTCAGGTCAAATATAATACGTCTTCATTTGACGGTATAAATTCGAATTGGTCTACGTTTCGACTACGTTTCAGCGTAAATTTTATTTGAATATGAGTCAAGTCAAATTTTTGATTCGTCGATTAAATTCGATTTGGTTTATTTTTAACGTAAAGGGTCAGTAATAATCTGCTATAATCATGCCGCATAGTCGGTACAATATTCAATTTTTCTACATTTTGACATAAATTTGGTATACTTTTTTGTATAAATTTGAGTTTGCCTATGTTTGGATGTAAATTTGGTGTACTTTTCATGCTTTATTTTGTACGTCTCCTACATATCAGTGGGGTCGCATATAATACGTTTTGACTTGACGGTATAAGTTGGAGTTAGTTGGGTCGCATATTATACGTAATGATTGTACGAGATAAATTCGATTAACTTTAGTTTTAATCCAATCGCAATGATTATATAGGTTACATTGAGGTCATTCAGATACGTCAAAACTAGTGTTTTCATATGGTTAACGCACCACATAACCCTTGAACTAATCTATTTGAAGTTTGTGTGGTACCCGCACGGGTCTTATCTGTCACACCCCCAAAAATCCACATGCGGAAACCCCCGCGAGGCGTGTGACGTACCAGGATCTAGCCACCAATCACACTGAACTTATAAATATATTTCAATAAAACTTTCATTTATTAAAACAAGTGTTACAATACAAGATCTATTATCCAGCGAAAGCATATTACATTTTGTTGTGAGTTTCATAAAGCAGGAGTATAAAAACCATCAGACTTGTCTTATGATTCCTTGCATCTTGACCCATGACCACTCCAGCATCCCAGACAGCAAGTTCCAACAACATGTACCTAAAGGCCTGCAAGCATGCAGAAAGAAGTGAATTAACCGCATGCTTGTTTTGAGAGAAGTGAACTCACCTTGGTTTGCTCGGTAAGGTTAATTTCTTTGTTTAACAGTTGGTCAAGCACATCCTAACATAGTTACCAATAGTAATCAGTTTCATGTGCACATATACTACATATTTTGCGTACGGTTAATTCACGTATTCCTTAATCACATACCACACAGTTTACTGTATAGGTGACACACGTATAGTTCAAGTCATAACAGTTAACATGTCAACAAACATCAAGTAGCCTCTTAGCATGTGTTCTGTTCACATCAATTTCACACCATGATTCATTATGTACAAGCCACATAACACTTAGTTCGTTAACACAAGTATACGTATAACAATTAAGTTGCGGCCCAGTTAATTCTGTAAAGCCCAAATCAAATATGCATGTTAATCCTATAACTCCAAGCCCAAGACAAAATACGAAATCACCACCACTTCTCGTCCATACGATGAAACTTCATGGACGACGAAAAATGTATTTCGTGAAGGCTAAGTATGACTAAACATCCCTATGTTTCGTCGGGTTACCTTATGACGAATCATCCCCTATGTTTCGTCGGGTTTAGTTACAAGGCTGTGATCACATGACAACAATTTACGGTTACACTATTACTGTGGAGTCACTGGATCAACAACCGTTACTTTGCAATTATCATAATGAACATTCAATCATCATTCCAATCTAACTTATGCATATCATTCAGTAGTTATGGCCATGTTTTAATCAAGATAATCACTAATAATCTGCGCATGAACAACTCTAGGGTATCAACATTAAGATCAAGTTATAGAATCAGATTCATCTCTATCAATATACAACCATACTAAACCATGTTGAGTCATAAGCAGTCATTATTACACAATCCAAAATCATTAGTTAACACCATAATTTAATATACACCTTAATCGGCAATTCACATTAATTAGTAAGTTATTTCTTTCATGCATGGCATTACACTAACTCACAGGTTTTCATTCCAATTAGATTGAATCACGTTTTGTACGCATATCATGTATCAATCCTGAAAATCCTTTAATAACACACAAACCGTAGGGTCTCAAGCATGTGCATGATCATCAGTCAACTATCATATAACCCCCTTCTAGCAGTTAGTTGTTATGAACTTGCTTAACATCATGTAACATGGATCAAACAGTTCATTGACATTCAAATCCTATGCACTAACAATCAACCAAACAATTATAATATCATGCAATCCAAGTTAGCAAGGAATGAAGTCTAGTAATATATATCATACACTAACCGGGAGATCGAAGATGATGAGGGCTTCGGCCAAAAAGGGCTGCCGACGAGTTCCAAGGAGGAGAAAAGAGGCGATTAGGGTTGCTAGTAATTTTTGTGAGTGCTTAATGATAAAAAAAACACCCTAACCTACTTGTGTGCATGCGTATAGACGCTGCCTATGATGGCCGGTCCACTCTAAACTCCATTTGGGCTTTACTAAGCCCATGCACAAGTGTGATATAATTGAACGTATATGTGTGCTCGGGTTAGGCTTCAAGTAAACTCACGGCCCACAAGTGTCGAGTAATTCCTCGGCCCAATTTAGTTAGTTTCCTAAATTTACCAGACTACACAATTAAACGCATCACGGTTTCTTGTAAACATACACACATAAACATTTAATAGTGCACGAGATAGGTAACTACACAGAGACACACGCTAAAGGTTTGTGGAATTTCAAGTAGTGCTAACCTTAGTTATTCGGGTTGTCACATCATCCCCAACTTGAAAGAAATTTCGTCCCGAAATTTGACAAATAATCCAAAATAACAAGATGTTAACTCAGGATGACTGTGGATTTTCCGCGGGTACCACATCATCCCCAACCTGAAAGGGAATTTCGTCCCGAAATTCGCCCATGACAGCAAAAGTTGGTTCAACCACCTGAACAATTGAGGATATTAGAGCTTTATCAGATCTTTACGTCCCACGTGAACCCCGGTCCACGTCTTGAGTTCCAACGAACTCTCACGATTGTCATACGACTATGCTTACAAACCTTAACTTCCCGCTCCACGATTTAGATGGGTTCTTCGACAAACTGCAAGTTGTCGTCGATTTTCGGTTCTTGGAGTGGTACAACAAGTGTTTCATCAGACAAACACTTCTTCAGTTGCGAAACATGAAAAACATCATGGGCATTACCCAACTCGACAGGTAATTCGAGCTTGTACGCCACTTGCCAATACGTTCCAGGATCTTGAATGGCCCAACATAACGTAAGTTAAGCTTGCCACGCTTCCCAAGGCGTACTGCACCCTCCCATGGTGAGACTTCCAATATGACACGTTCGCCTGCAGCGAACTCCCAGTGTTTCCTAAGTTGTCAGGTTTCCTGGCGATCACGCGTTGTCGCCACACGATTTCCAATTTAGATAATCTTCCCAAGAGTTTCGAGTGCAAGTCCTAGACCCGTGATAAGTGTCCAACAAAGAGGTTGGCATTATCATCCCTGCAATGCCTCAAACAGAGCTGTCTGAATACTAAAATGGTAATTGCTACGGTAGAACTCAGCCAAAGGTATGCGTCCTTCTGACTCTTACTAAAGCCAATCACGCACATGCTCGCAGCATGCCTTCGAGTGTCTGGATGGTTTGTTTACACTGACTATCTGTTCTATGGTGACAAGTAATGCTTATATCTCGACGTGAGCCAAGGGTATCGCGTATTGCCTGTCATAAATCAGGTATAGATCAAACCAGAGATAACGGGAGTTGGCACCGCGTGCCTGAAAGCCGCCTCTCTCAGAGGAATATTCACAAGCTGTGAAGACTCGTTAGTTTCCTTCGTTGCAAGAGAGTGTACTGGTTACATGGGACATTCAACGATCACTCAGGTGATATCGGTTCCATTCTGAGATTCAGGTAGCCAGTGACAAAATCCATGGCTGTCTGTTCCAATCTCCAAATAGGTGTTTCTGATTACTGACACAAACCAGAAGGTTTCTGATGTTCCACCTCGACTTTCGCACAAGTCCAACGTCGTTCACATGCTTCGCTGTGTAGGCCTTCAAGCCCAGTTGCCAGTACAAGATCCTTATATACTAATATATTCCATCAAAAATCCAGATGACTAGAATATCAAGGCTGTTGTGCTTTGCTTAAAACAAGTTTCCTTGGATTGTTGCACAGTGGAGTCCGTGGTCGTTCCATGAGGTAGCGAATATCGTCCAACTTGCTAGAAGTTGCTTCTCCATGCCCCGCATGGGTTTAACCTAAAAATTCTCTTCCTTCAGTTCTCCAATTTGAACAGAGCGAGTCTGATCAGGTAAGTTAGAGTCGATAGTGAGCTGCAAAGCTCGTGCACGTTCAGGTTTCACAGTCGTAATCATTCAAAAGTTCCATCCAGCTATGCCATTACATGTTTTAGCTCTTTCGAAATAAAGGTACACGGGAGGCCCTTGTGATCGGTCTAAGTAGTGTATTTGTTACCGTCTAAGTAATGCCTCCAACTTAAATCCAAAGACCACGGTTTCCATCGTAGGTTGTATGTCGTGCAGTTCCCCTTTGTAGGTATTTGAAAACCGCCTCATATCCCCTACAAGGATGTAGGTATTTGAAAACCGCCTCATATCCCCTACAAGGATATGGGTTTACGAAAACCCGTTTACGTGTTTTGTCAGTTTTATTGTACCCACCGTATGCATGCTTGTTTTGAGAGAAGTGAACAAACCTTGGTTTGCCCGGTAAGGTTAATTTCTTTGTTTAACAGTTGGTCAAGCACATCCTAACATAGTTACCAATAGTAATCAGTTTCATGTGCACATATACTACATATTTCGCGTACGGTTAATTCACGTATTCCTTAATCACATACCACACAGTTTACTGTATAGGTGACACACGTATAGTTCAAGTCATAACAGTTAACATGTCAACAAACATCAAGTAGTCTCTTAGCATGTGTTCTGTTCACATCAATTTCACACCATGATTCATCATGTACAAGCCACATAACACTTAGTTCGTTAATACCAGTATACGTACAACAATTAAGTTGATGGCCCACCTAAGACTTGTGCGGCCCAGTTAATTCTATAAAGCCCAAATCAAATATGCATGTTAATCCTATAACTCCAAGCCCAAGACAAAATACGAAATCACCACCACTTCTCGTCCATACGACGAAACTTCATGGACGACGAAGAATGTATTTCGTCGAGGCTAAGTATGACGAAACATCCCTATGTTTCGTCGGGTTACCTTATGACGAATCATCCCCTATGTTTTGTCGGGTTCAGTTACAAGGCTGTGATCACATGACAGCAATTTACGGTTACACTACTACTGTGGAGTCACTGGATCAACAACCGTTACTTTTGTGACACTCTAGGTTTTCCCGAGTAACCCTCTTGTATTAGCAAGGTGTACGTACGAGTTATTAAATGAAAGTTGTGATTATCTTGCTATGCTATGTGTTGTATGTATGTATAATATAAGTATGTGTGTATAACAATGAACCGAGACCACAACAAACCCGACTCGAGACCACTCGGTCTCGAGTAAAAAGTAACGGTCGGGCCGGATTGGGCCATACACCCCTTTGAGCCCACTCGAAACCCTTGTAGGGTGCACCACCCAAACCGAATATAAAACCCCTCATCCACCTTCTCCCTTACGCTCTCACACACTCTCTCCCTCACTAAAACCCTAGAACTACAAGACCTCCTCTCCTTTCTCTCGGACCAAACCGGTGACAACAAGGACACTCGGCTCGGTTCAAGCTCGGAATCATCATTCGGAAGCTCACTCATCGACCCTTCATACCCTCACACTTCGAGTCTCTACCGGTTAGTGTTCTAATGTGTACTAGGTGTTATATGTGTGCTAGATGTCTTGTGTGCTTGATGAATGAAATATATGCTTAACCTCTTTTGCATGATCTTGATTGATTTAGTGAGTAAAAAGCATGAAAAACATGAAGATTGTTGTTCATCTATGATGTAGGTGCTTGATTTCTAGATAAAGTTATGGTTAGGAAGAATAAAGTGGTTTGTTAATGATCATGCTAACTTGACATATGAATAAGTAGAAAAATGTTTGAATATGGTGCTATCATGTTCTCGGTTGGGTGTGTGAATGATGATGATCGATAGTACATTGAACTAGGTGTATTATGCTAGCATAAGTCGGTATTAAATGAGTATGTTTGTTTGGGATGAAAACCCTAATGATGAACAACATGAATATGATATGAATGTGTTGTAAACATTTGAAAATGCTAGTTTTGATCTGTTTTAGTTAAGTTTTAGACAAGGAAACATGTTTGTGCGATATCATTGGATAGTACATAACCTCAGGAAATCAGAATTCTATTGCATAGTACAATTCGGGCAGATGCATCAGAATCAGCAGGTAAACGACTCGAGACCAACGGTTGCGACTCGAGACCATGGAGCTACGACTCGAGACCGCAACGGTTGCGACTCGAGACCAAGACCAGACAACTTCAAAACGGACTTCAGGGACTCGAGACCATCAAGGTCTCGACTCGAGACCACATCGTGACAACTCGAGACGGGACTCGAGATCTCCGGGGACTGCGAGTCATGCCTGCACCACTCGAGACCAACCATTACAAGCCGAGACCTCCTGGTTGCGACTCGAGACCGCATGTTCTCGAGTCGAGGCCACCTCGTCTCGACTGGGCTGCCCACTTTAGTTATTGGGCCACAACGTGATTTGTTTGGGCTGCCTGTTTAACTGAACTATGTGTTAGTTGTTGACTGATCCAATAGTAGAGCAGGCCCAACAACTCAACATGTAACTGTATGCATGCTATGTGTTAGATTATGTGTTAAATATATGTGACATTCTCTGTACCCAAACCTGACCTATACTGGTAACCATGTTAGGACGTGGGGACCAGCGTGTTTGACAAAGTAACCTAATCTCCCGAGCAACCCAAGGCGAGTTCACACACTAAAAGCATGCGTCCCAAGGAGGGACACGGACAAACTGCCAACTTTGGGAAAAATACTTTTGAACTATTATTTCCGGGGGAAATCCGAATGGGTATTTACCATCTCCGGGGGAGATACGTTTGGATATTATTTATAAATCACAACTAGCCATGCTAAACGAAACTCTATCACCTTAAGTCCCTGCTTACAATACCGATTAATCGCCAGGGGCGAACGGGTTATTTGTTGATAGCGCTATTAGGTTTGACAACCTCACATCGTGATCGGGGGAGATCGGGAGTGAACTAGTAGACCTTGCATCTTGGTCAATGACGATAGACATTGACTCGGGGCACAACAACTTTCCGTCAACAGTTTCGGTATCTACAGTTTAGTGAGCTTACAGATGGGGTAGCTCCCCACAACGTGATTATAAATGCTTTATCTAAACAACTTACGTTTTCGAAAATTAAAACTTGACACCTCGTGGACTCGCCAACATTATGTTGATACCCTACTGCATGCTTTGCAGGTACCCAGTGATTCAGGAGCTTGCAGCTTGCGGATGTGTAGTGGTCGTCTAACCCGTGTGTTGGGTTTTTACAAACTTGAACTAAGAATCTTGTTTTAAACCATTTTGTCTATGCTTCCGCTACTTACCTGAACTATTACTTAAACTTGAATACTTTTGAACTTTGATTATGATATTTTCCAACCTTGTGGTTGGTGAGTATTACTTATGTTATTAATTAAATTGCTCAGTATAATTGGTGGCTGGATCCTGGTCAGTCACGCCTCCAAGCGGTGGTGTTCCGCATGTGGATTTTGGGGGTGTGACAGATTGGTATCAGAGCCATTGGTTATAGTGAACTTGGTTTTAAAAAGGGGAAATCTTTTTGAGAAAAACCAGACTATAACCCGTGACTCGCGACGACACTACACTCCAAGTGCAAGACTCAGCACATTAGACCTCATAGCTCGGACTAGTGTTTACTTGCTTGCTTGCTTTATGTTTTCTGTTTTGCTATACGTACTAGTGTGCCTAGTTAGATAGATACACCTCCCTCTTCTATCTCATTCTCGCTACATTACGACATCACACTCATACTATGTTTTCTGATTATGAAGACAATGAGTGGACGTGGAAGAGGAAACATTAACATGACTCAGGCTCAATTCACTAACCTGCTTAACACGGTGGCTGCAGCTTTCGCATCTCACCCTGGAGGTAAACTCGTTATCCTAGGATGTTTAGATCCTACCGCCGCATCGTCTTTTACCCCTAAACCTATTTGCTTCCCTTCTCACAACAGGTCAGCATGCACCTGCGCAACCACATGTGTGTACTTTCAAAACTTTCATGGATTGCAAACCTCTCCCATTCAATGGCACTGAGGGTGCCATAGGTCTTCTGCACTGGATTGAGAAAGTCGAAGCTGTCTTTGCTGTCTGTGAGTATCCCCCTGTGAATTGGGTGAAGTTTGCTACTGGTACGCTTGAAGGAAACGCGCTTTCCTGGTGGAAGGCGCAAATTCAGGTGTTTGGTTTGGAAACTGCTAATGCTACTGCGTGGGAGGATTTCAAGGACATGATTAAGGAGGAGTATTGTCACAGGGATGACATCCACAAACTCGAAAACGAGTACTATGAGTTCAAGATGGTTGGATCAGAGATCGAGGCATACACCAAACAGTCCAGCGACTATGCTGCTCTTTGCCCAAACATGTCTCGACCTATGTATCGAAGAATCGAATTGTACATCAAGGGTTTGGCTCCAGAAATTCGAAGCCATGTGACTGCAGCTAACCTCAATACCATTCAGCCAGTCATTCGTCTTGCTCACAAACTCACTAATCAGGCCGTGGAACAGGGCAAGCTGCCCAAAAGGATCAGTGCTACTGCTGGAACTTCTAGTGACAACAAGCGTAAGTGGGAAGGAAATCAAAGCAAGGATGCTAACCCCACTCAGGCCCCAACCCAGCAAAGGAAAACTGCAGCAACAAGGGCCCTCAACAACAGGGTGGCTATCGCGGGAACCACCCCAAGTGCAACAAGTGCAATCGACACCACAATGGGCCTTGTGGGAAAAGTCAGTGTCAGCGATGTGATAAGATGGGGCATGAGGCCAAGGACTGTAGGAGCCCACGTCCCGCTGGGCAGAACCAGCAGCAGCAACATCATGGGAACGTCAAGGGTTGTTTCCAGTGTGGAGCTGAGGGGCACTTTAAGAAGAATTGCCCTGAACTGAACCAGAATCGCAACAACAATCAGGGAGTTGGAAACAACGATCAAAACAACAATGCTGGGAATGGTGCAAGGGGAAGGGCTTTTGTGATTGGAGCTGGAGAAGCGAGGAATGACCCCAACGTCGTGGCGGGTAAGTTCCTACTCGATGATCGTTATGTTTCTGTATTATTTGATTCTGGAGCCGATGCTAGTTATGTGTCCCTACGTATTAGTAAGAAGCTTAAGCGCCCGCCTTCGTTACTAAGTTCTAAACATATCGTCGAGTTAGCTAATGGTAGAAACATCGAGGCCTCACATGTTATCAACGACTGCAAACTAGTACTGTCTGGTCAGACCTATAGTATCGATCTTTTCCCTATTGCTCTTGGAAGCTTCGACGTAGTTATTGGTATGGATTGGTTATCCAAACATCGCGCGGAAATCCTCTGTCAAGAGAAAATGGTTCGCATTCCCCGCCGTTCTGGCAAACCCCTCATCGTGCAAGGTGACAAGGGCGGAGAGGTCACAGGCATCATCTCGTTCTTGAAGGCCCAGAAGTGTTTACGGAAGGGGCATGTCACACCCCGATTTCCATGTGTCTCACCGGTGGGCCCGATGGGGGATTATCGTGACGTAGTTGGCAACAATATAGTCAAACCACACAATATATGAACGCACAGCGGAAGCATAAAGATAATTATATTTCAACCATTGTTTGCAATATCAAAGTATTACGAATAGTCGAAAATGTACCCACAGGGAATCAAATAAAAATATAAATGTTGTTCAACAGACATAGGCATCTTGAGCTTGCGAGACTCTTTATGATACTAAGGAGAATATCCAGCCAATTACGCATAGTATCTGCATTTAGTCTTTTTGGGAAAATACGTCAGTTTACACTGGTAAATACATTCAACCGACACTTTTGAAAAATGTTTATTAAAATTGATTTGAATGCATAAGGCACAAACTCTTTTATAACTTGGGAGAATTATTTAAATATATAATCTTGTGAACGAATTACATGTTCCTTATGCGTTCAGTAGCCCGGATCAAGTCCGGGTTAAAGATCAATAGACACACCATATCGACTATTTATGCACTGACGAGTGTACGCCTACACTCCGCGCTTAGGTCATGGCCATTTCGTAAAATGATGCCAGGGATATCTGGGACATGGTCATTAACCCCCCAAAGGCTTTTACGTAACAAGACTGTTTTAACGAGCCGATCAAATTTATTCAATTACCCACTCAATCGGTGGAGAATTTGATGCCCGATCAAGCGGTATACTATGTACCGTAACCCAAGCCCGTATAACGGAAAATAAGTTAAAAGTATTTACCTTTGCAAGTATAATTCCTTAATTGAATAAATTGCAGATAGCTTTTACTGGTCTCCTATTTTGGAACAAAGGTTTTAAAATAACCTATTAGAATCCCAACGGGTCTTTAATTTAGCCGTAGCTTGGACCGGTCAGTTTCAACGGATAGTTACAGTTTAATCGCGTGAAAGGCGAAAACTGGGAATGGAATGTGATTTTGACCCAACAAGTTTGAAGACTTGTTTTATATGGGTATAATAATCACACTCTGGATTTTGGGGTCAAAACAATATGGTTTGACCCGTTTCGGCTAGTTTATGTAAACTAGTTACATAAGCCGAACCGTGCGCGCAAAAAAGGCGTAACGGGTAACCGTAAGGGTCCTACACTGGTTTCCTAAGTCAATATGCTTTAAAAAGGTTGTGGTATCAGTAGGATACCTTCCATCATGCCCGTAACGAGTTTAAGTTCATATTATGCCCCGTAGGGGTATTTCAGTCTTTTTAAAGATTATAAAAGAGATTTCTGAGTTCTACAGGAAATCTGAGTTTCCCGAACAGTTTATAAAGTCTAAAATACTTTATTTATTATTTAAAATCAATAGCAACTGGAATCGGGTCAAAAGACCTTGTAGAACTCAAGTTATGGCCGAAAAGGGTATATTCGGTATTGACCGAACCGTTGCCATAACCGCAGGTTATGAGCAGGTTAAAAATAATTAAAAATCTTTAAAAATCCCAAAATATTATTTTACATCAGTGTGTAAAAGGTTTGGTGTCGAAATCTGGGTTTAGATAGGCGTTATGCTAATTGCGCTATTAAATTACTAAAGTTTACGAAATTTGCGCTATTTAGCATAACTCCTATTCTGGACCTCGGATTGACGTGAAATTTTAGGGACATGCTTAGAAATCAGTAACTAAGGTTATGGTTCTTTCACATGTCCGAAATTCTCGTTTTAAATTAAAAAGGGCGTTACAGTCAACTTTTAAGCATTTAACGGAAAGGTGTAAAAGACTCGGACAAACAACGAACCGGTCACAGAGGGTTATACCATCATGTAACCTGGTTCTAAGAGAGTTCTAAGGCATATCTAAATCATACTTTAACGGGTCAGAACTGAAGTCAAAGCAAAAGTCAAAGTTTTGCGACTTTCGGTTCCGAACCGGGTCAATATAGCAAATGGTCGGATCAAACAAGCTTAGACTAGTTAATATACTTATTATCCTGTTTTATGAGTGTTTAAACAGGTTACACACCATCTACATTACAGATTATGTGTAAAATCGCAAAATAGCTTTCTGTTGACTTTTTCTAAGCATGTTTTGACTCGTCATTTGAACTAGTTAGAGTGGGAATCAGAGGGTGCCCTTTTAAGGGTTTAATGCCCACATGAATACCAACACATAACTACCTTTGATTCGGTTAATCACTGGACCATTTGTGATTAACCGTTAAGTCAACCGTTAGTTACGACGGATTGACTTTTAAGCTAAAATTAAGCAAAAACTAAACCACAAAGGGTTGAACAACTTACTGAAGTCCTATGCAAGATAAGAGAAGAGTTGAGAGTGTTCTTGAGCTCCAGATGTGATCAAGAAGGTGTGAGGAACTTGTTGCAACAATGTGGCCCTTTATAGGCAATGTAGATCCTTAAGATCATTACAACAAGGCCTACCAATGCTCCTTGATGATTAACAACTGTCCCTTGGTGCTAGAAGATGATTAGGGGTCGCCCATATCTCTGGAAAATCTTTGCATTAATGTTTTACCGCTTAAAACAGCCAACAGCCAACTTTCTGTCGCTGGGCGTCGCTTACGGACCGTATGGCATGGCCCTTGCGGTCCGTAAGCCTATGGCGGAAACATTTTTACCCTTTCACCCCCCTTACGGTCCGTAAGGTAGGACCCTTACGGTCCGTAAGCGCTTAACAGAGGCAAAAAAAATTAACCTTTCAAGCATTGAATGGTCAACTTGCAATAAATAATTTTTTTTTGCTTGGAACAAGTCAGTATGAGGCTCTTCCAAGGATGGGCTTATAAATAATTATTTGCATTGCATTATTTTCTTAGGATTTAGATTAGTAACTTGGACATCCTTGGTTAATAGTAATTACCGGATTAAGACATATTAGATGCTTATTAATTATGCTTAGGGTCTTGGGATTTATAATGAAGAAGTCGCTCAGAGGTAAAATTAACATGTCGACATGTTCAAAAATCCTACCGTACATTTTAATTACATCCGGGTTTACAATACTTTTGTCGTATGCGACACGTGTCATTTATTTATTGGACACAAAATTCCGAGGTGTTACAGGGCACACTGCTATCTTAGCACTTGTCACCAACACACAGGAAAAGGAAAAGAGGATTGAAGACTTTCCAGTGGTACGCGACTACCCCGAGGTATTTCCTGAAGAACTACCTGGACTCCCTCCCCACCGTCAGGTCGAATTCCAAATCGAGCTAGCTCCCGGAGCAACGCCTATAGCTCGTGCGCCTTATCGACTAGCCCCCGCAGAACTGAAGGAACTCTCTACGCAACTACCGGAACTATTGGATAAAGGGTTTATCCGCCCTAGTTCGTCACCCTGGGGAGCACCAGTACTCTTTGTTAAGAAGAAGGATGGCACTTTCCGAATGTGCATCGACTATCGTGAGCTGAACAAAGTTACCATCAAGAATCGCTACCCTCTCCCGCGTATCGACGACCTATTCGATCAGTTGCAGGGATCGAGCTACTACTCTAAAATTGACCTACGATTAGACTATCATCAGCTAAGAGTCCGTAATGAAGACATCTCTAAAACTGCATTCAGAACTCGTTATGGCCATTACGAATTCCTTGTCATGCCCTTTGGAATGACTAACGCGCCTGCGGTTTTCATGGACCTCATGAACCGAGTGTGCAAGCCTTACCTCGACAAATTCGTGATTGTGTTTATCGACGACATCCTAATCTACTCGAAAAGTCAAGAAGAGCATGAACAGCACCTACGCCTTATCCTCGAACTCCTTCGCAATGAGCAACTGTACGCCAAGTTCTCGAAATGTGACTTCTGGCTTCGAGAAGTCCATTTCCTTGGGCACGTGGTCAATAAGGACGGGATTCACGTCGACCCAGCTAAGATCGACTCTATAAAGAATTGGCCTACCCCTAAGACTCCGACCGAAGTTCATCAATTCTTGGGATTGGCAGGATACTATCGTAGATTCATCAAGGGATTCTCGAAGATCGCTCAGCCTCTCACAACTCTCACCCAAAAGGGTATTGCTTACAAATGGAATGAAGCTCAGGAGTCTGCGTTTCAGAAGCTAAAGGGTAACCTCTGTAGTGCTCCTATTCTCTCGTTACCTGAAGGTACCGACAACTTTGTGGTTTACTGCGATGCGTCTATTCATGGGCTCGGTTGCGTGTTAATGCAACGCGAGAAAGTTATTGCCTACGCCTCTCGACAACTCAAGGCCCACGAAAGGAACTACACTACGCACGACTTGGAACTGGCAGAAGTGGTTTTTGCGCTTAAGATATGGAGACATTACCTTTACGGTACCAAGTGCACTATTTACACTAATCACAGGAGTCTCGAGCATATCTTCAAGCCAAAGGAATTAAACATGCGACAACGTCGATGGGTCGAACTCTTGAATGATTATGAATGCGCAATCAAGTACCATCCGGGCAAGGCCAATGTCGTGGCAGACGCCCTCAGCCGAAAAGACACTACGCCCAAGCGCGTGCAAGCGCTACAACTTACCATCCAGTCTAACCTCCCTACTCAGATTCGAAATGCTCAGGTTGAAGCACTGAAACCGGAGAACATCAGGGCTGAGTCCCTGCGAGGATCGAGGCAGCGATTAGAACAAAAAGAAGATGACGCTTATCATGTAGCAGGGCGCATTTGGGTCCCACTCTATGGAGACCTACGTGAACTTGTGATGGACGAAGCCCATAAGTCCCGCTACTCAGTACATCCTGGTTCGGATAAGATGTACCACGACTTAAGGACTACGTACTGGTGGCCGGGCATGAAAGCCCACATAGCAACATATGTCAGCAAATGTTTGACCTGCGCAAGAGTCAAGACTGAGTATCAGAAACCAGCGGGCCTACTCCAACAACCAGAAATCCCGAAATGGAAATGGGAGCAAATTTCCATGGATTTCGTTACTGGCCTACCTAGATCCCAACGCGGGAATGATACTATTTGGGTGATAGTTGACCGATTGACCAAGTCTGCACACTTTTTGGCTATTAAGGAAACAGATAAGTTTTCTACCTTAGCAGACGTGTACTTAAAGGAAGTGGTTTCGAGGCACGGGGTGCCAACCTCCATTATTTCCAACCGAGACGCTCGTTTTACTTCGGAATTGTGGCAAGCTATGCACAAATCCTTTGGCTCACGTTTGGACATGAGCACCGCTTATCACCCACAAATGGATGGGCAGTCCGAACGCACCATCCAAACTCTAGAAGACATGCTCAGGGCATGTGTGATTGACTTTGGCAAGAATTGGGAGAAGCATCTACCGCTAGTAGAGTTCTCGTATAATAACAGCTACCACACTAGCATTCAGGCAGCACCTTTCGAGGCATTGTACGGTCGTAAATGCCGATCACCCCTTTGTTGGGCGGAAGTTGGTGACAGCCAGATCACAGGCCCAGAACTGGTGGTAGACACGACGGAAAAGATTGCCCAGATCAGACAACGCATGGCGGCAGCTCGTGACCGTCAGAAAAGTTACGCTGATAAGCGTAGGAAACCGCTAGAATTCCAGGTCGGTGACCGGGTTCTACTTAAAGTCTCACCCTGGAAGGGTGTGGTTCGCTTTGGTAAACGAGGCAAGCTTAATCCGCGGTATGTCGGACCATTCGAAGTTACCGAGAAAATCGGTAAGGTGGCTTATAGATTGAATCTGCCTGAAGAACTGAGTGCGGTGCACAACGTGTTTCACATATCTAATCTGAAGAAGTGTCTGTCAGATGAAACGCTCGTAATTCCTTTCAAGGAACTCACCATTGACGAACAGCTACACTTTACTGAGGAACCGATTGAGATCACGGATCGAGAGATCAAAATCCTTAAACGTAGCCAGATACCTCTCGTGCGAGTTCGTTGGAACTCATGACGTGGCCCAGAGTTTACCTGGGAGCGGGAAGACCAGATGAAGCACAAGTATCCCCAGTTGTTCCCAAATGAAACCCCCAGCACTGAAGCTACAACCGAATTTCGGGACGAAATTCCAAACTAACGGGGGGATGATGTGACACCCCGTTGAAACACTCTCACTTATACTAGCTTGTCAGTGGCTGCCTTAACTTTCGGGACGAAAGTTCTTAAAACTTAGGGATAATGTGACACTCTAGGTTTTCCCGAGTAACCCTCTTGTATTAGCAAGGTGTACGTACGAGTTATTAAATGAAAGTTGTGATTATCTTCCAATGCTATGTGTTGTATGTATGTATAATATAAGTATGTGTGTATAAAAATGAACCGAGACCACAACAAACCCGACTCGAGACCACTCGGTCTCGAGTAAACAGTAACGGTTGGGCCGGATTGGGCCATACACCCCTTTGAGCCCACTCGAAACCCTTGTAGGGTGCACCACCCAAACCGAATATAAAACCCCTCATCCACTTATCCCTTACACTCTCTCACACTCTCTCCCTCACTAAAACCCTAGAACTACAAGACCTCTTCTTTTATTTCTCTCGGACCAAACCGGTGACAACAAGGACACTCGGCTCGGTTCAAGCTCGGAATCATCATTTGGAAGCTCACTCATCGACCCTTCATACCCTCACACTTCGAGTCTCTATCGGTTAGTGTTCTAATGTGTACTAGCTGTTATATGTGTGCTAGACGTCTTGTGTGCTTGATGAATGAAATATATGCTTAACCTCTTTTGCATGATCTTGATTGATTTAGTGAGTAAAAAGCATGAAAAACATGAAGATTGTTGTTCATCTATGATGTAGGTGCTTGATTTCTAGATAAAGTTATGGTTAGGAAGAATAAAGTGGTTTGTTAATGATCATGCTAACTTGACATATGAATAAGTAGAAAAATGTTTGAATATGGTGCTATCATGTTCTCGGTTGGGTGTGTGAATGATGATGATCGATAGTACATTGAACTAGGTGTATTATGCTAGCATAAGTCGGTATTAAATGAGTATGTTTGTTTGGGATGAAAACCCTAATGATGAACAACATGAATATGATATGAATGTGTTGTAAACATTTGAAAATGCTAGTTTTGATCTGTTTTAGTTAAGTTTTAGACAAGGAAACATGTTTGGGCGATATCATTGAATAGTACATAACCTCAGGAAATCAGAATTCTGTTGCATAGTACAATTCGGGCAGATGCATCAGAATCAGCAGGTAAACGACTCGAGACCAACGGTTGCGACTCGAGACCATGGAGCTACGACTCGAGACCGCAACGGTTGCGACTCGAGACCAAGACCAGGCAACTTCAAAACGGACTTCAGGGACTCGAGACCATCAAGGTCTCGACTCGAGACAACATCATGACAACTCGAGACGGGACTCGAGATCTCTGGGGATTGCGAGTCATGTCTGCACCACTCGAGACCAACCATTACAAGTCGAGACCTTCTGGTTGCGACTCGAGACCGCATGTTCTCGAGTCGAGGCCACCTCGTCTCGACTGGGCTGCCCACTTTAGTTATTGGGCCACAACGTGATTTGTTTGGGCTGCCTGTTTAACTGAACTATGTGTTAGTTATTGACTGATCCAATAGTAGAGCAGGCCCAATAACTCAACATGTAACTGTATGCATGCTATGTGTTAGATTATGTGTTAAATATACGTGACATTCTCTATACCCAAACCTGACCTATACTGGTAACCATGTTAGGACGTGGTGACCAGCGTGTTTGACAAAGTAACCTAATCTGCCGAGCAACCCAAGGTGAGTTCACACACTAAAAGCATGCGTCCCAAGGAGGGACACGGACAAATTGCCAACTTTGGGAAAAATACTTTTGAACTTTTATTTCCGGGGGAGATACGTTTGGATATTATTTATAAATCACAACTAGCTATGCTAAACGAAACTCTATCACCTTAAGTCCCTGCTTACAGTACCGATTAATCGCCGGGGGCGAACGGGTTATTAGTTGATAGCGCTATTAGGTTTGACAACCTCACACCGTGACCGGGGGAGATCGGGCGTGAACTAGTAGACCTTGCCTCTTGGTCAATGACGATAGACATTGACTCGGGGCACAACAACTTTCCGTCAACAGTTTCGGTATCTACAGTTTAGTGAGCTTACAGATGAGGTAGCTCCCCACAACGTGATTATAAATGCTTTATCTAAACAACTTACGTTTTCGAAAACTAAAACTTGACACCTCGTGGACTCGCCAACATTATGTTGATACCCTACTGCATGCTTTGCAGGTACCCAATGATTCAGGAGCTTGCAGCTTGCGGATGTGTAGTGGTCGTCTAACCCGTGTGTTGGGTTTTTACAAACTTGAACTAAGAATCTTGTTTTAAACCATTTTGTCTATGCTTCCGCTACTTACCTGAACTATTACTTAAACTTGAATACTTTTGAACTTTGATTATGATATTTGCCAACCTTGTGGTTGGTGAGTATTACTTATGTTATTAATTAAATTGCTCAGTATAATTGGTGGCTGGATCCTGGTCAGTCACGCCTCCAAGCGGTGGTGTTCCGCATGTGGATTTTGGGGGTGTGACAACTTTGCAATTATCATAATGAACATTCAATCATCATTCTAATCTAACTTATGCATATCATTCAGTAGTTATGGCCATGTTTTAATCAAGATAATCACTAATAATCTGCGCATGAACAACTCTAGGGTATCAACATTAAGACAAGTTATAGAATCAGATTCATCTCTATCAATATACAACCATACTAAACCATGTTGAGTCATAAGCAGTCATCATTACACAATCCAAAATCATTAGTTAACACCATAATTTAATATACACCTTAATCGGCAATTCACATTAACTAGTAAGTTATTTCTTTCATGCATGGCATTACACTAACTCACAGGTTTTCATTCTAATTAGATCGAATCACGTTTTGTACGTATATCGTGTATCAATCCTGAAAATCCTTTAATAACACACAAACCGTAGGGTCTCAAGCATGTGCATGATCATCAGTCAACTATCATATAACCCCCTTCTAGCAGTTAGTTGTTATGAACTTGCTTAACATCATGTAACATGGATCAAACAGTTCATCGACATTCAAATCCTATGCACTTACAATCAACCAAACAATTATAATATCATGCAATCCAAGTTAGCAAGGAATGAAGTCTAGTAGTATAGATCATACACTAACCGGGAGATCGAAGATGATGAGGGCTTCGGCCAAAAGGGGCTGCCGACGAGTTCCAAGGAGGAGAAAAGAGGCGATTAGGGTTGCTAGTAATTTTTGTGAGTGCTTAATGATAAAAAAACACCCTAACCTACTTGTGTGCATGCGTATATACGCTGCCTATGATGGCCGACCCACTCTAAACTCCATTTGGGCTTTACTAAGCCCATGCACAAGTGTGATATAATTAAACGTATATGTGTGCTCGGGTTGGGCTTCAAGTAAACTCACGGCCCACAAGTGTCGAGTAATTCCGCGGCCCAATTTAGTTAGTTTCCTAAATTTACCAAACTACACAATTAAACGCATCACGGTTTCTTGTAAACATACTCACATAAACATTTAATAGTGCACGAGATAGGTAACTACACAGAGACACACTCTAAAGGTTTGTGGAATCTAGCGAAACCAAGAAATTGTTGTATCCTCGAAGGGATCTTTGGTGTCGATCAGTTTCTAACAAAATGGATCTTAGCAAGATCCACGTGTGTTCCCACTTCGTTGGTTACATGCTCAAAATGTATCTCTCGAATCCAGATGTTACATTTAACAAGACTTCACACGAAATTGCTCCTCCCACCGGAGCTCTAAAATAAGATACAGATGCCGTCCATGATGCTCCTTTCTCCTGGAAATGATTCAACACGTCATCAATAAGCATAGTCGATTCATGTGATCCATACAGTTGCTGGTGTGAAGATTAGCCCAAAGGTCTTGGAATACAACGTCGTAATGGCCACACTATGTTTGATATGCCGTTGTAGGAACATTCTCCCCTTAGACTTCTATCTGACAATAGTTCGTTCGTTAATCAATCCTCGAATGGGAGCTTGACCCTCGCTACTGGTCGACAAGCTGGTAATGCCTGGTCGAGGCAAACGGTTCTTGACTGTCACCATGTTGAGTTCTTGATAATCAGTACACATGTCCAACGATAAGGCTTATCTTCACGGATATAACTGGGCTCCCCAAACTAAAACTAGTCCGATAAAACTCCTGTCCTACAGTTCCTGTAGTTGATTAGACAATTCTTGTAACCCCCCTGGCGCAAGACGGTATGAAGTACGAGTAATCAGGGCTGCCTCTGGCGCGAGATCAACTGAGATTCTTCTCTACAATTGTGGAAGTAGATCGTTAAATTCTACGGGTAGAACATCGAGGGAAATTGATGCGTGGTTGAAAACCGGTGTTCATTGATGTTTAAGTTGATGTTTTTATTCGACTTTTAATCTGGAATAGCCTACTTTTAATTAGATTTGTGTTTTGCAGGTTTAATGAAGTTTAAGGAGCTTTTCAGGAGCTTTACGGATCACCGGGTCAAAAACCGGAGCACCGGAATGCGTTACGGATCAATCGAGAGTGCACAGAGCGAAAAATGGAGAACTGAACTTCTAGAGGCCGTCGGCGACGGGGGTAGACCCGTCCCGGACGGGCCCCAGAAAACCCCGTAGGCCAAAGTCTCCGTAACCAGTCATTTAGGCCGTCGGACGCATATCTATTTTTGGGGGCCCGTCGGCGACGGGTGGTGGTTTTTCAGAACGCGCATTTCGATCAAATTGGGGATCAAACTCGGCTATGATTGGCCCTCACTCATTGATTTCGGGAGTTACACTTCCCTTGAGTTTGAATAATCATCTTGGAGCCAATAGACACCATCTCTTACACTCTCAATCACCTACCATTCCATCTCCATCATCAAGAAGCATTCTCATCCAACAACAATCCTCATCAAACCCTAGTTCACCATTCCATCATCCTTCTCATCATCACCATCCCATAAACCCTAATTCTCCATCATTCCTTCATCCAATCAAGCTTCAAGATGACTCCATCCGCATTCCAAACATCCGGTGATCAAGCTTCTTCAACCATGAGCGGCTAATCATCTCGGTTTCACCCCGGCGTAGGTAGTTGTTAATTTAAGTGTTTCGAATTGTTCTTGTTTCAACTTAGTGACAATTTGTATTTGGTTTTTGAAACTTTTGACAATAGTATTACATTTGTTACGAATTCATGAATTGTCGAACGATGTTAAAAGTTATGACTTTGTGAAACGGTGATATGTAATTGTACGTTGTCATTGTTAGGATTTACTTGTGTTGATCAAAAAGTGTCTTTTTGTCCGTTCTTCGGGACATTGATAGCTAGTAGCACCTAAGTCACGGTACACTAAATCCGTTAACCGAATGCATTTGAGTTGAAACTAAAACTTGTAGAAATCCTAGATTAATAACTACCGAAACCGTGTGTGATTCCTTTTTATTATTATTGTTCTAGTAATCATTTTTCTTGCAACCGTTAATTAGTAGTTGTTAATCATTCGCATCAATTCAATTAGTTAAAAATCATATCTCTCCGTTAAACGAAAATACAAAAATACTTTAGCAAGCTTCATAATCGTGACACAATTGTTTAATTCATTCGAATCCATACACAAACCACATACTCTTCGTGGATCGACCCCTTACTACCACTAATACATTGTTAAGGGTAATTTGGGCTTATAAATATTATCTTTGACCGGAGCGCGACACTCCGATCAAATTTTGGCGCCGTTGCCGGGGAGTGCGTGCGCTTTGTGTTTGGATATTGTTTGAATTTTTTGTGATTAAACTGTTTAACTTGTTTAGCTTTCTTTTTGTGTTGTCTTTTTCCTTGTTACGCGGGGTGTGTTACTTGTGCAGGTTACAGGTAGTGCATGCGTACATGCAATTCCGGGAGGACTTCACCTTTAGTCTACGAACCGGAAATCGAAAGACTCGCAAGGAGGAATCTAGCAAGCCGGTTAGAAGCAACTCTTGCTTCTAATCAAACCAACCAAGCACCACCACTCACACCGACCATTGAAACCGATTCAATGGCAAACCATAACTCCAACCAAGACTTCAATCTCAACCAAAACCTCAACCCAAATCAATTCCAATCCCGAGGAACCTTTTATCCCGCTCAAAACACCCAACCTATACCTCAAGAACAACCGGGTGGTAACACCAACGCAAGACCACCTACTCCACCTTTCCGAAACCAAAATACCAACAACACCCAACGAACACCTCAACAACAACCCCTTCACCGACAAGCATCATTACCTATCAACCTTGATGATCGGAATGTCAACTCCGATCGTAGAGGTAACCGTGATCGCGGCAATCCCGCAAATGAAGACCCGTTTTTCAACATTGACGATTTAAGGAATGCAATCCCCGATGATGAACCGTATAGTGTTCCCGGTTATCAATCGCCGGAACACGTAAGCATTCATACGGAAAATTCGGACGATGGGGGGTATTACGATGATCGGGCTAATGATGATGAAGATTGGGGCTACGTGAATAGGGGAAATGTCTACAACGCTAGAAGGTATGATGATGAGGAGTTTGGCTACCAAAATGCCAATTACGTTGGGGAAGATGAATACGGTTACGGAGGTGGAAGAAACGATGGTTATGGGAACAACCGTCAACCACGAAACAATAACCAACGGAACCGGAATGATGGGTTTTACAACAACAATAACAACAACAACAATGCAAACCCTAACCGAATTCCTCGTTTCGTGGGAGGTGGTAACCCAAGGGATAATCGAAGGGGGGATCAAAGAGATGAAAGAAGGGATAATCGAAGACCGGTCGATCAAGAAGTTAGTGGTCCACAACGTCGTCAACAACCTCCACGGGGAGCAAATGACCGTTTCCGCCCGATAGTGACCGAGAATAATTCTCCGATAGTATGCGAAAGGAGGATGTTTGATTGTAAACCGCATTACATCAACATACTTCCTCACTTCAACGGGAGGTCCAATGATGAGCCGTACACGCATTTAACGGAGTTTTCTTCCATTTGTGATACTATTGGAGGGCATAATTTCGCACTAGAGGAAGTGAAGCTTCGGTTATTTCAATTTTCGTTGAAAGATAAAGCAAAACAGTGGTTCCTTACACTTCCGGCCAATAGTATTCGAACGTAGGAACAAATGCAACAAGCATTCTTGGATGAATACTACTCCTATGGCAAAGACCGATGATGCGAGAGATGAAATTCGGTCATTTCGTCAACTTTCAAGTGAGCCGTTACATGAAGCATTTACCCGATTCAAAGAGCTAATGAGGAGATGCCCACGTCACCAAATAGAAAAATGGGAGTTGGTGAAATGCTTTGTACGAGGTTTGGATGATGCAACTTGGAATCGTCTCGAGACAACAAGCAATGGCACACTCTTGAGCAATCATGAGGATGATGATTGGGAATTCTTGGAAAGGATGAGCAAACGATCCAAAGAAAAAGAATCAGCCGATAGAGCAAAAAGACATCCAGTTTCTCGGTCACTTCCCGATCTTGATTCCAAGGACCGGATTTCCACCTTAGAACGGGAAATAGCTCAACTGAAAAAGAAGAAAGAGGTGAACGCGGTTCAGTTTGCGGTTTGTGAAGAATGTGGGGATATTGGGCATGCGACCGAGCAATGTTCAATGGGTTCGAGTGGTTACACCGAAGAAGTCAATCAAGTGTATGGAGATAGAAAACAATATGACATGAACTCCAACACTTACCATCCGGGTTTGAGAAATCACCCCAACTTTCGGTATGGCAATGCTTCAAATCAAATGAACCCGAATTTCCAATCGGGTAATCAAGGAGGAAGCGGGTCATCATACCAAAACCGCCAAGGTGGTAGCCAAGGAGGCTACCAACGGAATTACAACCAAGGGTACCAAGGTGGGTACCAAAAGAATTACAACAACCAAGGCGGTAATGGAAGTGGGTCAAACAACCAAACCGGTGGTGATGACTTGAGTGCCAAGATGGATGCTTTGCTCAACATGCAAAAGGAGACTCACAGTGATGTCAAAGAAATAAAGAAGGCAAATGAGATCCGAGATAAAGCACACGAGGCATTGGCGAAACAAGTGGGTCAACTAGCGGAAGAAGTGGCCCAAATAAAGGGAGGCATGGGGAAGCTTCCAAGTGACACCACCTTAAACCCTAAGCATCAAGGGTCGAGCTCGAGGAACACACGTGAGGTACCAATCAATAAAATTAATTTACATAGTGGTCGAGTTGTTGATAATGGTGTCAAAACACTACCACCCCAATTTGTTGAAGGGGTGGTGGAAGATGCTAGTGATGATGAGCATCAGGATGGTCAAACGGGTCAAAATAAAAACGATGTGAAAAAGAATAATGTTACTCCCGTTGTGAACATCCCCGTCCCCAAGGCTAAGGAAAAGGGTGTGGAGGCTAATACCGCCCTTATCCCGAAGCATTGAAGGGACCGACGAAAAAGGTTGTAAACAAAAGAGGTCCACAACAAGAAGAGTTGTTGGAAATTTTCAAACAAGTAAAAATCAATTTACCTCTTTTGGATGCAATTAAACAAGTACCGTCGTATGCTAAGTACTTGAAAGATTTGTGTACCCAAAAGCGCACTCACAAATTTCCAAAAAAATTAGATTTAACCGAAAACGTGAGTTCGATTCTTTCGGGTGCACTTCCACCTAAGCTCCAAGATCCGGGTGCGCCTATCATTTCAGTTCAAGTAGGCGATTTTAAAATCAACCGGGCACTTCTAGATCTTGGTGCTAGTGTAAGCATTCTACCGGGTAGTTTGTATGACCAATACGAGTTTGGTCCACTTCAATCGTCAAACACCACCGTGGTGTTAGCCGATTTGACACCCAAACTACCCCGTGGAATTGTTTCGGATGTGATAGTGAAAATCGAGGATTTTTACTATCCGGTGGACTTTCTTGTACTTGATTATGTGGCCAAGGACCCAACCAAACAACCTACGGTGATTTTGGGTCGACCGTTCTTAGCAACTGCAACGCTCAAATTGATTGCAGAACGGGAACGGTTGACATGACATTTGGAAACTGGAGGTTGAGGTTGCATGTTTTTTCCGGACTTATGAGCCCTCCAGTTGATGGTGAATGCTTTATGGCAGACATTGTTGACACGTGTATACCTCTTTGCGACACAGTCGTTTATGGGGAAAACACAATGGAGGATTGTTATATGTTTGACAGGTCACAGGTGGAGTTGGAGCAAAGCATAGACGAGGAAGTGAGGAGTTTGGAGGTGCTTGCGGTTAGAGAAGGAAAACCGACATGGACGCACCAAGTCGAGAGCTTACCGGAGAGCATTGATACTAAATTGAAGCCGTCTTTAGTGGAGCCTCCGGAAGTGGAGTTGAAAGCATTGCCAAAGCATCTCAAGTATGCTTATATTGGAGAGGGCAATACTCTCCCGGTTATCATTGCATCAAATTTAACCGGAGAGCAAGAGAAAAAGTTGATGGAGGTGTTGGTCATCAATCGGGCGGCGATTGGATGGACCATTGCGGATTTGAAGGGTATTAGTCCCTCGGTGGTGATGCACAAAATCATCACGGAAGAGAATGTGACTCCCGTTCGAGATGCACAAAGGCGGTTAAATCCGAACATGCGGGAGGTTGTGAAGAAAGAAGTGTTGAAGTGGCTTGATGCGGGTATCATTTACCCGATCTCAGATAGCCAATGGGTAAGCCCAACACAGACGGTTCCCAAGAAAGCCGGTATACAAGTCGTCAAAAATGACGCAGGTGAAGAGGTAGCTACCCGGCCGGTAACCGGGTGGCGAATTTGTATTGATTATAGGAAGTTGAATACCGCAACTTCCAAAGATCATTTTCCTTTACCTTTTATTGATCAAATAGTTGAGAAGTTATCGGGGCAAAAATTTTATTGCTTCCTAGATGGTTATTCCGGTTATAACCAAATTGCCATCCATCCGGAAGATCAAGCAAAGACTACATTCACATGTCCCTACGGTACCTTCGCATTTAGGCGGATGCCGTTTGGATTATGTAATGCTCCCGCCACCTTCCAAAGGTGCATGATGAGTATCTTCTCCGATATGGTGGGAAAGTCTTTGGAAATCTTCATGGATGATTTCTCAATTTTTGGATCATCGTTTGAGACTTGTTTGGACCAACTAGATAAAGTGTTAAAAAGATGTGTTGAAACTAGTTTGGTCCTAAGTTGGGAAAAGAGCCATTTTATGGTTCAAGAGGGAATTGTGTTGGGGCACGTGGTGTCAAGTCGTGGGATAGAGGTTGATCGTGCTAAGGTACAAGTCATATCTACTTTACCTTATCCCACGACTGTTAAGGGTGTTAGGTCGTTTTTAGGTCATGCGGGGTTTTATCGGCGGTTTATTAAGGGTTTTAGTGATATAACGAAGCCTTTATGTAATTTGTTGTTAAAAGACCAACCATTTGATTTTAATGAAAATTGCCAAAATGCTTTTAACAATTTAAAAGAGAAGTTAGTAGAGGCCCCAATCTTGCAATCGCCAAATTGGTCTTTACCTTTTGAGATTATGTGCGATGCAAGTGATTATGCAGTGGGGGCCGTGTTGGGACAACGGGTTGACAAGAAACCCGTTGCCATATACTACGCAAGTAAGACTCTTTCGGATGCACAATTGAACTACACAACTACCGAAAAAGAGCTACTTGCGGTGGTATATGCATTGGATAAATTTCGGTCTTATATATGGGGTAGTAAAGTGATTATTTACTCTGATCACACTGCAGTTAGGTACCTCATGGAGAAGAAAGATGCGAAGCCGAGATTGATCCGATGGGTGTTGTTGCTCCAAGAGTTTGATTTGGAGATACGGGACAAGAAGGGTATTGAAAATGTGGTAGCGGACCACTTGTCCCGGTTGATGGTGGAAGATGATCCGAAAGCCTTTGAGATCAATGAGTCTTTCCCAGATGAGCATATAATGAAATTAGATAAATTGCCATGGTATGCTAACATTGTCAATTATCTTGTTACAGGTGACATGCCGGCACATTGGGATAGACGGAAAAGGCAACACTTCATGTCCCAAATCAAGTACTATCGGTTGGAAGAACCGCATTTGTGGAAGGAGTGTGCGGATCAAGTTATAAGGAGATGCATCGATGATGAAGAGATTCCGAGCGTGTTGCAACATCTACATTCGTTTGCATGTGGTGGTCACTTTAGTGGTCACAAAACGGGTCATAAAGTGTTGAATAGTGGCCTTTATTGGCCTACTATTTTCAAAGATGCAAACGAGTTTGCCAGAAATTGCATAGAGTGTCAAAAGTTAGGGGGTATCTCAAAAAGGGATGAGATGCCCATGCAACCAATCCTTGTAGTCGATGTTTTTGATGTATGGGGTATTGATTTCATGGGCCCATTCCCCAATTCCTATGGCAATTTGTATATCTTGGTGGCCGTTGACTATGTGTCAAAATGGGTCGAAGCAATAGCCACCAAGACAAACGACCATTCCGTAGTATGCAACTTTGTCCAAACCAATATTTTCTCAAGGTTTGGGATTCCTCGTGTCATCATAAGTGATGGAGGATCTCATTTTAAAAATTTTCGGTTTGGCAAACTATTAAAACGGTTTGGTGTTGACCATAGGATTGCTACTCCCTATCACCCGCAAACAAGCGGGCAAGTTGAGGTGTCGAACAGGCAAATCAAACAGATTTTGCAAAAGACAGTTCGGGCGGACCGTAAGGATTGGTCAATTAAATTGAACGATGCTTTATGGGCCTACCGAACGACACATAAGACACCCATAGGCACTACACCTTACCGGTTGGTTTACGGTAAAAACTGTCATTTACCGGTTGAACTTGTGCACAAATCATTATGGGCTATTAAAGAGGTTAATGTGCAATATGATGATGCAGGTAAGGAACGGAAGCTCAAGTTGTGTGAATTGGAGGAGCTACGGGAGATGGCATATGAATACGCATCTCAATACAAGGACGGAATGAAGAGAGCGCATGATGCCAAGTTGAGGAAGAAAGAATTTGAAGTGGGTCAAAAGGTGTGGCTCTACAATTCAAAGCTCAAATTCTTTCCCGGAAAGCTCCGAAGCAAATGGATGGGACCCTATGTTGTCACCCGGGTCGGACAATTGGGTGATGTTACTATCGAGGACCCGAAGGACGGGGTACGGCAAACGGTAAATGGTCATAGGCTAAAACCGTTTCTCGAGGGTAATGAGAAAGTGGATGCAAATAAGGAATCGGTAAGCTTCGTGGTAAGTTTCCCAGTTTACGAGGTCGAATGAAAAGGACCGGTACCACTTAGTGTAAAGTTATGTATATTTGTTTAATTGTTTGGGTGTTTCGAGGATTATCGTTTCAATTCCTACTAATCTTTCTTGATTGTGTGAAGTCCAGACACTACGAACGGGTCATGAAGGTACAAGGTATGTTTTTAGACTTGTTTATGTGTATTGAGGACAATACACGAATTTTTGGGGGATGGTAGGGCCATTAACGATGTCGGTTTTGAAAAATTTTAACTTATAAAAATTCACAAAAAGATTTTTAATAATTTTTAGGATTTTGTAGTGTACATAGGCCTTTTATTAAAAAAAGTTATAATTTTCTCTAAAAAAAAAAAAATTTTGTACCCGTCGGCGACGGCCATAAACCCGTCCCGAACGGCTTCTCAATATACCCGTAAGCTGCAAATTCCCGTATCCAGGTGTTTAAGGCGTCGGCTAAAGAGCCTCTTTTTGTTACCCGTCGGCGACGGGTTCACCACCGTCGGCGACGGGTTCACCACCGTCGGCGACGGGCTCCCAATTGGCAGCCGACGCTGGTCGGGGTTTAGCATTTAAAAACTTTTCTCACCCATCCAAACATCACTAAAACGTGATTTTAACCCTATACTCGATCTCCTTTCACCACAACCTCACAAATTCCCTGCACCTTCTCTCTCCTAACCTCCATATCTCCCTCATCTCACTTCATCCTCCTCAATTTTCCCCAAACCCTAGAAACCTTCAAGTCTCCATAACTCTCTCAAATCTTCACCAAATCCACTGATTTTCGGGTCCATCTTGGGTAATTTTTCAAGAGGAACAAAACCCCCAACACGGTTTTCATCAATTCTTGCTATTGTGCGAGATTTCTGAGCGTGTTATCTAGGGTTTTTGAAAGGGTGTTCATCAAGTTGCTTATTTGCCATCTTTTCTTAGTTCTTCTTGTTTAACAACAACCAAGGTATGGATTCTTGTTAAATTTATGCTTGATTATCATATGTTAGTGTTTTTCTTCCGAAATTTTAAACTTTTTGGTTTAAGAGTAGGTTGTTTAGACAATGTATGTTGTGCTAGCATGATTTTGAGTAAGATTAGTTGTTTTGAATGGAATTTGAGTATGTCATAACCATAGTGAAGTGATTACACTGTTATGAACATGATTGAACATGAAGATGATGTTGACTTTTGTTGAAAATTATAAGAGATTGTATGATTAACAGAAAATTAATAAGTTTATGATAAAGTGAGCGACTTTGGAAGTTTAAAGAGGCGATTTTACATTCACTTGTTAATTTAAATGTCAACATCATACCTCATGTTCAAAGTTTGGGAGTTAATGAAGGTTGAATCTATATTGATGTTTGCTTGTTTGTGATTGTAGTCATGGCGGGAAGCAAGAGACAAAAGACTACAGGCCAAACTTCATCATCCGGGATTGGGTCTTCTTCCGGTTTAATACCGAAGAAGTGGGAGCAACTAAGCTCCATAGAGGAAAATGATGCAAGATTATACAGACAAGATTGGGAGTGGGCAAAGTTCAGGGATAGCCAAAGTGCTAGAATTTGGGATGACGAGAAGAACAAACAGTTGTCGAGTTATCAAGATAGAAAGTTAGAAGCTAAGTTGTGGAAGTGGAAGATGGTGAATGGGGTGAACACGTCGGTTCCAACAAGAGTGATATGTGAACGGGTCGTGAATGTAGAAGAATTCCGGAACATCGGGATTGTGCAAATGTTTGAGCGTTTAGGATGGGAAAGCGTTCTTGATTGGTGCGAAGATAATACCTCCAGGATTTACTTATCGGAGGTATGTGAATGGTTGTCCACATTGAGGCTCGTAAACAAGAATGAATCTCCTTCACAATGGAAGTTGGTAGGGAAGACTACTCGAGGGAGCATGACGATGTCCTTCGAGACCATGAATCATATTGCTCGTTTTGACTCTTTGGGAGCACAAGCATATGATTACCCAACTATCAAGCAGTTTCTGGATAATCATTTGAACATCAATGATGCCAAGCAATTGATAGATGTTATTTTACCGACCCACCAAGGGGGAGAAATGAAACGGAAACAAATGTCGCTTGAGGGAAAGATTCTTCAGGGGATCTCGGTTGAGAACATCTTGGCAAGGTTTGGTGATCGTGGAGGAGTAAGAGTGAGTGATTGTAGGGTGGTGCATGCCTTATTGTATGGGACCCCGACACTATCGTGGAGACACATAGTGATGATGAACACATGGGCTACCAGGGAGTCGTCCCAGAGGCGGTTTATTCCGTATGCACGCCTCATTAGCGCTATGATTGTGCAACAAAATTGTTTACCCCCGGAGTCACTATGGGTTTCTAAGCCGGTGGAGGAATTAAACTTGGCTTATATGAGGAAGAATTGGAAGATAGAAGTCAAGTTCTCGGGAAACAAATACGTTGTGACCGATGATGTGGGGAACAAGTATGAGATCCGTACAGCTGGAGCACCACCCGTAGTGGAAGAAGATGAGGAAATGGGTGAAGAAGAGGAGGAAGTTGAACCATCCGGTGTACAAAGACCAAGGCAACGATATATGCGGCCACATAGAGAAATTAACGCAGAGGTGGCAGGTTTTGTAACCAGGAGACGGGTGCCCTCCTACAAAAATTTTGATAGGGGGCAGCAGGAGATATATGATAATGTCTCCGCGTGTATAGGCGAAGGACGGGAGTATAACCAAAAAAGAGAAGCTTGGGAGGGGTCTCACGTATCATCAATGCAAGAATATTGGGCGGCTCAAGGAGCCCAACATGAAAGAATGAACATGTTTATGGAAGAGCAAGAACTGTTCCAAGCCATGCAAAGATCACACATGGAACAGTTGGCAAAGATGCAGGAGGATGAGGCAGCCCGAAGACGGGCATGGGAAGAAGCGGAAGCGGTGCGGCGACAGGAAGAACAAGAATTGAACAGACGCCGTTGGAGTGCCATGTACGTCTCTCAACAAATGGCGATTAATAACGCCAAAGTGTTGCATGATCAGGAGCGACACCATAGAGACTACCAAGCCGGCCTCCCCTACGCCGAGCACTCGGGGTGGACAAATTACTCCGATCTTCCCTATCCTCAAGGCCCATCCGACCCGACTCCACATTGGCCCGAAGCGGTAGGGTCTAGCTTCATCCCAATCCCGTACCAACCACCACCCCAAGGGGAGCAAAGCCCCTTAGATAACTATAGGGAGATGTTCGAGGCCCTCACTGGTTATCCATACCAACCCAACCCACCAATGGATCCGAACGAGCGATATCAGCGGTAGAGGTATGGTATGTTCTATGTTGTTGTTGTTGTATATTTTATTCCGTTATTTCTTTTCGTTTTTATTTAATTTATGTCCAGTTAAATGAACGTTGTGGGTGTGTTCCCTATATAACCCTCACGAGACCGACTCGTCCTCCCGAGCTATCGGGAGGTTTAAAGGGCTTGCGTGCATATGCTAAATGCCGTCGTGATTCCTACGAAAGTGAGTTAGGTTTGTTGTTGTTGTAAAATATTTTCCACATAAAATCAAAGTAAAATAATCCATGACTTGGTAATATGTTCATAAAAAGGGTAGAACTAAGTGACTAACAAATTTTGATGGTTGTGAGAAGCATGCTTCTACACAAGGATTAGAACTTGTAGGTACGATGGGTTCGCGAGACAACCATTTTTATGAAGAGACGAAGGATATGAGCATCAAGCGATGAAAATCAGGTGCATGTGTTTCTTTTTGCTTTGATTGTTAGTTAGGAATAAGTGGATTGTAATTTGTATTTTAATTTCCGGGGTGAAAAGTTGGGAAGGTTAGTCGTGTCACATCCCTTGTGCATTACTAAAACTCTAGTTCTTACACATTGAGGACAATGTTTACCTCAAGTGTGGGGATGGGGGAGTAGTAAAAATTTTCGGTTTTGACCCGTTCATTTAAACACTACGCATTGAGGACAATGTTTACCTCAAGTGTGGGGATGGGGGAAAATTTCAAAAATTTTTAAAAAATGTCTTGTTTTCAAAGCAATCTCAAAAGCACAAGTAACCAAGTCAACGAGGGATGTCACAACCCATTTGGTCTTTTGTCATGGTCAAGTTCAAATTAATAAGCATAGCGGGTATTTAGCGGGTGGTTATTTGGGAATAATTCGCCTAAGGAACTAGCAATGAATGCATATCACATATCATACCATTATACGTGAGGTTTGAGCCACTTATATATCATAGAGTCACATTTACATGTTTCTTTGTTTGAGTGGGCCGTTAGTCGCGTATTGTAGAACTTGCAACTTTTGATACGTTTGAGACTATAACCAAATACAAGCACGAGAATGATTAAGGCATTAGGTAAACCTTTTTCTCTTTAAACCATTTTTATATCCTTACCCGAACAAACTCCTTAGTCACCCATTTTGAGCCTAAACCTTTCGTTTGACCACCCTATAGCCCATAAACCTTAAACCTTTTCGTTTTAAACCCGTGTGATGAAAATTCGATTGTAGGAGCTTAAGTTTGTATAGTTGTTATAATTCGTGAAAAAAAAATGTGAAAAAGAATTGAAATTTGTTGAAGAAAAACACAAAAATAAGTGTTAGTAGTTGCCGAATAAAAAGGTGAAAGATTATTGCCATAGTTGATGTTTATATTTAGTTTTGTTTAATTTAGTCTTTTGTAATAAAAAGTTGAATTTTCATCACTTTAGCCACTTTAAAAATATCCTATTTCCTACCCTTCGCCTAGCCCCGTTACAACCCTTCAAAGACCTTTTGACTTGTGCTTAGTATTTGTGTTCGATAGTGGAGAATGATTGAGTTGCAAGCCTATGCGGGTACGTGTTCTAATCGGTTCTGAGCGATTAATTGTTAAAATGCTAATACATTATACATGTTAGCAAATTTTAAGCCGAGTGGAGAGCACATTGTGAGGGATATGCATGAGTTGTTAGTTTTACGGGCGCATTAATCTTGGATAACCATTAGTATAGGTGAATTATTCGCTTAACCGGTAAATATGTGAAATGTGTAAAGAGTTTGAACTTTTGTATGACAATAGACCTTAACCCCTGTCTCGGGAATGGGATATGCATTTGTTGTTCGACCCACGTGAAAGTGAAAGACAGATTTGCTTGAGGGCAAGCAAAAGACAAGTGTGGGGATGTGATGCGTGGTTGAAAACCGGTGTTCGTTGATGTTTAAGTTGATGTTTTTATTCGACTTTTAATCTGGAATAGCCTACTTTTAATTAGATTTGTGTTTTGCAGGTTTAATGAAGTTTAAGGAGCTTTTCAGGAGCTTTACGGATCACCGGGTCGAAAACCGGAGCACCGGAATGCGTTACGGATCAATCGAGAGTGCAAGGAGCGAAAAATGGAGAACTGAACTTCTAGAGGCCGTCGGCGACGGGGGTAGACCCGTCCCGGACGGGCCCCAGAAAACCCCGTAGGCCAAAGTCTCCGTAACCAGTCATTTAGGCCGTCGGACGCATATCTATTTTTGGGGACCCGTCGGCGACGGGGTCAGGCCCGTCGGCGACGGGTGGTGGTTTTTCAGAACGCGCATTTCGATCAAATTGGGGATCAAACTCGGCTATGATTGGCCCTCACTCATTGATTTCGGGAGTTACACTTCCCTTGAGTTTGAATAATCATCTTGGAGCCAATAGACACCATCTCTTACACTCTCAATCACCTACCATTCCATCTCCATCATCAAGAAGCATTCTCATCCAACAACAATCATCATCAAACCCTAGTTCACCAATCCATCATCCTTCTCATCATCACCATCCCATAAACCCTAATTCTCCATCATTCCTTCATCCAATCAAGCTTCAAGATGACTCCATCCGCATTCCAAACATCCGGTGATCAAGCTTCTTCAACCATGAGCGGCTAATCATCTCGGTTTCACCCCGGCGTAGGTAGTTGTTAATTTAAGTGTTTCGAATTGTTCTTGTTTCAACTTAGTGACAATTTGTATTTGGTTTTTGAAACTTTTGACAATAGTATTACATTTGTTACGAATTCATGAATTGTCGAACGATGTTAAAAGTTATGACTTTGTGAAACGGTGATATGTAATTGTACGTTGTCATTGTTAGGATTTACTTGTGTTGATCAAAAAGTGTCTTTTTGTCCGTTCTTCGAGACGTTGATAGCTAGTAGCACCTAAGTCACGGTACACTAAATCCGTTAACCGAATGCATTTGAGTTGAAACTAAAACTTGTAGAAATCCTAGATTAATAACTACCGAAACCGGGTGTGATTCCTTTTTATTATTATTGTTCTAGTAATCATTTTTCTTGCAACCGTTAATTAGTAGTTGTTAATCATTCGCATCAATTCAATTAGTTAAAAATCATATCTGTCCGTTAAACGAAAATACAAAAATACTTTAGCAAGCTTCATAATCGTGACACAATTGTTTAATTCATTCGAATCCATACACAAACCACATACTCTTCGTGGATCGACCCCTTACTACCACTAATACATTGTTAAGGGTAATTTGGGCTTATAAATATTATCTTTGACCGGAGCGCGACACTCCGATCAGAAATCATGGGCAGTTGGTGGATCCTCAATCCTCTTTTCCTTAAACGTAATATCAGTAACAGTTGCAAACATAGCGGGGTAATCCTTCCGTAGATACTTCTGGGCCTTCATTGCTGAGATGATGTTAACCTTTACACCACTCTAACGCTCTAGAACAGATAACGATTCTCCACTAGGGAGAAAGGGGTACACAAAATCTTCTCCTGACCAGGTATATCTGCGCAACACCTGGATAACCAGTCCATACTAATTACTGCATCGAGACTATCAAGCATAGCAAAAGAAAGGTCTATGTCGAACACTTGTCCCACAAGGTCGAGTTGCATCCCAACGATCATACGAGGCTTCAATTGTCTTGCCATCAGTCGAATCCACAACATGCCTGGTTTCAGGAAGTATCAGGTGTTGAACAGAATAAGAACGAAACGATTAGCTTCCAAGAACGCGCTGGCCACCATGTTGCTGTAATCCTGGCGTCGCCCACGCCAGCCCCAAGTGCCCTTCCTTGATCATCATGTTGTTGTTTTCGCTACGAGAATTTCTAGTACTGCCGTCGTTCCCCTGGTTGTTGTCGTCGTGGTTTAACAACGGCCCATCTATGTCGTAGGCACCTTCATTCCCATACTGAAGGCTACGATTATGAGTACCTTGATGTTGCCATGACTGTTGCCTCTGATGTCGTTGCTTGAAACGGAGCTCTATGATCTTTCACCGACCAAGAAAAAATACGAAATCACCACCACTTCTCGTCCATACGACGAAACTTCATGGACGACGAAGAATGTATTTCGTCGAGGCTAAGTATGACGAAACATCCCTATGTTTCGTCGGGTTACCTTATGACGAATCATCCCCTATGTTTCGTCGGGTTCAGTTACAAGGCTGTGATCACATGACAGTAATTTACGGTTACACTATTACTGTGGAGTCACTGGATCAACAACCGTTACTTTGCAATTATCATAATGAACATTCAATCATCATCCCAATCTAACTTATGCATATCATTCATTAGTTATGGCCATGTTTTAATCAAGATAATCACTAATAATCTGCGCATGAACAACTCTAGGGTATCAACATTAAGATCAAGTTATAGAATCAGATACATCTCTATCAATATACAACCATACTAAACCATGTTGAGTCATAAGCAGTAATCATTACACAATCCAAAATCATTAGTTAACATCATAATTTAATATACACCTTAATCGGCAATTCACATTAATTAGTAAGTTATTTCTTTCATGCATGGCATTACACTAACTCACAGGTTTTCATTCCAATTAGATCGAATCACGTTTTGTACGCATATCGTGTATCAATCCTGAAAATCCTTTAATAACACACAAACCGTAGGGTTAAGCATGTGCATGATCACCAGTCAACTATCATATAACCCCCTTCTAGCAGTTAGTTGTTATGAACTTGCTTAACATCATGTAACATGGATCAAACAGTTCATCGACATTCAAATCCTATGCACTAACAATCAACCAAACAATTATAATATCATGCAATCCAAGTTAGCAAGGAATGAAGTCTAGTAATATAGATCATACACCAACCGGGAGATCGAAGATGATGAGGGCTTCGGCCAAAAGGGGCTGCCGACGAGTTCTATGGAGGAGAAAAGAGGCGATTAAGGTTGCTAGTAATTTTTGTGAATGTTTAATGATAAAAAACACCCTAACCTACTTGTGTGCATGCGTATATACGCTGCTGCCTATGATGGCCGGCCCACTCTAAACTCCATTTGGGCTTTACTAAGCCCATGCACAAGTGTGATATATTTAAACGTATATGTGTGCTCTGGTTGGGCTTCAAGTAAACTCACGGCCCACAAGTGTCGAGTAATTCCGTGGCCCAATTTAGTTAGTTTCCTAAATTTACCAAACTACACAATTAAACGCATCACGCTTTCTTGTAACATACACACATAAACATTTCATAGTGCATGAGATAAGTAAATACACAGAGACACACGCTAAAGGTTTGCGGAATTTCAAGTAGTGCTAACCTTAATTATTCGGGTTGTCACATTATCACTAGTTGAAGCTTAAATATCATCTCCATCTATTCTTGAACAACAGTTGGAACGTAGTTGAGTCCATGGCTACACCAATATATTAACGTAAGTATATTTTAGATCTTGGATTGCAAGAACACCATTTTCATTTTTCAGGTGAGGAGTATGCTTACATTGTTGATATGTTATCAAGGCTGTATTATTATGAAAATTAAACGGATTGCAAGAACCATTTTCAAGTGAGGAGTATGTTTCCAATTTCAATCCTTGGCCCTAAGGCTGCAAACGAACCAAACGTTCGGCGAACAGTTCGTGAACCGTTCGGCGGAAAGTTCGTTTGTGTTCGTTCGTTCGTTTACTAAACAAACAAACACGAACAAGAAATTTTGTTCGTTTAGTTAAATGAACAAACATGAATAGAGGTCGTGTTCGTTCGTTTATGTTCGTGAACGTTCGGTAACGTGTTCGTTTGTGTTCGATACTTCATTAGTGTTTTTAGTTTTTATATTTATTTAAATACTTCAAAATTCTGACAAATTAAATATCTAATAAGTGTCGGTGTATTATATATTTTGTTCATGAACGATTGTTTGTGTTCGTTTGTTTTCATTTGTGTTAATGAGCATTAGTTTGTGCTGATTTGGGTTCGTCAACATTCGTTGGCTAAAATTAACAAGCAAACATAAACGAACACGAACAAGTTCATTTCCTAAACAAACGAACACGAACATAAAATCTCGTTCGATAAGTGTTCGTGAACGGTTCGTGAACACATATATTTCTTAACAAACGAACACGAACAAGGTCTTGTTCGTGTTTGTTTGGTTCGTTTGCAGCCCTACCTGGCCCCACTCAAGGTGCAAGTATTAGTTCAAGCAGTTTGGTTAAAAGCTTCAAGAAGTAATGATCTATAACAATTAATCACCTAAATAATCACAGATTCACAATTTGTTTTATTATGAATAATAGGTTAGAACCCCGTGTATTACACGGGTTTACTAAATATAATTTAATATACTAAATAATAAAAATAATATATCCTTAAAAAACTCGTGTATTGTATGGATTTAACAAATGTAATTTATATACCAAATAATAAAAAAAGTTATATCTTTAAAAATCTTGTGTAATACATGGGTTAAATAAATGTAATTTTGTATAGTAAATAATAAAGAAAGTTATTTTTTTAAACCCTATGTATTACACGGGTTGAATAAACCTAATTTTATGTACCAAATAAGAAAAAAAAGTTATATCCTAAAAAAACTAATGATAATATGTTAATACAAAGTTTGGTTTTCGTGACAGTAAGAAAAAGTTATAGCAAAAAACAAACAAACAAACAAACAAACGATTTCGTTATAGGGAAGCATTCTGTTCCAAATTCAAAGTAAGCTAAGATTTAATACTAATTTATTATTTTCTTAATTAATATTTTAATAAAAAATAGAAGCTTTTTGTGAATAACACGTGTCACACATGAATTGACAGATAGATATAGATTAATAATATTAACATGTTATTAAAATTTTATGCATGATAAAACCAATAATGCTTAGGGTTTTCCCCTCTTCTAATTGTTACAAAATATATAAAAAACACACGATAATTGTTTTGATTAGTTGGCTTGAGGTGTTATAAAAGATTCATTTCTGGCTAAAAGGGTAAAAGTGATATAACCACATGGGTCAAAATCGTAATTTACTCTTGATTTTAACTATATATTTGAACGTTTTGTTTAGTTTGGTATCAAATAGATTTTACAAAACTTAAAAAAAAATTAACTAATATTATTTATCATTTCTACATTTACAAGTATTAAATAAAGGGTTAAATTTATTGAGACTTCATAACATTTATAAGTTTTAAATAAAGGGATCTTCACAATCACAATATCCACCGCGTATCGAGTATTATCCATTAGTATATTGAAATATATGACTTTTTTATTATTGGTATATAAAATTAGATTTATTAAACTCGTGTAGCAAACGTGGTTTTTTTTTTTTAAATATACTTTTTTTTATTATTTACTATACAAAATTACATTTATTCGACTCGTGTAATACATGAGGTTTTTAAGATATAACTTTTTATTATTTGATATATAAAATTAGATTTATTCAATTTGTACAATACACGGGGGTTTTTTAATGATATATTTTTTTATTATTTAGTATAGAAAATTACATTTATTCAACCCGTGTAATACACATATTTTTAAAGGTGTAACTTTTTCATTATTTGGTATATTTACATTTATTCAACACGTGTAATAAATGAGGTTTTTTTAAAAATGTATTATTTTATTATTTGGTAAACAATATTACCTTTATTTAACCCGTGTAATACACGTGGTTTTAAAAATATAATTTTTTTTATTTGATATATAAATATTTATTATTTAATATATAAAATTATATTTATTTAACCCATGCAATAAAGGAGGTTTTTAAAGATATATTGTTTTATTATTTAGTATATAAATTTCATTTATTCGACTCGTATAATACACGAGGTTATAACCTAGTAAAACAATTGGTGATTAATATACTAAATAATATTTAGTATAAAATATTATTACACGGTATTACACACCGGCTAAATAGTTTTAACCTAGATATTTGGTGTTTTATTATTTAGTTATTTTTATTTGATCTCTTCATTGTATTATTATTATTAATAATGAAATTTGTATTAATTTAGATTAAATATTATTATTATTAGTATTATTAATAATTTTAATCAATTAAATGAGATAATGACAAGTGTCCCAAAACAGGTTTCTTTTATTATATAGTATAGATATAGATTCATAAAAGATGTTTATCACGTATGGCGATGACACGATGTCTAGATTATCATTTTTAGAGTATTGCTATGGACTCAATGATTAGATGGATTCAAAATAAATCAATATTTTTTTTGAACGGCAACCACACTTTATATATATCTTCTTCTTCTTATCTAAATTATAATAAAAGACTCCACTAAATGCCACATGACAATTTCTTATATTTCCTTAACTATAATAAATTAATATAAAAATGATTTTAAAAAATGTATTTTCGAATAATATTTAATAATGCATTTTATCTATTTATCTATTTAATAATAATAAAATAAATTGCATCCTAATCTTTACAAATTTTAGATTTATTGCGTATTTTTCATGTAATTTCGACTTCGTATTTAATCTACCACGTACAATTATCATACTTTAGTAAACAAAATATAAAAAAGATGAAGAAGAAAGAAATATTTGTTATTACTTTATCCGGTAAAACATTTTTATATTTATAAGCAAAGTTTACGATTTGTTATATTATTTATTAGATTATAATCCTGTGTATTACACGGTCTGAGTGAACGCTATCAAAACCTTGTGTTTAGCTCGGGTTGAATAAACGCGTGTATTACACCAACACGGCTATCAAAATCTATATCTATTTGTATTATTATTAATTATATAACAAAAGATGGTGTTTTAGGAATACCTAAGACACAACCTCTATTTTCTTTCTTATTATTTTTTTTGTCAAATTTACAACAACGTCGTCTAACCTATGGTTTTTTTTTTTGTTTATTTAACCCTTCAATTTTTTGTATTGATATTTACACTCACTCAACTTTCTAAAGACTTTGTAAAATGTCAATCCCAGTTGGTTTATGTTTTGATGTAAATTTTCGGTAATGAGTCATGTCAAATATAATAAGTTTTCTTGCTTATTTTCTTGTGCATTTTCAGATACTCTACATTTTGACGTAAATTTTGTTTGAAAACAGGCTGAGTCAACTACTTGACGGTATAAATTCGAGTTACTTTAAGTTTAACGTCGCCGCAACCGCGGCGGGTTAAAATACTAGTATACTAATAAATAAAAAAAATTTTGTACACGTGTCACTCTCTGGTGCCTCCTCCCTTTTAATAATAGTATTACATATTAATTTTATACACAAAATATAATATAAAATATAATATAATATTAATTAATATAGTTAGAGATAAACGTTTAAATTCAAATTTAATTAATAATTATCTATAACAAATATAAATGTATCAAATAATATAATCAGTATAATATTATTTAATATAGTTAGAGATCAAACGTATAATTTCAAATTTAATTAGTAGTAAATTACTTTTTATGTCCCTATGTTTTAGTGGTTTTAACCACTTGAATTCAAAATCAAAATGTTTAACACCTTGAGTCTCTAACCGCTCATTCACACCCTCTGTAAAAAATTCAAAAATCCTTTTGTAAGGTTGAGTTCTCTAAGTTCTCAAAACTCCTAGAAGTTTTCATTTTACCCTAACCATATATATTTGTTAAGATAAAATATATTATTTGGATATAAACAATAGTTATTAATAAAGTATCAAATCATATGTACAAGTAACGAAAATATAACTGTTCTTTTATTTTACTAATTTATCTAAATAAGTCATTTCATTAATAAGGATTATATACAAGTTTATAATTTACATTTTTCGTCATTCAACCCGTGTAATACACGGGGTTGTAAGCTAGTATATATATATATATATATATATATATATATATATATATATATATATAGGATAACGATCCGTTAGGAACCACCCTTTATTGCGAGAACCGCGAGAACCAGTGTGAACACATGGCATTTTTGTAATTATCTTATGTTTATACAAAAACACGCGTTCTTTTTTTTTCTCCTTATGTCACTGTTATCTCCATTCTAGGGTTTCAGAAGTTCACCAGTTCATGGTCTTCACACCCGTCTGAGATGCATTCACGGCGGCGAAGAGCCATGTACGGTGGTTTTCATGGCATATAGATAGTCGGCGTTCACGTATTTCACGTCGATTGCAGTTTACACGGTGTTTACAGCGACATACGGCGTCTCCTGATTCATCACTTGTATATCCTCGTATATCTGATGATCCTCTTCATTCATTGTCTAAATATCATCCTCATACAACATCTAATGCCGACTTTGGTGGTCCATCTGCTGTCAATCCCGTTGATAGTCACAAATTTATGTCTAAAACTGTTGTAAGTCAACATACCATTCATGGCTTTGAAATTCAGACTCTTGAATCTATGTCTACATGAGACAATGTTGTCTTATAATCAATGTATCTAATCGTTCATTATCTTTTAACACTACCTCGACTGGTACAGCACCTACAAAAATACAGAACATCAAGAGTTGCAATTCATTCAATTTGTGACTAAAGGTATTATGTTACTGCAAATTATGTATATACTTTGTAAATGATATTATATTAAATGATATGCACATGTGCATTATATTTACTGTAAATGATGTTGTATTAAATTATATGCACATGTGCATTATGTTGATTATAAATGATATTATATTAACTTATATGCACATGTGCATTATGTTGAAAATTAGACTATGTCGTTCATGTATATTTTATGAACAAGTACCTTATGGATGACTATCCAATTATGTACAGGATGGCAGCAAACAAATGGGCTTGGGTGCCGGACAACTACAAAAAAGGGAGGTGACTGTGTGAGATTGGCAATGGAATAACAATCCAACAACCGGGGAGGCATGGGTGGAGTTTATGTAGCTTTTGGCGCTGCTGAGAGACACCATAATGAAGACGGGTCAATATGGGTAGGGTTTGCACCCGGAAAAATAAGTCGACTTTCAATGTTAAAACCGTTAGAGAGGATTTGTGTGTCCATAAGCGACATACTTAGTTGATACAGCTATTGCATCTTCTTCCATTTTTTTGTTTCTGCAACTGTCATATGGCTTCTGTTTGAGAGGATAGGCTACCATCTTCTTCCATTTTTTGTGCCACTTTCTAAAACTTACTCTGGCCATATTGTTCTTGTGATCCAATTTGTCTTCTTTTGTTAACAGGTGAGTTGATCACCTTGGTATTTATAGCTCCATATCCAGGCTGACCAATTGTTTCCTGACAAATTAAAATTTCAATATTCTTGTTTGATTTACCTTTAATTTTGATAGGTCTCCTCCAAAGTTTCATGATATTACATTGTTTCAATAAATTTGTGATGCTATTGTTCTCCTTGTGATGTACCAGATCTAGGCCTGCTTGTAATTAATGGAAATGGCTACTGGGAGAGACTTGAAAAGATTTATGAGTTTGGTGTTTGAGTACGTCGGGAGACTTTTCTGTTCGGAGTTTGAAGTCTATGATACAAACATATAATAAGGAGGTTCCCGAGCAGGTATTTGTTTGGAATAATTGGACACCTAAAAAAGTTGGTTTGGTCGGGTGGATAGCCTTAGTCGAGAGACTCCCAACGAAGGTGGCACTTAACGCAACAGTCATCCAAACACAGTCAAAACTACTACGTTTTCTGCAGCGATTCCCCAGAAACATGTGAACATATTTCCGTTTCATGTCAGTTCGCTCAAACAGTTTGGCCCGTAATTACTCACTGGTGCAAAGGCCCGACTGCATTTATTTTCAGTCTCAAAGATTTGCTGGAATATCATAATATTTTCCAAGTGTCTTCAAAAAATAAAAAAGGCGATTTACGCGGTGTCCCTTATCTACCTCTGGAGCGTTTGGCGAATGAGGAACAAGATGGTTTTTAATCAAAGTCAATTGTCGGTGCAGAAGGTAGTCGAGGAGATCAAGAACATTAGTTAGTTATGGGTAAAAATAGATCGAAGGAGGTGAGTTTAACCTGGGCGGCCTGGAACAATTTTGATATATTTCTAGTATAATATTTTGTTTGTTTTTTGCTGTATGAGTTTTCCTTCTGTTGGTGGATGTAATTGTGGTGTAGCACCTTGCTAAATGTTATGAATATTTTTATATAAGTAACATCTACAAATTTAGATCAACAAGAGTTGCAATTCATACGCTTTGAGATTAAAGGCATTATACATTTATATGTGTTTCGAAGTTTACACTCACATGATTCATTTTATATCCTTAAAGTGTTTTTTTATAGTTTACTCATACATGCTTCATTATTCTCTCATCAAGTAAATCACATTTATTTACAATCATACCATAATAATGCACATGTGCATTATTTTGCCAATACACCATAATCCATGTTTAATTATTAATCCTTTTCTTTTTTTTTTATCATTAAACATTAAACAAACGATTGGTTTATTACATAAGTTACTTATATTTTCATACATCATGTAATCCTACACATGTGCATTATGTTGCCAACCATCCTCCTGCACATGTGCATTATGTTGCCAATCATCACAAATAAACTGTTAACCATCAGTACATAATGTTATGCACATATGCATTACATTACCAATGCTCCGTAATCATCATCGAATAAATGTTGAACAAGTGCGTAAACACGCCATATACCTTATTAATTAGAATGTTATATGTTTTACTTTTTATGCATACATGAACAATTACAAGTGTTGTACATTCTACACTACAAGAATAACTACAACTATTGTACATTCTACACCTAATGGCACGCTATATTAGATACCCTATGTTGAATATGTTGAATCTAAATACAACCATATGATCATCAGTATCAACCGTCGCCATTACCGTTGATCTTGCCAACTTCTTGTTCTTTACCGCATGCACTTCGTCACCTCCTTTTTTATGTTTCATCACGTAACCTCCTTTTTTGAGGTTTCATCATGAGTTCGCTTAATTGCCCGCCTTTTTTGTGTTAATTTCTTCTTGCGCACCTGCGTGCATTATGTTGCCAACCGTCTGTAATCATCAAAAAAATAAACTGTTAACCAACAGTACATAATTATGCACATGTGCATCACATTATTAACACCCAATAATCATCAATAATAAACATTAAACAAATAACTATTATTTTTTACATTCATTACTTTTATTTTCATGTATTACATAATCATGCACATGTGCATTATGTTGATACCAATCCATGATCATTACAAATAAACTGTTAATCATCAGTACATAATGTTACGCACACGTGCATCACATTACCAACGCCCCGTAATCATCACCGAATAAATGTTGAACACATGCGTAAACATGCCATATACCTTATTAATTAGAATGTTATATGTTTTACTTTTTATGTATACATGAACAATTACAAGTGTTGTACATTCTACACTACAGGAACAATTACAACTATTGTACATTCTACACCTAATGGCACGCTATATTAGATACCTTATGTTGAATCTGAATACAACCATATGGTAATCAGTATCAACTGTCGCAGTTACCCTTGATCTTGCCAACTTCTTGTTCTTTACCGCACGCACTCCATCCCCTCCTTTTTTTGTGTTTCATCACGTAACCTTCTTTTTTTGAGGTTTCATCACGAGTTCGCTTAATTTCCTGCCTTTTTTGTGTTTATTTCTTCTTGCGCACCTGCACGATATATTTAATGTGTTTACATAAATGATATCATTTAACATGAATTTAATAAAGGGATGAACATGTGCATAAACTCCCATCTGGATCATCAAACATTAATCAACCTTTTTTACCTTTTTGTTTAACTGTCGCATAATCATATTCCATTCCATCCGGCATTTTAATTGACCTTTCATCCCTTGGTTTCAAAACAAGAAATAAACATAACTTATCAATGAATATGTGCATTAACATTAACTTTATCATTACCATATACAATATGCACATATGCATCAACATAAACGACCTTATTAATATATTCTGGCAAATTATGCACATGTGCATAGTGCATAGTGCATAATTATGCACATGTACATCAGCATGAATGATCTTAATAACCCATTCTGTCAAAGTATACAGATGTACATAACTATGCACATTTGCATCCATATGCATACCCTTATTAACTTAATCTAGCAAACCATACATATGTGCATAACTATGCACATGTGCATTAACATGACTCACCTTATCAACAAGCTTGCTTCAATAATAAACCTTAACCTGTACCAAATCAAAATTCGTAAGCTTGCTTCAATAATAAACCTTAACCTATACCAAATCAAAATTCGTATTATCACTAACCATATATAACATTAATCATTAACAAATATATTATGGTAAGATATGCACATGTTCATAACTATACATAAGTACACCTAATACCGACGTCGATTGATTCCCGGCGATACCGACGTAGTGACACACTCATAGAACAATCTATTCTTATAATCACGTTGGCACGTTGCCCTAATTACGAACAGATTAAAAATCCACAATGTTGCCCTAATTATTATGTTTCTAATATAGATTATACGACTAATTTTGTACAAATTTGGGGAACTAACCTCGATTATATGACGAAATATGAAATATCTGCTTGTAAAATCTCAATCCAGATGCTTCGATATGGTGAACTGATGATGGCGAACTGATGATGTATTCGAGACGATTATGTAACCGATTGTAATCGACGATGATGATGGCGAACTGAAGATGTATTCGAGAAGATTATGTAATCGATTGTAATCGACGAATTGTTGAGATAATCAGGTTAAGAAATGTGGAAAGATTTGGATGTGATCGAGTTCTGAGTGTAGAGTTCTGAGTGTGGACGTGAAAGTGTTTATTAAGTGCAATTTAATTTATGTTTGAAGTCCGATAGTGGAGGAAGATATTTTAAAAGTTGTTTGGTATTTACAAAATTGCCCCCTGTTCACATTGGTTCTCGCGGTTCTCGCAAGAAAGGTGGTTCTCGCATGAACCCTACCCTATATATATATATATATATATATATATACTAGCCCTCTACCCGCGCGATGCGGCGGCGGCGACAATATATTATACGAAACTTGTTTCCTATTAGTTTATTAATCCTATCGTGATATATTGTATAGTACGTCTATTAGTTTCCTTATTCGTAGAAGCGATCTGGTCTATCTATCAGCTAAATAATAATTTGACGTTAAAATTATCAACTATCTCTAGAAAACGATGTTGAATGTCGTGAAAGCCTCTGAAGAAAGATACAGAAAATATAATTCGTTGTCCGACTCTGTTTGAAACCTCACCATATTGATGTAGTCCAAAATACATTGGTACAAATATACTCTTATCTTAACCTGGTGCCATTCACAAAGGTGTAAATGCGGCGTCAAGCTTTATGTAAAAATCTACATCAAACTGTTATAGCAATCTACCATTGAACAAAAGCATATTCTAGGTAAATCGAAATCGGTTGAAAGGTACTCACTTAGGTTGGTGAGTTTAGGGCTGTGTACAGGGCGGTTCGGTTTTGAGCCATAACCAAAACCAAATTCGCGATGCGACAGTATAGACAACACTTGTTAGTAAATCTAGGGGTGAAACTTTGCAATAAGATACTCGTTTTTTGTAAGTTTATTGATCATCTCTTGATGCATTGCATAGTACTCAAACATGGAAATGAGTAATCTGAGTAGATCACAAATTCGTATATGTTTCAGTGGCTTGTACTATCTATTTGTATACATGTCCGTTGGTTAGGTTTTTCAATGTAGTTTATCACTTCTCTTGTGATCGCGATTAGTAGTGTCTGTCCGGTGGTCAGGTAATTTAATATAACTAAAATCTAATTTTCGGTTAAGGTACTTCAAAACCGGTCATGGGGATTTAAAGAATTCTAAAAGGATGTAAACAAATCGAACTGCGCCAAGCCAACAAAAGAACAACCATATGCTCAAATTTACACGAAGAAAACATATATTTTTATTTACTTATGAATTTCATGTTTTAGTAGGAATCTCGTGCGATGCGGCGACATCAGACACTTATAACGTGATACTCATTTTATGTGACTTTATCAATGCTCTCCTGATATATTGTATTGTACGTCTAATCGTTTGGCCGACTTTGACTGAAATCCGATCATCACTCTGAGCACTTTAACCTAATTTATATAACCCTCGGTTTGAAACTTTGAATCTGACCACCACTGTTTAGGTGTGCCAGAATCCTTCATCATAGTGGGAAGCTGTCGATAGCCATTGCGGCAGTCGTCATTTTTTGCGGGAAAATCGACAACACCACTACTCATGCTCAGTAACAGACAACCGTATATGTTTTATACTATAGTATAGATAACATCAAACACCATTCCACACTTAGAAGTTTAGTTTTGTTTTGTTAGATTGTTACAGCTAAAATATTATTAAATAACTGGTATGAAGTATTTTACATTTAACTTATTATGTTTCTCATATTTATCAGTCTATTCTGTAAACATACGTAAAATCATATGATTTAGTCTATTTTGTAAATATACGTAAAATTCATATGATAAAAGATAACCTTCATCAATTTTAACTTATGATTGGGAAAAAAACTGCAAAACCATACCATAATTCATATGTTTTCGGTTAACAATCTTAACATATGATTTTTTTTATTATAAGATTGTGGAATAACGGTCTATGTTGTAATAACTATTTTTAATAATAGACTTGAGAACCACATAATAGATGTAAGTATGTAACTTTTGCAATTGTAATAACAATTTATGATTTACGGTTTATTCTTTTCCATTAACTTTCTAGCATTAACTTTAACTCCATAAAAATCAAATTAAGATTTAGCTACATAACATATGTAACGTTTGCAATCAGTGTATGATTAAGGTTTACACATTTCTTTTAACTTTCTAGCATTAACTTAAACTCCATAAAACAATCAAAATTAATATTTTACCCAAGTTACAGTATCGTATCCAAATTATAACCAAAACATTCAGGCCTCGCCAAACTGTTGGTGAGCTGTCCGGATCGTGTCACTGTCACTGTTAGCTAACCTTTGAACTGTAAGAAAAGTTTTTGAAAAATTCTTGAAGGGCTGATAACTTAGGCCAGCTATCAGCTATCGACTGGACAGTTCATTAGAATGGGAGGATTGCTTTAAGTAGCACACGCATGATTGGGAAAAAAACTGCAAAACCATACCATAATTCATATGATTTAGTTATCTGATAACGTAAAATCATATGATTTAGTCTATTTTGTAAATATACGTAAAATTCATATGATAAAAGATAACCTTCATCAATTTTAACTTATGATATTACTACTAATTGTTTTCGGTTAACAATCTTAACATATGATTTTTTTTATTATAAGATTGTGGAATAACGGTCTATGTTGTAATAACTATTTTTAATAATAGACTTGAGAACCACATAATAGATGTAAGTATGTAACTTTTGCAATTGTAATAACAATTTATGATTTACGGTTTATTCTTTTCCATTAACTTTCTAGCATTAACTTTAACTCCATAAAAATCAAATTAAGATTTAGCTACATAACATATGTAACGTTTGCAATCAGTGTATGATTAAGGTTTACACATTTCTTTTAACTTTCTAGCATTAACTTAAACTCCATAAAACAATCAAAATTAATATTTTACCCAAGTTACAGTATCGTATCCAAATTATAACCAAAACATTCAGGCCTCGCCAAACTGTTGGTGAGCTGTCCGGATCGTGTCACTGTCACTGTTAGCTAACATTTGAACTGTAAGAAAAGTTTTTGAAAAATTCTTGAAGGGCTGATAACTTAGGCCAGCTATCAGCTATCGACTGGACAGTTCATTAGAATGGGAGGATTGCTTAAGTAGCACACGCATGATTGGGAAAAAAACTGCAAAACCATACCATAATCATCATTTGATAACTTTTGTTTCAGATTTTTGCAAATTCAAAACAATAATATGTCTCAAAGACTTGCAATCAAAACTTCTGAACTATAAAAGGCAGCTCCGCTGGCATTTGATGTACATTTAGCTTCAGCAATTGGCAGGAGACGTGGGTCATTCAAATCTCTTTTAACTTCAAAATTAAAACCTTTTTTCAGATAAACAAATTTAAGAAAAGTAGGCCGGATTACTTACTCACCAATTGGTTCTGCGGATAAAAACCCACATCATAAATGCAGGTAAATAAACTCAAAACAAAAATTTCTAACAAGACGTTTGGGATTGTTTTTAAATGTTTTGCTTTCTGAAATAAACTTCACATTGTTTAATTTACTCACGAATAATCCGATAAGCAGTTTCAACATACAATCCCAAACTCCTCCTTTAGATGAAATAACTGTACCTTTCTCAATCTAAGGCGTCTAAGGGACGTTTCTAGTCGTTGCTCTATGTTCTGAATGCCTGTTACCTGTCGACAAGCGTGAATAAAACTCGTGTTAGGTAATGTGGTCTAAACGTAGGAAACAGGTGTCCAAAAGGTGAATGGAGAGTGAAGTAATTGACTTGTGCTTACCTTTGAATTTCCCGACAACGTTGATTCTGCAAAGAACCCGGACTTGTGAGTCCGCGGATGAAACTATTTACGTTGATGTAAATAGTTCTTGGCTCCCAGACGAAACAGGAAATCGAGATCCAGATACATCATCGTATTATCCACATAGGTACGATTCCTGAAGTAAATCACCAGCTGCCAGCTATTTATCCAGTATAACCAGTCCCAACCCAATATGCCCAACATACCCCAAGGAAATAACAAAGGGGAAATTCATTATAAGATCCTAAAGACCAAACGAATTTCTACCCTCCTCCCCCTTATATCTCCAACCCAATCCAAATATCCCCGTTCTCAGCATAAATCAGCAGCAATAAAAGACCAAACCCATATCCCAAAACCCCCCCACATAACCTTCTAATAGTAATATTAACCCAACCCTTCAACCTCCCACCAGTAATGCCAACACAGAAATCGAAAACCTGAGTGCAGCAAAGAGGTCAACGGCTAATAAGTGGTCTGATCATTCAATGCAGACAATTTAATAACTGCCATATGAATTAACTGACATCTTACACACACACACACACACAAAAACTCACTTCCTCCTTGAAGTAGCATGTACAACTTGGCCTCATAGTGAAGTTGTGGGTGCTTGGTTTTAACAGATTCCTGCAAAACAGAAACAGTTTGAGCCACACGTAGAAAAGAAAATGATAAACACACACACATAGGTAAAACTTAAATCCATATGTAGCCAACCAATTTAGGTTATATCTTATCTCTAATAGGTAAAACTGAAAAAAGGTTAGCTAAAATATATTTGAAAGTTGTCCGAAGTGTATTGATATGCATAAAGCCTCCTAAACTGATGAATGGTATTGTGATAGTATCATTTTTTTGCAATCATATTTATTATATTAATTTATTTGAACATTTACAAAAGAGAAATAAAATGTTATACAACACCTAAAAAACTTATGCAGTTCATGTGAAAGACACAAAAAAGGTAAATTAAGATTAAGTTACCTTGGTCTGGGGTTCCAGAGTTAATTCATGAGTTGGATGATAAGTAATTGGTGAATTTTTCTGAACCAAAAAAAAAAATATATTTTGTCAGTAATAAATTAAGAGAATCATCAGCATAAATCAAGTTCACATAATGGAAGGAAACCAAGGCAGGCTGATAGTACCTAGAGATTTACAAAGGAGGCACCAAAAACCCCAAATTCTGGCAATGAAAAAATTCAATTACCAATACCAACTTACCTATATCCTAATGAACTAAACAAAATATATTTAAAACTAATTGGACAACAGATAATATTCAAATAACATCCTGAAGAAGTTACTCTTTACCTTATCTAATGTACTACTTAAAGTTATTGTTGGATATGAAGCCTTATTCAGGTGGTTAACGGGTTATGTCAGCCCGGAATTAGAAAAAAAAAAACGATTTTGATGACTTAGCTATATTTTTTTCTAAACTTCCTGCTCATGTATTTTTTTAAGCTAGTTAAATGTACACCTGTCAAATTCGTTGATCATTAGCCTCACAACAGATTAATTTAGCGACACTCGTCGATCATCGGCCTCACAACATATTAACAAGGGTTGTGGCCAGAATGAGTACATGTCAGAAGAACCATATGTTGTCAAATAATCAGCATAGTATGAAACATAAACAAGATACCTAGTTACCAAACAGGTACAACTTTCCCAACAGATTTCGCCGGAAGTCCAAGACCAAGCATACAATCTAACTTGGCTGCCAAGAAAGTGATGCTATGCTCTCTCTGGTTGCCTCTAAAAAATCCTGCATAAAAACCCATAACCAATAAGAAATCCATGAAAACATTTCACTAAAAAACCAGAAAGTTTCGAACTTTACAACCAGATCACTGAGTTTGACAGAGTTTTGGCTAAAAAAACATGAGATCGCTCCAGTTCCATACCAAACGGCAGCAGATGTCCCTGTATTAAAATGGTTTAGGCCAGGTTAGACTGACAGGGTCAATAATATCAATAAACACACCAATAAAGATTCCGGCGTATTATCCAACATCAGATAAAGAAACTGTATGCCTCATGACATCAATTAAAGATAGTATTGTGTAAGAATCATAAGTCATAACTTCTTTGATGTTGAAAGATTACCACTGTTCCTGCTATGTATTTCCAACATGAGCCTGAAATCTTACAAGAATGCAGCACAACATAAACATTCAGATCAAAGTTTTAAAACAAAAGGTCCATCCTGTACACCAGAAATAACAACACATATGATCATAACAATATAAATCAAAGGGCCAGACCAAATTCTTTTTAAAGCTTTGTTTTCTCCAAAAACTTATTCGGCCATACAAAAACGGGAACAAGAAGCATAAAAGCACAAGAATCAATGTCCCCACACAAACCAACATCACGTTTCTAAAACCATTTTTCAGCTTCGGGTCTCTTTGTTGTGTCCAAGGGACGCCTACCACATTCATCCCAAACACTGTCAATTCAATTTAACACTTCCAGTAACTTTCAGTTGATCATGAGATTAAATTAACTTTTTATGGACTAACCTCCTGTGATGATGGATAGAGGAAGGAATATGATGGAGAGGAAAGACAGGCAGTATAGTTTTCTATTGATTTGTTCAGCCTGCCAGCTGTCGAGACCCCATTGGACAGCTGTCACACGATTGCTTATGAATCCAACATTCTCCTTTAGTCGTCTGAGTCGACCAATCAACCCTTCAAGTGATGATGTCTTCATTTCAAACCAATCTTTTACGGAACACTTTTCTTTCACCCCCGGGAACACTTGTTCCCCGTGTGCAATCACCTACAAACGCCAACCTTTTTTTCATTATATTGTGTTATTTTTCCATGCTTAAAAGGTGTCGGAAACTACCTGCAGAAGGCATTGCAATTCTAGATGCATTTTTGGAAATCTTCTGTCGTCCAACAGTTGTCTCTTTAAAGAAAAGCCACCTAAAATTTGTAAACATATATTAAAAAAAAACCAAAACTTTGATCTCAAGATTCGAGTTTTAGAATTACCTTTATCCAAATCAACTTCTACAGAATCAAGCTCAGTCTCAAGTTTAGTAACAACATCCTCAAGATGATCCACATGTGTGTCAATAATATGAGCAAGTATGACTCATTCGACCCATTTAAAGCCAATTCTGAATCTGATTAATTCATATAACCAAAAACATTAAAGAATTAAAACTTCATGAGCACATTACTTTTAACAGAAAACATCAAAAGCAAAGCTACAGAGATTTAGATTAGAAAATCAACTTACAAATCCTTTCTCCCTTGCAGCTGACAATGAACCATCAGCAACAAAATTGTTATATGCCACCTGATATTATTCATAAAAAAACATAATTATAGAATAATAGCCAACAAAAAAAAAGATTTACTCTGAAAACGAAAAGGAGGGCAGATCTGGACTGAATCTTTGAGAGAGAACGAAAAGGAGCGGCTGGGGGTTTAAAACTTAGATCTACCAGAAAACCACCATCTACAGCCGGATGCTCGTCTGCCACCAATCTGCTCGAGAATCCCACTGCCGGAACCCTAATCAGCGGATTTTAACACTGCACACCACACCGTCACAGGTTGGGGTCATGGATTTGAATTCGAATGAAAGTAAAACCCTAGATCTGGTGAAATCCTTACAGATATGTTCATGAGTCGCCAGAGAGAGAGAAAGAGAGAGAAAAAGGGTTGATGAAGTTTTGTGAGAGTAAATCAAATGAAAGTAAAACCCTTGATGCGTGTGAGCTGAATATCAACCGTTCAGATCACAATCCGTGTGAAAAGGTGAAAGAAATGGATGGCTGAAGATGAATCAGTTGAATGGTAAATTATGTTGTGTTTCTTGGTGCTGCAAGTGTTGTACATTGTGCATTGAGGGTGTTTTCAACACATTGTTCAATTACCATTCTGTCCTTCCTATATCCTTATTAAAGTAGTATATATATATATATATATATATATATATATATATATATATATATATATATATATATATATATATATATATATATATAAAGAGCCAGCAGGGGCTGGAAAAGAACATAAAATTCCAAAACGAAAAAAAGCCAAAAACAGATATTAATTTGGCTTCTGGACTTTGGAGAAGAAGGGGCAATTATTGGGGAATTGTTAGAGGTCAATGTCCGTTTTCCAAGTAAAAAATGGATTTTTTTTGTTAGATTTTTAAGGAAATTAAGTTTTCATGGATTTTTAACAAAACTACGTAGTTTTGAATGGTTTCACATCTAACTTAACTACCTAACAACCTTATGTTCAGTTTCTCCTTTCTAAAATGTGATTTCATATGATCTTTTGTTAGTTATAGATCATTTCGAACCTATTAGATGTGCTTATATACATATATGTGCTTATAGGATCAAATACAAAACGATTTTAACCTAGAAAACATAGAAAACCGAGTCAAATAAACTCTGACTGATCTCATTCCAGTGGCGTTGGAATCGGTTCGTCGAACCAAATTCAAATATATATATATATATATATATATATATATATATAAGGTTTAGCTTTTAGGGTTTAAAGTTTAATTTTTTTTAAGGTTTAGCATTAGGATTTAAGGTTTAAGGTGTATGGTTTAGCGTAAGTTTTACGCTCTAGGGTTTAGCTTTTAGGGTTTATTGTTTAGATTTAGAGTTTAGCTTTAGGGTTTAGAATTAGAGTTTAAGGGTTAGGGTTCGACGAGACGGTTCCAACACTACTGAAATGAGCTCAATTGGAGTTCGTTTGACCTAGCTTCCTACGTTTCTTAGGTTAAAGACATTTTGTACGGGAACCAATCCCCATATGTGTATATGTATTGTATATATACGTAACTATGCGTGCAATTAAATCTAATTCTGGTAACTATAAATTTCTTTTCACTTAAGACCAAGTGTAGTTGGCTGGCGTTTGGCTCCACATCATCATTAAGGGGTGCTAAACACAACCCCGGAGGGGCATCATAGCGGCTTTAATGGAGAATGCGTGAGTGTGGTAGCGGACGTGAGTCTAAAAGGGTGGATATGTGTGGATTGTAAACTCCATGCTTTTCGTCAATGTAATCATGCCATGTAAAAAGGGACGTGATTACACTATAGAGTCAACACATAGATCTAGGCGGTTTAGCGAGGGATAATGGACTAAATGACGAATAGCTCTTTTTCAAAATCCAAAGAGTGTCTCTGAACCTAATTTATTTACTTCTAATTGAGTACTTAAACCAAGATCACTAAGGGCATGTTTGGCTAAGCGTTTTGAAACAATTTATTAACTTTTTGGCTTTTTGAAAAAAGTCAGTATAGAGTAACTTATTGACTTAAGGACTTTTTTCCCTCACATGCACCCTCATTGTCAAATATCATTTTGGAGTTTATGACTTTTCAAAAAGCCAATAAGTCAATAAGTTGTTTCAAAAAGCTTAGCCAAACATGCCCTATTTCAAGTCACAAAATACCATTTTTACAATTTCTAAATTCTCAAAATGTAGAGTATTAACCCTCTAGAATTCTTCTATCTTGGTCTCATGTCCCAAAATATCATTTCACATCGTTGTGTACATTATTGTACCATTTGTAATGTGTACTACATATCATAAGGTTTAACTCTCCTTTAAACTACCATACGTTTTGATAATTGTTATACGCCATCTAATATATACATAAAGGAAAAATCATGATAAAACTTTAAAAGTATTTAAAAACTATGAGAAAATTTTATTAACCACGAATATTTTCATTCTTTTTATATATATGTGATATTTGAGAAAAACATATTTAGCTCGTAAGCTACATATATATACCTTGTATGAGATGCATATATATATATCTTTATGAGTTACATATATGTAGCTTCACGAACTACATTATATTTTTTAAATTCTTATTTTACATTACTAACCTTTTTAATTAAAGATATGAAAAAAAAGATTTATTAATAGTGGTTTTCTCAGTTTTTAACCTAACTATATTACAATCTTTACCATCTAATATATATACATAGACATGTATAGAAGACACGCCAAATCCAAAACATATATTTTCAAATACAAAACATAATTTGTAATTTGGATAAATCATCACATGCATGTGATGATTTATACTTGAATAATGGTAAATCTAAATATATGGTTACAACTACATGAACATTTTTAAAGTGTTCATGGGTTTAATGTATGTGTTTGTACATTTGTGTGTGATAAAGATTAAAATGCAAGAAAATGGTAAATTCAAGTTTACATGAATGATGAGTTTTGAATCTGATCTAAAAGTGGTTTTATAAGTAAAAATATGTTATAAAAATGCATGAGTAGTTGGGTAGGGGATGGTTCAAATAAAAATCACTTTTAAAGTGAAAACTCGAAAACTAACTAAAAAAGCCTAAAAAACACACAAATTTTTTTTTTCCAATTTTTTTATTAAAAATCGCTAGTTTTTTTATATAAAAAAAAACTTTTTTTTCAAAAAAAATAAAATTTGTAGTGCACATGTGTAATAATTCACATGTGTAGTACACATACACGTGTACTATTACACATGGGCACTACAATTTTTTTTTTAATTTTTTTATATACTTAAAATAGCGAAAATTGGTATGCAAAAAAATGGTATGTTTTTTAGGTTTTTTTTAGTTAGTTTTCGAGTTTTCACAATAACTAGTGGTTTTCATTTGAACCTTCCCCTAGTTGGGTATATGATAATGTTCATATATATGATTTTGGTGTCTAAAAAGGTGAATTTTGGAAAGGTTAAAACATGCATGATTAAGATCAATATGGATCTGGGAAAATGGGTTTAAAAGTATATATTATACTTTGAAAATAAGTATTTTTACATAAAGTGTTAATCTTTGTGATTGGGCATTAATATACATGAGTTTTATGTAATGAATGTGAGCAAGGTAGGAAGACTCTCATGCAAAGGCATGAAGAAGAAAGTAAAAAACCAAAAAGTGATAACGCCAATGCTAGCGAAAAAGAAAAATTAGATGTACCTTCTTTTGACCCACTGACACCAACACCTAGCAAAATGCCGAAAAGGGCAAATGTACCGGACAAGGGTGTGAAAGATGAAACACCAGACTTAGATAGGATGTTGCAAGAGAAGACAATTTTGAAGGCACAAGAATCAGATGAAGATGAAGATGAAGATGAAGAAGATAATGAAAATGTAGTTTTACAAGAGAAGAGGGTGTGAAAGCCATCAAGGGCGTGTGTGTTCCCTTATATCAGGAGGCAAGTGATTATAAATGAAGCAAGAGAAACACAGGAAAACAATATTTCCACATACATATACACCAGATGTGGTTATTACTGGTATGTAATGACTCATAAAACGCCATAGTTTGTAGTTGTAACATTAAATTGCTATAAAAAGTACATGCAAATGCATATAACTGACAAATGCCAAGAAGATGCATGTAACTAACAAAACGCCATGTTCTATTTTTCAGGAGTACAATGTTCAAGATTACAGGGTGGTCAGAACTTCCAAGGGTGTTACTAGAGAGCATGAGACTAGGATTATATGTATACGTCGCCATTATTCAAACTTGGGGGCATATCCTGAACTATGAAGAAATGTTTAAGGCCCTAAAATCACCATCAATATTGCACGACACTCAAATAATTTGGTAAGTGTTTTCCTGGATTAATTGATGCGATTATATTATCACATAGTTTTGTTATTTAAAATGTTCACATGCAATATTATAGAATACGTCCGCGTATAAAAAACAACTGCTTTTCGATACAAAGAATTCAATGAAAACATGGCGACAGTTTTGAAAAACACTTGTTTCAAAGAAGATGTGAAAGATAAAACGATACACCAATATGATCTGGTGTTCATGCCAATAATATGGGAAAATAATTTCTATGTTATCTGCTTCAATCTCAAATCATATGGAGTTTATGTCATGGATAACAACGCTCACGGAGATGACCTCAGAACTCAAAAAGTATGACGGATGGGTTGAAAAACTCGTAACTCTCTTAAAAACTTTTTATTAGTTTGAAACTTTAGTGTAAAAAAACCATACTAAATATGCATCATCATACTCGGTAAATCCCACCAATAACAAAGCTAAGCTAGGGTCTGAGGAGGGTAAGATGTAGACAGCCTTACCTCTACCCCGTAGGAATAGAGAGGCTACTACTTTGAGACCCCCTGCTCGATGGTAGTTTTGCATCAAGCCTTGGAGATAAGGCACATAACACTCAACAATTAGGACAGAGGCCGATTAGTGCATGTACCATTTTGTCTTTCGGCTATCAACACCACCACATGATGCATGATTAACCGCCCACCGCTTTTAACGTTATTTTCACGAAATTAGTAAAATAATGTTAAAATTAGTGCAATTTCACTTTTGCCCCTTGTGGGCCCACACATATATACATTATATGTGCACACCACAAACGGGGTGTAAGCTAAGATAGGGTCTGACGAGGGTAAGAGGTAGACAACCTTACCTCTACCCCATAGGAATAGAAAGGCTGCTTCCAGTGAGACCCCCGACTCGATAGTAGTTTTGCATCAAGCCTTGGACATAAGACACATAACACTCCCATACTAAATATGTAAAAATGTCAAACTGCAGCAAGATGCTTTTGTAAACTATTTGAATGGTGAAAAACACCCTAGTGCTCAGCATATAAAAAAGGCATCTATTGTGAGATAGAAAATGGATCGGGGAACGTCTAACAAGGTCGACTGTGGGATATTTACAATAAGGCATATGGAAACGTATATGGGGCATATGTCTGATTGGAAGTGTGATTTAGCTAGAGAAGAGGCCCCAAATAACCTACAACAGAAACAATTAAATGACATCAGGATCAAATACACTGCAAAAATCCTACTACGTACCTTAAATGAAAACCGAACTCGACTAGTAAAATCATTAAACAAATTCTTGCTATTAGTGAAACAAAGAATATCAGAATTGTACAACATAGGATTCGAAAGGATAGAAGAAAGGATGGCCACTTATGTAGATTATTTTGTTAAAACACCATGTTTTCCATTTTTCTTTTGGTTTACACTTTTGTTTGTTTATATTAGTACCAATAGTAAAACTCCACGAATTTGCTTTCATTATATAAATGTGCATGTTTATGTTAAAATCCTCTGTATATTTTTTATGTTTTAAAAAGCCATAATTACATGTCACAATATAGGTCTGTATCCTATATGACATGCCAAAAAAGAATATACATAAAAACGCCAAAAAATGTTAGATACATCATATCTCAAAAGCCTTTTTCAGTGTCTGTATCTCTACAATCTATGAATAGATAAAATTCAGAAAGCACTGTTTACAAAAAATATTATTGTTTTGGCGCCAAAATAATATAATCCTAATCTATACCGCGCAAAAAAAAATATTTAAGGAGAAAAAGCAAACAATATAAAAAAATATATCTCTATAAGAACCATCCACGCCATAAAAGTGTGTAAACGCCATACAAGTTAAGTTAAGATGGCTCAAGTTATTGCATGGAGGTTTGATAGATTAAAAAATCGTTTCGTTCTAAAGTTCTCAAACAGAAAAAGAATGAAGGTCAAGACCATCAATGCCATACTTGGTATGGATCAGGCAGTCCAAAGGGATATTCTTGCTCTGGGTGTTCCAATGGCAAACCGGTGTGAAAGAACTGAAATAGTAATAAGAAGGTTAAAGAGAAGATTTCAAGATGATAATGATGATGATGTTTTTAAGTTACCAACCGTTACTGGTTGGAGTTTGAATGGGCAATTGAGGACGGTGAGAGTGACTTATAGCAAAAGAGAGGAAAATTTCTTAACAATGGACGAAGTCCTGACACAGAGAACATCAGCCTTCTTGAACAACTCTGTACTTTAACACCTTCACTCGTTATTGCAATCAGGATTGTGATTATGATTAAATCTAGGATGTCTTTTAGGCTGAACCAGTTAATGGCGTTAAACGCCAATGCAGTTGATGATGATGAATTTGAGGAAAGTGATGAGCAAAGCGATGGGTACATCTCTGATGTAATCCTATCCAACGAAGAATATTGATTTCATTTGTTTTGTTTTGTTTCATTTTCATTGTAATGTTTGAGTAATTTTATGAATGAATTGTAATGAATGTAGGAGCGCCATGAACGCCATGATATTTATTTTGAATCCTTTGTTTATAGAGCCAAAACTTTGGAAAAGAAAACAAAACTCCATAAATTGAGTTTGTAAGTGAACATCAAAAAAGTTTCCACGCCACAAATGAGCGCGGTGTGCGGGATAAAATGATTAAAAACCCCTAAAAAAACAAAAACACCCCTCCGCCTGAATTGTAGCACTCGCCACGTGTCGCTTTAGGATCCGTTCTCACCGTTTTTGGAGCCAAAACTCTGGAAAAGAAAACAAAACGCCATAAATTGAGTTTCTAACTTAACGCCATAAACTGAGTTCCTAAGTGAACGTCAAAAAAGGTCACCGCGTGAACTGTAGACACCTCGTCATTGTGATTGTGGTGTTTTAACTCTATGACGGGGTGTCTTTTCTCACACATGACCGACAATGGGCATAACTACAGTAAGATTGATAGAGTACTAATTTGTCATTCATTTTTGTTTCGATGGCCGGTGGCTAAATTTGTTGGTTTATCGAGATATAAATTGGATCATAGACCACTGCTCCTACTCTGTTCAGAGGTATTTTTTGTCACACCCCGAAATTATCAGAGCATGGCGTGACTGGACCGGTATCTTCATTGCACAGCGGAAGCAATTAGCTAAGACTTCTAGAAAATGAACGCCGCTAAGTACTTGAATTCCCATGGGTTCTCCTATTCCAACCATTCCATAGTTTTGAAAATGCAACCTGAGAAAGAACATGCGAAAAAGTCAACATAAAGTTGAGCGAGTTCATAGTTTGTTTTGAAAAGATTTAAAATAAATCTTTTTGATAACCGGTTTTAAAGTTGCTGAGAAAATATAGCAAAATCATTTTCTTGGCATGATATATGAAAACTGTGAGTCTAGCCCACGAGAGTCTTTGTGCATTGCACGAGAGAGAACGGGCCGAGCCCAAACGAACCTTTGTAAGCAGGATCAGCGTGTCCTCTTACTTAGGTATAGTTTGAAAAACGTTACCAAAGTTTGTAAATCCATGTATTTGTGAGTTTACTTCAAATGAATCTTAAAAACATTTGAAAATTTGAGTATCAAAAGCTGGTATGTAAGCGTCTATGAACAGATCATTAATGTTTTGCAAGGACATTAATATGTGTGGCGACATAGGAAGCACTCAACCCTAGCGGATTTCCCCCGGTCCACCCGGTTAGAACAACGAAAGCACTACATGGGCCACACAAGGACCCAAGAGTGGGGCTCGCTACACCCGATAGATCTACCACTTTTGCCCTCGGTCTTATACAAGATTAATGGCACTTAAGAGAGATTACTATTCGCTCACCTGATCTAACAGTTCATTCCCTAGCTTAACCATACCCTAGTTAACGTATAATGTGTGAGTTATTCATGTCCTTGGGCCTCTGCCCATGTCCTTGGGCCTTTGCCCACGTCATTTGTGTTATTAAAACTCATGCATGTTTCGAAAAACACTTATGTTTTCATAAAACCGGTATGTTTAGTATAATCTTTTCGTAAACCATTTGAGTTCGTTGAAATTCTGTCGCAAAATGGTTTATAAATATGTGATATTGATTTATCGAAACCTTGTGTGATTTTGCAAAACTTGCATGTCTTTCCACCCCCGAAAACATTTATAAAAATGTAAAACAGTGAAAAGTGGGGGTTATGAACTCACCTGGATATTCCTGTGCAAAGCTAGCTTAACGTGATTCCATGATATCATTCCAAGAATGTGAGCTCGCTAGCGTGCAACTAAAGCATTCCTAATCAAGGAATAACTATGAGTTTTCTAGTTAAATCAACGTAGCTAAACTACGTGTCCGAGCTCTACCGAGTCGTTAACAAAACGACTCTCCGAAGGGGTTGTTATTTTGACTTAGAGTAACCAATCTATGGTTATTTGATCCCGTTTATAATCGGGATAAAACTAAGTCTTAGAATTACTTAGCGTTCGAGAGGTTAAGGATATATATTTATATAAAAATATAAATATATAAATATATTTATGAATCGCATTAGTCATCTCGAAAGGTAGTACGGCTCTTCGTAGCTTTCGTGAGTCGAAATCAATAAGTAAATATGTATATACTCGAATCTCGACAATTGAAAATGAATATAAACTACTATATTCAAACTATAAAAATACACGGATTTTAGACGATCGAAATAAACATAGATAATATATTTATTTTATGTGATTCTTTTGAATACTAAACGTTTGAAATAATTATAAATTTTTATATTTATTTTGTATAAGTTTCAACTTTCGTTAAGTATAACTCGTGGGTGGTCGAAGTGTTAGGTCGAAGTGTTATAACTTCGTTTTATAACTCGTAAAACGTCGTCAAATAAATAATACTTTCGTATTTATTATATAAGAAAACTTGAACTTCATCAAGTGTTGTTTTTAGAATAAAATCGTGTGTCGTGTTTTGAATTTTTAACGGAAAACGGACAGAGTTTCCCCTGTTTTTGGAATAACTTCGACAACTCAAGTTGTCGTTATTTGTCAAAATCAATCAACAATTAATACTATAAGTAATCAATATAAAATTTTCGTCGAGTATATTAACTGTAAACTAATTTCAAATTGAATCGGTTCGAGCTCGGTCGCGTATAACTATAACTCTAAAAATAACGCTTGCTACGTTTAAACTTTACCGGTCCTGAGTTGACCGCCTTTGACCCGAGTGTTGACTGCATTGACTTGCTTTGACCGATTGACTTTTGTTGACCTGTTTGACCAATCTTGACTGAGCCGAAACTGAGTTGACTCGGGTGTTGACCGAGTCGAACCATACTGAGTTAACCGGAACCCAATTCTGAGTCTGAACTGAGTCGAACAGTAACCGAACCCAGTTGACTGAGTATTGATCGAGTCAACTCGGTTTGACCGAGTTGACCTGAACCTGAGATCTGACCCGAACACCGAAAAATATCTAAACCGTATCACGATCCATCTCATTGTCGCCGCCGCTGACTTGGTTCCGACGGTGTCATCGTCGTCGGCCGTCACCAACACATCCGAACCAAAACAAAACAAAAATATATTGATTACAATCTGCGTAATCGTTACGAGTTTACCCGAAAAAAAAGAAAAAAAAATGCTTACCGGAACTCCAGCGACCACTGCCGTGACCTCCACGTCGAGCACCTCCACTGTCATCATTATCATCGTATCGTCATCATCATCATCATCATCGGAACCTCGGCGTCGCTTCCATCACCGCCGCCTCTTTCTCTCCCTCGGTTCTCCTCTCTTTCTCTCGCTTCTCTGATGTCGCGCTGCTGTGCGCCACCACCAAGCAATGGTGGTGGTCGGCCGTTGAATCGTGTAACAGGGGTGTTGGGTTTGTCGGAGAATGGCAGCCGGCCAGAAAACGGGGCTCCGGTAGCCGGAGTTTAACGAGAGAGAGAGAGGAGTCGGTGTGCGTGTGAGGGTGGCTGCGTCATCGTCGGACCACCCTGAATGGTGGCCGACCTTCATCTGTTTGCCGGTGCTCCGCCGACTGCCGGATTACATCAATCAGAGAGAGGAGAGTGCACTGTTGGTGTGGATTAGGGTTCTAAAAAAAACAAACGCAGAGAAGAGGAGCTGGGTTCTGTAGTTGTGTGCTCATGTTTCAAATGAGGGGATTTTAGGGTTTACTACTTATTTATAGTTAGGTTTTAAGTGAGCTTGGGCCCTAGGCCCACAAGCCCGTTCCACGCGGCCCGACACGCTTTCGAAGCCCGTATTTAAACGTGATTGTCATAAATTGTCGTTTAATAAAGTCTTAGAGTCAAACCGCTAAATATCACGTCGGAGCTAGATATTGAACGCGTTCGTTCGTCGGTCGCGTTAATTCGCGTAAACGGCGCAGATAGTCGCTTTTAAATCCGTTTCTCGATCCATTTTCAACTGCGAACATTAAAATTCTAAAGCAAAACTAAATATATCAAAATATTTCAGTTTTTAAGTTAATACGCGAATCTGATGCTTCCGTTTCGTCGTTGATTGTCGTTGTGTTACTGTTTCCGCGTTTTCCGTTCACGTTTGCGTTTTATGTTGTTCGAAAGCATGAATATTTCGCAAAACAAAACCTTCAAATATAAATTATATGTACAAAGTTTGTATTAGTCGGCGTTGTAGTATTTTATACGGTGTCCGCTCGTTACCGCTTATCGTTATGCAACTTCTCCGCAATTCACCATTCGCGTACTGTAAGGTCGAATGAGCGTTCCTAGGCATTACAAAAACCTAATTGGGTTAACTCGTGCCTTAAACACTATTAATTATCGCCTTAAGCGTTCGTTAATCGCATAATTAGAAGCCATTAATTACCGTTGTCACATTCTCCCCCTGTTGCAGAAATTTCGTCCTCGAAATTTAGTCTATGTTATCTCCTCAGAGTTGTGTTATTCTCAGGTAAGTCCGAATAATACCAAAGTGAATGACCGCGTAATCAAGTCAAGACTTATCCAGATTACGTGAGTGAAAGGACATTTTGTATCAATAAGAATCCAATGGCTCAGCTGAGTTTGTTCCAGAAATCAAAGTCAAGTGAACGAAGCGTAGTGTTACTATCACCAATGCAAACAAGTTTACGAGGGTTCAACAAAAGAGGAATTTCGACCATTAGAATTCCAAATGAACGTTCACAATATGCAAATCAATTTTTGAAATAATAGAATTCACTACCAACGGAAACTTGCGTTGGTTGTTGTATGATTGAAACTTGAATCAACAATCTCAAATAGATAGAATTAGGAAATGATTTATCAACTCTTGAACCATTAAATGAATAAAATCAACGTGTTGCAAGGATACACCGAAATGAAATACAACCGAACCTGGTGTATCATCGTCTTAATACATAGTTGCATTAAGACTACTAAAATGATGTGTCAAACGAAAAGCATATACAGTTTCGCGTGAGACGACTGATCGTAATTAGCACAAGCTACAAGTTTATACCGACGCCACAAGGTGTCGTAGTGAATGAAGCAATTCAGCAATAGCGGTGATCGAACAAATATCACCTGTGTTTTGCATGAAACGCTCGATCATGATTAGCCCAAGCTACAAGTTTATACCGACACCACAAGGTGTCGTAGTGATTGAAATAATTCAATACTAGTGGTGACTGAACAAACATCACCTTGTATTGAAATCAAGTGAGAGATTCAACGAAGTAAATCTGAATGTCTGTTTCAAACAATTCTCATAGGATTTTCAATTGAAAACGAAACAAATAAATAATGTTTTTCGATCGAAAATGAAAGAGCAATAAATATCACAAAATGTTCGATCGATGCTGAAAGAATCGTTAAGAGGTACACCGAAATATGACATAAATTTGTGTACCATTATCCTAACACACGATTGTGTTAAGATTGCTTTAATATGATAAATCAACAAAGTGGATTTAATGTCAATAAACAAATAAATAAATAATTAAATCAGTACATGAGGTGAGCAACGAGATTAGCGCAAGCTTCAAACTTGTGAAAAATGCCACCACAAGGTGATCGTGATCAAAGAAACGATTCAATGAAGTCGAAGACCAAACAAGCATGTTATGGTTCAAAGCAAATGAAGTGCTTGTTGGGATTATTTCGAATATGATGGCCTCAATCCATCATATGGAATCTTGAATCGAATATATATTACGAGCAAGTTCAACAATTGAACTTGGTTGAAACATAATCCAACAATGAATTCATGTATCAATAAAAGTTTCGACATGGCCACAACGAAAAACCATGCATGCCACTCAAAAGAAAATGAGTTTCAAGAAATCCGTCGACTCGATATCAAAGAGTCAACACTTAACAATAATACGAGTCATATAGATCACAATGCAAAGATTGAGTATAGCGAAATAATATATGAAACGTTGATGAACCAAACATTCGAAATGAAACCACATGCGTAATAAACAATGCATGTGTAACATATGAATTTGTCAAGAACGAAGCAATTAAGTGTTCGTTATCATGAAATAAAATCTTTGTGATGCAATGGCCAATAGGGGGAGTAGAAATGCAAAAATCTACTCACTATATGCAAGAAGTCGAAATTTCAACAAAAGAAATGTAAGGACTTTACCTGGAATTTCGTGCGATGACTGGTTGTTGAATGACACTACCATGGAACGTCGAACATAGCCTAATCACCATAAATGAAATAGGGGGAATGCGGAGACATGTGACTTCTTTTGTAGCGCCAACCATTGTGAGTCTCTTTAGACTAAGCATCGATCGTTATGAAATCTTGTTTAAGCGTACCTCAGCGAGATTCGTGTCGTTTGCAGGATCACGTGGCAAAGTGCTGCATTGCAATCGGTAGTTCTCCCGCTGTCGGGATTAGCATCGCTGTTGTCGTGACCATTTGTGGTTTCCCCAAGGCCTTGCCTCGAAAGTCGTGTGTGATGTACCTTGATGTCCGCTGACGTGTAGTTTAAGTTTCACGTATACTTGTGCACTAGCGTTTCGTTCCGCGTAGAATGTGATGTGCTCCGACATCCATTGACGTATGATTTGAGTTTCATGTGTTCTTGTGAACTAACATTTCGTTCCGCGTAGGTTACCGACTCAGGTAAGTGAAATAGCATAGACGACATAATATAATGGTGCTTGCCCGAGTTGTTAGTCTCGGTTTCTAAGTGAGGACCTTTAATGAGTTTCGACATAAGTTTTCCGAAGGTCCTAAATGCATGTTATCAAAACCCACAAGGTTTTGCTTACCGTATGTAATCGTTTCGTGTATCGCGTATCAAACACAACTCTTGTGCATGTTTAAAATCAAAATGGTTGACTTATTGTATTCGGAAACAGTTGGAACCCATATTCGAGTCTTAGGCGTTCTGTATGTATTTAAAGTCTTAAAAATCTAAGTCCCCAAAGGAAAGTGAGGCTACAGCCTAGGTATCTCTACAGAAACCTAATTCGCTGAAACCTATAGCTCTGATACCAATCTGTCACACCCCGAAATTATCAGAGCATGGCGTGACTGGACCGGTATCTTCATTGCACAGCGGAAGCAATTAGCTAAGACTTCTAGAAAATGAACGCCGCTAAGTACTTGAATTCCCATGGGTTCTCCTATTCCAACCGTTCCATAGTTTTGAAAATGCAACCTGAGAAAGAACATGCGAAAAAGTCAACATAAAGTTGAGCGAGTTCATAGTTTGTTTTGAAAAGATTTAAAATAAATCTTTTTGATAACCGGTTTTAAAGTTGCTGAGAAAATATAGTAAAATCATTTTCTTGGCATGATATATGAAAACTGTGAGTCTAGCCCACGAGAGTCTTTGTGCATTGCACGAGAGAGAATGGGCCGAGCCCAAACGAACCTTTGTAAGCAGGATCAGCGTGTCCTCTTACTTAGGTATAGTTTGAAAAACGTTACCAAAGTTTGTAAATCCATGTATTTGTGAGTTTACTTCAAATGAATCTTAAAAACATTTGAAAATTTGAGTATCAAAAGCTGGTATGTAAGCGTCTATGAACAGATCATTAATGTTTTGCAAGGACATTAATATGTGTGGCGACATAGGAAGCACTCAACCCTAGCGGATTTCCCCCGGTCCACCCGGTTAGAACAACAAAAGCACTACATGGGCCACACAAGGACCCAAGAGTGGGGCTCGCTACACCCGATAGATCTACCACTTTTGCCCTCGGTCTTATACAAGATTAATGGCACTTAAGAGAGATTACTATTCGCTCACCTGATCTAACAGTTCATTCCCTAGCTTAACCATACCCTAGTTAACGTATAATGTGTGAGTTATTCATGTCCTTGGGCCTCTGCCCATGTCCTTGGGCCTTTGCCCACGTCATTTGTGTTACTAAAACTCATGCATGTTTCGAAAAACACTTATGTTTTCATAAAACCGGTATGTTTAGTATAATCTTTTCGTAAACCATTTGAGTTCGTTGAAATTCTGTCGCAAAATGGTTTATAAATATGTGATATTGATTTATCGAAACCTTGTGTGATTTTGCAAAACTTGCATGTCTTTCCACCCCCGAAAACATTTATAAAAATGTAAAACAGTGAAAAGTGGGGGTTATGAACTCACCTGGATATTCCTGTGCAAAGCTAGCTTAACGTGATTCCATGATATCATTCCAAGAATGTGAGCTCGCTAGCGTGCAACTAAAGCATTCCTAATCAAGGAATAACTATGAGTTTTCTAGTTAAATCAACGTAGCTAAACTACGTGTCCGAGCTCTACCGAGTCGTTAACAAAACGACTCTCCGAAGGGGTTGTTATTTTGACTTAGAGTAACCAATCTATGGTTATTTGATCCCGTTTATAATCGGGATAAAACTAAGTCTTAGAATTACTTAGCGTTCGAGAGGTTAAGGATATATATTTATATAAAAATATAAATATATAAATATATTTATGAATCGCATTAGTCATCTCGAAAGGTAGTACGGCTCTTCGTAGCTTTCGTGAGTCGAAATCAATAAGTAAATATGTATATACTCGAATCTCGACAATTGAAAATGAATATAAACTACTATATTCAAACTATAAAAATACACGGATTTTAGACGATCGAAATAAACATAGATAATATATTTATTTTATGTGATTCTTTTGAATACTAAACGTTTGAAATAATTATAAATTTTTATATTTATTTTGTATAAGTTTCAACTTTCGTTAAGTATAACTCGTGGGTGGTCGAAGTGTTAGGTCGAAGTGTTATAACTTCGTTTTATAACTCGTAAAACGTCGTCAAATAAATAATACTTTCGTATTTATTATATAAGAAAACTTGAACTTCATCAAGTGTTGTTTTTAGAATAAAATCGTGTGTCGTGTTTTGAATTTTTAACGGAAAACGGACAGAGTTTCCCCTGTTTTTGGAATAACTTCGACAACTCAAGTTGTCGTTATTTGTCAAAATCAATCAACAATTAATACTATAAGTAATCAATATAAAATTTTCGTCGAGTATATTAACTGTAAACTAATTTCAAATTGAATCGGTTCGAGCTCGGTCGCGTATAACTATAACTCTAAAAATAACGCTTGCTACGTTTAAACTTTACCGGTCCTGAGTTGACCGCCTTTGACCCGAGTGTTGACTGCATTGACTTGCTTTGACCGATTGACTTTTGTTGACCTGTTTGACCAATCTTGACTGAGCCGAAACTGAGTTGACTCGGGTGTTGACCGAGTCGAACCATACTGAGTTAACCGGAACCCAATTCTGAGTCTGAACTGAGTCGAACAGTAACCGAACCCAGTTGACTGAGTATTGATCGAGTCAACTCGGTTTGACCGAGTTGACCTGAACCTGAGATCTGACCCGAACACAGAAAAATATCTAAACCGTATCACGATCCATCTCATTGTCGCCGCCGCTGACTTGTTTCCGACGGTGTCATCGTCGTCGGCCGTCACCAACACATCCGAACCAAAACAAAACAAAAATATATTGATTACAATCTGCGTAATCGTTACGAGTTTACCCGAAAAAAAAGAAAAAAAAATGCTTACCGGAACTCCAGCGACCACTGCCGTGACCTCCACGTCGAGCACCTCCACTGTCATCATTATCATCGTATCGTCATCATCATCATCATCATCGGAACCTCGGCGTCGCTTCCATCACCGCCGCCTCTTTCTCTCCCTCGGTTCTCCTCTCTTTCTCTCGCTTCTCTGATGTCGCGCTGCTGTGCGCCACCACCAAGCAATGGTGGTGGCCGGCCGTTGAATCGTGTAACAGGGGTGTTGGGTTTGTCGGAGAATGGCAGCCGGCCAGAAAACGGGGCTCCGGTAGCTGGAGTTTAACGAGAGAGAGAGAGAGGAGTCGGTGTGCGTGTGAGGGTGGCTGCGTCATCGTCGGACCACCCTGAATGGTGGCCGACCTTCATCTGTTGCCGGTGCTCCGCCGACTGCCGGATTACATCAATCAAAGAGAGGAGAGTGCACTGTTGGTGTGGATTAGGGTTCTAAAAAAAACAAACGCAAAGAAGAGGAGCTGGGTTCTGTAGTTGTGTGCTCATGTTTCAAATGAGGGGATTTTAGGGTTTACTACTTATTTATAGTTAGGTTTTAAGTGAGCTTGGGCCCTAGGCCCACAAGCCCGTTCCACGCGGCCCGACACGCTTTCGAAGCCCGTTTTTAAACGTGATTGTCATAAATTGTCGTTTAATAAAGTCTTAGAGTCGAACCGCTAAATATCACGTCGGAGCTTGATATTGAACGCGTTCGTTCGTCGGTCGCGTTAATTCGCGTAAACGGCGCAGATAGTCGCTTTTAAATCCGTTTCTCGATCCATTTTCAACTGGGAACATTAAAATTCTAAAGCAAAACTAAATATATCAAAATATTTCAGTTTTTAAGTTAATACGCGAATCTGATGCTTCCGTTTCGTCGTTGATTGTCGTTGTGTTACTGTTTCCGCGTTTTCCGTTCACGTTTGCGTTTTATGTTGTTCGAAAGCATGAATATTTCGCAAACCAAAACCTTCAAATATAAATTATATGTACAAAGTTTGTATTAGTCGGCGTTGTAGTATTTTGTACGGTGTCCGCTCGTTACCGCTTATCGTTATGCAACTTCTCCGCAATTCACCATTCGCGTACTGTAAGGTCGAATGAGCGTTCCTAGGCATTACAAAAACCTAATTGGGTTAACTCGTGCCTTAAACACTATTAATTATCGCCTTAAGCGTTCGTTAATCGCATAATTAGAAGCCATTAATTACCGGTTGTCACATTTTTCAGGTCCCGACCTTTTAGATTCTTCAACTCTAGGTTAAAGGAGAAGGGGATATCAGATGTGGTTCGGAAAGCGTATGAACAGGTTTAACGGCTACAAAATTGAAAGAGGTAAAAGCCGCCATTAAACCTTGGTGCGAAGATCTGAAAAATGAAACTTCTTCTATTGAAGGATCTGCAGAAAAAAGTCGATAACCTTGATTTAAAGGTTGAAACGGTTATGTTATCGGAAGATGAAGTTAAGCAAAGGGAAGCGTAACCATGAATAAACTTGATGATTGTCGGATGGAAGACTTGAAACAAAGGGCAAAGGTAAAATGGGTGGTGGACGGCGACGAAAACTTGTTATTTTTCATGGTATAATAAAAGGGGCACCAAAGGAATAATAAAATTAATGGGTTGAGCTTCAACAACGTATGGGTGTCATAACCGGACGAGCTAAAAGCTGAAATAAAGGGTTACTATTAGTCCATATTCAAGGAAGAGATTATGGAAGGTGTAACAATAGGGCGGGAAGGTGATGTGTGTTAGTAACCTGTTGATATGAACAAGAAGCTGAAACAGAAAACAGTAAAATAAACGAGATGCCGGTTTGTAGTGCAAAAACTAGCCTCACACGGGCCCAGGTTTTCGGAGATGCATTCGTGTCCGCAGGACGTGCGGGCACGCACGAGTTCAACCAAATTCCAGTTCCGAAACTCAATTTTTTGCACCCCCCTGCGTGCGCGTAGGACTTGTGGTAAAACATGTCATAAGACTACAACTGTTTGCTCAAGCTTTTGCCTTATTAATAGCCTTTTCTTTTGTTGGACAAAGTGGTTTTACCACTTGAGACTTTCATTCACACCAAAAGTTCCAACAAAACAATGTGTGGCAATGGAAATCAGGTGACACAAGTGACGAGTTTAAGGTAAGCACCCTATGGAAAGAGCTAGACTATATGCCTATGATACCTGAAACAAAGATGCTAAAAAGGCTACACTGGCTACAGAAGAAGATTAATTGCCTTCTATGGAGAGTAGTGCTGAATCAGATTACCACAAGAGATGCGCTAGTGGTCAGAAACATCCCGATCCCTCCCATTTCGTGTGTACTATGTATGACTAACATTGAATCAGCAAATCACCTACTAGTCTCATGTGATTATGCTCAGCAAGTGTGACTCTCTATGGTGCTGTTTTTTTTTTCTGCGGGAAAAGGTCCGCAGTCTGCGGACGACATCTGCAGATATCTGTAGGAAAAGAGGTGGTCCAAATGTCTGCAGTCTGCAAGGAGAAGAGGGTTTGTTTTTTTCTACAAAAACCTTCTCTTCTCTTCTCTTCTCACACACAAACACACAGACCTCTCTTCTCCTCTCTCTCTCTGCTTCATCTTCCACCACACCGAACCACAACCACCACCGTTACCTCTACACCACCGCCACCACCGTTACCACTACACCACAACCACCACCACCACCGAAGAGGGTTTGCAGATCTGAATAAGACGCGAGAAGAGAGAGAGATGCGAGGAGAGAGAAAGTGATGCCGACAACGGCACGGCGAAATCGATGGCAACGAGTGGCGTTTCAGGTGTTGATGGTTGGTTGGTGGGTGTTTCTTCTTAAAACCGGTAAGTTCTAGTCCCTTCCTCCTGCAAGATGCCTGTTGAATTTGGGGATTTTGAGTGGGTTTTTGGAGGTGGGTGGTGTTAGTAGTTGCAGGTGGGTGGTGGTGACGGTAGTTGTGGTGGTGGCCGGCGGGAGTAGGTGGGGGTTTTGGCAGGTGGATGGTGGTTGTAGGTGGGGTCTGATGGCAGGTGGGTGTTGGTGACGGTGGTTGTGGCAGGGATGTGGGGTGGAGGTGTGGAAGAAGACCTCTGTGCCAAGAAGAGGTTAATGTCTGTGCCAAGAAGACTTGGGTCATTGTCTGCGTGGTGAAGAGGTCTCGCAGACCTTTTTTAATGAAAGCTCTGCGAGAAAACAAACAAGCTGCAGCATCCAAACGTCTGCGCGCGTCTGCGCGGCGCAGACATAAGTGGCCAGAAGTGCTTCTGGCCAAAAAAACAAACACCACCTATATCTCTTTGGCTAAAGATACAGTCATGGGAGGCTTTGATGGTGTGCGGGGAGAACCTCCGCACAAGGATCGTGATTTCGAGGGGCATGCGATTTAAAAAAAAATCCGATACGTATATGTTATTTTTTTTAAATAGTAAACACATACCACTTCCAATATAGGCCCATTTATAAATCATTTTTTATGGTTTAGAATTTAGTCCACTTGAAATTAGGTTTATTAACCCAATACTAATTTGATTTTTTTTTAAATAATAACAAAACATAACAGAAGGGTACATTTTTTCAAGCTCGAACAGGGTATGTGAATTCTCAGAGACGCCTCTGAATACAGTAGCCGAGATACCTCAATAAGTGTAGTGGAACTCCTAGAATTTATGAGCAGCCATAAGATGTCTAATATAAAAAATAATGTGGTTTATGTCATCCTTGCCGCTACTTGCTGGATTTTATGGAAGGTATGCAACAATAGGATATTCAACAACAAAGTAACTCACGTTTCAAGAGCGATCGGCGACATCAAAGCTATCTCTTTCCTGTGGGTTAACACACGGGCTGGATTGGCGGACCTAGATGGGAAGGATTGGTGTGCTTTTAATTTATCCAAAATATCGATTTAATTTTCCTTTTCAGTTATGTACATGTACTCACATGAAGCACCTTGTTTGTGTGAGCCTGTTTCTTCTTTTAATACAAATCGCCTTTCAAAAAAAAAAAGTTAAAATCCAACCATTGAAATGATTAATAAATAAAGTCTTCCAAAATTATTTGATGTTTTTATATGATAACCCAAAACATAGGATGTTTGATATGATAACCCAAAACATAGGATGTTAGATATGCCTACCCATCTACTCATGAAATCAAATGGCTGGATTTTCTCTTGACAACCACTTATATGATTCAATGGTTTCTAATCCTAACAATCTGACCCCAAGCATAACGTTACGAAGACGATTGTCAATGCATGTAAATCCGACATTTGATGCTAGCGCATTTTTAATGGTAACGCTTACTCCTACTCTATTACACCAATACTCCTAAATTAATCGCCTATGCCCAGATTTGAAACTGGAACCTCTTCTCTAATAAGCAATGCCTCTATCAAGTGAGCTAGCCTCACATTCGCTTTTACATACTTGATGCTAGTTGGCCTGAGTAAAATGCACATAACATAAACTTTGTTATGAATGTATCTTTTAATTCACTTCAATGTACTTATGTACATATATTATACACAAAAACAAAACAATTTACATTTCATTTTTCTTCTATTTATAATGAACTATATATATCCTTTTATTTTTAAAACATAATTTGGTTACTTAAGAATTTTAGTCCGGATTATATTACCTTTTTTGTTGATTTTTGGTAGTGAATAGTACAAAAACTGGTAAGTAATTTCTTGTAACATAAGGCAAAAACAAGGCCATAAATTAAATGATGGGATGGAGTTGTCTGAAGTCTGAACCCTATTCACGAGCAACCCATTTGCTCTTCATCATCTTCTTCAAATGGTCACACTGTACTCACCAGACACTCACACTTATTTCTCCTAACTGTTTGATTCCCCTGCTGCTGCATTTACTTCTCCTGCAACCCCATATCCCTTCCTACACACAGATACATACATGTATATATGCAGTATGTATATGTATTATACACATATATACTTAGAAATACATTATATGTTTGTGGAGTAAACTGCCATTTTGGTCCCTGTGGTTTGGTCACTTTTGCCACTTTAGTCCAAAACTCAAACTTTTTGCATCTGGGTCCCTGTGGTTTCAGTTTTATTGCCATTTTGGTCCAAAAATAAATCAGGTCATATTTGTCTTGTAAAATCCTGCTATTTTGTCCTTTTCCGCAGGGGCAAAATGATCATTTCTTTTTATAAATAAATACCATATTTTATAAGACAAATATGACCTGATTTGCCTCTGAGAAAAAATGACAAAATTGGAGGATTTTATAAGACAAATATGACCTGATTTCATTTTTGGACCAAAATGGCAATAAAACTGAAACACGGGGACCCGGATGCAAAAAGTTTGAGTTTTGGACTAAAATGGCAAAAGTGACCAAACCTCAGTCACCAAAATGGCAGTTTACTCTATGTTTGTGCATACAAAAATCAAGGAAAACATGCAGAGCCATCTCCGAAAACACTCAAAAAAATTTAGGCCTCGGGCAACAAAAAAAATTTGGGTCCAAAATTGTGGTTGGGGAAATGAATTAAAAAACAAACCCTTGGTGGTGGAGTGAAGATTTGAACTTGAAACCTTTACATTATCTTAAGATGGTTTTTCCACTCCATCACCAACAGTTTTTTGTATAATTAGTAGATGCATATATTAATTAAGGGTGGGGTTCGGCAACAAAATCCATTTTTCCTACAAAGTGTACAAAGTCATAAAAACCACAATTTCAGTCATAAAACACACTCAAAACCCACAAATAACAGAGTGAAGATCACTAAAACACAATATTCAAACCCCAACAGTCCATAAAAACTTCAAACACACCATCGTAGAACTATGAAATATAAAACGCAAGATGATAATCAACATAAAACACACTAATGTTAGTCATTCGATAATCAAAGCCTTATCATCCAAAACACAACACAAAACCCACAAATATGACGTTTAGTAATCTTCTCTTTGTTATTTGTGGGTTTTGAATGTGTTTTATGGTTGACAGTATGGTGTTTTATAACTTTTTACACTTTGTAGGAAAAAAAGACTTTGTAGCCAACTCCCACCCTATTAAATATATAATTAAGTATATATATATAGGGGAAGGTTCATTTGAGAAGAAAATTTAATTGAGAAGAAAAAGAACAAAGGGTAATTTTGTAAAACATTAAATAGTTTTTTCACTTATCTCATTTATTATCCTTTTTTACTAATTAATTAGTCATAAAGACTATTATCCTCCACACTAACTTTTTTTGCCTACACACATCAAAAGTTATCCTACATATTTCGAAATTCATCCTACACGTTGAAATTTATCCTACACAACTCGTAAGTTATCCTACACAACTTGTAATTTATCCTACACTTTAAATTATTTTATTTTATTTTTTTTAAATATATATTTTGAAGATAAGTTACAAAAAAATTAATGTAGTTAGCTATTAAAGAGGAAGACTACAAATTAATGACCTATATAGATTTACCAATGTACCCTTATAGTAACATTAAATACTTATATTAAATTAAGTAAAATAAAGCATTCTTATTGGTTGAAATTTCTTCTTTTTTATTCTTACAAAAAAATTCCTGTCATTTGAACTCAACCCTATATATATATATATATATATATATATATATATATATATATATATATATATATATATATATATAAAAGCTCATAGAAACCTTTCGATCCCCTTTAAAAATTTGGGCCTTGAGCGACGGCACGGGTTGGCCGGCCCAAGAGCTGGCCCTGAAACCATGCATGTGTGTACATACAAGAAACATATCCTAAATTTATATATACAAATAGTAATAAATGTATATGCGTTATTACTAATTTATACACACACATACTTCAAAATACGCTATAGACTTTATACACAATAAGCTAATAACCAAGGAAACCTTTGAAACTTACATGTGACAAAAATTGCCTGTCTGCGCTTCATACATACAAGAGCTTATCATAAAATAAGTTCTCGTATGTAAATCGAACAATAAGTTTTCGTATGTAAATCGAACAATAAGTTCTCGTATGTAAATCGAACAAGTTATGGTATGGACTATGGATAGTATATACATATGAAACAACATTTAGTAAGTTTATAGGAAGAAATAACAATAATAATAAATGTGGTGGTTCGATAGGTGAATTATAATGAATAAGAGAGAGAGGGAGAGATTCTTGTAGCATTAATGGAAAAGGGTTACAAGTTTGGTAAGACAGCGAGTATCACGATCATGGCGATCGATGCCTTAATTTTGGCTGTCGAGAGCCACACTTCTCTTTGTTTAAGCCTACCCATACCACCCTATTCTTGTTGAAATTACATTCATGTCCTCGGTTTTTGATCCTAGATAGTGACTTGTCCTCTTTTGGTCCTTCTTTTACTATGTTTATTTAAATTTAAATATTACTGGTAGTTTTTATAATATAAGATAGGAAAATGATAAGTAATCAATCATATGAAAAAAAATCATATGACTTTGTGTATTGTAAATTACTGAAATTAAATAGAAGAGGTATATAAATGGTGTGTTTGTTAGTAAATGAGGTATTTGATGGATTAAGATGTTGTTTTAGGTGACAAGCCATTAAAGGTCGTTTTCTCAAACGTGGTTTTTGTGACATTTTATGCTTTTGTTTTATTATTATATTGTCAATGTCAATTTAGCAATTGACATTTTTGTTTGTTGCAACTAGCTAATATTTACTTTCATGGTAAAATGTTAACGTTGGTCGTCACAAGTGATTAGGACTAATGCAGTGGCAAAGTTTAAACGAAAAATCAATATGGTCAGACTTTAAAAATCTAAATCATTGAGGTCCGAACTCTTAAAAAACTAATATTTTACACTAAAAAAATAAAATAATTTTTTTTGATAAACTTAACACTACAAGCAAAAAATGGGAGGGGTCGGGCACCACTAGCCTAATGACTCAATATAACAATAATAATAACTAGGCTTGTTTACGTCACACGTTGGGCGAAACGGAGCAAACACTAATGTAAAACAACCGTTATTTGAAAATGAAATATGTTGTTTAGAAATCTAAACCGTCAGAATCGGTTTAGTTTATCATCGTTCCGTTTTACAATGCCAAATAAATACTCTATTTTAATTTTTGAATAGAATTTCGGTTTTAACAAAACTTATACCAATATGTCGAGTGAAAAAAATTAACGAACGTAATTTATTAAAGAAATATCAAATTAATTGATAAAGAATATATGATTTAATAAAATTATTAAAAACAAAAAATAAATGATAAAGGAAATATGTTTTTAAAAAGGTAAAAAATATAAATGTGGTAAATTTTAAAAGTAAATATAGTAATAAACTATCAAAAAGAATACCAAATAAATACTCTATTTTAATTTTTGAATACTACTTCAAAAAATATAGCAAATAAATACTCTATTTTAATTTTTGAATACAACTTCGTTTTTAACAAAACTTATACCATAAATTTGAAGGAAAAAAATTGACGAACGTAATTTATTAGAAATATCAAATTAATTGAAAAAGAAAATATGATTTAACAAAATTATTAAAAACAAAAAATATTTGATAAAGAAAATATGTTTTAAAAAAAATAAAAATATGGTAAAAACTAAAAGTAAATATAATAATAAACTATTATAGCACTAAATAATAAATATTAAAAAGCTATATATTATTATAAAATAAAATCATTATTCATGTTCATTTATCAGTTATTAATAATAATTAAATAATAAAAATCATAATAAAAATAGGAATAACGATATTTTTACATTTCTACAATAACAAAAAAACATTTAATTCGTTTGTTATAGTTTTGCATTCAACCATACGAAACACTCTCCAACCGCTAGGAATGAAAAATAAGAACGATGTTTTTGTATAAACTATATGCGATATGGATTATATTTCAATAATAAAAGGAAAAAAAAGAACAAAAATGAGTTAAATGCGGTGGCCCCTTTTTTCTGGTTTTGGTAGCCGGGGATGTTTAATGCTTGTTAGGAGCTTCTCTGCCTATTAAATATCTAGCCAACACATTCTTACCTTCTCCCTCCTTATTCACCGGCCGGCATCTCTTGTTTTTCACCTTCATGGAGCATGAAAGTGTAGCTACGATATTGGCCTGGTTCACTCAGATATCTTAAAACCTGTTAGGGTTTTAATCTGATTGAGCCGTGCCAATATCTTAGTATACTTTCATTCTTATCTCTAAAATTCCGAGCGTCTCTATACCAAGGTTTGATCTCCTTTTTCGACTTTTTCGATGTGTGTCATATGTATAGATTCTTGTTGCCTACTTCTGTTATCTCTTATATATAATTAAGTCCTTTACTAAAGTGTTTTTCTGTTATTTAGGGTTTTCTTTTATGTTGTGATTGTTCTAAATGCTACTTGAGAAACCGATTCAGGATGTTTTGGTGTTGAATGAAAATAAATAGTAAGCAAGTTAATTAATTTCCATCTCATTTTTTTAACCTAGTGAGAGAAGTTCAGAAATCATACCAGTAAGGCTTGAACTTGTCATGGTGATTTTCAAATTGCACTCACCAAATTTTAGATTTTATTAAAGTTGTTTTGGTGTTAACTACCCCTAACCCTAAATTCCTTAGAACCTTTTATGACATGAATCATGTCTTATTAAGTTATTATAAGTGTACATAAAGAAATGAACATGCCTCTCTTTTAAGGGTTCAAGATTGTTGTAAAAAATCTAAATTTCCTAACGTTTAATTAGTTTATGAGCCTAAGCTTCTCATACTTTCTAAGCACTAAATTTAGCTGTTTGGTTTATAACTATAAATTACAATTATTATAAATTGAACAATATAGTGAGATGAGAATGAAAATAGCTAAATTTCTAATCCCACCTCTTTGTGGGTTTGGAATACCTATATTTTTATGAGTTTAATATTATGAGTTTAATATCCGGTAATTAAAACCCAAACCAACCAACATAAATTCTCAATTTAAGAATGAAAGTGGTTCCTGTATTCATATTATAAACCAATTAATTAAAATTACTTAAATCTTTGGGATTTTTTTTAAATCCTACATGTTTAATATAATTATATATCTACTTTACAGCTTACAAGCTTTTTTTTGGTTCTAAGAATGAATTATAATTATTATTGTAATATATATGTAAGTATGAAATCTCATTATAATATGAGTCTAACATAGGTTTATTAACTTTACATAATTCGAAATAACTAGAAAAAAGAAAATAGAAGTGCATAAATATCATATATTATGTTATGAAATAAATGAGAATGAAAAGAGAAATGGAAATTATATATATAGGGGAAGGTTTATTTGAGAAAAAATTTAATGTGAGAAGAAAAAGAAGAAAAGGGCATAATGATAAAATATTAAATAGTTTATAACTACTCTCGTTAATTATGTTATCTCTCATTAATAAAGCAAAAAAACATTTTATCCTACACATTTCAAAATTTATCCTACATATATCTTACACTTAATGAAATTTACCCTACGCATATCTAAATTTATCATACACATTTAAGAATTTATCCTACACATACTAAAATTTATCCTACACAAGTCGAAAATTGTCCTTCACCTAAATTATTTTATCTTGAAAAAGTATATATTTAACAAGGAGTTACAAGTTTAATTAGTTAGCTAATTAATTACAATTAGAAATTTACCTATATGCCCTTATTAATAATATTAAATGCACATATTAAATGCAGTAAAATAGAGCATTTCTATTGGTTTAAAACTTATTCTTTTTATTCTTATAAAATTTTTCTTCTCATTTGAACTCTGCACTATATATATATATATATATATATATATATATATAGGTAAAGAGTAAAATACAAATGCGCTTATCGTACGATACGTACGCGATCATCCCAGCCGTTCGATCATGTGCAGATCTGGTGCGAATTCAATACATATCGCATGTGAAAAAATGGTTAGCATGAGGTAGTGTGGAAAATGGCATGGGGTGTGTAGATGGACAAAATTGCATGTGGAAGATTTGAATATCGCATGTGAAAAAATGGCATGGGGTAATGTGAAAAATGGCATGGGGTGTGTAGAATCGCATGTGGAAGATTGAATATCGCATGTGAAAAAATGGCTAGCATGGGGTAATGTGAAAAATAGCATGGGGTGTGTAGAATTGCATATGGAAAATTCAATATCGCATGTGAAAAAATGGCATGGGGTAATGTGAAAAATGGCATGGGGCGTGTAGAATCGCATGTGGAAAATTGAATATCGCATGTGAAAAAATGGCTAGCATGGGGTAATGTGAAAAATGGCATGGGGTGTGTAGAATCGCATGTGGAAAATTTAATATCGCATGTGAAAAATCTTTGTGTGTGTTACTGTTCATCTTCTTCGATTGTTGGTCGATCATTGTCAGTCTTCTTCCGTTTGACCCTTACAACTCCCAAATTAGTAGTTCTTATTATCGATATCGCACTAAAAGGAACGAAGGGAGGTTTGGGAAGAAGATTTTCATGTTTTTGAAATTGATTTAGGGTTTGATTTTGAACTATCATCGGTCAATTACAGAGATTTATGACCTCGCAATGACGTTTAACCTTCCTGGTATGATTTAGATTAAAATGATTAATTTAATCATTTAAATTAGTTTCGCTCGCGTTTGATCGATTGAAGATCGTACGGCTGAGGGCATCGCGTACATAATGTAGGATAAGAGGTATTGTACGTTAACTGGCCTCTATATATATATATGTAAAGGTTCCTGTAAAAAAGACCAAAAGTGTGAGAAGTACAAGAAAAAATCTACACCATTAGATCTTTGATCTAATAGTTTAGATTAATAGGGACCAAATTATAAAATTTGTTTTATTTTTTTTGGACTGAATTGAAAATTATAGGGGTAATAAAGTCTTTATATCCATTCAAAATAGTAAACTGTAAATCAAAATCCCTACAATTTCGATCTCTCTCTCCAATCGCTCGAACAGATGCTCTCTCTCTCTCTACAATTTCGATCTATCTCTCTCCATCGCACTGGAGCGGCGGCGGCAGTGGTGGTGCGGATCGGCAGTGGTGGTGCCGGAAGTGGCAATGGTGGTGGTCGTGCGATCTCTCTCTCTACATCGAACGAACATATGATCTCTCTCTCTACACGACAGCGGCGGCGGAGCGGCAGTGGTGGTGCCGGAAGTGGAGAAGATGATACAGAGGTGTTATATTCTTTACTGACACGTCGCTCACCGGTGGGGGGGCTCGAACTCCATGTGTCGTCAACTCATGCCCCCAACCCAAGCCCCACCATACCCCACGGTCTAAGTAAATCTACAAGGATCTTGTTTAAACGAACTTAATTGTTAATTAAACATTAACATTGTCACTCTACTACAAGCAGAGAAAGAAGAACTTTGGTTCTCACCTTCGATGATTGTTTGAATTCATTTAGGTTAAATATTGCATGGTATATGCCGATTGTCAATGTTTCTTTCCCAGTAGAAATTGCACATTATTTACGAATTCTATATTTGCTTCATGGATTGCCAATGATGAGATGAAGTGGAAGTGGCTGTGATTATTTGTTTTATAAAATGCCGTAGTACCTAACACACACTTCAGAATACAGATAAAGTTCATGTCAAAGCATCAAAAATGTATCATGCACATAGAAAGCTAACTAAATTTAGTTAGGATGAGTAATTAGTAAACTATAAATTCATATATTCCATTAGCCCCTCACACATGTCAGAAACTAGGGATGACAAGAACCTAAATCTAACGAGAAAATATGAAAGTGCCCAAACTATTTTGGACGAGAATCCGAGTATGTGATTTATTTTAACAGATTTCATATGTTTTGGGACAAGTATGATATATATCAGGTGCTACTCGCACGACTATCTAACATGTTTACACACATCAAAACTGAATATGTGAATATATTTATATTACTAAAAATATAATATATACTATGTTGAAGTTGTTATAATCTTGAAATTATTAAAAGAGTTTATTAAAATTATATAGTTTTAGAAGTGTATTTAAAGTGCTTTTTTTAATCTCATATTGGTTTTAAGTTGAACTTAAGACCGAGTTTCTGGTTATGCGCGTTCCAACATGACCATAAATGGGTATATCAGATATCCGCATGTATAATCGCAAACCCGATTTTCAGGCATTATTAAAGGTTACTCAACTAGCATGTGATACGATCTTATAACCGGCTATATATCCTTCTAGGATTACCAAATTATAGTCGTCTCATACCTAGGGAGGTCAATCTTGTCGGGTTGGCAAGTCAAAATGTGCAACCCGACCCATACTATTATTAGCTTTCGACTCTAACTCGTATGTGTTAAACGGGTCGTGTTCGCGGGTTGGCGGGTTCAACCCGACCCGAACCCGAAAATTGTGTCATGCATATGAACCTGAACCCGACCCGAATTCTCAGGCTGACCCGAACCCGACCCATTCAACCCCCGAAATTTTTTATTTTTTTAATTTTTTCAGCAAATTAATATATTAAAATTAACATCTACTTCAAAAAAAACACAAATTTAAATAATAAAATTACATTAAAATCATAAAATATTATGTCAATTTCCCTTTTTAAGTTATATTTATGACATAAAATTACACACCTAACCAAATTATGACATAAAACATATTGTAAAAATATAATTTTAATATAAATGGGTTAAACGGGTCAACTCGCCAACCCGACCTTGTTGACCCAAACCTAACCCGTTTAGGTAAACGGGTTCGCGTGTTTCAATCTGAAACAGACCCGAACCTGACCCGTTTAGGTAAACGGGTTCGCGTGTTTCAACCTGAAACTGACCCGAACTCGTTTAGACTAAACCCAAACCCGTAAATTTCGTGTTAGGTTCGTGTCGTGTCGTGTCTTTAGGTCGTGTCAGAAATTCACACCCCTACTCGTATACATAAATTCATGTTAACCAAACACGACCCCTTTAACCTATTATTTGTAAATAAGTCATACACGTTAACACGTTAAAAGTAGGTTGTTCGGATGCAAGCGGTTTATCATTAACGTGTTTAACGATTCAGTGTGAGTGTTAAAAATAGATAATAAAGTGATACAAAACCAACATTATTATAAGTAACTATATAATACTGTAACACCTCGTAAAAATCGTGTCCAACGATGTGTTGACACGTGTAATAAACCCTAATAAAGTCAAACGTTGACTATGAGGACTAATTTCGTCAAAATCGAAAACCTTGATTATAGAAGGACTGAAAGTGTCAACATGCTTAAGCTAAGCCTCTGAGTGACCTTATACGGTGTCCGTATTCTCAAATGAGCCACTTGTTGGACGAGAGGAGTCGTTTGCATAATTATTTGAAAGTTTGCGCAACGAAGGGTTAAAAGTGTCAACATGTTAATTCTTACCTCTGAGTGACCTTTTAACGAACCGAGAGCTGCATGATGTTTGAACATACTCTCGAGAATGCCTAATATTGGCCGTTCAAGGCTTTTATGCCAATAAGTAATGTTACAAAAAAGTTTACAAGATGCAAGGGTTAAACGTGTCAACATGTTAATTCTTACCTCTGAGTGACCTTTTAACGAACCCGGGACTTCGTAATGTTTTATTATACTCTCAAGAATATATGATAAAAGTTTCACGAGGTTTCGATATCGTTATGTGTTATTTACGCAAATTCCCAAAAATAAGGGTTAAAAGCGTCAACAAGACGAAACTTGTGTTTTCGGTGATCGTTTAACGAAACCGGACCTAACGGTGTTTGTTTATACTCTCTAGATCATCTACAAACCAACTAGAAGGGTTAAATGTGCCTAAAATGAAAGATACATTGCATTAGAAGGTACATGGACTGAAAGTGACAAGTTTAAAACTTGTTTACAGAATTCTACCTGCAGCTGCAGGTTCTTCTTTCCTTGGCCTCCAAACAACTTCCATTCACTCTAACTCGAAAACCATGGATCATTGATGGTTTTAAACACCTAGTTTTACACCTGGAATAATCTTAGGAGGTCCATGACACATGGCATGATAAAAAAACACCTCCTTCAAGTATAAATAGAGGCCTTATGTTGCCTCAAAACCTTGCACATTCACAATTTCACTCTCATCTCTCTAGCTTGAGTTTTCTTGAGCATTCTGGAGGTTCCTGATAAAAAAGGAAGCTCATTCTAGTAGAAAAGATTGCTAGGACCCTTTGTAAGTGTCCCTAGCCACTCTTAGTTCAGTTTTAGGGGTTAAATGCCCAAAGTCAAAGTTATCGTAAAATAACCTTGACCTTCGGTTAAAACCCAAATGGTCCAGCCATTGTTCGAGGCGAATATGGCTATGTGACCATAATTAGGTAGGTGTTAATCCTTAAAAGGGCACCTCCTAATTTTCTCGTTTTCTTAGTTAATTGTAGGGTCAAACTATTTAGTTAAAAAGTCAAACTAGTCAAGTTTTTAAATAAAAGTATAATCTCATAAAACAAAAGGTATAAACCATATTTTATCACTTAAATAACTTGGTAAATAATATTAGAACATGTCTAAACATGTTCAACCCGACAATTCTGAGTTTAGGGTCGGTTCGCAACCGAAAGTCGCAAAATCTTGACATTTGCTTTGACTTTCAGTTCTGACGCAATTAAGCTTAATTCTTCTATGTTTTAAGCTTCCTTTAGGACCATCTTATGTTGTAATATAACCCTCCGAGGTTATATTACCTGGTCATTAGTATTCTGAATTATATGCTAGTTCCTGTTATTATGCTTATAAATGCCCATTTTGCCCTTTTGATATAAAAATGAAATTTTTGAATATGTGAGCATACTAATAGGTTAAGTACTGATATGTAAGCATGTCTAAATTAATTTGACATGATTCTCTGGTCTCAAAACGATGTTATGCACGATATCGTAAAATTGAATTTTTTATTGTTTACATTATGCTTTTGTGCATAATATTTGTTTAAACATAGAATTTGACCCAAGACTCATTACCTACTGTTACGATATCATTTTTAGGAATTTTTGGAATGTTGGGTCAGATTTGATACTGACCATAACATAGAGTTCTTGTATAAATTCCTTAATTGACGATAATGCCCTTTTGACTAATAAAATGTGATTTACATGTGATTAGCATGCCAAACCTTTTTCTACTGACTTGATATGAAAAATGAAATATATTTTAAGCATACAAGGCTGATCAAAATCTCAGAATCACATAAACATCTTAAATATCGTCAATCATCGATTTTTACGCTAATTAGGTGCATAGTATGGTTTAAAACCATAATTAGCACCCAAGACTTGTTACCTACTGAATTTATAAATAATTTTTAATACTTTTACAATAGGTATAAGTCATGAACTAAGACTTCCAATTATGTCCTTAAAATCAGTAGGTAACATGACCAAAATACCCTTTCAGGGCATAGTTTAGCCATAAATGGTAAACCACACATATGAATGATAACCTACTATTTTAACATCATAAAATAAATATTTTTACTGAATGTTTTAGAGCAGAATATCAGTTTACTTTAAAACCTCTTTTATAAATATTAAAAGGACCAAAATGCCCATACGGGACTTAATTTGGTTTTAAATACTTTTTGGGCATATATGTTAAACATCCTACTGATGTATTAACGTATTTTAAGCATAATAACATAAGGGACTTGTATATGGTTCATTTGGTTGCCCGTTACGCATTTATGCCTTCGGATCGGTTTTTGTAACTAGTTTACGTAAGTTTGCCGAAACGGGTTTAACCTTATCGTTTTTGCTTCAAAATCCAGAATGTACTTAGTTTACCCATATTATACAAGTTTTCATACTTGTTGGGTCTAAATAACATTCTATTCCGGTCATCGCTTAATCTAGCGTATCATACCGCTTTAGATACTTTAAGCTAGTCGGTCTAAGTCTACAACTTAAATAAGACCGTTAGCATTCTGAATTGGTTATATATTACCATCACTCCAGACTAGAGCCACCCGGTAAAAGCTACCTGCATTTAGATAGATTGGATACGACTGAGTTATTTTGCTGTGAATCAAGTATTAGCTCAGGTAAATACTTTTAACTTATTTTTCGTTATACGGGCTTGGGATACGGTATTATAATAACACCGCTTGGTCGGGTATGAAATCATTTAATTGGATTGTGATTAATAAATTTGCATAACCCGTTCTAATCTGTTTTGTTTGATAACATAAACATTGGGGGTTAATACGACCGTGTCCTGGATATCCTCGGCTCATTTCAGTTGAAAATGGCCACGACCTATGCACGGGGTGTAGGCATACACCTGACAGATGCAAATGCTAAATAACCCACATGTTGGGGATAACTCCTTTGTGGGTTCTATAAGTGGTGAGTCGGTTAATCATGACCGGCTTCCAAACCGGGCATATGTATGACAAACATGTAAAACTGTATACAAGATTTTATTAAAGATTGTCTCAAGTTACAAATGGTTTGTGCCTTGTGCGCTTAAATCAATTTTCATAAACTCTTTTCAAAAGAGTCAGTTAATTGTATTTACAAGTGAAAACTGACGTATTTTCCAAAGATTAAGTGACAGGTACTACTCGTAATAGGCTGGGAGTTGCTCGGCGTCGAAATAGAGGATCTTGCAAATCCTTAAAGATGCCTTAAAGTCTGCTAAACTTCATTTTATACATTCTGTAAAGATCCACCTGTGGATTTGATATTACAGGCTCGTCTATGATAAATACTTTGATATTTTCAGACATTTGGGTTTGTAATAATATTTTATATTCTAAGATTTCCGCTGTGCTATTCTGTGTATATTTGACTATGACGATATCAATCTTACGTCACGATACTCCCCACCGGGCCCACCGGTAATACGTGGAAATATCGGGGTGTGACAAATACTAACATCAAAGTCATTTAAAGTACGAAATCCAACCCACAAAGTACTGAAATTGAGAACTTGAGATTAGTGAAGAATTAGGATATTTGGAACCTGATTCGTCACGTAGTAACATGAATGGAAGGCTATACCGCCCCCCTCCTTGGTTGATGGTGGTTGGCGTTGGTTGAACCACGATTACCATGACCCTCTCATTTGATGATTTTGAGACAAAAATATATTAAAATAATAAAGGGGATGGTGGTTTGGATCATGACCACACTCTTAGAGTAATGATTTTGGATGATGGATTAGAGGTGGATGGCATGACGCCTATGTGGAGAGCACACCCTTTACCCTAGAACCAGCATAGAAATATCGAGAATTTTCTTGAAAAACTTGAAAATTGAATTGGAAATCACAAGTGCATCCATCAAAAAAATTTACAATAATATTATACAAGGAAAAATTGATATAAATAATTTAAAATCAGCAGAGAAAATACATAATATGAATATGTTTTTTTTTTTGGAAAAATACGATAAAACTTAAAAATGGATTGGAAAAAAAGGGAAAAAACACAAATAAAGTTTAATCAAAAAAATATTAAACGGGTAAACAGGTCAATCCGTTTTTATAGGGTCAATCTGAACCAGACATGTTTTTAAAACTAATCAATCTGAACACGAGCCATTTCTTAAATGAGTCGTGTTAGTTGACCCAAAACCTATTTTTTAGTGTTGTATTGGGTAAGGTGAACTTAAGATCAAGTTTCGCTCGATGCATGTTTCAACAAGACTATAAATGGACATACTGGATACTTGTAGGTGTAACTAGGTGATGTCCCGCCTGCGTTGCGGGAGGATGACCGAATAATTGTCAACCAATTAAAAAAACAGTACTATAGTTTTCCTAGAAAGAAAAAGTAAAAAGAGTGTTAAGCAACTTCTTGACACGATTTTTAGCTGGGGGCAAAGTTGAGGGAAAAACCGAATTTTTTTCTCAAGGGTAAAATCATAATTTTACCTAGGGAAAACCATATTTTTATTTGGCACTGGGGGCAAAAACGTAATTTTGAATTGAGAGTGATATCGTAATTTTGAATCGAGGGGAAAATCGTAAATTTTAGCTGGGGGCAAAAGCATAATTTTACTTTGAACTGGGGGCAAAGACGTAAACTGGGGGCAAAACCGTAATTTTAAAGTGGGTATAAAATAATCAACTGGTGTAAAATCGTAATTTTGAGCCGGGGGGACAAATTTTATTTTGAGCTGGGGGGAAAACGTAATTTTTGTTGAGGGTAAAAGCGTTATTTTTTTTACCGATGGCGAATTCGTATTTTTTAGATCGGGGCAAAAGGGTAAATGTATTTTGAAGTTGGGGCATAACCGTGTTTTTTTAACAAAGGGCAAAAACGTAATTTTAAAGTGGGTAAAAAATATTAAACTGGTTGCTCCAATGGGTATTGCCCTCCGCCCATTTGAACCAATGGCAGAGAAAAACTACTCAGGGGCAAAGACGTAATTTTGAAGCGGGTAAAAAATAATAAACTGGTTTGTCCAATGGTGTATTGCCGGCCACCCATTTCGACCAATGACAGAGAAACACTATTCCATGTCATGGTAAATGTAGATATCCCTTTTTTAGTTATAGATAACTACCATATGCTAAATTAAAAAAAAAAAAAACCCTACACCATGTTAGTGCCGACATTTTTGGCCAATAACCAAAGAAAGCTATTCCCCTCCACGTAAATGTATATGTAGGAAACTAGGTGTTGCCCCGCCCGCGTTGCGAGGCGATAGCCGAATAATTCTTATCCAATTAAAAAAGCAGTAAAATAGTTTCGCAAGAAAGAAAAAGTAAAAAGAGTGTTAGGCAGCTCCTTGACACGATTTTTAGCTGGGGGCGAAGTCATATTTTTATTTTTAGTTGGGGGAAAAATCAATTTTTTTAAATCAATTATTTTTCCCGAGGGTAAAATCCTAATTTTTAGCTAGGGGAAAACCATATTTTTCTTTTGCACTGGGGGCAAAAAACCGTAATTTTGAATTGAGGGTGATATCGTAATTTTGAACCGAGGGAAAATCGTAAATTTTAGCTGGAGACAAAAGCATAACTTTATTTTGAACTGGGAACAAAGATGTAATTTTAAACTGGGGAAAAACCGTAATTTTAAGTGAGTATAAAATAATAAACTGGTGTAAAATCGTAATTTTGAGCCGGGGGGAAAACAAAATTTTATTTTGAACTGGGGCGAAAACGTAATTTTGGCTGAGGGTAAAAGCGTAATTTTTTTTACCGAGGGCGAAATCGTATTTTCGGTTTAGCTGGGTGTAAAGTCATATTTTTATTTTGAACTGGGGAAAATCATAATTTTGAACCGAGTGTAAAATGGTAATTTTGAGGTAGGGGAAAACCATATTTTTATTTTTAGCTCGGGGTAAAAAAATAATTTTAAACTGAGAGTGAAATCGTAATTTTGAACCGAGGGAAAAATCGTATTTTTCAGCGGGGGCAAAAGCATAATTTTATTTTGAACTGGGGGTGAAGACGTAATTTTAAACTGGGGGGAAACCATAATTTTAAAGCGGGTATAAAATAAAAAGCTGAGGGTAAAATCGTAATTTTTGAACCGATGGCAAAAATGTAATTTTGAGCTGCTGGCAAAAAGGTTATTATATTTTTTAGTTGGGAGAAAAGCGTAATTTTAAACTGGGTGCAAAACCGTAATTTAAAAATGGATATAAAATAATAAAACAGTTGGTCTAATAGAGGAGAGGCGGCCGCCTATTTCGACCAATAGCAAGGAAACACTATTCCCTGCCATGGTCTTTGTATATGTAAGATAATGGTGAACCCGATGATCGGGTAATAAGTAATGGTTATTATCATTAATATGAGACTAGGATTACCACGTATATATAAACTCTATCTTGTTAATAAATTTAATTATTATTATTATTGTCACACCCCTAATTTCCACGTGTCACCGGTGGGCCCGGTGGGGAGTATAGTGACGTAGTTGGCATCATCATAGACAAACAACACAATATAATAATGCACAGCGGAAGCAAAGATAGATTCATTTCAACTTTAATAAAATGTAATATTAAATATCACTGATAGTTGAAACGGATCCACAGGATGATCAAAATAAAATAAGATATTGTTCAACAGTTTTATTGTCATCCAAGCTTGCGAGACTTATTGTGGACGCTCTAGAAGACAGCCAGCCTATTACGTGTAGTACCTGCACTTAACCTTTTGGGAAAATACGTCAGTTTACACTGGTAAATACAATTTAACTGACTCATTTTGAAAAGATTAAAAATTGATTTAAATGCACATGGCATAAAATATTTTTTATAACTTGGGATAATTATGCAATATAATCTTGTAAGGGATTTACATGTTACTCCGCGTTCAGTAGCCCGATCCGTAGACCGGGTTAAAGATTAATAGACACACCACAATATAGAGTTATACACTGACGGGTGTACGCCTACACCCCGTGCTCAGGTCGTGGCCATCTCGTAAGATGATGCCAAGGATATCCGGGACATGGTCATTAACCCCCCAAAGGCTTTAAGCAATAATACACCTTCAAAACAGGGCATCTCAATGAATTTAACCACTATTCGATTAAAGAATTCAATGCGGGACCAAGCGGTATATTATATATCGTACCCCAAGCCCGTATAGGGAAAATAAGTTAAAAGTATTTACCTTGGTAAGTATGAATCACAATTAGCAAGTGAAGGTAGCTTTTACTGGGTCTCCTATTGTGGAACAAAGGTTTATAATAACCCATTAGATTCCTAACGGGTCTTTATTTAAGCCTAAGCTTAGACCGGTTAGTTTTAAGGACGATACGGTTCAAGCGCACGATTAAGCGAAGACCGGATAGAATGTGATTTAGACCCGACAAGTTTGAATACTTGTATAATTTGGGTATGCTAAATACATTCTGGATTTTGAGACAAAAATGATAATGTTTGACCCGTTTCGGTCAATTTATGCAAACTAGTTACATAACCGAACCGAACGCTAAAAGAGCGTTACGGGTAACCATAAGAGTCATATGCAAGTTCCCTAAGATAATATGTCTTAAATATGTCATAATATCAGCAAGTTATGTCCTATTATGCCCCGAATGAATTTAAACTCAATTTATGCCTTATAAGGGCATTTTGGTCATTTAAAAGATTATAAAAGAGTTAACTTGGAAATCTGAGTTACAGGTCTGATTTATACAGTAAATATACTTAATTTGACATATTATAACAGTAGGGTATGACCCATATATGGAACTTATCATTTAAAATCGAACTATGCACCTTAGGGGTATTTTGGTAATTTCACAAGGGCTTAAACGGTCAAAACTGGAAACCTGAGTTCAAAAACTTATACTTACTGTTATTTTATAAAAATATGTTAAAAACATCAGTAGGTATAACCCTTATACGCTTAATATGGTTATAGTACATACTATGCGTTAAAAATGCTTTAAAAAGCGATTTAGAGCCGTTTCCGGGTTTTCAAAGGAAAGCTGATATTTTTATTTTTCCAGAATGCTCAAAATATTTTATTTAACAAATAAAATCAGTAGAAAAAGGTTTGGGGTCAAAAAGATTTATAAAACTCATTTTATGGCTTAAAAGGTCAAAACCGGTATTAACCGAATTAAACTTAGAGGCCTATGATACGATCAGCCAAAAATTAAATAAAAATCTTCAAAAATCCCAAAATATTATATAACATCAGTTGGTAAAAAGTTTGGTATCAAAAAGTGGGCTTAAATAGGTTATATGCTATTTATGCCGTTTATTCAACATAAAGCTTTAGATTTACGATATCGGGCATAACTCTAAATCTGGACCTCTAGCTGATATCAAATTTTCGGTGCAAGTTTATAAATCAGTAATAAAGGTTTCTACTCTTTCACTTTTCCAAAAATCACGTTTTATAGCAAAAAGGGCAAAATAGTCATATTTAAGCATAAACCGGTAACATGCATATGAATCGGACAAGTGTTGAATCAAGTTGTAAAATCTCAGAGAGTTGCACATAATTAAAAATGGTCCAAAATAAGCTCTAAGGCAGATCTCAAACATGCATGCACGGATCCGAATCGAGAGTCAAAGAAAAAGTCATTTTAGGAGACTTTCGGTTCCGATCCGGGTTCAAACTGAAAATTTGTCGAGTTGATCATGATGAAACATGTTCTTACATTATTTACAAAGTTATTTTGACGATCAAACAGGTTGCATGTGATCTACACTGTTAATTATGTTAAATTTTGCAAAACCCCATTCTGTTGACTTTTTAGGAAAAGCTTTGACTCGACAATTATCAAGCTTAGAGTGGGAATCTGAAAATACCCTTTTAAGGGTTTGTTACCCACATAAATACCTACGTGTAGGTACTTTCAATTCGAGAAAAGACTGAGAAATTTCCGTTTAATCTCAAAGTCAAACTTAAATCACGGTGGTTTGACTTTTGATTAAATAACTAAGCTAGAACGAATTAGAGAGGGTTAGGAATACTTACAACAGCCTTAATTACGATTATGGATCATTAGAAAGCCTGAGCTTGATCAGAGATCTTCAGAATTGTGAATGTAAGTGAAGTATCAAATAAAATTACTTCCTTTATATAGTTTTCAGGTCTCCACAGGATTATGACACTTGTCGTAAGGGGTAATCTGATCAAAACAAGTGTCCAAAGGCCTGATAATTCTGTGGGCAAGCCCCTAGTATCGATTTGGTGGAATTAGAAATCAGTTTGTACATGAAAACAACAAGAAACAGGCTGTTACCAGCTGTTTGCACGTCTGCTGAACTCATGCGGCCCGCTTAGAGAACCCAGGCAAGTCATGCGGGCCGCCTGGATGTCTATAACAACAACAGCAGCTTTTATTTATGACAAAATGGTCCCTGCAAGTCTTTAACGACATTTAAGGCACGTTCAAGGCCCGTTATCCTCATTTTAAGGTTCCACCATGATATTTAAATATAGGGGACCTGAAACATGTTCAAAAACATGTCGGACAATGGTTCGTTTGGCCGTATGGTCACGATATGCGTCGAATTACGACGAAACACGGACGGATGCTAAAAACGAACCAAACGACGCGACGAAAGGGATTTTATCAAGGCGATCACTAAAATAAAATATTTTAGTGCTTACATAAATTTTTGGGTGTCCGGGGATATTCAGAATGTGAGATATGCGCAAAAGTGCAAACTTGTGCACTTTTTGACACTTTTAGTCCCTGCATGACCTTAAAGTTTATTTTTGCGCACTAAACACCTCTAAGCCTGAATATAAGCTATAGAAATGATAATTAGGGCATGTTTAACTCATGGACACTTTCCGGAAGGTCCGTTACCATATGAATCGACATACTTGTACAGTTTGACGCAAATAGTCCTTAAATTGCGTAAAGTAGCGCGAAATGCCGTTTGATGTTATTCAAGCCTTCCATGACCCATATTTATCCTTACCAAGCATATACTTAAATATTAATACGCTCTCGATCGCTTAGATGGTCACCGAAAGGCATAGATTCAAAATTTGACGCTTTAGGCCCCTCTATTGCGCAAACTTGCGCATTACAACATTTAATAGCATTGAAGCCTCATCTAATCCATATTAGACATTCTTGAAAGTATTATTAAACATCACGATGCTTCGGGTTCGCTAAAAGGTCATTCAGAGGTATAATTAAACATATTGACACTTTTAGCCCCTCTAACTTGCAAAGTTGCGCGTAACTTTACTTATAAGCATAAAAACCTTAGATGGCCATCATTTGGCATTCCCGAGAGTATAATTACATACTATTAAGCTCCCGGTTTGTTAGAAGGTCACTCAGAGGTAAGAATTAACATGTTGACGCTTTTAATCCCTTTATTGCGCAAACTTTCAATTAATTACGCAAACGACTACACTTATTCATCAAGTGGCACATTTGAGAATATAAACATCGTGAGAGGTTATTTGGAAACTTATTTTAGGTATGCTAACACTCCCAGTCCTTTTATTATCAAAGTTTTCGATTTTTCGAAAATTTAGTCCCTTAAATTCAACATTGGACTTTATTAGGGTTTATTACACGTGTCAATATATCATTGGACGTGATTTTACGAGGTGTTACATCCTCACCCCCTTAAAAGAAATCTCGACCTCGAGATTTGCTAAAATGCTGGAAGTACCTTTTGTCACATAACGGACTTAACTTCTATAGCATATCTGGAGTCTCTCCAAGCTCCCAATTTGACCTCTATATAATAGGTTCATGCATCCTTTTTGAGGTTTCTTATCCTGGCGATCCGCGTTCGATACAGGTTTATCATTATATCACAAGTCCGCCAACCGTTATGTGATAGTGCTTCTTGACTTATTGGCGAACATATCCTTTAATCCTTAGGGTGTAATACATTGCGAGCTCCACCAAGCTCCTTAGATAGGTTTTAGCTCATAAGTTATTTTATCTCGATATATTCGATTACTTTGAACGATTTCATATATTCAGAGCTTACTAGCCTGACAATTAACTGATTGGCACACCTTTCCAGGGTGATATCTTTTGTTGAACCTTATTTCTTAACAAGAACATAGGAGGTTTGTTATTTCCATGAATCCTTGATTCTCTGCCGAATACTAACAACTTATAGATGGTTATGGAATTGCCCGATCTTATTCGTTGTTTCGAAGGCAACTTTCAGGTCCTGATAATTGGACTTACCAATTTTCTGTCTAACAATAGATGGTTAACATCCCATTTATACAAGGTCTCCCAAGGAGCAGCCTTGATACTTATATAACAACTATTATAGAAAAGCTGATCTTAAGGTGAGATGGTTATTCCAATCACTGCTTAAAACTAATCTTAAGGGATAGCTAATCCCTTTAGTCAGTCGAATAAATCGACGATCCTGGGCGGCTGATGGAAATTCTCAATTGTTGCCTAATTAGGGTTGCGGTAATCAATGCATAAGCAAAATGAACCGTCTTTCTTAATTAACTATATCGAATTCTTAGAATATAGGGTTAGGCTATATGAATCCTCTATTTTAAAACTTACTTAATCAGGGTTTCGATTTATCCAATGATGGTACTAGCCGTCTTGGAGATTTCATATTGATACAGCCCTAAATGGGGATATAAATCTTAACTCTACTAGCCTCTCCGGAGGTATCAGGGTATTCTTAGGAGAAGATGATCAAGATACTAGGAGGTTATAGAGACTTTCCTTATCTTAGGCTCCAGTTTATCCATCATTGCTTGAGTCAAATAAATGACACATTCATGTTATAAGTCCACGAATTTCTTAATCGGGAACATTTGCATGAAAACTTCCATTCTGGACATCTTCTTTGAATACCATTAGTTGACTTTAGTACCATATGACTATTAGAATATCCTTGTGGTTCCATGCATTAAACCTCCATACTGATCAGGCATGGAAGCAATCTATGGAACTTATTAAGATACATCAATCCTCATATGGCGCTTTTATCATACTGTCTGGTTTCGCAATCGATAGAGATCAAGGAGATGTCAACTATATATGCTGACGCACTCCTTCTAGATAGAGGATACTTCTAGAATTACATAATTAGAGATTTCTAACAGGAGCAGAAGAAATGGTTCTTATAATTTTGCCTGTAAGTTTTACCTTACACTTAATATCTGGGGTTCTTACGGTAAAATTTCTAGAAGTTTGCTAAGCTTAAAATCTTATGAGAGACTTAGCAGTTCCTGAATCCAAACGTAACCCTTAACCAAAAGAGTCACAATGAGGGTTTATCTGGCGTCATTATTAATGTGAACTGCCTCTAATTATTCATCAGGAAGGTTAAACGCCTCCATTATTAATCCTTTTAAACTTAGCTATAAGATTTTTGACAATTTGTAGGGCAGTTTCGACCTTGACTGGTTATTCCTTAATCTATAAAACGTGAGTAGCTGAGGTGGATCCATAATGGAATCATAGTAAGCAGGCTTTGAAACCTTAATGTGCCCTCTTATTGCCGATGCTAAATCATAATATATATATATATATATAGTGCTTTATGCTTAAATTCTAGGTTAATCGAATAAGAGCACTATTTCAACCAATGAATCAATGTTTGCAACCTACTGCCGATAGTTTATAGCTCTTATGGGGGTCGGAAAATTCTTATTCCATCTTTTCCACTTCGCAAAGCGGATACCAGGTTTTTCTAATAAGGCCCTTAAAATTTGGACTATCCCACACTGTATAAGGGGACTCCATTATTGTCCTCACAATTCAAGGGTATTACTACTGAATAATTGTGACGCACACCTTACCGTGTGCTTTCCAGTATAACCACTGTTATACCTAATGGTTTCTACTTCTTTCAACAATTCCTTGCAATCAATGGTCCCTTTTAACTATTGAAGTCTCTTGACTTCCAAGAGACGAAGTACTTTTTAAGTACATCCTAAAAGAATGGGCTCCTTGCCACATAGGATTTTATTTGGGTCATTCTCCGCATATGGAGTATGAATAAAACTCTTATTTTGAGTAGCGACATGTGTTTTAGAGTAAACAACATTTGGCTTCTTGAATCATCTCATGTGTTTTCTTATATCCTTTCTAACAACTGCGCTAACTTCGGTTTTGGAGATTAGCTCCTTTAACATTGAGGTTCACTCTTGATGCATCGTTAACATTTTTTCGCATCTCTAGCATTGCGACTGTTGTTTGTCTTATACGAGTTTTCCATACTCGAATCTTTTGGTATTAAATACCAAATGTAACAATTCACTGTGTGCATTTCAACAGCCAGTCATTGATCTGATGACTCATCATACATTAACCATGGTATTATTAAACCATATAAACATTCCTAAGGAGTGTTATTTGATTGTACATCGATCGTATTCAGCCTAAGACACAAAAGAATCATTAATGGCCTTTAGGGTTTTAACCGAGTCCATTACCCTTTTAACAGGGGATCAAAATGTCCCAACTGTCTTTTGCATATAGATGATTTTAGATAGCTCGAAGGCTTGCCATACAGGCTTTCTAAAATATGAAACATTAGTCCGTCAGGAAGGACATAAATAATCATATGTCACGAAGACCTTGTTGCATAGGACGTTATAAGATATGACAACAAATGCCTGTCATAGAGGGCATTAATTTATAAACCGCGATCTTATTTAGATTAGGGGTTTTAAGATTTGAATCTAGTTCTTCACCGTTGGACAGGGAGTTGTCGTCGTCTTGAAAGGCGATTTATTTTGGCACATAGGCAAATCCTAGGACATCATTAATGGATGTTTACATATATACATATCTGTATATATATAATTATCATCATTGAGTATACCAGTCATGCTCTTATCTATCTCATAGACTTTAAGGCTTGGGCATTGCCCATCACCTTCGTCGACGTACCTTAATGGTCATATTTGACAATGTCTCTAATGGACAATCTAATATATAACCCGTGGGTGATATAGATCTTATCGGTGATTCAGGATAACGCCACGAAGGGTAGTACAATAAACACACTTATATATAGGAAGTACCAGCAGCGTATCCACCATGTGTTTATTGTATTACTCTAGTTTCGTTATCTAAATCACCGTCAAGATGCATATAATCATAACCATTGAGTCGGATAGTACTTCTTGAAATCTTCTTATGACGTTAGGAAGGCCCAAGATTGTACTTCAAATATCCTATAAAATAATATGATCATCGTATCAGATGATATTAGTCATGATCGCACTGATCATATAGACTGTTAGGGTTGGGTATAACCCACCACTTTGAACAGGGGATCATAAAGTCCACCACTAACTTTGTCCTATCTCAAAATAGAACCAAGTATAGCCCATAGGCTTTTCATCACTAGGAATGTTAATATTATGGTGACCGTACTGATGATACTGGTCAGGATCGCATTGATCATATAGACTATGGGATTTGGGCATAGCTCACCCCCTTGGGCAAAGAATTATAAAAGATTACAATTGCCTTGCACTATTGGACAATATATTATATCCTGTAGGCAAAATATCACTAAGGGATGTTAAATAACATGATCATCATATTAGATGATATTAGTCATGATCGCATTGATCTTATAGACTATTATGTTTGGACCTAGTCCAATATTTTTAGACAGGGAGTCGTAGACCACAACCGTCGTGTTGTCTTATTGGGCAACAAGTTTAGCCCGTAGGCACTTCATCACTAACGGATGTTTATAATATGATCATTTTATAGGATGACATAAGCCATGATTCCTAATTGCTAGGCTAGGCAAGAGAATTTGAAGAATCCAATATAAGGATGACTGTTGTGATTTTTCGAATCACATTTGTTAAGAGTGCTAACACGTTCTTAGGTGTTAACAAGGACCTGAATCCCTTGAGTAGATTTCACCATCTTGGCCACGAAGGCTAGGTCTCACCTTTAAGATTCTTCTTTTTTTTTTTTTTTTTAAAATGCATACTGACAGGGAAGGAAGGATATTTATTTTATTCAGGATTTTTGTCATAAACCCTAATTTATAAGTTAATAATAGCACAAATGGCCTAGTCGCGTAGACCAGTTAGATTTTTAAGCCATGATTTCAGAGAATCGTGGCATTAAGGTTTGAATCAAAGTTCATTACCTTTTCCTGACAGGGAGCGGTAGGCTACCACTGCCTTTAGTCTTATAGGACATTAACTGTAGCCCGTAGGCACTTCCCTTATAAGGGATGTTTATTACGGGTTTGCCCCTTAGAGAAATTCATTAATCATGGTAAGCAGAGACCATATTTGGTTAATTTTTCAATCATACTTAAGATTTCTATAATAATTTATCCTAATTATAAAACAATAACAGTTTTATTTGTGGCACAAAAGGCCTAGTCACATGGACAATTTAATTTATAAGTTATGATTTTAGAGAATCAAAACATGAAGGTTTGAACCAAGTTCATTACCTTTCTCTGACAGGGAGTTATCGCTACCACTGTCTTTTGGCTCATATGGAAATAAGCAGGGCCCTTAGGCACTATATTACCACGTATGGTAAAAGTATGATCATCTTAATTGATGACCTAAACCCATGATTCAGAGATCATAAGATTGGGTTAGGAATCTTTAGAAAGATCCTTTTATAAAAAGTGACGTGTGTGATTTTAATGGATCATGTCTGCCAGGAGTGTTAACATGTTTTCAGATGTTAACAGGGATAAGAATCTTTTAAACAAGTCTTACCATCTTGGCCCGGTCTTATAATTGACCTGAAGGCTAGGTTTCACTCTTAAGATTCTTAGTTTATAATTAACGCAGAACAATTTTAAATTGAAATGTTAATAAGGATCTGAATCTAAATTGAGGAACTGCCATCTTGGCCGGGTCTTAATATGACACGAGGCTAGGCCTTGTCCTTTTAGATTTTGCCATTTTATTATAATGGTAGATCTTGCAAAAGGAATGTTATTTTAATTTATTTCATATATTATATTCATATATATTGAATAAATGAAATTTGATAAAGCATTCCAATGATTCTAAAAATACTGAATTGCCCAAAAAGGGACTTAAAAGAAATGATGTTGTCTTCAAAGAGACTGAAAGATAAAAATGTCCTTACAAGGACTTACTAAGGAAACGAACTTCAGCAAAATGAGTTTCTTCTTTATTTCATTTCTGAATGCCTTCTTATCGGTTGTACATTAATCCTAGTCGCAATACGAAGCTCGGCCTTTCCTGGGCTTCAAATGGGGAGAAATTTCACTACATCTCCTTGCTTGGCGACATGCTAAAACATATATAATTGAAAGTAACAATCCTCTGAATAGAGTCGAGAGTATTCCTATGTTAAATCTAGACTCGGAAGGTCAAAGAATGTGCTATCGTGTCATTGAGATTAAACACAAAAAACTAGTGTTTAATTCACTCAATGTTGGCTCTGATACCAACCTGTCACACCCCTAATTTCCACGTGTCACCGGTGGGCCCGGTGGGGAGTATAGTGACGTAGTCGGCATCATCATAGACAAACAACACAATATAATAATGCACAGCGGAAGCAAAGATAGATTCATTTCAACTTTAATAAAATGTAATATTAAATATCACTGATAGTTGAAACGGATCCACAGGCGGATCAAAATAAAATAAGATATTGTTCAACAGTTTTATTGTCATCCAAGCTTGCGAGACTTATTGTGGACGCTCTAGAAGACAGCCAGCCTATTACGTGTAGTACCTGCACTTAACCTTTTGGGAAAATACGTCAGTTTACACTGGTAAATACAATTTAACTGACTCATTTTGAAAAGATTAAAAATTGAGTTAAATGCACATGGCATAAAATATTTTTTATAACTTGGGATAATTATGCAATATAATCTTGTAAGGGATTTACATGTTACTCCGCGTTCAGTAGCCCGATCCATAGACCGGGTTAAAGATTAATAGACACACCACAATATAGAGTTATACACTGACGAGTGTACGCCTACACCCCGTGCTCAGGTCGTGGCCATCTCGTAAGATGATGCCAAGGATATCCGGGACATGGTCATTAACCCCCCAAAGGCTTTAAGCAATAAGACACCTTCAAAACAGGGCATCTCAATGAATTTAACCACTATTCGATTAAAGAATTCAATGCCGGACCAAGCGGTATATTATATATCGTACCCCAAGCCCGTATAGGGAAAATAAGTTAAAAGTATTTACCTTGGTAAGTATGAATCACAATTAGCAAGTGAAGGTAGCTTTTACTGGGTCTCCTATTCTGGAACAAATGTTTATAATAACCCATTAGATTCCTAACGGGTCTTTATTTAAGCTTAAGCTTAGACCGGTTAGTTTTAAGGACGATACGGTTCAAGCGCACGATTAAGCGAAGACCGGATAGAATGTGATTTAGACCCGACAAGTTTGAATACTTGTATAATTTGGGTATGCTAAATACATTCTGGATTTTGAGACAAAAATGATAATGTTTGACCCGTTTCGGTCAATTTATGCAAACTAGTTACATAACCGAACCGAACGCTAAAAGAGCGTTACGGGTAACCATAAGAGTCATATGCAAGTTCCCTGAGATAATATGTCTTAAATATGTCATAATATCAGCAAGTTATGTCCTATTATGCCCCGAATGAATTTAAACTCAATTTATGCCTTATAAGGGCATTTTGGTCATTTAAAAGATTATAAAAGAGTTAACTTGGAAATCTGAGTTACAGGTCTGATTTATACAGTAAATATACTTAATTTGACATATTATAACAGTAGGGTATGACCCATATATGGAACTTATCATTTAAAATCGAACTATGCACCTTAGGGGTATTTTGGTAATTTCACAAGGGCTTAAACGGTCAAAACTGGAAACCTGAGTTCAAAAACTTATACTTACTGTTATTTTATAAAAATATGTTAAAAACATCAGTAGGTATAACCCTTATACGCTTAATATGGTTATAGTACATATTATGCGTTAAAAATGCTTTAAAAAGCGATTTAGAGCCGTTTCCGGGTTTTCAAAGGAAAGCTGATATTTTTATTTTTCCAGAATGCTCAAAATATTTTATTTAACAAATAAAATCAGTACAAAAAGGTTTGGGGTCAAAAAGATTTATAAAACTCATTTTATGGCTTAAAAGGTCAAAACCGGTATTAACCGAATTAAACTTAGAGGCCTATGATACGATCAGCCAAAAATTAAATAAAAATCTTCAAAAATCCCAAAATATTATATAACATCAGTTGGTAAAAAGTTTGGTATCAAAAAGTGGGCTTAAATAGGTTATATGCTATTTATGCCGTTTATTCAACATAAAGCTTTAGATTTACGATATCGGGCATAACTCTAAATCTGGACCTCCAGCTGATATCAAATTTTCGGTGCAAGTTTATAAATCAGTAATAAAGGTTTCTACTCTTTCACTTTTCCAAAAATCACGTTTTATAGCAAAAAGGGCAAAATAGTCATATTTAAGCATAAACCGGTAACATGCATATGAATCGGACAAGTGTTGAATCAAGTTGTAAAATCTCAGAGAGTTGCACATAATTAAAAATGGTCCAAAATAAGCTCTAAGGCAGATCTCAAACATGCATGCACGGATCCGAATCGAGAGTCAAAGAAAAAGTCATTTTAGGAGACTTTCGGTTCCGATCCGGGTTCAAACTGAAAATTTGTCGAGTTGATCATGATGAAACATGTTCTTACATTATTTACAAAGTTATTTTGACGATCAAACAGGTTGCATGTGATCTACACTGTTAATTATGCTAAATTTTGCAAAACCCCATTCTGTTGACTTTTTAGGAAAAGCTTTGACTCGACAATTATCAAGCTTAGAGTGGGAATCTGAAAATACCCTTTTAAGGGTTTGTTACCCACATAAATACCTACGTGTAGGTACTTTCAATTCGAGAAAAGACTGAGAAATTTCCGTTTAATCTCAAAGTCAAACTTAAATCACGGTGGTTTGACTTTTGATTAAATAACTAAGCTAGAACGAATTAGAGAGGGTTAGGAATACTTACAACAACCTTAATTACGATTATGGATCATTAGAAAGCCTGAGCTTGATCAGAGATCTTCAGAATTGTGAATGTAAGTGAAGTATCAAATAAAATTACTTCCTTTATATAGTTTTCAGGTCTCCGCAGGATTATGACACTTGTCGTAAGGGGTAATCTGATCAAAACAAGTGTCCAAAGGCCTGATAATTCTGTGGGCAAGCCCCTAGTATCGATTTGGTGGAATTAGAAATCAGTCTGTACATGAAAACAGCAAGAAACAGGCTGTTACCAGCTGTTTGCACGTCTGCTGAACTCATGCGGCCCGCTTAGAGAACCCAGGCAAGTCATGCGGGCCACCTGGATGTCTATAACAGCAACAGCAGCTTTTATTTATGACAGAAATGGTCCCTGCAAGTCTTTAACGACATTTAAGGCACGTTCAAGGCCCGTTATCCTCATTTTAAGGTTCCACCATGATATTTAAATATAGGGGACCCGAAACATGTTCAAAAACATGTCGGACAACGGTTCGTTTGGCCGTATGGTCACGATATGCGTCGAATTACGACGAAACACGGACGGATGCTAAAAACGAACCAAACGACGCGACGAAAGGGATTTTATCAAGGCGATCACTAAAATAAAATATTTTAGTGCTTACATAAATTTTTGGGTGTCCGGGGATATTCAGAATGTGAGATATGCGCAAAAGTGCAAACTTGTGCACTTTTTGACACTTTTAGTCCCTGCATGACCTTAAAGTTTATTTTTGCGCATTAAACACCTCTAAGCCTGAATATAAGCTATAGAAATGATAATTAGGGCATGTTTAACTCATGGACACTTTCCGGAAGGTCCGTTACCATATGAATCGACATACTTTTACAGTTTGACGCAAATAGTCCTTAAATTGCGTAAAGTAGCGCGAAATGCCGTTTGATGTTATTCAAGCCTTCCATGACCCATATTTATCCTTACCAAGCATATACCTAAATATTAATACGCTCTCGATCGCTTAGATGGTCACCGAAAGGCATAGATTCAAAAGTTGACGCTTTAGGCCCCTCTATTGCGCAAACTTGCGCATTACAACATTTAATAGCATTGAAGCCTCATCTAATCCATATTAGACATTCTTGAAAGTATTATTAAACATCACGATGCTTCGGGTTCGCTAAAAGGTCATTCAGAGGTATAATTAAACATATTGACACTTTTAGCCCCTCTAACTTGCAAAGTTGCGCGTAACTTTACTTATAGGCATAAAAACCTTAGATGGCCATCATTTGGCATTCCCGAGAGTATAATTAAATATTATTAAGCTCCCGGTTTGTTAGAAGGTCACTCAGAGGTAAGAATTAACATGTTGACGCTTTTAATCCCTTTATTGCGCAAACTTTCAATTAATTACGCAAACGACTACACTTATTCATCAAGTGGCACATTTGCGAATATAAACATCATGAGAGGTTATTAGGAAACTTATTTTAGGTATGCTAACACTCCCAGTCCTTTTATTATCAAAGTTTTCGATTTTTCGAAAATTTAGTCCCTTAAATTCAGCATTGGACTTTATTAGGGTTTATTACACGTGTCACTATATCATTGGACGTGATTTTACGAGGTGTTACAATTATTAAGTAAGAAATCTGTGTATTACAGTGGTTTAATAAATATTATTTTATATATTAAATAATAAAAAAATATATCTTTATGAACTCCGTATATTGTACGGGTTAAATAAATGTAATTTTAAATATCAAATAATAAAAAAATTTATATCTTTGTCTATTACATAGATTAAGTAAATGTAATTTTGTATACTAAATACTAAAAGCGTTGTATCTTTAAAAAACCCGTGTATAACCGGTTGAATAAATCTACCAAATAATAAAAAAATTACATCCTTAAAAACCCCTATATCAAATAATAAAAAAGTTATATATTTAAAAACCATGTGTATTACACAGATTAAATAAATGTAATTTCGTATACTAAATACTAAAAACGTCGTATCTCTAAAAAACCTGTGTATAATTGGGTTGAATAAATCTACCAAATAATAAAAAAATTACATCCTTAAAACCCCGTATATTACACGTGTTGAATAGATTTAAAAAAAGTTATATCTTTAAAAACCATGTGTATTACACAGATTAAATAAATGTAATTTTGTTTATTAAATATTAAAAACGTCGTATCTTTAAAAACCCGTGTATAGTCGGGTTGAAAAATCTACAAAATAAAAAAAATTATATCCTTAAAGACCCCGTGTATTACACGTGTTGAATAAATCTAATTTTATATAGCAAATGATAAAAGTTATATTTTTAAAAACTTCGTGTATTACACGGGTTATATAAATGTAACTTTGTATAGTAAATAATAAAAAAGTTATATTTTTAAAACCCCGCGTTTTACATGAATTGTATAAATATAATTTTGTATACCAAATAATAAAAAAGTTATATTTTTAATAAATTAGGATAACATTTAATATTAATTTATTATTTATATATTTAATATAAGATAAGTAGGAAATAGAGATATTTATTTTAAAAATATACTAGGTTATAACCCCGTGTATTACACGGGGTTGAATAAATAAATTTTATATACTAAATAATAAAACAATATATCTTTAAAACCTCATTTTTTCTGAACGGTAGATCAATTGGATTTCCAACTTACTCCAAAAGGCCAGCATATGCTGTTTAAACCCCTCACCTCAAGTTCGAATCCCCCCCCAGAGGTGCTCTCCCATATTTATATAATTTGCACTTAGTAGGAATCGAACCTGAGACCTCCCCAGGAGGAAACCACTTAGTGGAAAACCCCCTATTGCATGGGTTTAATAAATATAATTATTCCATATATAAATTTGCAACTTTCTTGTGCATCATGACTTGTACACCATGCTTGGGGAGTTTTTCAAAAAAAAAAAAAAAAAAACTTGATTTTCCACTTTCAACCTTAAAGTTTTTCCTTTTACATTTTAACCCATTTAAAAATTTTACTTTTAACTCAAACTTTTTTATCTTTTGTAATTTAACACAACACTTTATTATTTACAACTTTAGCCCCTCCATACTTTTATCTTTCGCAAGTTTTTTGTTTTACGTTTCGTTCTAAGTTTTACAAGTTAACATGTCGTAGTGTGCATGTGAGGTTCAACGTTTTTGCCCTATTTTTTTTATATTTGACAGACCCGTCGCAACACGTCCATTTTTTCCCTTTTGAAAACTTCCATGCAACGGGCGGGTCCTAGATCGACTAAGTTATTATTTTGTACATTTTACGTTTCTGGTTAATTTCTTCGCATTAAGACACTATAACTGGTGTGCGTGGTTCAACGATTTTAGTCTCCTTTTCGTTCAGTGTAATTTTTTTTACCATTTTATCTATTTTATTTTTACGATGTTGAGAGTCGATGTCGTTGTGTCATTGGTGCTACTTGGCACGGTTTTACGAACGTTTTTAACCTATTAATTTTTTACTAATATTTTGTTTTGGTTTACCCCTATACTTCCTTTACTTAAAAACTATTTTTTACGTGCATATTTTATGTACAGATAAGTATAAATATGATTTGTTCTACATTCCGACGTAAATTTTTTTATAGACGAGTCAGGTCAAATATAATACGTTTTCGTTTAAAGAAACCATTTTTACGTGCATATTTTTATGTACGTTTTGGTATAAATTCAAGTTCTTCTACGTTTCGACGTACACTTTTTTAGGAAATGATTCAGGTCAAATATAATATGTTTTCATGTTTATTTTATGTATGTTTAGTAAAGTTTTTTTTTGAACCGAGTGGAGTCAAATTATGGTTTCTTTTTCTCCCTTTTTTCCGAAAGCTCTAATTAATACCTTTCGATTACATGTGCATATTTTCCTTCATACCCGTTACGTTTTCTATGTATGAGTTGAATCACATATAATACGTTATGATTGTTCGATATGAATTCCATTTACTTTACGTTTGATCCAATCACAATGCTTATACATGTTACACTGAGTTCAACTGGATACGCCGAAATGTGTGTTTTCATATGATTAATGCATCATATAACGTTTGGACTAGTCCATTCAATGTTTACGATGTACCCGCGCCGCAACGCGGGCAGGTCTTAACCCTAATTTTATATATTAAATAATAAAAAGTTATATCTATAAGAACCATATTGTACGGGTTGAATAAATGTAATTTTATATACCAAATAAAAAATTTATATATTTAAAACCACGTGTATTACGCGGGTTGAATAAATATAGTATTGTTTACCAAATAATAAAATAATACATCTTTAAAAAACCTCATTTATTATACGGGTTGAATAAATGTAATTTTATATACCAAACAATAAAAAATTACATCTTTAAAAATATGCGCATTACACGGTTTGAATAAATGTAATTTTCTGTACTAAATAATAAAAAATATATATCCTTAAAAAAAACCGTGTATTATACGAATTGAATAAATCTAATTTTATATATCAAATAACAAAAAAATTATATCTTAAAAAACCTCATCTGTTTCATGGGTCAAGTAAATATAATTTTGTATAGTGAAAATAAAAATATTTAATATATTAATACAAAGTTTGGTTTTCGTGATAAAAATAGATTATTCTGTTGTTGCAAAATTTGTTAACGAAGTCTCAATAAATTTAACCCTTTATTTAAAACTCCGTAAATGTATAAATGATAAATAATATTAGTCCATTTTGCTCCCTGTGGTTTGGTCGTTTTAACGGTTTTGTCCCAATCCTTTAAAAATAGCCATTTTACTCCCTGATCTATCAAGCTTATCACGATTTCACTCTCTGCCCCAAACGGAATCCAATTTTAAACGTTAAAAACTGTTAGGTTTCAGTCTAGGTATTGGTCTAATTATGGTCATAGTTGTCCATCGTGTGTTATGAAAGTGACGATTTTTAACGTTTAAAATGGATTTTGTTTGGGACGGGGCGTGAAATCGTGATGGGTTTCATAGACTAAGGAGTAAAATGGCTATTTTTAAAAGATTGGAGCAAAACCATTAAAACGATAAACTACAGGGAGCAAAATAGAAGTTAACTCTAAATAATATTATAAATGAGAAGGAGATTAAACTTAATAATAATTATTAATTATCCATCAGATATTAAACTAATAATATTTAGTAGGGGGGTTATCTATAATTAATTAGAAGAAATTAAATTAAAATAATAATTATCTATAAGAGATGGCCTAATATGATGACAAGTGTCCCTAAAGTGGTTTATTTTATTATATAGTACTAGCGGTAAGACCCGTGTGCAAACACGGGTTGTTTCTTAGAAAACCATGCATAATACATATTGATAGAACAAATAGATACATGTATAGATATTGTACCAAAATGTGTTATCTATTATAGCTAAAAGACAACTATAAGTACATATAAAAGATGTTTAACAAACTTAATAAAAGTTGTCTAAAAGATGTCTAACAAAATCATTAGCACGTTCTCTTCTCGTTTTCTTCTCTTCTTTTTCTCTAATTTCTCTCTCTGCAATTATAATGAAAGAAGGGGTATAATGGTGTCTTAAGATAAGTAAAGTTTTATACATAATACATCGATTTTCCACCATGCTCTAGCTATTCACATCTCAAATTAACCAATTTATACCATCACCTAAGTATGCAACTCGTAGTTTCATCCATATCAGCCCCTTTTTATTAGCATCTAAGAATACCAATATCTGAAAGTGAAACATGAAATACTAAAAAATGGTAAACAATTTGTAACGAATTGCAAACAATCTAATGATCATAACCATGATATTTACCTTTTCTCTTCACTTTTTCCGGCCGTCATTATGCGATTAAGACCAAATCTGAGGTAACTAATCTTGGTTGATCTGTAATTAAAAAAAAACATTGTTGGGCTTGGAGAAAACAGTGGTTCAAACCACTGTTGGGTAATTTTTATTGGGTTTATTGAGTTAAAACAATGTTTTGTGCAGAAAACAATGGTTAAAACCACTGTTAGGTTAAAACTGTGGTTGAAACCACTGTTAGGTTAAAACTATGGTTCAGTGGTTTCAACCATTGTTTTCTCCACAAAACACTGTTTTAGCCGAACAGTGGTTTCAACCACTGTTTTCTCCATAAAACACTGTTTAAACCCAATAAACCTAATAAAATATTACCCAACAGTAGTTTCAACCACTGTTTTCTCCAACCTCAATTTGATTACAACAGTGGTTTCAACCACTGTTTTCAAACATGGTCATTCGTGATTAAATACTTAAACTAAATTCAGATAAACATGGTCATTTGTCAGCGTGTCATCTTGAGAATTTTGCGAGAACTGAGAGAAGTTATGCTGAGATGAAATCCTCTGAGAAATTGATTGCTGTGACCGCTGCTGCTGCTGTGATGGTGCTTGGCTGAGCCTCAACGTTGAAGACATATCTGGCATACTACATGAGACACCTGATCTCCTTTTAACATGACATCGCCAAATCAAACACAAAGATTACACACATTAAAGTATAGTACTATAGTCATCTGAATACCAAGTCACAATCCTTCACATAACACAAGAATGAAATAAAAAGAAATCCTCTGAATATAACACACTGATGTGCACAAAATGCAACATATAAATTTCATCAATTGTGGCTTAAAACTAACCCTTTTTAGTACTAATGTTGGAAAAAGTGTGCTTTTGTCTTCCTTTTGTATTTTCAGGATTAAATGAGCTCAAAATAACAAAAGAAGAAAAAAGACAACAAAATCTAACATAAATACAAGAAAAGAAACAAAAGTGATATACCCGACCCCCCGACAGCATCTTCCCAAGCAAAACAAAGAAAACAGAAGACTGAACACGCCCCGTGCTCAACGAGCACGGGGCCGTGCCCAAGAAGCAGCAGAAAAGACAAACCTATAGAAGCTTCTACTGCCCACCACGGGGCCGTGCGCAGCAGACACGGGGGCGTGGTCAACTTACTGCAGGCGCATTTATTGTAATTGCGAATTACAATTAATGAAGAGAGAGAGTGTCAGATGGACATGGGGCCGTGCCCGAGCTTCTGTTCAGCCTATAAATAGGAGTGTTTGGAGCTCTTGCAACTCATCCCTTGCCACACCACCTCTCTCACACTTCACCCACCACCATCACAACACCATCATCCACCACCATCATCCATTGTCCATCATAGAGTGTGTGAGTCGTCTCGGGATCCAAGATTGATCGTAAGAGTTCTTGACAATCAAAGGCCATGTTTGCCTAAGTCTCTTACATCACTTGGTGAAGACAAGTGTTTAGTGTAATACTTTTTATTTTTAATCTTTTGCACTTTTTAATTGGTTTTGTATTAATGACTTTAATTACTAATTTCTTATGTTGAAGGTGATTCTTCCTTACCGTTTGTCCGTGGTGTCTTGGCATTATTTTACTGTCTATATAAAATAAAAGATTTTCACCATTCATATCTCCACGGTCTATATGGAGGTATGTTGGCTACCTGGTCGGGGGTTAAGGGAACGGTTTGGTAAGAGTCTTGCCATTGTTCAGTGTATAGATCCTGCAAAGGACCTGGGTCAAATTTAGTAGGACCTCCTTCAATACCCAAAGGTGTTGGATGGCGGGGGTCCAAACTCTTTGATCCCCTCATAAGTTAAACTACTATTAAAACTTTAACCCAGCTACTCAGGACTGTATCCCTGCTGACTTAGACTACTTAGCTGAGGGTAACGTCGCCTTCCAAAGAGGGGCCTACCACATTATGCATTAATAACTTAATTAATTATCTTTCAATAATCCGACCCTTTAGGATTGTATCCTTGCTGACTCAAACTACTGGGTTGAGGGTAACGTCACCTTCAAAAGAGGGGCCTACTACAATAACTAAGATAATCTCTTAAACAAGTGCAAAAGTGAGAAAATAATCAAAGGTTACACTACACACGAGTCGGATCCAAGTGATTCATCTTGTCTATCTGTTTTTATTTTTATTTTATTTTTCAGCATTTTAGTTAGTTTTATTTTCATAGTTTAAAAACCTTTTTCTAACTTTTTGATTTGATTAGACGTTGAGGATAAACCGGTACTAAAAGCTCTTGTGTCCTTGGACGACCTCGGTATCTTACCAACAATATACTACGTCCACGATGGGTGCACTTGCCCATATGTGTGTTTAGTGTTAGTAAATATCATGTTTTATAAATTTAAAACTTGGGCAAAAATTGTAAAAAGGGCTTAAAATATACATCTAAAATATATTACACCTAACACGCATCAAGTTTTTGGCGTCGTTGCCGGGGACACAAGGATTTTAAGAAAGTTAGGAATCAACGGCCTAATCATTTTTTCTATTTTTTTTTTATTTTTTTAGGATTTTCTTAATTTTTCAGCTTCTGCAGAGCTCAGCACGGGCCGTGCTTGGTCGGACACGGGCCATGCCCAGCAGTATCACTGGCAGTTTTTATTTTCCGAGTTACAGAGGGCTGAGCACGGGGCCGTGTCGGTGCAACACGGGGCCATGTCCAACTTTCCAGTAACAGGGATCCGGAAAACAATCGTTGTATCTCCGACCACGGGCCGTGTTCACTGAGCACGGGGCCGTGGTGAACTTTCTGACCAACGTTCTTTTCTGTTTTTATTGCAGGACTTGGAACCAAACGCCACATCTGAACCTTCTACGTAGTGTATGAGCTCTAGTTCTAATAAAGACATAAAAGAACCTCTAGAAGAACCCGAACGCTTTCTCAGAAAAAGACTTAAAGCTAAAAACCAAGAGAAAGTTTCGGGGGAACCACTTCCAATGGCGGACCAACGTACCCTCATGGATTACCTACGACCCACCGTAGGTAATCTCCGCGCCGCTATCAATGCACCGAATGTCGAAGCCAATAACTTCGAACTTCGGCCACATTTGATACAAATGCTTCAAAACTCCGCAACCTTCCATTGGCTTGCGGACGAGGATCCCCATCTACATATTACTAATTTCTTAGAAATATGTGATACCTTTCGGATCAATGGAGCATCCAATGACGCCATCCGCCTCTGAATGTTTCCTTTTTCACTAAAAGACCGAGCAAAAGCTTGGCTCAACGCCCTCCTAGTTGGATCGGTAAACACCTGGGATGAACTAGCCCAAAAATTTCTATATAAGTACTTCCCTCCCGCTAAAACGGCTAAATTAATGACTGAAATTAATACATATTCACAAGAGGACGAGGAATCCTTATATGAAACTTGGGAATGGTTCAAGGAGCTATTGCGAAAGTGTCCTCATCACGGTCTTGCGATATGGCAACAAGTATCCACTTTCTATAATGGGTTGTTGCCACACACAAGACAAACACTTGACTCTAGCTCCGGGGGACTTTTAGGTAACCGCCGCCCACATGAAATATACAATCAAATTGAGGAAATTGCTCAAAACAATTTTCAGTGGCACACTCCCCGAGGTAATAAATCTATTGCCCCGGGCGCCCATAAGGTTGATGAAAGCACTTCTTTACAAGACCAAATCGAGGCCCTTTCTTCAAAAATTAAAAAGTTAGAAATGGCAAAAATGGTCTCGTTATGGCCTGTGAAGGGTGTGGTGGGCCACATGAAAATTGGAGTTGTATGAAAGAAACAGACGATCAACCAGAATCGGTAAACTACATTGATAATAGACCTAGGCCGTCGGGTCCTCCAACGGGTACCTACAACCAAGGATGGCATAACCACCCCAACCTTGGTTGGAGAGAACCCGACAATAGTAGTAACCAACAAAACCCAAACCAACGAACAAACTTTCAACAACAAAGAAATGAGTCACAAAATTTTCCTCAACAACAAGGTGGACGAGAGAGGCTTGAAGATACCGTATCTCGCCTCATCTCCGACACTGAAAAGAAAAACTCGGATCGATTTCAACAATTGGAATCTAATTTTAGAAATCAACAAGCTAGTATACAAAACATTGAAAAACAATTAAATTAACTAGCCCAAAATTTCTCCGAGAGACCACAAGGCGCGTTACCAAGTAATACCGAAACAAACCCAAAAGCTCAAGTTCATCTCATAACATTAAGAAACCGTACCGTGGGTCCCGTGGAAGCTCCGCCGCCACCAACCGAGGAAAGCACAACCCCACCCCAACAAGATAAGGCTTCTCCTCTATTTCAAGAGCCCACCAAGGCTCATCCGGTTCCGTACCCTGGTAGGTTAATTCGCCAAAGACCAATGAGCAATTCGAAAAATTCGAAAGTCTACTAAAACAATTGCATGTTAATATTCCTTTCATAGAAGTCCTAACTCAAATGCCTAAATACTCAAAATTCATGAGGGACTTCCTCACACATAAAAGGAAAATTGAATCATTGCAATTAGTTAACCTAGGCGAAGAATGCTCCGCCCTCGTACTCAACAAACTTCCCCAAAAGAAGATTAATCCCGGAAGCTTCACAATTCCTTGCTCAATCGGGGATTCCCCCATTCGTAATGCACTAGCCGACCTTGGGGCTAGCATTAACCTCATGCCCGCATCAATGTTCAAACGACTCGGCCTATGAAAAACGAGCCCTACCAAGATGAGTATACAACTTGCTGATAGATCCGTCAAATACCCGCAAGGTGTCGCTGAAAATCTATGAAAGTCGACAATTTCGTCTACCCGACCGACTTTGTCATACTAGATATGGAAGAAGACACCGAAGTCCCCCTCATACTAGGGAGGCCATTTCTAGCCATCGCGCAAGCAGTGGTAGACATGAATGACGGAACACTCACTTTAAAATATGGGGATAAGGAAGTGAAGTTCGGGGTTGGGAAGAGAATAGAGGACGATGACCCGGTCAATTACATGAAGGTTATTGATTCGAGTTTGGATGATGCTCTCCGACGGTGCAACATGGGATGCAAAACATCCCGCTCGGAAAACATATAACCTCACCTTGGGTCTAGCCAAGGACCCTTATAAACGTGGCGCACCACGGAGGCATTCAGCGGAACTATCCTTAGTTTAGTTTAATCTTTTAGTTTAATTTTAATTTTCAGGAATAAAACACACCCGTGATGGTCAAGGATAACAAGGGAAACGAGAAACATAGCCCCATGCACGAAAACAGGGCCACCCGACAATAATTTCTTCATTACAGTAAGCTCAGCACGGGCCGTGTCCGCCCAACACGGCCCCGTGCTGCATACTCTGCAGAAAATTGCCCAGTTCAGGTAACTGGACACGGGCCGTGTTCGCTGAACACGCCCCCATGTCCAGGCTTCTGTTTCTTTTCTTTAATTTTTGTCGCTGGCACCTGAACACGGGGCCGTGCCCGGTCCCCACGAGGCCGTGTCCAGGATGCCAGTAACATAAAATTTTGCTTTTAACACCATTTTACACATTCAATCAACCTAAAAACTTATTTTTGGGACACATTGAGGACAATGTGTAATTTAAGTGTGGGGGGGGGGGATGCTAAAACCTTGAATTTTGCAAGTCCTAATAACAAGCCTTACACAAAACTCTATTGGAACCGCTAATCACCCCAAATTTTTTCAAAAATTTTCATTTTTTTTACTTGTCTAAGTTTAAGTTGGGAATTCAAGTTCTAACAAGGTTATATTTTTATAAGTTTACAACCGATTGCGTCGTGATAAAAAGAACCAACATAAGAAAATTATGAAAAGGCATGACAAACTTAGTTAAAATTTGATTATATATACTTGATCACATAAAAAACCCTTTCCCACAAAAGTGAGTTTTGAGCCTTTAACGAGCATACAAATACATATCTTTACACTAAATGCTCATTTTTCGTTTCTTGTGTGAATAGCCGCTTGGTTCGTACGACTCTAGAACTTGCCACAACAATACATTCACGGTCCTTACCAACTTAAACCCAAGTAAGTAAATGATGGAGGCATTAGGACTAACCCTTATTCTTTCTATACCATTATTTTTCATTTTTTTACCACCTACCCAAAATCCCCCTAGTTAACCCCTTTGAGCCTAAACCTTTTCATTTCTTAACCCAAAACCATCACCCTTTTTACCCACCTAAACCTTTTTATTTTTAACCCTTTTATTTTAGTAACAACATTCGGTTTTCTAATGACTCTTCCTTATTGAAAATATATATATATATATTGATGAAACCAAACAAACAAACAAGTTCATCAAAAATAACTTTGTTTGAAACAAGTGGTTCATCAAAATAAAATAAAAATGTGAAAAATAAAAAGTCTTTCAAAAAAAAAAAAAAACCGATGTTTGTTACGCTTTTCGCCATTTTTACTAACCACTAACCCAACCACCCACTTTTAGCCCAAGCCTAACCCTTCACCCAAAAAGTCCTCTTGATATTTACAAAGGTATAAAGTTAAAAAGGAGGAGGATTGATTGCTTGGCAAGCTTATGGTAGGAGTAAGTTCCATGCCGCTCTCGAGTGATACACTAAAAAAAAACACCTTCGGCCGAGTGTTGAGTGATTCCCCCGTGAGGTATGTGAACTTGTATATAAATGGAATTTTAAAGAGGTATGTTATGCCCTAATAAATAATTTATCTTATGAAACATTTTTAATAAATCATGACGAATAGGATTGTAAATAAATAAAAATAAAACCTAAATAATCTTGGAATTCCCGACACTCTATGACAAGCGCAAAAACCTTCTCTTCTACCCATTACATTTGGGAGTGAATAAAGTCACATTATAAAGAGTTTTGCTTGAGGACAACCAAAGATTCAAGTGTGGGGGTATTTGATGTGCACAAAATGCAACATATAAATTTCATCAATTGTGACTTAAAACTAACCCCTTTTAGTACTAATGTTGGAAAAAGTGTGATTTTGTCTTCCTTTTGTATTTTCAGGATTAAATGAGCTCAAAATAACAAAAGAAGCAAAAAGACAACAAAATCTAACATAAATACAAGAAAGGAAACAAAAGTGATATGCCGACCCCCCGACAGCATCTTCCCAAGCAAAACAAAAACAACAGAAGACTGAACACACCCCGTGCTCAGCAACCACGGTGCCGTGCCCAAGAAGCAGCAGAAAAGACAAACCTATAGAAGCTTCTACTGCCCACCACGGGGCCGTGCCCAGCGGACACAGGGGCGTGGTCAACTTGCTGCAGGCGCATTTATTGTAATTGCGAATTACAATTAATGAAGAGAGAGAGTGTCAGATGGACACGGGGCCGTGCCCGAGCTTCTGTTCAGCCTATAAATAGGAGTGTTTGGAGCTCTTGCAACTCATCCCTTGGCACACCACCTCTCTCACACTTCACCCACCACCCACCACCATCACAACACCATCATCCATTGTCCATCATAGAGTGTGTGAGTCGTCTCGGGATCCAAGATTGATCGTAAGAGTTCTTGACAATCAAAGGCCATGTTTGCCTAAGTCTCTTACATCACTTGGTGAAGATAAGTGTTTAGTGTAATACTTTTTATTTTTAATCTTTTCCACTTTTTAATTGGTTTTGTATTAATGACTTTAATTACTAGTTTCTTATGTTGAAGGTGATTCTTCCTTACCGTTTGTCTGTGGTGTCTTGGCATTATTTTACTGTCTATATAAAATAAAAGATTTTCACCATTCATATCTCCATGGTCTATATGGAGGTATGTTGGCTACCTGGTCGGGGGTTAAGGGAACGGTTTGGTAAGAGTCTTGCCATTGTTCAGTGTATAGATCCTGCAAAGGACCTGGGTCAAATTTAGTAGGACCTCCTTCAATACCCAAAGGTATTGGATGGCGGGGGTCCAAACTCTTTGATCCCCTCATAAGTTAAACTACTATTAAAACTTTAACCTAGCTACTTAGGACTGTATCCATGCTGACTCAGACTACTTAGCTGAGGGTAACGTCGCCTTCAAAAAAGGGGCCTACCACATTGTGCATTAATAACTTAATTAATTATCTTCCAATAATCCGACCCTTTAGGTACAATATCCTTGCTGACTCAAACTACTGGGTTGAGGGTAACGTCACCTTCAAAAGAGGGGCCTACTACAATAACTAAGATAATCTCTTAAACAAGTGCAAAAGTGCGAAAATAATCAAAGGTTACACTACACACGAGTCGGATCCAAGTGATTCATCTTGTCTATCTGTTTTTATTTTTATTTTATTTTTCAGCATTTTAGTTAGTTTTATTTTCATAGTTTAAAAACCTTTTTCTAACTTTTTGATTTGATTAGACGTTGAGGATAAACCGGTACTAAAAGCTCTTGTGTCCTTGGACGATCTCGGTATCTTACCAACACTATACTACGTCCACGATGAGTGCACTTGCCCATATGTGTGTTTAGTGTTAGTAAATATCGTGTTTTATAAATTTAAAACTTGGGTAAAAAGTGTAAAAAGGGCTTATAATATACATCTAAAATATATTACACCTAACACGCATCACACACCCACACAACACACACAGACTCAATTTCAAGTACTTCAAAATATCAGTTCTTCACACAAATACACAATTCTGCATTGAATTTGCACATAGTCTATATTGAGTTCAGTTCTTCACTAAACACACGTATTACGCTATGTAAAAGTCCATGCCAGATTATTATAATTGAGATTTAAGTTTTGCACAGGAATCCTATCCATATCAGGCACACATGTAAACACAACCAATTTGTTTTCTAAACATGTACACTTTTTATCGCTGAATCATCTAGATTTCAAACCAATAGGTAGTTAACAGTTATATATTACATTTAAATTAACTTTTCACCATAAGCATACAAAATATGTATTGAGTTCAATTCTTCACTAAAACACACTAATCAAGCTATTTAAAAGTCCATGTTAGTTTTACATTTGAGATTTCATTTTGCACAGGAATCCTATCCGTATCAGGTACACGCATAAACATAATCAGTCTGTTTTCTAAACATGTACAACTTTCATCACAGAATCGTCCAGTTCTTAAACAAATGCAGCTGCTACCAGTTATATATTACTTAAATTCAACTTTTCACCATAAGCATACAAAATCTACACTGAGTTCAGTTCTTCACTAATACACACGTATTAAGCTATTTAAAAGTCCATGTCAGTTTGTTACAAACGAAATTTAACTTTTGCACAGGAATCCTATCTGTATCAGGCATACATGTAAACATAATCAGTTTGTTTTCTAAACATGTACACTTTTCATCACAGAATCGTCTAGATTTCAAACAAATGTAGTTGCCAACAGTTATATATTAATTAAAACACATGTATTAAGCTATTTAAAAGTCAGTGTCAGTTTATTACAATTTAAATCTAAGTTTTGCACACGAATCCTATACGTTTCAGGCACATGCGTAAACATAATCAGTTTATTCTCTAAACATGAACACTTTTCATCACAGAATCATCTAGATTTCAAACAATTGCACCTGCTAAGTGTTAACATTTATATATCATTTTCAATTTCAACTATTCACTATAAGCTTACAAAATCGGCTTAAGGAAGACGATGATCTATCATCTACATCTCAAGTTCAGCATCAACATTTATTGTTTTCTTTTCATTTTTTTCGACATTATATCCTGAACCTGAATCAGATGTAGTATTTGTTTTTACCGGGACGGTATCGGGAACTGGAGGTTTTGTTTCATGTCGGCCACCGTTAGTAGATGAAGTTTTTTTGGTTGCTGCTTTCTTCTTACGAAACTCCTCTAGCTGTAGACGAAAAATAAGCATAATTCTTTAGAAACAACATCATCTTTTACATAGCATAGCCCCTCTTGTTCACTTATACACCATAGCATGTCTTGGCATTCAGACAAATGTTGCTTCAAAAGCGCTTTTTGTCGAAACTCAGCCTCAAAATACACTTTTTTACTGTAACCGATCCTGGTTTAGAATACTTTTCAACCTCCTCAAGATATCTATTATGTGAAAAAACCCATCTTCTTTCCCAAGATAACGATTCGGACTCAAATCTTCCAAAGGAGATTGAACCCGACCGCAATAGGTCCGCCTATCCAATTCAAAAAAAAAAAGAAAAATATCAGGATCTTCACATACCGTTGAACCATAATATATGAAAGCGTATATAAATAAACATAATTGATCCCTTTCATTCAATTCAACAACACAACTTTCTAAACAACACTTTATTTAGATCTGTTTTTAATAAGCAAGTGACTTTTGTATATTTCAAACCTTTGCATAATCATTAGACTATTATCTCCTACAAACAATATCAAGACTTGAATATAAATAGCAAGACAGATAAAGTGAAAGTAACTTTAATAAATAAATAAAATTAATTAATCATTAATATCACAGTATTATCGTTGTTATAAAATCTAATACAAAAATCTGCAATTAAACATTCATTGAATTTGATCTCCAATAAATATAGTTAAAAAATCATAAAAAGGGTTAGTAATTAACTGAATCAAATCCAAATGATGAAAAATCAGATCTAGTAGAAATAACCAACATAATTACCTGAAAATTCAAGCGAAACGATTCTTCAATTTCCCCTGCCATTAACTATAATCACTTCAAAGGGTTAGTAATTAGATGATAACTGATAAATAGGGTTAGTAATTAGATGATAACTGATAAATAAACATTGAGTTGTGTGGATCACTTACGATTAATGGAGGAGAAGACGGTTGATTGACGGATAGTCGTTATAAAAACTTACGCAATTCATCTCCACTGGTGTTGCTAGTCTGTGAAAGCCTTATCTTCTGAACAAAACCCTAGCTTCCAGCTGTTCTTGATTTGACCTAATCACCCCCTTTAGAAATTGTTGATTAGTATAGTACGTACACTGTTCAAATTGATACAAGTAAACCAATTTAATTCAAGCCGAGTTTAGAAGCATCTATCAGTTCATTGAGCTAAACATGTAAAAAAATGTTTAGTTGACCGAGCGGGCGAGCGGTCTATTTGAATTTAGGCAACCATATAGTAAATAAGACACTAGTTATAAAAGTTGAATTAACATAAGGTAATGTGTATAAGAGTAAATGAATATTGAATATCATGGTACAGCCTGATTTTGTGTCATATGATACAAGGATTCGAACGCGTATGTATGAATCAACAAACTGACAAGATTATACAAGTATGGCTATCAAGTATCACAATAAAAACATGGTTGAACATATTACCAGACATGCTAGTCGAGTGGAGTTTACTTCGTGAAATGTGTATCACTGTCAACTTGTTTAAACTTTAAGCAAAGACAATGTTGCCTACAACTTGTTAATGCATCCTCGGGCCTACCAACAATATTTAATACATGGGATTTGTATAAATATGTGTATCATATGCACATATCAATCCTTGTTCGATTTTGAGCTTTAAATCGCTTTCTAGAAGGTTATACGCGACTGATGCGTAAACGTAATCAGTTTAACGCAACAAACACTCCGGAATAGTGACATAGGCTTAACATACCTTAAATAACCCTCACATAACTTAGAAATAAGTTTTGGATGGTTTGGTGTGTCGAAAACAAGTTTATTCGATCGCAGGGACTATTTGCATCAAACTGCGAAAGTATGCCGATTCATACTATAACGAACATTCCGGAACATGATCATAAGTTAAACATACCCTAAATATCCTTTACATAGCTTAGAAATAGGCTTTGAAGGGTTCGGTATGCGAAAATAAACTTTTTGATCAACCAAGGACTAAAAGCGTCAAAAAGTGCATAAGTTTGCATTTTCGCGCATATCTTACGTTCTGAACATATCCGGACATCCAAATATTTTTGTAATCAATAAAATATTTTATTTTAGTGATTGGAATGCAAAAATACCCTTCGTCGCGCAATTTGGATCGTTTTCGCGTCCGTTTGAGTTTTCGTCGTAATTAACCAAACAACGCAACCGTACGACCAAACGAACCGACGTCCGAGATGTTTTTGAGCATATTTTATGTTCCCTATACTTTAACTTCATTGTAGAGCCTTGAAATGGGGTTAACGGGGCTTAAACGTGTCAAAAATGCATCAAAAACCAAGTTTTACACTTGCAGGGACTAAACTTGACAATCTGTCAAAGTTCCCTAGGAGGGGCGCTTGGTGTATGTCTACGCGGCCCACGACAACTTGCCAGACAGAAACATTGAATCTGGCCTTTTGAGCTGGTTTTGATGGTTTTGATCCTTGTTTTGCAATACCATTTGATGGTTTTCCAGTTCCCCATGTTTTGTAAACTATGGGTAACACTTGGATGGCTAGGATTAAAGCACGAATTGCGAGGAACGATCCTAACGGTTGTCCAAATTCTATAAATACCACCTTGATTCATTTGCTTTCCTCACATTTGATCTGATTTATACTCTAAGTTGAAGCCTTAGCTTCATACCTGAGTATTTTAGATCAAAGTCTTCATCGCTTGGACCTTTTATAAGTTTCTTTCATGCTTTTATGCGTTTTTAAGCACGAAAGTCAAACAGTGTTTGACTTTCTGCTTTGACCAGTCAATGGTCAACACAAAGTTCGTTTGAACTTCGCAACGTGAGCGTAATCACGATGGTCATAGTCCTTTGTGACTATACCTACTGATTATCACGTTATTTAGGCATAGTGACGAGTCATAGTTTTGGTCAAAATACGCGTTTATGCGTATTTTGCAACCAAACTATTCTTGGGTATCAAAACCCTTTGTTTTGATATCAAACTTGTTTTCTAACTTAGTTAAACATGTTTTGACATGTTTAGCTCGTCACTTTTAGTTTAGTACTTATATAGGGTCGTAAGATAAGCAGTCTAAACAAACGCTTAGACTTTCGAACCCGACCCGTTTGGTCGATCATTAGGATCCGACCAAACACATTTTGTGACCATAATTGTATAGGGAATAACCTTCTGAGGTTATACCTTATGGTCACTTCGTTTAGTTAGTTGTATTATAGGAAATTTATATGCCTTAGGAAAATGACCAAAATGCCCTTTTTACGCATAATTTCATTTTAAGCATATGTAACCTAAATTTTGATATCTAAACTGGTTAGGCAACATTATTAGACATATTAAGGCATATAATACTTGTCATAGGACTAGTTAGGCGGTCCAAACGCGCTTTACACGAACGACGCGTTAAAGTAGCGTAAGCTACCTAAACAGGTCGTAACGGGTCGTAAGCACTTAGGATAGGTTCCGTTTTAGAATGTAGGCTTTGTTAAACCATATTATATGAGTTCCAACACTCATTTGGTTTACAAGACCTCTTTCTATCTGATCTTCCGATTTAGGTCCGGTTTATTAACATAGTTACCTATATTAGGTGTCGATTGATTCCGGGATCCCTATAGCATTGCTTGGTTGTTATTCAGGACTTCTAAGCATTCTCAAATGAGTACATAGTTCCCCTCTTTTACCGTTTTAAACCATTTTGGGGTGATTCATATGTGCTAAACGATTTCGAGTTTTCTAAACAAATGCTATGGTTTATATTAAACTAATTTGAACTATTTGAACCATTGGAACTATTTGATCTATGTGAACTATTTGAGCTATTATACGATTGGGTTATGGAAGTGATTAGGTAACGGGGCAGGTGTAATGTGATAAAAGCATGGTGGATACGCCGCTGGTACTTCCTATATATAAGTGCTTTTAACACATTATACATCGTTGCGTTACCTAGATCACTTGGGCAAATGTTTTCAAAACGAAGTTACATTACAAGGTTTTTCTAACAATATAAACCATTCGAGTTTTATTACAAAAACGATTTACGATCTGGGTTTACATAAACAAATGTTTTGAGTTAAGATTTATGGCATCAAGGTTTTATAAACTATAACTAATCTGTTTTGACTTGGTTATTCAATTTACAATACAAACATTTTACAAAACTAGGTTTTCTAATATCAATTAACGAAGTTGTTCGAGTAATTTCAACATGTAAACGAGCCATGAATCTGACACTCACACAAAACCTATGTACTCGCTGGCATTTTTATGCTGACGTATTTTCACATATGTTTCAGGTACCACAGTTGATGATGTTTGATGATGATATTAATGCACGCTCACATAGGAATGGACGAGGCCTTAGTGACTTAATAACAATGAAAGACAATTGTTCATGTTTTGTTTCTGATTTTAAGACAATGTAATAAACTTAATTCAATAAAACAGAACTTCAATCCATGTGTTGTGAAACAATAATTCTGTTACGACACTCCCCGACGTTTCCGCCGCGGTCTGTTGTTTTAACGCGGTCGGGGTGTGACACTAGTGGCTTGCAAGTAAAAAGAACAAACTAATAAATCTGTAACCTTAAGAGGTTACTGCAAATTGTGGTATAAACCAACAGAGAGTAGCTGTAAGCTGGCATTTCTTACCACTTTTTTGACCATTTTTAGTTTCGGACTATCTGCAAACACGGATTTCAGCTTGTTTTGGTTTAACAACAGGTCTGCAACATAGTTGCAGTTGCAAGACTACTTAATGCAACTCTTGTTATTCCCACCTTTATGTTCAGTAGCGTGTGGAGAGACACGAGGTAATAACTCGTGTCTTTTGTTAATATTTTGATTATAAGGGGCTGTAGTGACGATTGAATTCTTTTATATTTTAGTCAATTTTCAGATATATATCAAGAGGACTTTTTTATTGATTACCTGAAACCCGATATCCGTATAGTGAAGGAATTGCCAAAGGAGTTAAAGTCACTGGAATCAGCTACTGTAATCAACAAACAATGCCAAACAATGTCAAAACAACAAACCCTAACTTCAAACTCATCATAACAACTTAACAAATTCAACAAACAAATCAGATTACTACAATACTGAACTCTATAAACCCTAGGTTTTACTCAGAAACCAAACACTCACTCGAAAATGAAAACAGAAACGAACCTGCATATTGAATCTGGAATCAATTTTTGTAAGGCCTTAATCTTCACATTATCCGTTTTCTTCTCCTCTGTACAGTAAATCAATTTCAAAAACCCTAAATTACAAAGCAAATTGTAAGTGCAAAATGAATATGGAAGCAATCAAGCAAACGTTTTCTGATAAATAAGAAACATACTTCGTCTTCAATTCAGCATCACTTGCCTCCTCATTATCAGACCTCTCTTATGTTTTCTGATAAATAAGAAACATACTTCGTCTTCAATTGTTGCTGGTTTCTTCGAGTAACCTAATTTCTGAAGACAAAAGAATCATGAGAGAGATATATATTAAGTGAATAGATGAAGAAAATGAAAGAAAGGTACTTGACGGAGTTGAGCCCAGTTGGGGTTGAGCTGCTTCGTATTCTTCATCGAAGAGAGAGAGAGTAGAGAGAGAGATTGGAATGGGTTTTTGAAATTATGATCGGGTTTGGATTTGAGTTTGAATTGATATTTGAGAGAGAGAAGAATTGAAGCTCTAATGACATTAAATGCAAATTACATATCCCTATAAGTTTTAAATTTCAAATTACACTCCCATTTTAATGAAACATCAGTGGTTTGAATTTTGAATGAAAATCAGTGGTTTCATAATTGAATGTGGGCCAGACCTTTAAAATTTGAAAATGGGGCAGTGGTTTGATGGCAGATCTTTGAATTATGATGTCACTATGCTCCCTCTATGGCTGTCACCTCATCGTTGATGAGATAAGAAAAGCATTGTTGGACAGCCTCTATGGTTGCCACATAAGCTTTTCTTATGTCATTGAGGATTCTCTTTTTATAGAAAATATAGATAGATTAAATTAACAATTTAGATTTGAGGATAATATTTTATTAAAGTATGATAAGATATATTAATTTATTATTTATTTTATTAAAGCATGATTAGATTTAATATTAATTTATTATTTATTTAATTAATATAAGATAAGTATAAATTTGAGAATACCTTCAATGAATGACACGTGTCCAAAAGTTGGTTTATTTTATTATAGTAGATAGATTATTATTATTATTATTATTATTATTATTATTATTATTATTATTATTGTTACTATTATTATTATTATTATTATTGACAACCGTCAAAAATCCAGGTATCCGTACAATTAATTAACCATGATTAGTGCCTAATGACTGTGCTGAATTACAATTAACTACTTTTTGATTACTGTATCATACTTACATGTGCATCACATATTGCATAATGACACATCATTATTACATGTAAATCATATTGTCATAAATGATGCACAAAGCACAGTTAGCACTATTCGCGGATAACTCAGAAAAATGCTGACAGAACTCAGCACATAGACAGACGGTGTTCTGAGACCCAGTATGGGCCAGAGACTAAGTACTACACTAGTATGGTGTGTAGGGAAGTAAGGACCACAAAACTGCATTCCTAAGTGATAGTTTAAGTGCCGGAAAGTGCCTAAAACTCACCCAAAGTGCTGAATTCAGCATAATTCAGCAAAAATTAGCACTTTAACAAGCTAGTAACATGCAAAAATATGACTAAATGGTCCTGAATGCTTTCCTAAGTATCGGGAATTAAAAGTGTCACAAAAGGGTACATAAAGAACACTAAACGGTATAGTTTAGCACTTTAACGAACCGCTATCTAACCGAAGAACCGGACACTACCTGAAACAACAAAATTACACTAGAAGCATTGTTTTAATGTTTCCAAGCTAGTTATGGGCCCCAAACACCCTAATACACTATATAACATCATAATAACTAAAACACCTAACTAAGACCTTTAGATTTCAACTAAATAACCTAACTAAGTTAACCCCTAATCTACTACCAACCCCCCCCCCCTCATGTTCACGGTCACAAGGCTGGCCCCCACCCTTGATTTGTTTTAATATTTTAATTGATCTTGATTGGTACTTTGGAAACACATTACACAAGGGTTAAAGACTAAACATGGATTATAAGTATGCATAGAAGATCAAGATTCTCATTCTCACACCCACTAAACACACACTACTATCTCTCCTTCCTCCCCTCTTATTCACGGCCGAAACCACAACCACCCACCATCATCATCATTCATCAATTCTCATCCATTTCCAAGTACTCGCAAGGTGGTAGAAGCAAGATTAAGGAGCTTGGTGGTCTTGGAGATTGAAGGACCTCTTTCATTTGCTTTTATCCACCACATTTATCATCTTCATCAACTTGTGTTCTTCCCTAGCCTTGAGCTAGTAGTAAGCACACTCTACTCTTCACTTTACATCCATTTTTAGTGGTTAAAAGAAGTATCATAATCAAAACTACATGAACACTAAAGAACATAAGCATGTAATTTGAACATAAGCTTGATTTATGATGTAATCTTGATGAAACTAAGTTGTTTATGGTATGAATGTTTGTTGATCGTTGATTTCTTGTAAAGATGATGTTGATCATCATAAGAAGCTTGCTAGATTGTGATTAAACACATGATCTAGCAAGTGAGAGGATGATTATGTGATAAATCAAGATGATCATCCTTATGTGTAAACATGAACTTGAAGTATGAAGTGTTTTCTTGTATGATGAAGTATGTAACATGTTATTGGCCATAAACATGGATGATTTCAAAACTAGTTTTCTCAAGAAACTAAGTTAAATCCCAAGATTTACATACACATGAGTTTTAAAGAAACTAATCACATTTCTAGTGATTAATCAAGTGTAGAAACATGTTACTAACAAGAAAATTTCAAAAAGAAATATTTTTAGAAAATCATTTTACAAGTTGTAAAGATATAAAATCTTCAAAAATGAAGTTATTAAATAAATAACCACACTTTAAAGGGTAACTAGGCTTACTAAAAACACTAGTAAGTTACTACAAGTTTTTATAAAAGTTCAAGTTCATGTTGTTGTGTAAATTGCATAATTTTGGCACTTGGTAAGTGTTGATTGAATTGTTTATTGTTGGGATGATTTTAAAAGAAAATGATATACTTTGGAAGCATGGAAACCTCCATTTTTAAAGGGAAACTATGGCAAAATTTTTGTATAAATTAAATACTTAGAAAAATATATTTTTAAACGAGTATTTACAAGTATATTTTTAACCATGGTTGTTCATATAAAAGTTTGCCATGATTTTATTACAAAAAGCATAAATATTGGAGGTTGGTTTTTGTAAATAAAAATGACTAAATATGTATTTAAAGGATATATATTTAGAAGACACATGTGTGTGATTATTTGTATACTTTGTGTAATAGTTATATTATTTTAGGATTTAAAATAATATAACACATTAAAACACCAAGAAATTACAATCCAAAATATTACCAAAAATCCCAAGGAATAAATACACAAGTTACACACATAATATTGTAGAACCGAACGAAAGAAGGTAATTTACAAAATATTCCGGAAAATACATTTATAAGTATATTTTAGAGTTAATAATGTTTTGGACACAAAGGGAAAATATGATTTTTCCAATTATTACAAAGTTATACCATATTTTGACAAAGAGAAAATATATTATTTTTGGGAAGTAAAAATATATTTTCTTGGAATTTTTAGAAGATATATGAGTTTTAGGAAAGATATATATATGAGTAAACTGCCATTTTGGTCCCTGTGGTTTGGGCACTTTTGCCATTTTAGTCCAAATCTCAAACTTTTTACATCTGGGTCCCTGTGGTTTGCATTTTGTTGCCATTTTAGTCCAAACTCCAAATCCCTGATTTTTGAATGTTGAAAACTGATTATTTTGTCCTTTAGTGCAGGGGCATTTTGGTCATTTTTAAATATAATTTCATTTGTGCAACCAACAGATCAAATAAATCATCATCATCCCCAACATAATCACATCTCTCTCTCTTCTCTCTCTCTATAGCACCACCACCACCACCGTCGTCCCATCCAACAGTCACACCCACACCTCCTTCCTTGTTTTCCGGTGACAGCGGCTCCGCAAATAAAACCCTGAGGTTGTCGATGATGAAGATGAACACCAGTAGCAGCAAACACCAACCACCACCGCCCCCATCTCTCTACACCACCTCTCAATCCTGCCACCTGCCATCACCCACTCCCACCCCCATAACCACCGTCACCACCACCCACCTGCAACCACCAACACCACCATCCACCTGCCACCACAACCATCGTGAAAACCCCTCAAAATCCCCAAATATTCACTAGAAACAAAAACTCAAAATCCCCAAATATTCACTAGAAACTCCATAAAATACCCAAAATCCCCAAATACTCGCATTATCACTTACCAGACGATGTATCCCTATCACCGAAGTTGCCGCCGTCACCACCTTCACCAAACTCAAAGCAAACCCAAACCCGGGCCACACCGTAACCACCTCCACTGCCGTCGTCAACCACCCTCTTACATCATCATCATATTCACCGTCCATCATCATCATCAGTCATCATCATCATAATCAGTCATCATCAACCACCCCCTATTTACAGATCTGAAAAGAAAGAAGGATGAAGGAGAGATCTGTGTAGAGAGAGAGAGAGAACTGAGAGAGAGAGTGTGTGTATGGCGGTGGACGGTGGTGATCTGTGGTGATGACGGTGGTGAACGGTGTAGAGAGAGAGAGAACTGAGAAAGAGATAGTGTGGTGTATCTGTGTTGTTTTTGTTGGTGCACGAAATGTCTGCAGACTACGTCTTATTAAGTCTTGTGTCTAGATAGGTTAAACAAGTGTGCAAACATGATTAAATTAGGGTTTGTATAGGTTTAGAATGCTTGGTCGTTTGAAATAGCTCTGTCCGTTTGAAAGCAAGCCTGGCCGTTTGAGCTTGCTTGTTTGTTTGAAGCATGTCCGTTTGAACATGTTCAAACGGACAGCCTGGGTCTATATATAGTTGATTCAGTTCAAATGGTCAGTAGTAGATGTTTTGTGTGTGTGAGCCAAGGTGCTGCCGGATTTCTATCAAAATCTTTGTAAAGACTCGCAATCAGTAATAGAAAGAGAAATTGGAAGGAACAAGCTGTTTTGACTTAGTTTACTCTGTTTCCGCCTTTGTAAACTGAGATGAACTACTTCTACTGACGTTTAAGGTCATTGGAACGGTCCTACAAGTGGTATCAGAGCTCAGGACGAGGAGTTCATACCAAATATAGCTTGAAATCACCGGATTATCTCACTTCTACCTTTCTTTTCTGATTTTGAATAGTTATCACGAATAAAATGGCTTGAAACGTTCACATATCAAACGAAATTCACTTTTAACTAATCCTTGACAATTTGGAACCAAAATTCGACCTAAAACTAATCAAAATCATCTTATCCGTTTGAAAGTGTTCGTGAAAAAATGACGTCATCCGTTTGAAAGGCACAGTCCGTTTGAATTGATCGTTTGAAACATTAGTCTTTCGTTTGAAATCGAGTTCTCTCGTTTGAAAATAACACGTTCCGTTTGAAAGTGGTCGCTTGAAACTGATCGTTTGAAAGTGGTCGTTTGAAAAACCGTCGTTTGAAACTATACCGTTTGAATACTTTCCGTTTGAAACTATTGGTATTTCAAACGGACAAGACCATTCCGTTTGAACAGTTCCGTTTGAAACTGATATTTTCCAAAAACAAAATTTTTCTAAGTGTTGTCTAATTTTACAGGTACATTCACGATGGACGATATTTTCTTGAACCCGTTCAGCGACATGTATGCATTCACGGGAAGTTCTGGAAACAATGATACGTCTTCGAGCAATACGAACGAGGATCCACCGAAAGAGAAAAAGAAAGAAGCTTGGGAGTCGGAGACCGCATTTGGTACATTCAACAAACCTCCGAAGCTGATGGCTATAGAAGATTATAGTAGGTGGTCTACAAAGTTCGAAGACTGGCTGATGGCATTCGCATTTGCAAGTTGGAAAAGTATGAAAAACGGATATGCAAATGGAAAGAAGAATGGTGAAGCATTGAGATCAGCTGAAGAAATTGAAGGATTTGTTGCCGAGCAAAAGTGTGTGGCTTTACTGTTACAGTCGGTGCGGGAAGACATCATTTCGTTGATAGATTACTCCAATGCAAAAGATTTATGGGAAAAACTCAAGAAGAAATGTCTAGGAAGTCAAGAAATTGTAAAAAATAAAACGAAACTTCTTAGAAAAGAGTTCGACATGTTTGGTTGTCTTAAAAATGAATCGGTTTGCAAAATGATTGAACGGTTTGGTCATCTGAAGCTGGAGCTTGCACGACATAAGATCACGTTTTCTGATGAAGAACTTGTTGACAAACTGTTCGATTCATTACCAGATGAAGTGGATTGGAGATATTACACACTGATGTTGAAGAACACTATTCCTCCTGAAAAATTAACTCCAGATTTGGTGATTGAGAGACTTGAAAGTCATGAGCTAGAACTTAAGAAAACATACAAAGTCAATCACTCATCTTATCAGCAAAACCTGGATTTGTACTACCCGAAAAGCTTGATGCTGAAAGCTACTTCTCCAAAAACTGCATTTTCTGCTGAGAATGTTTCTTCAGCAAGCAAAGAAAGTCAAAGCAGTCCAAGCAGTGGAAGCCACAGTGGTTATCACAGTGGATCTACGTCTTCTGCAAATCGTTCTGATGCGAAGTTTTCCTGCAACATCGCGATAGATTTGAAGAACGCACAGAATTTTGATGAGGAGTCGGCTAAGCAACAGATGGTTTTCTTGGCATCTGTGTTGGAATCATATGAAGGGTTGGTGGCTGGTAAGATCGGGAATACAAATCTAACGAAAGAAGATTACGATCAGATAGACCCCGAAGAAATGGAGCTTATCGACATTCGTTGGGCGATGGCAAGTGCTGTTCGACGTGCTCAGCGTTTCATGGAAATTACCTGGAGAAAGACGATCGGTGGTCCGTCTACAAAGTTGGGATTTGACAAATCCAAGGTGACGTGCTTTAAGTTTAAGCAGAAGGGTCACTTCAAGCGGGAATGCAGAAACGCGTACGCTGATGAGTCAGAGAATCCGTTTAGAGACGATTACTATAAAAAGGAAATCTACCATCAGAATAAATCCGAGCCGCCTAGATTGAAGCAATATGAAGATAACAGAGACAAATCAAGGGCTCTAGCTGTGATTTATGATGATGAGGGGTACGATTGGAGTAAGGAAGTTTTACCGGAAGAAGATGCGGTTGGTTACGCATTCATGGCGAATGATGATGAACCGATTCCGTGGAAAGATGATCGTACTGACGAGCAGAAGTACTGTTATCGAAAAATGATTACTGAAAACAGAATCTTGAGGATCTCTCGCATTTATCTGGAAGCAAGAAGAGCAAATAGATGGGATCCAGACAGAGAATGCTTTCTTGATCGGTATGGAAACATTGCGATTGATGACAGCACACTCGATATGGAATCCATCATCAAGGAGATAAAAGAAGATGATGAGTACTGGCAGCACAAGTGGTGGGGAACACCAACAGAGAAGATGATTGAAGAAGAAAAAGAAAAGGAGAGAAAGGAAAAAAGAAGAGTTTGAGAAAGCAAAGCAAATTGATACTGGCTTGATTGATACTTCGCAGGAGTTGACGGTAGAGAACCTGGAAAAGATGGCTGACAAGGTGCTGGCTGCGAAAGCACTTGAGGTAGACCCTAATTCTGTTACTAAGTCAAAGGGGCTGGTCAGTCAAAGTGTGTCAACAAATGCGTCAGGTAACAAGATTGATGGAAATGCTGACTGCAAAAATTGCACCAAACAATGCAATTTTTGTAGCACTGTCACGTATCTTAACAATGAGAAAATCAAGAATCTGACAACGAAAGTTAAAAGTGTTGAGGATCAGATTCTCGGTCGTGACAAAACTTTAAAAGCTTCAACCGAACGGATCAAAGAATTAACGGCTCAAATTGAACATGATAAAACTGAACGTGAGAAAATAAAATGTGAAAATGAAAAGTTAATTTTTGAGAACCGTCAGATTTCAGAAAAGTTTGAAAAACTTAAAAGTATTGTGAAAGATAGTGATGATCGTAATGGCAAAACTTATAAAGAAAACGAACATCTAAGAGCTGTAGTGAGAATAAAAGAAGAATCAATTAACAACCAACTGGATGAAATTGCTAAACTGAAACTTAAAGTTCAAGAAGCTGAAATTGAAAATGAAAGAATTCAGTTGAAGTTAAACAGCTATAGCTCAGCAAGCTTTGTTTTGCAGCATATTGTTCCCAAACCTATAGGGAAAAACAAAGCTGGCGAGGATGTGTTTTCTGATGGAACGGGTGTAGGGTTTCACAAAGTTCCACCGCCAATTTTAGACAACTACACGAAAAAGCAGTCTAGTTTGGTGGAAATTGAGGAAGAAAGTGATGTTAAACTTCCTGAGAACATTGATGTCACGTTCACGTCTTCCAATGACGAGGGTATCCAAAATGATGTGGTGAAAAGTGTGGTTGACAAAGTGTTTAAAACGGATTGTGACACTTCAGAGGAGGATGGGTGTTTCTTGGATAAATACATTCCGAAACAAAAGTCCAAGAACAACTTGATGAAGAATCAAACCTTGTCATGTACAAGATGATGGGTTCGGATAAGTTGTTTTCGGATTTAGAGTTTCCGATAGAGAATGTAAACTTGAAAAAATTGACAAATGTTTTCAAACTGGTTGAAGTCGAGTTGTCAGCAGTGAATAATCTGAGTCGAAAGAAAGATAGGGTTTATAACAAGAAATCTGTTAATCCACCGCGTTTTTACAATAACAACAGAAACAACTGGTCGGGTGGTTATCAGGGGAGTAAACCATATCAGAAAAGAAATGTTCCAAACAAGAGGTTTGTCAAAAGGAAAAATTTTGTGAACAGTTCGAGTTCACTAGCTGATGAAGAAAAAGAAATTTTTTCAAAATCTAACAAAGAATTTTTTGAGAAAAGAGCTTCACAGGCTCAGTCTGAAGGCACGAGTCGGGTAGCTGATACTCGTACTTGTTTTAGATGTGATAAGGTTGGTCACATTGCACGAAAGTGTACTTATGTGAAGCCTAAGACTGAAGCTGTGAAAGTTCAACAGAAGAAGGATGATGTGAAGGGTAAAACACCGATGTTTGTTGAGAAGAAGGTTCTTGAAAAGAAGAATGTTAAAATTGACAACTTAAAAGTGAAAAATGAACCCGTAAAGAAGTTGGTAACTAAAAATGACACAGTTTACAAACGGGTTGCATTAACTCAACAGGTGTGGAAACCTAAAATTGAATCAAAAGTTGAGAAGAAAGTTTCAACTTCTGAGGTGAAAAAGGCTGAAGAATCAATTACGGTTGATTATGATGCAAATTTTCCACCTCTCAAGGCTGAAAATTTCAAAATTCAAATTGCGAGAGTCAAAGTTACACCTAAGGCTGATGAAGCTTGGGTGGACACCATGTTTGACTAAACAGTTTGAATTGCCGGAGCTTCCTGGTTCGCGAAGCATGAATCGGCATCTTTCTTGAAGTTGTTTAAATGATGATTTGTTATGTGCAGGATATTCCAAAACTTGTATCCAGGTGGATCATGGATAGTGGAGCATCGAGACATATGACAGGGAAGACTGCGTTGCTGTATGATGTGAATAACATTAACGGTGGTTATGTGGGTTTTGCGGGTAACCAAGGAGGAAGGATCATAGGTGAAGGAACGTTGTCGAATGGCGTCATAACGTTTGAGAGAGTTAACTACATCGCTGAGCTGGAGAACAACCTGCTGAGTATCTCCCAGATCTGTGACAGGATGTATACTACTCATTTCACCAACAAAGAATGTTTGATCTTGAAACCGGGATTTGTGATACCTGAAGAGTGGATCATCATGAGGGCACCAAGAGTCAATGATCTGTACGTGTTGGACATGAGCGTCGCTACTACAACCACGGGTCAGGCTCATTGTTTTGTGTCCAGAGCAACGGAGAAAGAATCAAGGTTATGGCACCGAAAGATGGGGCATATTCACTTAAGGAAAATGAATCACTTGGTGCATAACGATTTGGTAACAGGAGTGCATGTCAAAGGTTTTCATCTGGAAGGGGAGTGCATCAGTTGTATAAAAGGCAAACAGAAGAAAAAGTCATACCCTACAAAGCAAGTTAATTCAGTTTCAAGACCATTGGAACGTCTTCACATGGATTTGTTTGGTCCAGTGAATGTCAAGAGTATAACAGGAGATTCCTACTGTTTGGTCGTGACTGATGATTATTCCAGATTTTCTTGGGTTATGTTTTTGAAATCCAAAGACGAAACGTTTGACAGCCTGATGGCATTGTTTAAAAGAATTGAGAATCTGTACCAGAGGCCAATCTGTAGAATTCGCAGTGATAATGGTACTAAGTTCAAAAACAGTAAGATGGAAGAATTTTGTGACGAACGAGGTATACTGCATGAGTTTAGTGCTCCGTACACTCAGCAGCAGAATGGAGTTGCAGAACGCAAAAACCGGACGCTAATCGAGACAGCCAGAACGATGCTTGCAGATTCTAAGTTACCAATTAATTTCTGGGCTGAAGCTGTTTCTGCTGCATGCTATACTCTCAACAGAGTTCTTACTGTCAAGAAATTCAACAAGACGTGTTTTGAGCTACTCAATAAACGCAAGCCGAATCTGAAGTATCTAGAACCGTTTGGGTCACCCTGTACGGTGATAGAGCCTAATGGCAAGTTTGGTTCAAAGAGCATTGAGGGAATCTTTGTTGGATATTCAAGTCCTACACGACGTGTCTTTGCTCCAAGCGAGAAGCGGATTATTGATGCAGCAAATGTTGAATGTCAGGGGTACACTATGCCGCCACAGAATCCTGGTGATTCATGGCGTTATCATTATGACAAACTTTGGGATTCGTTTGACATGAGAGAAGAATCAGAGGAAGAAGAAGATTTCTTTGATGAGCTGGATATTTTGCGAGAGTATGAGTCGCAGCTCAGGTTCCCAGCGGAGTATTCTAGAAGACCTCGGGAAACTTCAAATGACGATGAAGCAGGTCCTAGTAATGCTGGTGAACATGATGATGAAGTTGCTCCTGGTAATCAGTCGGAGGTGAATGATGATCAAGAAGCTGATAACATGCCAGTATTTGACCATGGTGATTCAGATCTTGAGGGGGAGCAGATCCAGTTGTCAAGTCAAACAAACCAAGTTGGTGAACAAGATGCAGAGCAAAATGTTACTAATCTGGAGGGAAATGTAGATGTTCCAAGCGAAGTGATGCCGCGAACTCTTTCTTATCATCCAGAGGAGTTGATCATTGGAGAATTGCAATCGGGCGTTCGCACGAGACGTCAATTTGACCAGGGCTTAACATGTTTTTATTCTACAGTAGCACCTTTACAAACTGAATTTTCATTAAGTTGTTTTATCTCGCAGGTTGAACCGAGAACTTACAAAGAGGCGCTTACTGAAGACTCTTGGGTCATAGCAATGCAAGAAGAGTTAAGTCAGTTTGAAAAGTTGGGGGTGTGGAAGTTAGTGGATTTGCCGGATGGTCAAAGGAAAATCAATACAAAATGGGTTTTTAAATGTAAGAGGGACGACAGAGGAGTGGTTGTAAGGAACAAAGCTCGACTCGTTGTTCAGGGCTTTAGTCAACAGGAGGGGATTGATTTTACCGAAGTCTATGCTCCTGTAGCTCGACTACAGGCTATCAGAATTTTCCTAGCATTTGCGTCTTGGAAGAATTTCAAAGTATATCAGTTGGATGTAAAGTCAGCGTTTCTTTATGGGAAGGTCAAAGAGGAGGTTTATGTTGGTCAGCCGCCGGGCTTTACTGACCCAATCCACAAGAACAAAGTTTATCTGCTGGACAAAGCGTTGTATGGTCTACATCAGGCGCCGAGAGCCTGGTACGAGACTTTGTCTCAACACCTACTCGCTAACCAGTTTATACGTGGAAAAGTGGATGCCACTCTCTTCACTAAAGTCGTTGATGGTCATCTTCTGATAGTACAAATTTATGTGGACGATATAATTTTTGGGTCAACAAATGAGAAATTGTGCAAAGATTTCGAACAGGTGATGAAGCAGAAATTCGAAATGTCATCAATGGGGGAGATGAAATTCTTTCTGGGTCTTCAAGTTGAACAACTTCCTGAGAGAATTTTCATTCATCAAACGAAGTACGTGCATGATATTCTAGAGAAATTTGGAATGTCAAGTTCTACTCCAGCTGCTACCCCACTTGCGACTAATCATGGGATTCACCCAGATCTCACCGGAGACAGGGCTGATGAAACGTTTTACCGTTCCATGATAGGTTCTTTAATGTATCTGACTGCTTCACGTCCTGATATTATGTACCCAACGTGCCTCGCAACAAGATTTCAGTCTAACTCGAGAGCATTGCACATGATTATTGTCAAGAGGATATTACGTTACCTGAAAGGTACTCCGTCATTGGGGTTATGGTATCCTAGGAAAGGCGATTTTACGCTCGAAGGGTATTCCGATTCGGATTTCGGATGCTGCAAAGTCAACGCGAAATCAACAACTGCAGGATGCCAGTTCTTTGGTCCGAGATTGGTTACCTGGCAGTGTAAGAAACAAACATCTGTGGCGCTATCTACATGTAAAGCGGAGTACGTTTCTGCTAGCAGTTGCTGCTCTCAGATCCTGTGGATACAGCAACAGATGCGCGACTACGGTTTGCAGTTTCTTAACACACCTCTGTTTGTTGATAATGAGGCCGCAATTAACAGTACTAAAAATCCAGTACATCACGCTAAAACTAAACATATAGAAATTCGTCATCACTTTATTCGCGATTGCTTCGAGAAAAAGTTGATACGAATTGAGAAAATCCACACTGACGAACAAAAAGCTGATTTGCATACCAAAGCTTTTGATAAAAATCGGTTTCAATATTTGTTAAAACTTAATGGTATGAAATTGCTTTCGGTGTCGGATGGGGTTGTGAGCGTTGATGAGAGTACTGTTGCGGATGAAGACGAGAAACAATCTGCGATGGTTTGTCGATTTTTTACGTATTTTGGTATTTAGGGGGAGATAGATAGTTGTACATAGTTTATTTTCAGAAAAATACAAAAACAGTAAAAAATGAAAAATACAAAAACATGATAAAATCTGAAAAAGAGCTTGTGTATATAGGGAAAATGATAGTACATCAGCTAGACAATTACAGTATGCTAAAGATTTGGAAAGACAAAATGAGTTAAACAGTCTCACTAACGATGTGTCGATAGGTTTTCGTACATTTAGTAAATTTATTCGGGATATAAACCTAAAATTTCAAACTTGTGAAATTCGTGGGGAACACTACTTGGATATATAGGTAACCCCTGAAATCTCGTTTGAAAGGTCTCGTATTCTGATATACTAGGTGTTTATACTCTATGATGTCTGGGGTATTATTCCGGGACTTCTGCTGAACGGTAGTTCTGACCTAGTCCTTGGCTAATACTTTATCCAAAATGCTTGAAATTTAGCATAAAGCCCTCAGCTGATTAGACAATAAAATTGATAATCATCTGTTGTAGCTGAAAAGATCCTCTAAAGGGGACATACTGCAAAGTCGAAACTGATATCTCTCTGCTGAACGGAAGTTCTGACCTGAGATCCCTCAGTTCTCGCATTTAACCCCTAATTTATGCACATACATCATTGTAGTATTCTTGCCTGTAAGACTGAATATTGGGATTCTGGATACGGGAGTATATTCAAGAGGTGGGACACATGAATTGATCTAAGTTCTTAAGACACTTAAACGGTATCCTGAATAGATTGAAGTTTGTGTGAGAATTTAAGATGGATCAGTATATCGACAATCGAGGTGAATTGTTTAAGTTTGAGTATGTAATGTAGCTTAACGGTACTAGTAATTTGTCTGAAAAGCTGATATGATTCCCTGACACGCTCGCCAAAAATAAATTTGTAAATAGTTTACTTTCTGCAATTTAAGTTTTCTGTTATTTCAATTCTTAGTTTAGATCACATTAAAAATCCAAAAAGATTTTATTTCTGCTTTATTTTAGATAAACCAGAGTGGAAAGTTGATTGTCGGATTTTAGAAAGATGAAGCAGATGCAGGAAATTCTGAGCTGAAGAATGAGGAGAGCTTGCATTGTTGGAAGTTGAATTGTTTCAAAGACAAAAACAAGTTCATTAACTTGATACTTGTTATTTTTAGAAAAAGTTGAAAATGATTTTACTAAAATCAGTTGGATTCGTCAAAAGATCAACCAGGGTCATTAAATTGAACTTGGTAGATAAATCAAGTAATCAGGGTCATTAACTTGAACTTGAATACTTGAGTGGATTTCTAGAGCTGATTGAATTTGTGGTTTATTGTTGAAAAGATAAAGTCTAATGTTATGTGTTGAGTAACAGGTTTGGAGACTTCATTATTCCCACAGAAGTTAATTGTCAAAGCTTGAACCAGAACAAGACCTCAGATCCCAGCATACTGAGAGGGGGAGTCTGTGAAAGGGGGAGTCTGGATCAACATCCAAAGGGAAGACTGAAGATGGAGCTCGGAAAAGATTTTGAACCTATGAAGATTGAGTTGTTACAATGAGGAGACAAAGTTGTGAAAAGACCAAGACTAAAGACTCAGGCGCTAAAGACTACGTCAACATCCAAGGGGGAGTCTGTTGGTGCACGAAATGTCTGCTGACTACGTCTTATTAAGTCTTGTGTCTAGATAGGTTAAACAAGTGTTCAAACATGATTAAATTAGGGTTTGTATAGGTTTAGAATGCTTGGCCGATTGAAATAGCTCTGTCCGTTTGAAAGCAAGCCTGGCCGTTTGAGCTTGCTTGTTTGTTTGAAGCATGTCCGTTTGAACATGTTCAAACGGACAGCCTGGGTCTATATATAGTTGATTCAGTTCAAACGGTCAGTAGTAGATGTTTTGTGTGTGTGAGCCAAGGTGCTGCCGGATTTCTATCAAAATCTTTGTAAAGACTCACAATCAGTAATAAAAAGAGAAATTGGAAGGAACAAGTTGTTTTGACTTAGTTTACTCTGTTTCCGCCTTTGTAAACTGAGATGAACTACTTCTACTGACGTTTAAGGTCATCGGAACGGTCCTACAGTTTTAGTGAGAGAGAGATCGAGGGTTATATATATATATATATATATATATATATATATATATATATATATATATATATATATATATATATATATATATATATTATAATTAATTTTGTTTTAATTTATTAGAAGAGTAAAATCAGAATGACCAAAATGCCCCTGCACTAAAGGACAAAATAATCAGTTTCAACAGTCAAAAATCAGGGATTTTGAGTTTTGGACTAAAATAGCAACAAAATGCAAACCACAGGGACCCAAATGTAAAAAGTTTGAGATTTGGACTAAAATGGCAAAAATGCCCAAACCACAGGGACCAAAATGGCAGTTTACTCTATATATATTTTCTTGAATACACTTGAAATACATTATTTCTGGATAAAATTAGTTTATATATATTTTCTAAAGTTAGACTTGAAAATATATTATTTTGGAACCACAAATATTTTTGCCAAAAGAAAAAATTATAAATAATTTTTCTAAGTAATAATTCTTTAAATATATATATTTTGGTAAATATATTGTAACACCCAAAAAACTGGTTTGGTAAATTAGAACCCGGTTAATATATAGAAGTGAGTTTTAGTCTCTTATATAATTAAAATGAAACTTGAGGGACCAAAACCGTTAAGTGGGAAACATGATTTTTATAAAATAAACTTAAAACACCAGTGGGAAACACTGTGTGTGTGTGTGTATCGACATCCAGGAAGAAGAAACAAGGTTCAAACCCTAGTTTCACTAAAATCCTCAAGTTGGAAGGCTTAATGAAGCTTAAATTCATAACCGAGCATGGATTAGTGATCACCTTCTCATGGGGATCATAAGGTATGTCTTAAAGATTAGATTTGGTGATCTTTCACGAAGTGGGTTATGGTGTAAGTTGCGAATTTGTATGAAATCGAGTATGAGGATATGTTAGAATCATCATATAGAACATGGGTTATGCATGATTTGGGCTAATTTGATGTTTAGAGATGAAACCCGTTAATTATGGTGATAATGACAACTTGAATGATCACCCATGTCTAATTCTTGCTTAATGTTGATGTTTTCTTCTGATTTGTATGATGGATTCTTGTTAGAGGAATTGAAAGAAATGTAATACTAGTATGTTTGATGTTTATGCATGAATGATTCATGTCGGCTAGAAGGAGGAATTTGATGAATTATGTATGAGATTAGAAGGATATGCATGAACTAGTTGTACACTATGCTTAGGAGGTAGTACACACATCATAAGTATGATGAAATTATGAAGAACATAGGATTAGATCACTTGTAAGTGATTAACAAAGTAGCTATGAAGTGGGTTTTTGATGATATGATGGAAGTAATGATATGCTTATGTTAATAATGTTGAAAATCATATATGTGTAAGTATGTTTAAAGAAATTGGATAAGAAATGATGGATTATCGTGTTTTAAGGTCAAATGATAAACTTAATATAAGATCCGTGTGATGAAAAAGGTTGTGATGAATGATGAATAAGCTAACTATCTTGAGAATGATATATGATAGTTGATGCTTGATAAGCGACATGGAAGCTTGGGGATAGGAGCAGGTCAAACGGGACTAATGCGCACGGGAAGCATATTCGGACGCTAGGTAAGTAAAGCTTACACCCCTTTTTTGTAGAATATCTATTCAATGTATAGATTACAAACATGGTAACTAAATATGTGAATTATGATGTTCCGACAAGTTTTGGTATGGATCGGAACATGTGATTATGTTAAGAAACTAAGTTTGATGGTCAAAAAGGGTAAAAAGGGTATTATGGTAATTTTGATTATGAGATAACGAAGGAATAAGTTACAAGGATGGGATAATGAATAACGAAAATCCCATAAGGATAAAATGGACATCTAGACTTAACGGGTCAAATAGTGAAGACATTACCATTTGGCGATATTGACTAATGAATTGTTTTGTTAAGTATTATGCATTCACAGGATGAATAGCGAAAGGAATTATGTTGCTATTACTTAGCCATTTAGCGCATGAAGTATTAAAACGGGTCATAGCTTTGATCCGAGCCAAGTATGTGCGAGTAGAGTTGTAGTTAAGTCGTGGGGTTAGTCAAATGTTTAAGGAAGTCCTTTGTAGTAAAGGATGGAACAAAGTTGACAAAAACGCCCTTGATGGGTAAATCGGGCGAACGGTCTTAAAAGTTGATTAGAAACAAGCTATTTGATTAAGTGAATGTTTTGGAAAAGTAGGAAAGCGAGAAGTATGATTTTCGTAAGCCAATGACCTTAAAATGCACAAATACCTTTAACGGGTCAAAGTAAGCTTTTGAGCGAAAATGGGTTAAGAGGATGCCAGACATCCGAGAATTTAATCTTTTATGATAGACGTCATTGATATTATTAGGTTCATAAGAAGTTATGGTCAAACAAACAAGTTATGTTGATACATGCATGAACGGGTCAAAATTTGGTAAAAGGGTAATAAGCCGAAGGCTTAAAAGTCATAAATTTCGGTAGTCCAAATATTGGATTTTCACTCCATGTGATGGAGAATTAAATTACGGTCGCGTAGGAAAAAGAATCGGGTAAAACGGATCAAAAACGAGAAAGTTATGCTCGTTTCCATAAAACTGAGTTATGCTGGGAATATGCAGCAACAGCTACGAACATTCTGATCATATTGGGCGGTGGCGCTGCGCGACGGCGAAGGCTGTGGGCCGTCGCATGACGCCACGGGCTCATGAATCTTGAAAAATTCATATTTTATTAATATATGCAATGCGAACCCGTCTGGACCGTTTTTAAACGCGTATAAGCTAGGAATGACTAATTTATTCCTTGTTTTAGGAAGTGTAGATACGTATGGAGGTATGTATGTGTGTATGTATGAATATAAGTTGTATGTATGAATGAATGTATGTTTGGATGTATGCAAGTAGGTATATATATGAGCGTATGCACGTATGTAGGCATACGTGAAGATATGAATGTATGTATGTAGGTGTGTATGTAGGTAGTATGTATATGTATGCAAGTAAGTATGTACGAATGTATGCATGTATGTAGGTTTGTGTGAAGGCATGTAATAGGTATGTATGTATGTAGGCATGTATGTACGTATGTAGGTATGCACGTATTTAGGCACACACGTATATATGTAGGTACGTATGTATGTAAGTAGTTATGTGTGAACGTATGCATATATATAAGTATGTATGAAAATATGCACGCATGTAATCATTGAAATTGAGTATTGACAAATTAATAGTGTGCCTTGAGAACGAAGTGTAATGCATGTACAATAAGGAAGTCTCACCACGGATTGTATAATCAGATGGAAAGCTTGAATGTAAAGAGATAATGAAATGAAAAGTCAACAAGGAGAAATTTTATTTATGTTTATAATGTGTGCTAACGTTATGAATGTATGTGGTGAGTGCAGGTTGATCGGGTCACGGAGAATCATCAGGGGATAGAGATCGAGAACCGAGTCACAAGATAGATTGTACGGGAACATTGGTATATGTAATATAGTAAACATAAGTTATGTTTTATTTAGTAAATGAGCCGATTGATGAACTTATGTCAAAGAGTTATTTTTCGAAAATGAATTTTCTAGTAAGTCAAAACGTTTATAACGAAAGAAATTTTATAGTACGAATTTCCACTGCGATTTTAGGTCAAATACGAATTAGGGTCTTACATATATATATATATATATATATATATATTAGTGGACTTTTATTGGAAATAATATTCCGGAAAGTTTAACCCAAAATTAAGTATAAGAATACTTAACGATTACAAGAAAATACGTATTCTCGTACGTATAAACCCACACCGGAATACGACACCGATACATGGCAAAAATATACAAATACAACTATACCCACCCTTGGGAAGGAAATACAAGTATAAATACTTGAGAAGTATTATTACGAAAATATTGTTAAACAATTATTCCAAAATTTATAAATATAATTTAAATTGAAATATTAATTATTTTGACAATAATTATATAAATTGGAATAACATCAGAAACGTAACTCAGAAACGTTAATCCTAAGTCAAGGCACGGCCCGTTCGTCTAATAGACATTAGTACATTGTAGGTAGTCATGTTTGCTGAAGGAACGAGAGTTACGATTGTTGAAGACACAAGACTGTGAGTTCATGTCCCCCTTTTCTTTTAACTGTTTTCAGTTTTATAACTTCGGGGGTGAATACATGTTACAATTGTTTACAAACGTTTTATACATGGTATGGTTAGCTAAGGAAGGTTACTGCTTGATCATGTGAGTGGTGGGTACAACACTTAAGGCCATTAATCCTCGTCGTAGGACCGAGGGACATGAGTGATAGATCTATTTGGGTGTAGCGAGCCCACACCCATGAGGACCAGGGTGGCCCATGAGGTGACTATGTCCACATACTGAAGCCGTGGCAAAATCCGCTAGGTTTGAGTTTTCCTGCATCACTTTACACATACCATTGGCCTTGCAAACCATTGGTGATCTGTTTTTCCTTATTGCTCTCATACCAGGATTTACATACATGCAGACATACTTTAACGGTTATTCATATACACAGACAAACACATGAACTCGCTCAACTTTTGTTGATGTTTTCAAATTACATGTATTTCAGGAAATTAAGTGGATCTGGCGGGCGTTGGATGTTCCAAGAATAAAAAGATGTCATCCGAAGTCATTAGGGTTTAGGAGATGTATTCTTAATCCTGGACGAGATACATGGTTCTAAACTCAGTTTTAATTAAGGTCTTTTGTCGAGTCTTCGTGAACTCTTTCAAACATGTTGCATGGTTTGTAATTTAAATTTGAAGTCTACGTTCCAAACAATTATGTTGTGGTATTTTTAAACTTAATTTATAGATGAACATCTCTGGTTTTAATCATATAGTTCTTGTTATGATTGAATGCTTTGGTATTAAGAAAGTCACACCATAATCACGCTTCCGCAAAAGTCAGGGTGTGACAGGTTGGTATCAGAGCTTCGATCGTAGTGAACTAGGATTCTTTCTCGAGTCTAGACTACGATCATTAGGTCTCTCACGAAAATGTTTTCACAAACATGTTTTCATTGCATACACAAAACGCCCAGATCCAGGAGACAAACATTTTTACAAACAAAAAGGCACGAAACAGATTTCAAGGTTATGTTAGGGTTCAGTCTAAGAGACTGGGTAGTTCAGTTTGGGAAACTGGGAGTTTAAGTCTAAGAGACTATGAGATTCAGTCTGAGAGACTAGGGAGTTTAGTCCGAGAGACTAAGTAGTTCAGTCTGAGAGACTGGGAGGCTTAGTCTGAGAGACTAGGTGGGTAGTCTGGGAAGACTAGGAAGAATATGTGATTACATTGTTATTACTTACATGCTTATTGATGATTGTTGATATATGTGCATATGTTGTGATTGCTTGTTAAAGACACTATGTCGTCGTCTAAGAGTGGATTATCTGATACTATCGACCCCATGGCTATCGTTTCGGACGATGAGATTGTCCCAGAGCCTGAGATTTTTACCTCCGACACTGTGAGTGACCCAGAGATGATGTCGGATGATGACGATGATTTCCAGCCTTTTGCATTACCTGACTTTGGCGATGATGTATCGCATTCTGATGGTTTACCCGACGAGGATCCTTTTCTTATTCCTATTCCTGACCAGGACCATCTCATCCTCGGACATCCCGATGGTGTGCATGCCGTGGTTCCGATCCTCGCCCCTTTGCCTCTTGCGGCTTTTCCTCTCGAGGATTTGCCTTTTGATGACTTGTCTGATGATGATGTCGATCTTTTTATTGATGGTCCCCCTGATGCTGCTCAGGGAGATGGAGTTCCAGCTGATGATGTCATTGTTGTTCCACTCATTGAGATTCCTATCGTTGAGGTTTCATCTGATCATTTTGCACCAGATTCTTTCGAGTCTGTGTCATCCACTACTTTGCATGCATTGGGATTGCAGCGTTACCCCACTGATACTGATACTAACACGTCCCTGTCTATTGCACCTGTTCTTCCACACGACTTTGATCATGACATTGAGCCTGGGCATGAGATTGACTTTGTTCCCGACGATCAGCCTTTTGATGCACCCGATGATCTTGAGCCGATACCAGCTGATCCTGAGCCGGTGCCAGCACCCGAGCCTATACCTGCACCTGATCCTCTGCCTGATCATGATCCTGTACCTGTTGGCATACCTGTTGTTGCACCGCTTGTACCAGATCCGATCCCCGCACTCGTTGACCATGCTGCTTTTGCTGATCAGATAGACCCCAGATACGCATTCACTAGCAATGGGTGGATAGAGGATGATGATGATATGCCCCCTTTTGTTGAGCCTGTTACTCCCCCTCACATACATGCACCTGTTGATGTCGCCCCATTCCACCCGCTTGTGTCTGATGTACACCGCACTGACCTGCCTATCACATTTTGCAGGATATCCCTCCACCCCATCCAGGGGAAGGTCCGTCCAGCCAGCAGCCTGGCCATGTTCCACACGTGTCAGCAGCATTCCCTTACATGCCTCAGTATACACCTGCTGCTCATTTTACTTCTGCACCGCCATGCGAGCCACTCATATGGTTTCCGCCAAACACTATGCCAGTTTCTGATCCATACCGTCCCACCCACTTTATTTGCTACACGAGGGATGAGTTACTCCTTTACCTTGCAGCTTCAGCAGGAGATTCTGGGTCGTAGAGTTATGGAGCTAGAGAGGATTCCACGTCCTCTACCTTGTTCATGTCAGTCACCTTTTGCGACTCCACCTGCTCCTCTTTTGCCTTATCCAGATTTTGATGTTCGATTTCTCACCATGGAGCAGCAGATCAGTTATCTGTTGCGTCGCGTTCATGCTCTTGAGGAGGAGTTAGCGCACGTGCGCAGCTTGCTATTTGTTCCTCCACCTCCTCCTCCTCCACCATCAGCGTAGCCGGTTTTTGGTTTTATGCAGGTAGCTTTTTTTATGAGAGTGTCGCTATTGAGCCCAACTTACGAAGCCTTTTGAAGACCGCATTTTGATTTTATGACTATTGTAGATTGATAGACATTTTGGACAAGGGTAGTATGACCCTGTAGTCCCTTTTGATGTGATACGATATATTTGTAGAACATGTAACTGTATTTGTGCTCGATGATATATGAAAGCTCAATCGCAATATTCTCATTATATACATTGTTGAATTACTTGTTTATGTTATGATTGAGATGTTATGTGCTTACCTGCTTAATGGATGCTATTACGTATACATGTCATGTGCTTACTATACTTATTATGACCTGACTGATACAATCTTCTTTTAGAAGATGCCTCCACGAAGAAACAACTAACTGCCCACAACAAGAACGAATTTCACAAGCGATAGCACAGCACGAGGCCTTGCGCTCTGAACATAGCGGGGGTACCTCAGGAAATAACCCACCTCATGGTAATGTTTAAGTCACTAAAGACACATTATGTTACATTTGGATATTCCATGTGCGTTCGCTAATGCTTTCTGTGAGTGATGTTGCTTGTATAGGCTGTACCTATAAGCAGTTCCGTGACTGCAAGCCTCTGAATTTTGACGGCACCGGGGGTGCTGTAGCTTTCGTTAGATGGGCGGAGAAGACCGATTCTGTGCTAAGAATGAGCAAGTGTGCGCCGGAGCACCAGGTCACCTACATCTCTGGACTGTTCTTAGACGGAGCTCTATCGTGGTGGAATCTCCAAGTTTAGACCTTGGGAGAAGAGACTACATATGCTATGAGTTATGATGAAATGAAGGAACTCATGCGCAAGAAGTACTGTTCAAGGGCTGAGATTCAAAAATTGGAAACTGAGTTTTGGAACCTCAAGATGGATGGTCCAAAGATTGCTGAATACGTGCAGAGATTTCATGACTTATCTCGCGTCGTTCCTTACATGGTTGATCTGGAATTCAAGCGCATTGAGCGTTTTATCTGGGGGTTGGCACCCCAAATCATGAGCATGGTGACGACATCAAAGCCTGCAACGATCACTGAGGCCATTGATATAAGTGTGGCACTAACTGAAGAAGCGATCAGGTTGAACAAATTTTCGATCTCTGACCAGAAGAAGAAGGAGACTCACGTTGAGTCGTCAGGTGAGAACAAAAGGAGGTTCTCAAATTTCAAAAAGGGAACCAGCAGTGCCAGCAAGCGTAAAGATACGAACCCATCGGTCGAAGTCAAGACTGGTATTGAAAACAAAGGAAAAGGATATATGGGCACTCTGCCTAAATGTGATGTGTGCCAGTACCATCATGCCGGCCAGTGTAGGGTTAGGAAATGTGAGTTGTGGAAAGAATGGTCATTCGAAGGAGACGTGCTGGGTTGGTACTGGTCGTGGTAATGGTGGTCAGAGAGGTAATGGCAACGGGTATGGAAACAATAACCGTGGTAGAAATGGGTATGGAAACCGTGGTGGTAATGGAAACCCGGCTGGTAATGGAAATCCTGGAGCGAACAACAACCAGGACGAAAATGGAAATGGAAATGGTCGGGGACCAGGTTGTTTTAACTGTGGAGATGTTGGGCATTTCAAGCGTGATTGCCCGAGAATCAATCAAGCTCAGCGAATGGTTTTCAACATTGGAGCTAGGGAAGCTCGCCAAGATCCGAACGTAGTCACTGGTACGTTCCCTATCAACCAACGCTTTGCATCTGTATTGTTTGATACTAGTGCCGATTATAGCTTTGTATCCCTAGAGTTTAAGAATATGCTTGGGTTAGCTGCTAGTAAGCTAGATATTCCGTACTCGATCGAGCTAGCTAATGGAAAGCTAGTAGAAGCAAATGAAGTAATTAGAGGCTGTGTAATAGAGCTCGGGGAGCACGAGTTTACGCTTGATCTTCTGCCAGTCGAGTTGGGAAGCTTTGACGTGGTAGTTGGAATGAATTGGTTGTCAAGCAACCAAGCAGAGATCGTATGTCACGAGAAGATCATTCGCGTTCCGATGGCGAATGGAGAGACGATTGTAGTGTATGGAGAGAAGCATGATGTGCCTTTAAGGATCATTAGTTGTTTGAAAGCCCGAAGATGTTTGCATAAAGGATGTGTTGCCTTCTTGGCACACGTCGTGGACAAGGAAGCCGCTGAACCGGAGTTGGAAGATATCCCAGTTGTGAGGGAATATCCTGAAGTCTTCCCCGAAGACTTGCCAGGATTGCCGCCGCATTGACAAGTTGAATTCCATATTGACTTGGTCCCAGGCGCCGCGCCGGTGGCCAAGGCACCTTATCGACTTGCGCCTTCAGAAATGCAAGAGTTGTCGACGCAACTTCAGGAACTTTTGGACAAGGGATCTATCAGACCAAGCTTCTCGCCTTGGGGAGCTCCAGTACTGTTTGTCAAGAAGAAGGACGGTAGTTTCCTCATGTGCATCGACTATCGAGAGCTAAACAAGTTAACCATTAAGAATCGGTATCCTTTGCCAAGGATTGATGATCTTTTCGATCAACTACAAGGTTCGAGTTTCTACTCCAAGATCGATCTTCGATCAGGTTATCACCAGTTGAGAATTCAAGAAGAGAGCATAACAAAGACTGCCTTTAGGACTCGATATGGACACTACGAGTTCTTAGTGATGTCGTTTGGTCTGACGAACGCGTCAGCAGTATTCATGGATTTGATGAATAAAGTTTGCAAGCCATATCTCGATAAATTCGTGATTGTGTTTATCGATGATATTTTGATTTATTCAAAGATGAAGGAAGAGCATGAGCAACACCTTAGAACCGTTTTAGAGCTACTCAAGAAGGAAAAACTGTATGCTAAGTTCTCGAAGTGCGAGTTCTAGTTGCGTGAGGTTCAGTTGATTGGTCACGTGGTAAACGAAGATGGAATCTACGTGGACCCCACAAAGATCGAGGCGATCAAGAATTGGGAAACTCCGAAGACGCCAACCGAGATCCGTCAGTTCCTAGGTTTGGCAGGGTATTATCGTAGATTTATTGAGGATTTTTTGAAAATCGCTCAACCGTTGACCTCTCTTACTCAAAAGGATAAGAAGTACGAATGGGGAGATAAACAAGAAGAAGCTTTTCAGTTGCTGAAGAACAAGCTTTGCGATGCACCTATTTTATCCCTACCCGAAGGCACCGATTGTCACACCCCCAAAATCCACCCGCGGATGACACCCGCTTTGAGGGCGTGACTGACCAGGATCTAGCCACCAATTATACTGACTACTTAAATTAATAGCAAAAGTAATACTTACTAACCATACGATTAGCAAGTGTTAAGTTTAGAGTTCAAAGTCTTAAGTTCAGAGTAAAATGTAGCGGAAGCATAATTAACAGTTTTAAACATTGTTCGTAAGGTAAACATGATAAATGCCCAACACACGGGCAGACGACCACTACACATCCCAAGCAGCTGCTCCAGTCACTGGCCACCTGCAAAGCATGCAGTAAGGGGTCAACAATAATGCTGAGTGAGTTCACTAGTTGTCCAGTTTTAATTACCAAAAACTTGTTTCACCAGTTAATTTATCCGTTTATACATGCCATGGGGAGCTACCCCAAAAGTTAGCGACTAAACTGTTTTTCCAATACCGAACACTAGGTAACCGTTTGCGTTTCCGCAGGATGCCCCGATGTCAATGTTCTATCATCATTGACGGATGCCTGAGTACATTAGTTCACGACCGATCCCATACCATGGCACGGTGTGAGGCTGGTAAGACCTAAATAGCGCTATCAACTAATAACCCGTTCGCCTGGCACCGGCGACTAATCGGTATTATGTAGTAGGGACTTGAGTGATAGAGTTGCGTTTAGTGCCGTTAGTTGCATTCCGTATAAACAGTAATTAACTAAAAAGGGTTTCCCAGTACAAGGGAAGATAAAGTAAGTTTGTTTCCCAATAACTAGGGAAGGAATGTAGACGGTATCCCCTTTACAAGGGGATAGGGTTGTTTCAGTCTCGTGTCCCAAACCACCGGGACGCATGCTTTTAAGTTGTGAACTCACCTTGGGTTGCTCGGTATGATACGTTACTTGGTTAAGCTCGTTGGTTACCACGTCCTAGCATGGTTACCGAGTATGGGTCAAGTCGGGTACAAGCAAACACGTATAGCATGCACGTATACAAACAGTTAACAGGCAGAAATACAAACAGTAACATATATGCATACAGTAGCAGATCAAAATGAAGTCCAGTCAATAGAAGGCCCAACAGTTGAAGCCCAAACAACAAGACAAACAGTCAGGGCCCAATAACATAAAACAGCCCAGTCGAAACTAAGGTGGTTGCGACTCGCAACCGAGGTTGCGACTCGCAACTGCGGTCTCGGTCCGTCACGTTTTGGTTACGACTCGTAACCGGAGATTGCGACTTAGCAGGCGTGGTTGCGACTCGCAACTAGGTTTAATGCGTGCTGATTGCGACTCGCAACTGGGAGGTTCCGACTGATCATGTGTGGTTTCGAGTAGCAACCAAAGGTTGCGACTCGCAACCGTGATAACGTGCATGGCAATCCCTTCTAGAACCTGTCATTTTGTACGAACCAATAGAATTGCATTTTCATGAAACCAATATGTACCATTTCCACTAAAACATGTTTGTTTGTCTGATCATTAGCCAAAACAGATCAAATATACACATTTCAAAAATATTCCAAAGGCATTCAAATTGTTCTTCATGTTCATCATCATCATTTTACATAACATTCAAGCAATAAGCTGAAAATCATTCAAACAACGACATACTACTAAAAACCCAAAACCGTGCACTTAAAACCTCATAATCAAGCCCTTGACATGATCATTCAAGCAATTAGCATATATCCGAAACATACATTTATAATGACCACAATCTATCTAAACTTCCTAACAACTGAGATGCACACAAACCAGAATCACAATAATTTGCAAAACAACAAGCATCTAACATTATCCGAATATCAAAACCATTTAACACAAAACCGGATTATTTTTCATTAAGACATATAATCATTTCGAGAATCACTTTTATCATCAAACAAGTCTTTTATAGCAATAACCTCAACAATCAAGCATTAACAAGCATAGAACCATAAATATCAACAACCATGAGCATATAAACACTAACCGATTACTCGGGGTTGAGAGAAAAGGGGTGTTCGGGTGGTCTCTTGGTTCGGCCGATCTTCCTTGTTGATAGCTCACTTGATCCGAGAGATATGAAGGAATGGGGAGATGATTTTGGTTGCTAGAAATTTAGGGTTTTAGGGTTTAGTGAAGAAGATGAGAGGAGAGTGTGAGAAGAGATTGTGTAAAATGATTAAGGGAGGTGGGGTTGGGTTTATATAGTGTACCGAGTTGGGCTAGGGGGGGTTTCCGGGTTGGGTTTCTCGGCTACGAGGCCCAAACGGCCCAATTGCCATTGTTCACTCGAGACCATTCCGGGTCTCGAGTCGGGTCGAGGTTTCGGTTCACATATATATAACACTTATATATATATACATACACATAAGTAACTCGGCATATAACACATAATAACAAATAGTTTTTCATACATTTTTACTGTTAGTCGATTACGTACACGTTTGATACATCGAAAGGTTATCCGGAAAGATTCGAGGTGTCACATTATCCCCAAGTTTTAGGAACTTTCGTCCCGAAAGTTAAGGCAGCCACTGTCAAGCTAGTGTAAGTGAAAGCGTTTCAACGGGGTGTCACATCATCCCCCCGTTAGTTTGGAATTTCGTCCCGAAATTCGTTCGTAGCTTCAGTGCTGGGATTTTCGTTAGGGAACAGCTGGGGATATTTGTGCTTCATCTGGTCTTCCCGCTCCCAGGTATACTCTGGGCCACGTCGCGAGTTCCAACGGACTCGTACAAGAGGTATCTGGCTACGTTTGAGGATTTTGATCTCTCGATCAGTGATCTCAATCGGTTCCTCAGTAAAGTGTAGCTGTTCGTCAATCGTTAGTTCCTTAAAAGGAATCACAAGTGTCTCATCCGACAAACACTTCTTCAGGTTGGATACGTGAAAAACGTTGTGCACCGCACTCAGTTCTTCAGGCAGGTTCAATCTATAAGCAACCTTACCGATCTTCTCGGTAATTTCGAATGGTCCGATATATCGCGGATTAAGCTTGCCCCGTTTACCAAAGCGAACCACACCCTTCCAGGGTGAGACTTTAAGTAGAATCCGGTCACCGACCTGGAATTCTAGAGGTTTCCTACGCTTATCAGCGTAACTCTTCTGACGGTCACGAGCTGCCGCCATGCGTTGTCTGATCTGGGCAATCTTTTCCGTTGTTTCTATCACCATCTCTGGGCCTGTGATTTGACTATCACCGATTTCTGCCCAGCAGAGAGGTGACCGGCATTTACGACCATATAATGCCTCAAAAGGTGCTGCCTGAATACTAGTGTGGTAGCTGTTGTTGTAAGAGAACTCTACTAGCGGTAGATGCTTCTCCCAATTCTTGCCAAAATCGATCACACACGCTCTAAGCATGTCTTCTAGAGTTTGGATGGTACGTTCGGACTGTCCATCCGTTTGCGGGTGATAAGCAGTGCTCATATCCAAACGTGAGCCAAAGCATTTGTGCATAGCTTGCCACAATTCCGAGGTAAATCGAGCGTCTCGGTCAGAAATAATCGAGGTTGGCACTCCGTGCCTCGAAACTACTTCCTTTAAGTAAATCTCCGCCAGGGTAGAAAACTTGTCCGTTTCCTTAATAGCCAGAAAGTGCGCGGACTTGGTCAACCGATCTACTATTACCCAAATAGTATCATTTCCGCGTTGAGATCTAGGTAACCCTGTAACAAAATCCATGGAAATTTGCTCCCATTTCCATTTCGGGATTTCTGGTTGTTGGAGTAGACCTGCCGGCTTCTGGTATTCTGTCTTGACTCTGGCGCAAGTCAAACATTTGCTGACGTATGTTACTATGTGGGCCTTCATACCAGGCCACCAATACGTAGTCTTCAAGTCGTGGTACATCTTGTCCGAACCAGGATGTACCGAGTAGCGGGACTTGTGGGCTTCGTCCATCACGAGTTCACGTAAACCTCCAAAGAGTGGAACCCAAATGCGTCCTGTCACATAGTAAGCACCATCTTCTTTCTGTTCTAGTTGCTGCCTCGACCCTCGAAGAGACTCGGCCCTGATGTTTTCCGGCTTCAATGCTTCAACTTGGGCATTTCGGATCTGGGTAGGGAGGTTAGACTGGATGGTAAGTTGCAGTGCTCGCACGCGCTTTGGTACGGTGTCCTTTCGGCTGAGGGCGTCTGCCACGACATTGGCTTTGCCCGGATGATACTTGATGGCGCATTCGTAGTCATTCAAGAGTTCGACCCATCGGCGCTGTCGCATGTTCAATTCCTTTTGCCTAAAGATATGCTCGAGACTCCTGTGATCGGTGTAAATAGTGCACTTGGTACCGTATAGGTAATGTCTCCATATCTTAAGAGCAAAAATCACTGCTCCCAGTTCCAAGTCATGCGTCGTGTAGTTCTTTTCGTGCGTCTTGAGTTGCCGAGAGGCGTAGGCAATAACTTTCTCGCGTTGCATTAACACGCAACCGAGCCCATGAATAGACGCATCGCAGTACACCACAAAGTCGTCAGTGCCGTCAGGCAACGAGAGAATAGGAGCGCTACAGAGGTTATCCTTAAGCCTCTGAAAAGCAGATTCCTGTGCTGCATTCCACTTGTAGGCGACGCCTTTCTGAGTAAGAGTCGTGAGGGGTTGTGCAATCTTCGAGAATCCCTGAATGAACCTGCGGTAGTAACCTGCCAAACCCAAGAATTGGCGAACTTCCGTGGGAGTCTTAGGTGTAGGCCAGTTCTTTATCGATACGATCTTAGCGGGGTCGACGTGAATTCCGTTCTTATTAACTACATGGCCGAGGAAATGGACTTCCCGAAGCCAGAAGTCACATTTAGAGAATTTGGCGTACAGTTGCTCGTTGCGAAGGAGTTCGAGGATAAGGCGTAGGTGCTGTTCATGCTCTTCTTGACTTTTCGAATAAATCAAGATGTCGTCGATGAACACAATCACAAATTTGTCGAGGTAAGGCTTACATACGCGGTTCATAAGGTCCATGAACACTGCCGGCGCATTGGTCATTCCAAAAGGCATGACGAGGAACTCGTAATGACCATAACGAGTCCTGAATGCAGTCTTAGAGATGTCTTCGTCACGTACTCTCAACTGATGGTAGCCTGATCGCAGGTCAATCTTAGAATAGTAACTCGATCCTTGCAATTGATCAAATAGGTCGTCGATGCGCGGGAGAGGGTAACGATTCTTGATGGTAACCTTGTTCAACTCACGATAGTCGATGCACATTCGGAATGTGCCGTCCTTCTTCTTGACAAAGAGTACTGGGGCTCCCCAGGGTGATGAACTAGGACGGATAAATCCTTTATCCAATAGTTCTTGTAGTTGCGTAGAGAGTTCCTTCAGTTCTGCAGGGGCTAAACGGTACGGTGCACGAGCTATAGGTGCGGCTCCGGGAGCTAGCTCGATTTGAAATTCGACCTGACGATGAGGAGGGAGTCCAGGTAGTTCCTCAGGAAATACCTCGGGATAATCACGTACTACAGGAAAATCTTCAATCCTCTTTTCCTTTTCGTGGGTGTTGGTGACAAGAGCTAGGATAGCAGTGTGCCCTTTCTGTAAACACTTCTGGGCTTTTAGAAGCGAGATAATGCCTGTGACTTCTCCACCTTTGTTGCCTTTGACGATGAGGGGTTGACCAGAACGGCAAGGTATACGAACTGCTTTCTCTTGACAGAGGATCTCAGCGCGATGTTTGGATAACCAATCCATACCAATGACGACGTCGAAGCTTCCAAGTTTGACAGGGAAAAGATCGATACTAAACGTGTGGCCAGACAATTCTAGGGTGCAGTCGTGGATCATGTGCGTGGCCTCGATGTTCTTACCATTAGCTATCTCGACGATGTGTTTAGAACTTAATAATGCGGGCGAGTGCTTAAGTTTCTTACTAATGCGAAGGGATACATAACTGGCATCGGCACCGGAATCAAATAACACAGAAACATAACGATCATCAAGTAGGAACTTACCCGCCACGACGTTGGGGTCGTTCCTTGCTTCTCCAGCTCCAATCACGAAAGCTCTGCCCCTTGCATTTCCAGCATTGTTGTTTTGCTCATTGTTCCCAGCTCCCTGATTGTTGTTGCGATTCTGATTCAGTTCAGGGCAATCCTTTCGCATGTGCCCTGTTGCCCCGCATTTAAAACATGCCCTGTTGTTACCCTGCTGCTATTGCTGTTGAGGTTGTTGCTGATTCTGCCTTGCTGGGAACTGACTTCTACAATCCTTTGCTTCGTGCCCCATCTTGTGGCATCGCTGACACTGACCCTTGTTGCATGCCCCATTGTGGTGCCTGCTACACTTGTTGCACTTAGGGTAGTTTCCCCGGTAGCCACCCTGTTGCTGAGTGCCCTTGTTGTTGTCAGTTTTCCTTTGCTGTGCTGGGGCTTGAGTAGGGTTAGCATCTTTGCCCTGATTTCCATCCCACTTTCGTTTTCCATCACTGGAACTTCCTTCCGCAGCACTGATCCTTTTGGGCAACCTGCCCTCTTCCACGGCCTGATCAGTGAGTTTGTGAGCAAGTCGAACGATCGGCTGGATGGTAGTGTGGTTGGCTGAAGTTACATGGCTTCGAATTTCTGGAGCCAGACCCTTGATGTACAGTTCGATTCTTCGATACATAGGTTGAGACAAGTTTGGACAAAGAGCAGCGTAGTCGTTGGACAGCTTGGTGTAGGCCTCAATCTCTGACCCAACCATCTTGAGTTCATAGTACTCATTTTCCAGCTTGTGGATGTCATCCCTGTGACAGTACTCTTCCTTGATCATATCCTTGAAATCTTCCCACGCAGTAGCGTTTGCAGTCTCCAAACCAAGCATTTGAATTTGCGCTTTCCACCAAGAAAGTGCGCTTCCCTCCAGAGTACCAGTAGCAAACTTCACCCAATTAGCAGGGGGACACTCGCAGACAGCGAAAACAGCTTCGACCTTCTCGATCCAGTGCAGGAGTCCTATGGCACCCTCAGTGCCACTGAACGGAAGAGGCTTGCAATCCATGAAGGTCTTAAAGGTACAAACACGTGGTTGCACAGGTGCAGGCTGACCTGTTGTGAAGAGTGAAGCGAAATAGGTTTAGAGGCGAAAAGACGCTGTGGCGGTAGGATCTAAACATCCTAAAACAACGAGTTTACCTATCGGGTGAGCTGCAAAAGCTGCAGCCACAGTGTTGAGCAGGCTAGTGAACTGAGCCTGAGTCATGTTGACGTTTCCTCGTCCGCGTCCACTCATTGTCTTCATAACCAGAAAACGTAGTATGAGTGCGTGATAGCGAGAATAAGATAGAAGAGAGAAGATTTATCTATCTAATCAGGCAAACTAGTACGTATAGCAAAACGGAAAGCATAAACAACCAAGCAAGTAAATATGGGTCCGAGCTATGAGGTCAGATAAGTCGAGCCTTGTACTTGGAGTGTAGTGTCGTCACGAGTCACGGGTTATAGTCTGGTTTTTCCCAAAAAGATTTTCCCTTTTTAAAACCAAGTTCACTATAACCAATGGCTCTGATACCAATCTGTCACACCCCCAAAATCCACCCGCGGATGACACCCGCTTTGAGGGCGTGACTGACCAGGATCTAGCCACCAATTATACTGACTACTTAAATTAATAGCAAAAGTAATACTTACTAACCATACGATTAGCAAGTGTTAAGTTTAGAGTTCAAAGTCTTAAGTTCAGAGTAAAATGTAGCGGAAGCATAATTAACAGTTTTAAACATTGTTCGTAAGGTAAACATGATAAATGCCCAACACACGGGCAGACGACCACTACACATCCCAAGCAGCTGCTCCAGTCACTGGCCACCTGCAAAGCATGCAGTAAGGGGTCAACAATAATGCTGAGTGAGTTCACTAGTTGTCCAGTTTTAATTACCAAAAACTTGTTTCACCAGTTAATTTATCCGTTTATACATGCCATGGGGAGCTACCCCAAAAGTTAGCGACTAAACTGTTTTTCCAATACCGAACACTAGGTAACCGTTTGCGTTTCCGCAGGATGCCCCGATGTCAATGTTCTATCATCATTGACGGATGCCTGAGTACATTAGTTCACGACCGATCCCATACCATGGCACGGTGTGAGGCTGGTAAGACCTAAATAGCGCTATCAACTAATAACCCGTTCGCCTGGCACCGGCGACTAATCGGTATTATGTAGTAGGGACTTGAGTGATAGAGTTGCGTTTAGTGCCGTTAGTTGCATTCCGTATAAACAGTAATTAACTAAAAAGGGTTTCCCAGTACAAGGGAAGATAAAGTAAGTTTGTTTCCCAATAACTAGGGAAGGAATGTAGACGGTATCCCCTTTACAAGGGGATAGGGTTGTTTCAGTCTCGTGTCCCAAACCACCGGGACGCATGCTTTTAAGTTGTGAACTCACCTTGGGTTGCTCGGTATGATACGTTACTTGGTTAAGCTCGTTGGTTACCACGTCCTAGCATGGTTACCGAGTATGGGTCAAGTCGGGTACAAGCAAACACGTATAGCATGCACGTATACAAACAGTTAACAGGCAGAAATACAAACAGTAACATATATGCATACAGTAGCAGATCAAAATGAAGTCCAGTCAATAGAAGGCCCAACAGTTGAAGCCCAAACAACAAGACAAACAGTCAGGGCCCAATAACATAAAACAGCCCAGTCGAAACTAAGGTGGTTGCGACTCGCAACCGAGGTTGCGACTCGCAACTGCGGTCTCGGTCCGTCACGTTTTGGTTACGACTCGTAACCGGAGATTGCGACTTAGCAGGCGTGGTTGCGACTCGCAACTAGGTTTAATGCGTGCTGATTGCGACTCGCAACTGGGAGGTTCCGACTGATCATGTGTGGTTTCGAGTAGCAACCAAAGGTTGCGACTCGCAACCGTGATAACGTGCATGGCAATCCCTTCTAGAACCTGTCATTTTGTACGAACCAATAGAATTGCATTTTCATGAAACCAATATGTACCATTTCCACTAAAACATGTTTGTTTGTCTGATCATTAGCCAAAACAGATCAAATATACACATTTCAAAAATATTCCAAAGGCATTCAAATTGTTCTTCATGTTCATCATCATCATTTTACATAACATTCAAGCAATAAGCTGAAAATCATTCAAACAACGACATACTACTAAAAACCCAAAACCGTGCACTTAAAACCTCATAATCAAGCCCTTGACATGATCATTCAAGCAATTAGCATATATCCGAAACATACATTTATAATGACCACAATCTATCTAAACTTCCTAACAACTGAGATGCACACAAACCAGAATCACAATAATTTGCAAAACAACAAGCATCTAACATTATCCGAATATCAAAACCATTTAACACAAAACCGGATTATTTTTCATTAAGACATATAATCATTTCGAGAATCACTTTTATCATCAAACAAGTCTTTTATAGCAATAACCTCAACAATCAAGCATTAACAAGCATAGAACCATAAATATCAACAACCATGAGCATATAAACACTAACCGATTACTCGGGGTTGAGAGAAAAGGGGTGTTCGGGTGGTCTCTTGGTTCGGCCGATCTTCCTTGTTGATAGCTCACTTGATCCGAGAGATATGAAGGAATGGGGAGATGATTTTGGTTGCTAGAAATTTAGGGTTTTAGGGTTTAGTGAAGAAGATGAGAGGAGAGTGTGAGAAGAGATTGTGTAAAATGATTAAGGGAGGTGGGGTTGGGTTTATATAGTGTACCGAGTTGGGCTAGGGGGGGTTTCCGGGTTGGGTTTCTCGGCTACGAGGCCCAAACGGCCCAATTGCCATTGTTCACTCGAGACCATTCCGGGTCTCGAGTCGGGTCGAGGTTTCGGTTCACATATATATAACACTTATATATATATACATACACATAAGTAACTCGGCATATAACACATAATAACAAATAGTTTTTCATACATTTTTACTGTTAGTCGATTACGTACACGTTTGATACATCGAAAGGTTATCCGGAAAGATCCGAGGTGTCACACCGATGACTTCGTGGTGTACTGCGACGCCTCGCGTCAGGGACTAGGATGTGTACTGATGCAGCGACAGAAGGTTATCGCTTACGCTTCGCGCCAGTTAAAGGTTCACGAGAAAAACTACACCACACATGATTTGGAATTAGGCGCATTGGTGTTTGCATTGAAGATTTGGCGACATTATTTATATGGCACTCGATGCACGATCTCTACAGATCACAAGAGCCTACAACATATATTTGATCAGAAGGAGCTTAATATGAGACAGCACCGATGGGTGGAGCTGTTAAACGATTACGATTGTGAAATCAAGTATCACCCAGGAAAGACGAATGTGGTGGCAGACGCCTTGAGTCGAAAAGAGAGGATTAAGCCCATAAGGGTTAGGGCTTTGGAAATGATTATACAGACAGGCCTCTCGTTGCACATTCGTGCTGCACAGAGGGAAGCTCTTAAGAAGGAGAATCTTGTGAATGAATATCTCCGTGGGATGGAGAAACAGTTAGTACCCAATGAGGAAGGAACGTTGTGTTTCATGAAATGAATTTGGGTTCCCCTCTTTGGTGGTCTTAGAGAAGTAATTTTCGATGAAGCTCATAAGTCAAGGTACTCGATCCACCCAGGATCGGACAAGATGTACCAGGATTTGAAGGATTTCTATTGGTGGCCACGATTGAAGGGTGATGTTGCAACTTATGTTGGAAAGTGCTTGACTTGTGCCAAAATAAAAGCCGAGTATCAGAAGCCTTCAGGTCTCCTACAGCAACCTAAGATACCCATGTGGAAATGGGAGCAGATTTCAATGGATTTTATAACCAAGTTGCCAAAGACACCCAGAGGTCATGATACGATTTGGGTAATCGTAGACCGTTTGATAAAATCTGCGCACTTTTTGCCGATCAGAGAAAAAGATAACACAAGTAAGTTAGCCGAGCTGTACCTCAGAGAGATTGTTGCACGGCATGGAGTGCCTCTCTCGATTATTTCTGATAGAGATGGAAGATTTGTGTCAAGGATTTGGCAATCCTTCCAAGAAGCGTTTGGTTCATAACTGAATTTGAGTACTGCATTTCACCCACAGACAGATGGCCAGAGCGAACGAACGATTCAAACGCTAAAAGATAAGTTGCGAGCTTTGTAGGATCGTTTTCAGACCCGAATGAGTCGATCAGAAGAGTTTATCTCAGTTTCAGAGGCGAAACTAAGAAACTGAGTTCAATTCAGCAAGTATTACACTTTAAACTGTCTTTTGATTGATAATATTGCCGTTTACAGCGTGACGACACTTCGGCAGCACTTCGTTGCAAACCGGAACAAGTACTACTTTATTTCGCTTGGGAGTGCCTTTATATAGGCATCAGATTCTGCTTGAACATGTATATGTTCAGTACAAGCGGAATCATGACATAACAATTCAAGCGGAATCAACAACTGAACTTCGAGCGGAATTAGAACATAACAGATTTCGCTTGAAAGTGACCTATTGTCATTTCAAGCGGAATCACCTCCAATATCCACTTTCTCGTTTTTCATGCCCTGATCTAATACATTCTATACAAGACTCGATACAAGACGAAGACGACAGACGGATGCACCAACAAACTCCCCCTCGGATGTTGACGGAGTCTTCAGTGTCGAGTCTTCGCATCTTCAGTCTTTATCAGTCTTTGGGCGTCTCTTCGAACCTTTTGGAAGTATCTGACGCTGTAAGCATCCTCAATTTCTATCTTCTTTTCTCTTTTATCACCAACAAACTTCTCCTCTCTATCATCACCAACAAACTTCTTCCTCAGATGTTGACTTCTTATCTTGTTCATTTGCATCAACATACACTCCCTCTCAAATGTTGAATCTTTAATCTTGACAGCAGCAACAATCTCAGGATCAGAACCTGGCTCTTTGTCATTCAGACTCCCCTTCTCAATCAGCTGGGATCGCAGTCTGGCTTTCACAGGTTCAGATTCCATTCCAAGATCATGACCTGGCTCTCCTCCAGCTCAGGTTATCTGCACAATCTCTACCTCAAACATAAGTTTTCTAATATAAACCTTTAACTTACTCAGACACCACTTGTAGAAATCATAAAATGATCTAACATTTAGTATCTGATGAACCACTTGTAGGAATATAGTTTTTACCACTTGCAAAAACATTTTCTCTACAAAAATTTCTGATGAACACTTGAAAGATTTAAACTCTTAAACACACTCTCCCAAACCAACTGTCGTCATGTTTAGCACTTGGAATTTTGAAAATCAGCTCTTCAACACTAGTTGTCGAAAATCTTTTTGAATTTTTCAAAATTTATGCTAAAACACACTAAAATCTTTTTGGAATTTTTGATTATAAGGAATGCAGAAAAGAAATATTTACAGACAATATTTTTGTGAGTTTGTGCAAGAGGATCATATCAGTTTTTGAGACAAATCACCAACATCGTTAAGCTTCATTTCATTTTAAGTTCTAAACAATTCACTTAGATTGTCAGTATATTGGTCCACTTTAAATTTTCACACAAATTTCAATTGTTTCGAGATACGAGATTAATGTTTTAAGCACTTAAAATTATTCGCGTGTCCCACTACTTGAATATACTCCCGTATCCAGATCCCAATATTCAGTCTTACAGGTGAGTATACCACAGATCATATCTGTAAAGGGGTTAGATACGAAACCATGAGAGCTCAGGTCAGAACTTCCGTTCAGCAGAGAGATGACGGCTCGACTTTTGGTGTGTCCGCTTTAGAGGATCTTTTCTTCAACAGCAATGATTATCAATTTTATTGTTTAATCATTTTTGCTGAGGGTTGTGCTATGTTTCAAGCATTTGCAGAAAGTATTATACGGGGACTAGGTCAGAATTTCCATTCAGCAGAAGTCTCTGAATAATACCCCAGATATCACTGAGTATAAAGACCTAGTATCTCAGAAAGAGGGACCTTTCAAACAAGATTTTGGGGGTTATCCATATATCCAAGAAGTTGTTACCCACGATATAAGCAAGTTTGAAATTTTTAGGTTTATATCTCGTTTGAAATTTTTAGGTTTATATCTCGTTACAATCTACTAAATGTGCAAAAACCTACTGGCATATCATCAGTGAGATTGTTTATCACATTTTTACTTTCCAAATCTTTAGCATGTTGTGATAGTCCACTGATGTACTATCATTTCCTCTTTTTCTCAAAAAAAAACTCGTTTTGATTTTATCATGTTTTTATATTTTTCAAATTTTCTACTCCCCCTAAAATGCAAACACATACAGAAATTTGAAAACAAACTGTACTGAAATTGACAACCGATATCAAATCGCATCAATTCGCCATCCACTAGGCGTAAACAATCAGAACTCCCCCTTTCAACAAACTATTTTCCCATTTAGATTTCAAAACACTTAAGTTTTTTTTTAATCAAAATGGTTTTTCCGGAAAATAAGTTTAGTTGATTTTACCATCTGTAGGGATGTGGTTCATCATATTGTCTTCATCCACTTGTATGAGGATTACATCAAGTTCAACTTAATGACCTTGATTAATCACTTTTTAAGAACCAACCTCTGTACCACTTGTACGATAAACATAACCAAATACAAAGAATGATGCCGATTCATGTTCCACGCTTACCAACCTGGGAACTCCGGCAAGTCAGGTTTTTTTCTATTTAAAGAAAATATCCACCCAATGATGTGTTGGTAAAATTCCAGAGCTTAATGGTTTTAATTTCGGTTAATTACACAAAGTTACTTTCTAGAATACACTACTTTGATATGGTTTGTGTTTTACAGGCATTGGCGGGTTTAAGGTGCATTTTGGAGATTTACTGAAGCTTTGGGTGGATGCTAGAGAGAACATAATTGAAGAAAATGCAGAAAGAGGCAAAACTGAGCTGAACTCTGCGCCAGAAACAGTCCAAACTTCATTTTGGCTTATCCTGAGCTAGAAAATGAGTTTCGGGGCTTATAATATATGCATTTGGGGTAGCTCGACGAGACGAATCAAAATATAAGGTTTTGAAAGGCCAGAAATTGATGCATTATCTGCTGCACACCAGCTGATTAGTAAAAACGGGATTTTTTTAGAGAAAAGTCAATTTTGGAAAAAGAGGAGTTACACTTTATTATTCCTTCAACTCCAATTCATTTGAAAAAAAAAACTATCTAACACACCTCTTTCACCTCTCTAATCCACACCTAACATTTTTCTTTCACCTCTAACATCAAAACCTTAACCAATTCTCCATAATCCCTAACCTTCAATCATTCCACCATCACCACCATCTTCAACTTTCCATCATCACCTTCAACCCTAACCTCCACCACTCTTGAAGACTCAAGGTCATGGCTCCGTGTTCTTGTTCGTTGGCCAGTGATCGCGTCCACCCAACCATGAGCGGCTAGTCTCTTCGGTTTCACCCCGGTGTAGGTAGTTGTATTTTCTAGGGTTTATGCATTTGTTCTTTGATTCGACTTTGTGACAACTTGTATTGATTTTTTAAACCATTGACAATAGTTTACATTTGTTTCGCTATTCGTAAATTGTCGAACGATGTTAAAAGTTATAACTTTACGAAATGGTTATGTGTAGTTATGCGTTGTCGTGGTTAGGATTTACTTGTGTTGATTACAAAGTGCATTCTTGTCCGTTCTTCGGGACGTTGATAGTTATTGGCACCTAATTCACGGTACACTAAATCCGTTAATCGTATGCAATTGAGTTGAATTAAAACATGTAGGAACCTTAGGACTTACAATTACCGAAACCGGGTGTGATCCGTATTCTTAATTCCTGTTTTCAATTAAGTAGTTTAGTTTACAAGTTTAGTTAATAAATCATTGTTTTCGATAACATCAATTTGTCGGTACATTCCGATTTATTTTAAAAACCAAACAAATAAAGAGAAATAGCAATCTTCATAATCATCTTGTACATTATTTGTAAATAGTCTAACTAATCGAACGGGTCGTGCAGTACTGACCACCTGCTCTTCGTGGATTCGATACCCGACTTACCCTAGCTACCTAGGTTTAATTGGGTTTTTGACTGATCGGTACGACACGGTCACGTCAAAATGGCGCCGCTGCCGGGGAGCTAGTGCGCTTAGTATTTCATTACTTGTTCGATTTAATTATTAGTTTTCTTTCTTGTATTTTTGTGATTTTACTTTGGGTGGTCGAGCTTGTGTGTGCAGGTACATGTTTTGCAGGAATTACTTTTCAATATGAACTGGGTAGATGTTGATCCCTGTGAGTGTTGCGGAAGCGGAGAGCATTATTTAGAGGATTGCTCTGTTTTCTACGAAAAAGTTCAAGCAAACAAGGATCGGGAAGACTACCTCAGCGGATTGTATGAATATAGGAGGGCGGATTATGAAGATTTCAATGGTCCATCCTCACATTATCCATACGATAGACCACCACCACCACCAGATTACCAAGAATATTACTATTCGGAGATGGATTACCATTATGAGCAAGAGCAGGGTTACAACAACTATGAACCCGACTTGCCACATTTCCCGAGTTACCAGGAGGAGTATGATGACTATTATCATGACTCCCCTCAGCCAACATACGAGGAGCCTCAAGATTCGTTAAACTCTAAGCTCGTTATGATTATGGACATGATGATAGAAATGAAAAAGAAAGACGAGCAGAGAGACAAATGATTTGAGGCTTTGGTTATTCAGGTTGGTCAACTAACCAAGGAGATGGCCCAACTTAGGCGAGACCAAGAGGTTTTGGCTAATGGTACCCTGGTTGATGGTGATGTGGTGGAAGAGGTTATAGATCTTCCGGAGCAAGAAAATGAATGTTTGAACCGAGCGGAAGACATGACACCGCAAGATGAATCGGATCCGAAAGAAGCTCAAAGTCATATCTCTCCTTCTCCCAAACTTATCACTCCAACCAACAAAGTTGGGGATGCGGGTGCGGGTATAAGGATTCGAAGGGTGGCCTTGCAAGACATTGGACAATTCGTCAAGAAACGACCCCAAAGTAGTTTAATACGCATGACATGTAAAATAAAAAGAGAATGGATCCGGCATGCCAACTACCGAGCGTATGTTGGAAACTCGGTAGGCAAATGTGCACTTGGACCACCATGAGAGGCAAATCAAGTATGATTGTTGTAGAGTTTGTATTATTTTCGTTTTATTTTTTTTCCTAGTTAAATGAACGTTGTGGGTGTGTTCCCTATATAACCCTCACGAGACCTACTCGTCTTCCCGAGCTATCGGGAGGTTTAAAAGGGCTTGTTGCATACGCTAAATGCAACCGTGATTCCTACGAAAGTGAGTTAGGCTTGTTATTGTTGTAAATTATTTTTACACATAAATCAAAGTAAATTAATGTAGGACTTGGTAATATTTTCATAAAAGTGGTAGAACTAAGTAGCTAATAAATTTTAATGGTTGTGAGAAGCATGCTTCTACACAGGGGTTAAGATTTGTAGGTACATTATGTTCGTGGGACGACCGCTTTCTTGAAGAGAAGAAGAGCACACGAGGAATGAGCTCCAAAAATCAGGTGCATACGTTTTTTTTTTTACTTTTCATTTTTAGTTAGCAAATACGTGGATTGTAAATTGTATTTTATTTTCCGGGGTGAAATTTTGGGGGAGGTTAGCCGTGTCACATCCTTTGTGCATTTCAAAAACTCTAGTTCTTACACATTGAGGACAATGTTCACCTCAAGTGTGGGGATGAGAGAGTAGTAAAAGTTTTCGATTTTGACCCGTTCATTTAAACACTACACATTGAGGACAATGTTTACCTCAAGTGTGAGGATGGGGGAAATTTTTAAAAATTTTTCAAAATGTCTTTGTTTGAAGCGATCTTAAAAGCACAAGTAACTAAGTCAACGAGGGATGTCACAACCCATTTGGTCTTTTGTCATGGTCAAGTTCGAAGTAATAACATGACGGGTATTTAGCAGGTGGTTATTTGGGAATAATCCGCCTAAGAAACTAGCACATCATGCATGTCACCTACCATACCCTTTATATATGTGAGGTTTTGAGCCACTTTTACATCATAGAATTACATATTTATGTTTCTTTGTTTGAGTGGACCATTAGTCATGTATTGTAGAACTTGCAACTTTTGATACGTTTGAGACCATAGACCGAATACAAGCACAAGAATGATTAAGGCATTAGGTGAACCTTTTCCTTTAATGTCACACCCCCAAAATCCACACGCGGAGTATCACCGCTTGGAGGCGTGACATGACCAGGATCCTAACCACCAATCATATTGAACATGTAATATAGTTAAGTATAGCGGAAGCATTTAAGTAACCCAAACAATAGTATGTATGATTTAACATAAGTGTTGAAACATCATTCACGATCCTTTGCCCACAACGACCTGCTCCTCCCTGTGCAAGCTCCATAATGTACCTAAGGTCCTGCAAAGCATGCAGCAAATAATCAACAAACTAGTTGAGCGAGTTCACAGAAAGTAAGTTCAGTAATGGAGTAGTATAGCAAGCATTGCGTTCGTTTATCCAATCATGCAACGTACTAATTCGTTCATTGTTCATGTATAGTATTGGTTCGTATCGCGGGCCCTTTCGGCATGTATGCGAAGATTAGGGAAAGTTCTCAAGTATTCTAGACTATGTATATTTGTATCGCGGCCACCCTGGCATGTGTGCGAAGTTTTAGTATATAGTTCGCGGCCTTTCCAAGGCATGTGTGCGAAGATCAGTCATAATATCGCAGCCAACCCCTGGCGTGTGTGCGAAGATCAGTTCAAGAAGGTATACTAGTCTAGCTGTATCTCATCATTTACCAACCTCACCCTGAGGCCTATCTCATTAAGTTCCATTTACTAAGTATGCGCGTATAATCATCCAATCCCATTCCCACCCTGGGAACCCCATGCCTTGGCTGTGTGAACTCACCTTGGGTTGCTCGGCAGATACACAAAGAGAGAATGAGAGTTCTTGAACTAACAGTGGTCAACCACGTCCTAACAGGGTTATTACATAAGTCAGGTTCGCATATAGCACGTATGTTGTATCACATAGGTTAACACGTTGCAAGCATGCAAGGATTCATGGTAAACACGTACACGTATCAGCAATCCGATAAACAATCTAAGTATTCAGCCCAAACATAACCCGGCCCAAATAATATTCACCCAACCTATCAGCCCAATCAGATAAGTAGTCCGAATAACAGAGGTGTAAACAAGTCCAGTTATCCGGCCCAATTAGTTGGGCTCGTGTCAGTGTGCAAGTCCAATTATGTGTACGTGCATGGTCTCGACTCGCAACAGAGATTACGAGTCGCAACAAGGGAGATCTCGACAGATGTATATCCTTCGAGACTAGGTGGTCTCGAGTCAGGTCTCGAGTCGCAACGGGGTTACGAGTCGCAACGACTGGTCTCGGCTCGTCATGGTTTGGTTACGAGTCGCAACGGGACTCGCAACCATGGTTTCGGCTTGTGTTGTTGTGGTCTCGAGTGGGGATACCGACTCGCAATACGAGTCGCAACCAGACGTGTAACAGTTTTCCCTAACTTTATGCAATTCAGTTATACGTATCAATTATCATCAATAGTTTCCAAAAATCAAATCAATTAACAGTTTCTATCTCATTCAATATCCGATCAACCAATCATAATTCACAAGTTCCTATCAAGAACCCTACCCGAAACATACATGAACACATCTTAACGTATGAGCAGAATCATAACAATTCATATAACCATATAGCCGAGATCAAGCAATTAATCCAATTAAGTCAACACACACATATGACCGGTTAACACTTATATTAGACCGATTCAATTCCTACAACCTTTACATCATATCTATCAGTTCGAAAACCAAGCATAGCAAGAAACAATATTACACCGGTATTAACTTAATAACATGCAGTTCAATTCGGTTAAGCTTAGGCACGAAATCATGATCATCATTTAATCAAATAAGCATAAACAAACACTAACCGGTCCAGATCAAACAAGGGAAGAGAGTGACCCGATTGATGAACAATATCTTCGATCGGAGGAGTGGTGTTCGGCTGCTTTTGGTCCCGGTCCCGGTTGCGAGAGAAAGAGAGGAATTGTGTGTGTTTTCTAAATTGCAAGGTTGTAAAAACTAAAACCCTAAAGGTGTGCATGTATATATATGTGTACGTACAAGGGATGTGGGCCGAAACCCCCACATGGGTTTTCTCATGGTCTCGAGTCCAACCATTTGGACCGAGTGGGTTCTTGTAAATGTTTCACTAATCGGTTCAAGTAATAACATATGCAATCACATTAAATCACGTAACATGCAACATTCAATATAATCACGAAATCACACAACCGTGTAACACATAACATATCATGTATTCGTTCAAGTAACATAGTTCACGTGAGCATATTACGTTACACAAGATAAGTCTAGAGTACGGGTTGTCACATTATCCCCAACTAATTGGAAATTTCGTCCCGAAATTTGGTATGCACTCACTGAGGAAGCTAGGTAAGTTCAATCGTTCACTGGTTTTTCCTGGGGTGTCACATCCTCCCCCCGTTGATCTGGAATTTCGTCCCGAAATTCCGAAGTAGTAGCTTCAGCCTCAGCAGTGGTTGTATTGGTTTCGAATAACTGGGGTACTTTTCTGTCATCCTGTCTTCGCGTTCCCAGGTGTACTCTGGGTCACGTTGGAGTTCCAACGAACTCGAACAAGAGGGATTCTCTTGTGTTTGAGGACCTTCGCATCCCGGTCCGTGATTTCTACTAGTTCCTCGACGAACTGCAACCGCTCGTCGGTAGTTCGATACCTGAAAGACATTGTGAACTGCCCCGAGTTCAGCTGGTAGGTTCAATCTATAGGCTACCCTGCCTATGTGTTCTATGATCTCGAATGGTCCCCGACCTGAAATTCCAATGGCCTTCTACGCTTGTCCGCGTAGGCTTTCTGACGGTCGCGTGCTGCCGCCATGCGTTGTCGTATCTGTGCAATCTTTTTCCGTGGCGTCCATTACAATCTCTGGACCCGTAATCTGACTATCCCCCACCTCTGCCCACAGAGATGTGACCGGCATTTACGCCCGTACAATGCCTCGAATGGAGCGGATTGTATGCTGGTGTGATAACTGTTATTATACGAAAACTCCACCAAAGGGAGATGCTTTTCCCCGCCGTTGCCGAAATCAATAACACATGCCCGAAGCATGTCTTCAAGAGTCTGGATCGTTCGCTCAGACTGCCCATCCGTCTGAGGATGATATGCTGTGCTCATGTCTAATCGTGAACCGAAAGATTTGTGCATCGCTTGCCATAGCTCTGACGTGAATCGTGCATCCCGATCCGAAATGATGGAGATGGGCACCCCGTGCCTCGAAACAACTTCTTTAAGATAGATGTCGGCGAGAGTGGAGAACTTATCCGTTTCCTTTATAGCCAGGAAGTGTGCAGGCTTGGTGAGTCGGTCCACGATCACCCATATAATATCTTTCCCACGCTGGGATCTGGGTAGGCCTGTAACAAAATCCATGGAAATTTCTTCCCATTTCCATTGCGGTATCTTAAGCTGCTGAAGTAGGCCCGTTAGTTTCTGGTATTCAACCTTGACTCTCACACAGGTCAAGCATTTTCCGACGTATGTAGCAATGTGGGCCTTCCTACTAGGCCACCAATAAGTAGTGCTGATGTCTTAGTACGTTCTATCCGACCCTGGATGTACTGAGTGGTAAGACTTGTGAGCTTCATCCATCACAAGTTCGCGTAGACCGCCATAAAGTGGGACCCAAATACGCCCCGTTACATAGTAGGCGCCGTCTGCCTTCTGTTCTAATCGTTGTCGTGAGTCGTGTAAGGCTCCAGCCTTGACGTTTTCGAGCTTCAATGCTTCTACCTGAGTATTTCGTACCTGTGCTGGCAGGCTAGTCTGGATCGTAAGCTGTAGCGCTCGCACGCGCTGAGGTAGAGTGTCCTTCCGACTGAGGGCGTCTGCCACAACATTGGCCTTGCCTGGATGGTACTTGATGGCGCATTCGTAGTCGCTAAGTAGTTCATCCCATTGCCGTTGACGCATGTTCAAATCCTTCTGCCTAAGGATATGCTCGAGACTCCTGTGATCGGTGTAATTCGTGCACCTTGTACCGTACAGGTAGTGTCGCCATATCTTAAGCGCGAAAAACAACAGCTCCCAGCTCTAAATCGTGCGTCGTGTAGTTGCGTTCATGAATCTTAAGTTGACGTGAAGCGAAAGCGATAACCTTGTCGCGCTGAAAAGCAGTCTCCTGGGGCTCTCCCAGCAATAGGTGACACCCTTCTGTGTCAGTAGCGTAAGTGGCTGAGCAATCTTCGAGAAATCCTTGGTAAACCGTCTGTAGTTCGTAGTGCAGGCCAGTTTCTGGTTGAGTCTACCTTGGATGGATCGACACGGATCCCATCCTTGTTCACTACGTGGCCTAAGGAGTGGACTTCACGAATACTACGACGAACTTGTCTAAGTAGGGCTTGCACACCCTGTTCATAAGGTCCGTAAATACGGCAGGAGCGTTCAAATAATATCAAACCATCCATCATATCAAACATAAAGTATAGTAATTAAATTAGTCCATAAAACCCAGTACGATTCATGTTCAAACCAAACTTTGTTTGAGTAACGGAGACATAATAAAGGAAATCCCAAAACGAGTTATAAGTTCAAACAGCGTCTCCTTGTCCTAGCATGAAAGCTCGACCCCTTGCCTCGTTGCCATTGTTGTTGTTGTTGTTCCCATTGCCCTGGTTATTGTTGTTGTTCTGATTCTGGTTCAACTGTGGGCAATCGCGCTTGTAATGACCTTCTGCCCCACACTGGAAACATCCCCGATTTCCACGCTGTGGCTGCTGCTGCTGTGGGTTCTGAGGAACTGGTGGTGGGAGTTGCTGGTTCTGGTTTGCAGGTCGTGAGCTCCTGCAATCTTTGGCTTCGTGTCCTATCTTGAAACATCTCTGGCAACGTTCCTTGCGACACTTTCCACTGTGGTGCTTGTTACACTTGTTACATAGTGGGTGTACTCCCCTGTATCCACCCTGCTCCTGACTGCCAGATGATTGCTGACTCGGGTTCTGGTAGTCGTTCGTTCTGCGCTGCTGTGCTTGAGACTGATCGGAATCCCCATCCCATTTCCGTTTGTTGTCGCTGGGTGTAGCAGAAGTAGCAGCTGAAGTGACTGTAGCAGTAGCGTTGACACGCTTAGGCAGTTTATTCTGATCCACTGCCTGGTCGGTGATGCGATGAGCGAGGCGTTGGATTTCCTGGATGTTTTCGAGATTAGCCGAAGTCACGTGGCTCTGAATCTCTGGCGCCAATCCCTTGAGGTACAACTCAATGCGCTTGTATGGAGGGTCCACCATAGTAGGACACAGAACTGCCAGCTCGTTTGACCGCTTCGTATACGCTTCGATCTCTGACCCAATCATTTTCAGATTATACAGCTCGTCTTCCAGCTTGTGAATGTCTTCACGCGTGCAATACTCACGCTTGATGAGTTCCTTAAAATCGTTCCATGGGGTGGCGTTAGCAGCTGCCAACCCTAAGATTTGAACTTGGGCGTTCCACCAAGTTAGTGCTATTCCTTCTAGAGTGCCGGTGGCAAACTTGACCTTGCGAGCCTCAGGGCACTCGCACATTTCGAATACTGATTCTAGCTTTTCAAACCAATGGAGGAGTCCCACTGCCCCCTCTGTGCCGCTAAAGGTGTTTGGACGACAGTCCATGAAGTTCTTAAAGGTGCAAACTTGCTGCGCTGGTTGACCTATTGTGTATGAATAGGGCAAAGTTTAAATACAGGGGCTAGCTTAGGAACGTAGGATCTAAAGATCCTAGTGTAAGTTATGACTACAGGGTATACTACCTGCTTGAGCAGCTGCAAGTGCCGCAGCAACTTGAGCTTGAACGAGAGCCTCTAGCTGGGCTTGAGTCATGTTAATCCTTCCAGACATGATCTTCATAGTAAGAGTAACGTATATGAGAGTGGGTCGCGAGTAGGGCGATGACAGAAAAGTGTAAGCACGTAAGTGTTCTCATGTAACAAAGTCATGTGTATCTAAACGTAATGTGAGCAAAGTTTTAAGCAGTTCTAGCAAACAGGCAATAGCATAAACCTTATTACCTAGGATGTCGAGTCTTGCACGTGGAGCGAAGCGTCGTTGTGGATCGTTGAGAGCACTGTTCTGGTTATAGTCTGGTTTTAATAAAAACGTTTTCCCATATTAAAACCAAGTTCTCTATAACCAATGGCTCTGATACCAATCTGTCACACCCCCAAAATCCACACGCGGAGTATCACCGCTTGGAGGCGTGACATGACCAGGATCCTAACCACCAATCATATTGAACATGTAATATAGTTAAGTATAGCGGAAGCATTTAAGTAACCCAAACAATAGTATGTATGATTTAACATAAGTGTTGAAACATCATTCACGATCCTTTGCCCACAACGACCTGCTCCTCCCTGTGCAAGCTCCATAATGTACCTAAGGTCCTGCAAAGCATGCAGCAAATAATCAACAAACTAGTTGAGCGAGTTCACAGAAAGTAAGTTCAGTAATGGAGTAGTATAGCAAGCATTGCGTTCGTTTATCCAATCATGCAACGTACTAATTCGTTCATTGTTCATGTATAGTATTGGTTCGTATCGCGGGCCCTTTCGGCATGTATGCGAAGATTAGGGAAAGTTCTCAAGTATTCTAGACTATGTATATTTGTATCGCGGCCACCCTGGCATGTGTGCGAAGTTTTAGTATATAGTTCGCGGCCTTTCCAAGGCATGTGTGCGAAGATCAGTCATAATATCGCAGCCAACCCCTGGCGTGTGTGCGAAGATCAGTTCAAGAAGGTATACTAGTCTAGCTGTATCTCATCATTTACCAACCTCACCCTGAGGCCTATCTCATTAAGTTCCATTTACTAAGTATGCGCGTATAATCATCCAATCCCATTCCCACCCTGGGAACCCCATGCCTTGGCTGTGTGAACTCACCTTGGGTTGCTCGGCAGATACACAAAGAGAGAATGAGAGTTCTTGAACTAACAGTGGTCAACCACGTCCTAACAGGGTTATTACATAAGTCAGGTTCGCATATAGCACGTATGTTGTATCACATAGGTTAACACGTTGCAAGCATGCAAGGATTCATGGTAAACACGTACACGTATCAGCAATCCGATAAACAATCTAAGTATTCAGCCCAAACATAACCCGGCCCAAATAATATTCACCCAACCTATCAGCCCAATCAGATAAGTAGTCCGAATAACAGAGGTGTAAACAAGTCCAGTTATCCGGCCCAATTAGTTGGGCTCGTGTCAGTGTGCAAGTCCAATTATGTGTACGTGCATGGTCTCGACTCGCAACAGAGATTACGAGTCGCAACAAGGGAGATCTCGACAGATGCATATCCTTCGAGACTAGGTGGTCTCGAGTCAGGTCTCGAGTCGCAACGGGGTTACGAGTCGCAACGACTGGTCTCGGCTCGTCATGGTTTGGTTACGAGTCGCAACGGGACTCGCAACCATGGTTTCGGCTTGTGTTGTTGTGGTCTCGAGTGGGGATACCGACTCGCAATACGAGTCGCAACCAGACGTGTAACAGTTTTCCCTAACTTTATGCAATTCAGTTATACGTATCAATTATCATCAATAGTTTCCAAAAATCAAATCAATTAACAGTTTCTATCTCATTCAATATCCGATCAACCAATCATAATTCACAAGTTCCTATCAAGAACCCTACCCGAAACATACATGAACACATCTTAACGTATGAGCAGAATCATAACAATTCATATAACCATATAGCCGAGATCAAGCAATTAATCCAATTAAGTCAACACACACATATGACCGGTTAACACTTATATTAGACCGATTCAATTCCTACAACCTTTACATCATATCTATCAGTTCGAAAACCAAGCATAGCAAGAAACAATATTACACCGGTATTAACTTAATAACATGCAGTTCAATTCGGTTAAGCTTAGGCACGAAATCATGATCATCATTTAATCAAATAAGCATAAACAAACACTAACCGGTCCAGATCAAACAAGGGAAGAGAGTGACCCGATTGATGAACAATATCTTCGATCGGAGGAGTGGTGTTCGGCTGCTTTTGGTCCCGGTCCCGGTTGCGAGAGAAAGAGAGGAATTGTGTGTGTTTTCTAAATTGCAAGGTTGTAAAAACTAAAACCCTAAAGGTGTGCATGTATATATATGTGTACGTACAAGGGATGTGGGCCGAAACCCCCACATGGGTTTTCTCATGGTCTCGAGTCCAACCATTTGGACCGAGTGGGTTCTTGTAAATGTTTCACTAATCGGTTCAAGTAATAACATATGCAATCACATTAAATCACGTAACATGCAACATTCAATATAATCACGAAATCACACAACCGTGTAACACATAACATATCATGTATTCGTTCAAGTAACATAGTTCACGTGAGCATATTACGTTACACAAGATAAGTCTAGAGTACGGGTTGTCACATTTAAAACCATTTATCTATCCTTACCCAAACAAATTCCCTAGTCACCCACTTTGAGCCTAAACCTTTCGTTTGACAACCCATTTAGCCCACAACCATAAACCTTTTCTTTTTAAACCCGTGTGATGAGAATTCGATTATATGATTATGTGTTGTATAGTTGTGATTTACATTTGAAAAAGAAGCAAAAAAAATCAGAAAATTTTGGGAAAAAAAGAATAGAAAATCGTTGAGAAAATACAAAAATATGAGCTATTAGTTGTTGAATAAAAGGCGAAAGTTGTTGCCTCATAGTTGATGTTTATAGTTAGTTTTGTTTAGTATAGTAGTTTGTAATAAAAATCGAATTTTCATCACCTTAGCCACTTTAATAATATCCTATTTCCTACCCTTCGCCTAGCCCCATTACAACCATTTCAAAGACCTTTTGACTTGTGCTTAGTATTCGTGTTCAGTGGTGGAGAATAATTGAGTTGCAAGCCTATGCGGGTACATGTTCTATTCCGTCTGGAGCGATTACTATAAAAAAGTGCTAATATATCAATAAAATTAGCCAACTTGTAAACCGAGTGGAGTAAACATTGTGAGGGATATATATGAATTGCGAGTTTTAAGGGCGGGTTAATCTTGAATAACCATTTTTACATGATTAATCATTTATTGCTAAATATGTCGAAAATTGTAAAAAGTTTTAATCGGGCATGACAATAGACCTTAACCTTAGTCTCAGGAATGGGGAGTGTGTTTTTCGTTCGACCCACGTGAAAGTGAAAAACAGATTTGCTTGAGGGCAAGCAAAAGACAAGTGTGGGGATGTGATGTGTTGGTAAAATTCCAGAGCTTAATGGTTTTAATTTCGGTTAATTACACAAAGTTACTTTCTAGAATACACTACTTTGATATGGTTTGTGTTTTACAGGCATTGACGGGTTTAAGGTGCATTTTGGAGATTTACTGAAGCTTTGGGTGGATGCTAGAGAGAACATAATTGAAGAAAATGCAGAAAGAGGCAAAACTGAGCTGAACTCTGCGCCAGAAACAGTCCAAACTTCATTTTGGCTTATCCTGAGCTAGAAAATGAGTTTCGGGGCTTATAATATATGCATTTGGGGTAGCTCGACGAGACGAATCAAAATATAAGGTTTTGAAAGGCCAGAAATTGATGCATTATCTGCTGGACACCAGCTGATTAGTAAAAACGGGATTTTTTTAGAGAAAAGTCAATTTTTTGAAAAAGAGGAGTTACACTTTATTATTCCTTCAACTCCAATTCATTTGAAAAAAAAAACTATCTAACACACCTCTTTCACCTCTCTAATCCACACCTAACATTTTTCTTTCACCTCTAACATCAAAACCTTAACCAATTCTCCATAATCCCTAACCTTCAATCATTCCACCATCACCACCATCTTCAACTTTCCATCATCACCTTCAACCCTAACCTCCACCACTCTTGAAGACTCAAGGTCATGGCTCCGTGTTCTTGTTCGTTGGCCGGTGATCGCGTCCACCCAACCATGAGCGGCTAGTCTCTTCGGTTTCACCCCGGTGTAGGTAGTTGTATTTTCTAGGGTTTATGCATTTGTTCTTTGATTCGACTTTGTGACAACTTGTATTGATTTTTTAAACCATTGACAATAGTTTACATTTGTTTCGTATTCGTAAATTGTCGAACGATGTTAAAAGTTATGACTTTACGAAATGGTTATGTGTAGTTATGCGTTGTCGTGGTTAGGATTTACTTGTGTTGATTACAAAGTGCATTCTTGTCCGTTCTTCGGGACGTTGATAGTTATTGGCACCTAAGTCACGGTACACTAAATCCGCTAATCGTATGCAATTGAGTTGAATTAAAACATGTAGGAACCTTAGGACTTACAATTACCGAAACCGGGTGTGATCCGTATTCTTAATTCCGGTTTTCAATTAAGTAGTTTAGTTTACAAGTTTAGTTAATAAATCATTGTTTTCGATAACATCAATTTGTCGGTTCATTCCGATTTATTTTAAAAACCAAACAAATAAATAGAAATAGCAATCTTCATAATCATCTTGTACATTATTTGTAAATAGTCTAACTAATCGAACGGGTCGTGCAGTACTGACCACCTGCTCTTCGTGGATTCGATACCCGACTTACCCTAGCTACGTAGGTTTAATTGGGTTTTTGACTGATCGGTACGACACGGTCACGTCACCCAAGCCTGACCAGCCTTGGGTGTTACCGAGTCATCAACACTCGGTTTCTTACCTCCCCTCTTCTTCTCATAGAACTCTTTAACCCCTTTGACTTTTCGATCAATCATCTTACCAAAAATATGTTTTACCTTGGGGTTAAAGGCCTTTTCAACATCAAAAACCTTTTTGTCATTATAAAATTGATTTGAGATCTCAATTTTACCAATTTTCTTCTTAAAATTTTCAGCCCGAAGTGGTGGAAAATTCTCATCATCCACAAACTGAAGTGAATCTTCACTTTCTGAAACAACCTGTGGCTCATCTGATTTTGTGGAATCAGATTCATTGCCAGAAGATAGCTCCTCTGATTTTGACTTATCAGAATCATCGCTAAAACTATCAACAGACTTCTTAACAACCCATTTCTGGTTGTTAGATTTAGCTTGCTTCTTGTAAAACTTGTTTGAAGATTCACCAATTTCAAATTTTGAATTTTTGAATAGTTTGGTTCGGTCAATTGGCGGTTCAAACTCAACCATCTTCTCTTTGAGTTTGGAAACTCCCTGTTTGGTTTGAATTGCTTGCAAACAGTTCACTGCAAGATGTCCAGTTCTTCCACATTTGAAACAAGTTCGAGTTTTCTTTCTCTGACCAGCATTCTTCATTTCTTCTTGCTTCTTTGCAAGGAACTCTCTATTTGACTGTCTCCAAAATGCTTTCTTTTCTTCTTCTTTTGATGATGTACCTGAAACAAATGTCATTTTTGATTTAAAATCACGAACATATTTTTCATTTTTCTGTTTTTCTGTTGGAGTAAAACCAAGACCTTTCTTTTTGAAATTACCGTTATAGTTTGTTTCTTTTGAAAACCAGAACCAGAACTGTAACCCTTTTTCTTATTTAATATTTGTTGCACTCTTGAGGTGTATTTTTTAGGTTTATCAGTAAGATTTAAATCTTTTATTTCAGAAATATTAATTTCTATTAGTTTGAAAACCTTGTTTATCATTTCAGTTTTGACACCTCTTATTGGAAATTCCTCATCAGAATATAATTTGTCAGAATCATTCAAAGTATATGCAACTTTAAATGGTTCATCATCCAAATTAGATTTTGATAACAGGAATTCATTACTATAAACTCTTTTGCGTTGTTTTTCTGTTTGACTTGGAGTGCTGGACTCAGACTTTGACTCCGACATCGACTCCGACTTTGACTTCGACATCGACTCCGACTTTGACTCCTCAGTTTCATCGTTATCTAACACATGATCCACTACTTTCTTCATCAATTGAGATTGTTGATCAATGTCAGATGATGTAAACGTGATATCAATATTTTCTGGCAAATTGACTGACGACTCCGACTCCCACTGTAAGTTTGTAGCCTTTTTTACTCTTTTAAAATTTGGATTTCTGGGCAAATATCCATTTTCCAGCGGGGGTGGACACTTGTTGTAACTGACACCTTGTTTCTTACCAGAATTTTTCTTGTCAGCCTTTTTCTTAATGTCTTTCTTCTTCTCAGTCCTTTTCTCTGGAGTCTTTACTTCAGAAACTTTTTCAGCATTCTTTTCTTCAGTTACTTCATCATCTTCAAATGCCTTCATGCCTTCAACAGTTGGATAAATCCTGTCAGTGACATAAGAAGTACATGAGTAACTTTTCAACAAACAATTAACCCTTTTCTGTTTCAGTTCTTTGTAACTCTAGCTTTTGTTCCAAAGCAGCACACTTCTCGATGTAATTGTTCACAACTCTTTGTTTAATCATGAAAGCTCCCTGAAGTGTCTTCATTGTTGTTGCCTGCTCTTCACTTGTGTCATTAGACATGTTCATGGCTTTGTTCACCACATCATATGACTCCTTCAATCTGTTCATATTATGAATCAACGAACTATTTCGTTTCTTCATTGCTTCACAATTTTCACACATTACTGGATACTTTTTCGCAACAGCTTCTTCATCAATGTTGAACTTTGGAACTTCTTTCACTTTTCTTCTCACTACCGGTACTATTTCATCGTCACTGCTCACCGGTGTCTTTACCTTTTTCTTTTTCTTCTTGGCTTTCTCATCTTCACTATCACTTTCTTCCATTATCTTTAAATGATCTCTCATTTGTTTAGCATAGTACTCAGCCCCATCATCATCACTATCTTCTTCGATTCTGGCAACAAAAGCTGTGTGAATAGGAGCTTGGTCAGGAATATAATTATCCCAAGTAAAATTTTCCCAACTAAAACCATCAGGTAACTTTTCATCATCTTGATCAATCACACATGCTTTAGCATCAGTTGGAATATATTTATCCCATTTGAACCCTGTTGATGGCTTCTTCTCTTCTTGATTAACCACACAAGCTCTTTTTGAAGAATCTTCGATCACATTCCTTCCATGTTCAGTTTGTGCTTGATGTTGATGTTGATGTTGTTGAGGTGGTTGTTGAGCAACTTGATGGTAAATGGCCTTCCTGTAGTAATCTATGTTATTGAAAGGATTCTGAGCTCCACTTGCTTCGCGATTGGTGCACTCCCTCTTGAAATGTCCTTTTTCCCTGCATCGAAAACAAGTGACTTTAGATTTATCAAAACCCAAAGTAGAAACATTAGCCTCACGGAGATCATCTCTTCCTGTGATCTGCTTGAATTTCTCAGCTCTCCTCAACATACTTGCCAAGCACCATTTTATATCCATCAGCTCCATCTCTTCAGCATCAATCTGGTCGTAATCCTCCTTAGTCAGCATTGGATTTCCGATTCGACCTGCAACAAAACTACCATAAGATTCTAAAACAGTTCCTAATAAAGACATATGGCTTTTAGCTAATTCCTCATAATATTCCTGATCATTTTCAATATTCAACACAATGTTGCATTGAAGCTTTTTGCCATTTCTTGTTGTTGAAACATTCGGATCAAATGATGGAAATGATGAGAAACTTGTGTTAATGTTTGATCCTTTTGATGAACTTCCAGATGAGTTCTTTGCATTGAATGCAGTTTCAACTTTTGGTGACAAGTTGGTAGTTTTATCATTCAACCCTGCTTTGTAGTACAAACCGATGTCCTGTTCACCATCAAACACTTTCATTCTGGAAATTTTTATCTGTTCCATCTCCTGAGCTTGCAATTTTTCAATGAATTTACTCAAAGTTAGCGTGTTAAATCCTTTCTTGTTTCTGAGCATCATCAAATATGTTCCCCATGTTTCATGTGGCAAAGCATCAGCCAGTTTCTCAATCAACTCTTCATTATCTTTGTTAATGCTCACCCTCCTCATGTTCACCAACAAATTGCAATATCTTTCTATAATCTGCTTTGTACTCTCATTCTTTAAACCACGAAACAAACCAAATTCTTTCTTCAAGAGCGATTTCTTGTTCTTGATCATTTCCTGACTACCAACAAACTTTGATCTTAAAGCTTTCCAGATTGAATAAGAACTTCCGTTATGTTGCAATAAGACCATAATATCTTCTTTCACAGCTTGTTGTAGAAGACTTAGCATCATTTTCTCATTTTTATATTTCTTTTTGTCATCTGCACTCATATCTTTGATAGCAATCACCTCTTCATCATCATTTGTCGGTCTCACATATTTAGTTTTAACACATTCCCAAGCATCTAGATAGTTAGCTTGTACCCAGTTTTCAAACCGTCCTTCCCAACCCTTATACTCCTCAATGTTCATGAGCTTAGGCGGTTTTTGCATAGTCCCCGTTTCGTTTTCTAGCATTGTGTTATGTGCAATAGTGATCGGGGTAATCGGGGTAGCGAATGCGTTATAAAATTCGTCGTCCATTTTTCGAATTTCAATAATTTCTCAAAAACAGACTGTTCAAGCGGAATATCAATCTCAAGCGAGATCACACTGTTGAAGCGGAATAACCAAGTTCAAACTATAATACTAATTTCGCTTGAAGATACACTATTTTCAAGCAAAATACCCCGTTCGAGCGAAATCACAATAAATTTTCGAGCGAAATCTCAGTTCGAGCGGAAACACCCAGAAACTTTCAAGCGAAACCTCAGATTTAAGCGGAAACAACTAATATTTCAAGCAGGAGCTCACTTTCAAGCGGAATAAGACCCAAATTTCAAGCGAAAAAACGCGATTTCAAGCGAAATCAATTCGAGATGCTGCTGACGTCATCTTTTACTCGCTGTATTTGAAGCGGAATAATGAATTGAACCTGTTTTAGATTGAATTTTAAGCTGAAACTTTCAAGGATTCTTAAAAACATGTTTGCGAACACAATATGTGAAAATCAGCCGATTTTATCCATGAAAAATTTTGATTTTAGAAAAAGAAGGTGTAGAAATCAGAAAATGCAGCTGAATTGGTATGAACTCTTCTTCCTGAGCTCTGATACCACTTGTAGGATCGTTTTCAGACCCGCACGAGTCGATCAGAAGAGTTTATCTCAGTTTCAGAGGCGGAAACTAAGAAACTGAGTTCAATTCAGCAAGTATTACACTTTAAACTGTCTTTTGATTGATAATATTGACGTTTATAGCGTGACGACACTTCAGCAGCACTTCGTTGCAAACCGGAACAACTACTACTTGATTTCGCTTGGGAGTGCCTTTATACAGGCATCAGATTCCGCTTGAACGTGTATATGTTCAGTTCAAGCGGATTCAGGACATAACAATTCAAGCGGAATCAACAACTGAACTTCGAGCGGAATTAGAACATAACAGATTTCGCTTGAAAGTGACCTATTGTCATTTCAAGTGGAATCACCTCCAATATCCACTTTCTCGTTTTTCGTGCCCTGATCTAATACATTCTATACAAGACTCGATACAAGACGAAGACCACAGACGGATGCACCAACAAGCTTGCGTAATGGACTTGGGTGGAAGTTGGGACACTCATCTACCTTTGGTAGAGTTCTCGTACAACAACAACTACCATGCAAGCATTCAAGCTGCACCGTTTGAAGCTCTCTACGGACGCAAGTGTCGATCACCGTTATGCTGGGCAGATGCTGGTGATAGATATCTTGTTGGTCCCGAATTGGTTCAAGAGACGACGGATAAGATTATACAGATCCGAGAGTGCATCAAGGCGGCTCGTGATCGACAAAAGAGCTATGCGGACCAAAGAAGGAAACCTTTGGAGTTTGGAGTGGGAGATATGGTTTTACTAAAAGTTTCACCTTGGAAAGGTATGGCACGCTTTGGGAAGCGTGGAAAGTTAAACCCACGATATATTGGACCGTTCAAAATCCTGGAGAGGATTGGTCTTGTAGCTTACAAGTTTGATCTACCCGCGGAACTGAATGGAGTTCATGATACATTTCATGTATCTAATCTGAAAAAGAGTCCAACTTAAGAAACAGTTGACATTCCTGCCGATGAAGTTCACATTGACGACACGCTCCACTTTACCGAAGAACCTGTTGAGGTTACTGATTGGAAGGTTAACAAGACACGTAGGAGTAGTGTTAAACTCGTCAAGGTTCGATGGAACGCGCGTCACGGCCCAGAGTTCACCTGGGAGCGTAAGGACCGCATGAAAGCTAAATACCCGCATTTGTTCCCCAACTCCCCTGCAGCTAGTAGCAGAGCTTAAAATTTTGGGACGAAATTTTCTTAACAGGGGGAGAATGTGACAACCGTCAAAAATCCAGGTATCCGTACAATTAATTAACCATGATTAGTGCCTAATGACTGTGCTGAATTACAATTAACTACTTTTTGATTACTGTATCATACTTACATGTGTATCACATATTGCATAATGACACATCATTATTACATGCAAATCATATTGTCATAAACGATGCACAAAGCACAGTTAGCACTGTTAGCGGATAACTCAGAAAAATGCTCACAGAACTCAGCACATAGACAGGCAGTGTTCTGAGACCCAGTATGGGCCAGAGACTAAGTACTACACTAGTATGATGTGTAGGGAAGTAAGGACCACAAAACTACATTCCTAAGTGACAGTTTAAGTGCCAGAAAGTGCCTAAAACTCACCCAAAGTGCTGAATTCAGCAAAAGCAAAAATCAGCATTTTAACAAGCTAGTAACATGCAAAAATATGACTAAATGGTCCTGAATGCTTTCCTAAGTATCAGGAATTAAAAGTGTCACAAAAGGGTACATAAAGAACACTAAACGATATAGTTTAGCACTTTAGCGAACCGGTATCTAACCGAACAACCGGACACTACCCGAAACATCAAAATTACACTAGAAGCATTGTTTTAATGTTTCCAAGCTAGTTATGGGCCCCGAACACCCTAACACACTATGTAACATCATAATAACTAAAACACCTAACTAAGACCTTTAGATTTCAACTAAATAACCTAACTAAGTTAACCCCTAATCTACTACCCCCCCCCTCATGTTCACGGTCACAAGGGTGGCCCCTACCCTTGATTTGTTTTGATATTTTAATTGATCTTGATTGATACTTTGGAAACACATTACACAAGGTTTAAAGACTAAACATGGATTATAAGTATGCATAGAAGATCAAGACTCTCATTCTCACACCCACTAAACACACACTACTCTCTCTCCTTCCTCCCCTCTTGTTCACGGCCGAACCCACAACCACCTACCATCATCATCATTCATCAATTCTCATCCATTTCAAAGTACTCACAAGGTGTTAGAAGCAAGATTAAGGAGCTTGGTGGTCTTGGAGATTGAAGGACCTCTTTCATTTGCTTTTATCCATCACATTTATCATCTTCATCAACTTGTGTTCTTCCCTAGCCTTGAGCTAGTAGTAAGCACACTGTACTCTTCACTTTACATCCATTTTTAGTGGTTAAAAGAAGTATCATAATCAAAACTTCATGAACACTAAAGAACATAAGCATGTAATTTGAACATAAGCTTGATTTATGATGTAATCTTGATGAAACTAAGTTGTTTATGGTATGAATGTTTGTTGATCATTGATTTCTTGTAAAGATGATGTTGATCATCATAAGAAGCTTGCTAGATTGTGATTAAACACATGATCTAGCAAGTGAGAGGATGATTATGTGATAAATCAAGATAATCATCCTTATGTGTAAACATGAACTTGAAGTTTAAAGTGTTTTCTTGAATGATGAAGTATGTAACATGTTATTGGCCATAAACATGGATGATTTCAAAACTAGTTTTCTCAAGAAACTAAGTTAAATCCCAAGATTTACATAAACATGAGTTTTAAAGAAACTAATCACATTTCTAGTGATTAATCAAGTGTAGAAACATATTACTAACAAGAAAAATTCAAAACGAAATATTTTTAGAAAATCATTTTACAAGTTGTAAAGATCTAAAATCTTCAAAAATGAAGTTATTAAATAAATAACCACACTTTAAAGGGTAACTAGGCTTACTAAAAACACTAGTAAGTTACTACAAGTTTTTATAAAAGTTCAAGTTCATGTTGTTGTGTAAATTGCATAATTTTGGCACTTGGTAAGTGTTGATTGAATTATTGATTGTTGGGATGATTTTAAAAGAAAATGATATGCTTTGGAAGCATGGAAACCTCAATTTTTTAGGAGAAACTATGGCAAATTTTTTGTAAAAATTAAATACTTAGAAAAATATATTTTTAAACGAGTATTTACAAGTATATTTTTAACCATGGTTGTTCATATAAAAGTTTTCCATGATTTTATTACAAAAAGCATAAATATTGGAGGTTGGTTTTTGTAAATAAAAATGACTAAATATGTATTTAAAGGATATATATTTAGAAGACACATGTGAGTGATTATTTGTATACTTTGTGTAATAGTTATATTATTTTAGGATTTAAAATAATATAAAACATTAAAACACCAAGAAATTACAATCCAAAATATTACCAAAAATCTCAAGGAATAAATACACAAGTTACACACATAATATTGTAGAACCGAAAGAAAGAAGGTAATCTACAAAATATTCCGGAAAATACATTTATAAGTATATTTTAGAGTAAATAATGTTTTGGACACAAGAAGGGAAAATATGATTTTTCCAATTATTACAAAGTTATATCATATTTTGACAAGGAGAAAATATATTATTTTTGGGAAGTAAAAATATATTTTCTTGGAATTTTTAGAAGATATATGATTTTTGAGAAAGATATATATATTTTCTTGAATACACTTGAAATACATTATTTTTGGATAAAATAAGTTTATATATATTTTCTAAAGTTAGACTTGAAAATATATTATTTTGGAACTACAAATATTTTTGATAAAAGAAAAAATGATAAATAATTGTTCCAAGTAATAATTCTTAAATATATATATTTTGAGAAATATATATATATATATATATATATATATATTAGTGGACTTTTATTGGAAATAATATTCCGGAAAGTTTAACCCAAAATTAAGTATAAGAATACTTAACGATTACAAGAAAATACGTATTCTCGTACGTATAAACCCACACCGGAATACGACACCGATACATGGCAAAAATATACAAATACAACTATACCCACCCTTGGGAAGGAAATACAAGTATAAATACTTGAGAAGTATTATTACGAAAATATTGTTTAACAATTATTCCAAAATTTATAAATATAATTTAAGTTGAAATATTAATTATTTTGACAATAGTTATATAAATTGGAATAACATCAGAAACGTTAATCTTAAGTCAAGGCACGGCCTGTTCGTAATAATTTGGGTGAAATACGTGTTACAATTGTTTACAAACGTTTTATACATGGTATGGTTAGCTAAGGAAAGTTATTGCTTGATCATGTGAGTGGTGGGTACAACACTTAAGGCCATTAATCCTCGTCGTAGGACCGAGGGACATGAGTGATAGATCTATTTGGGTGTAGCGAGCCCACACCCATGAGGACCAGGGTGGCCCATGAGGTGACTGTGTCCACATACTGAAGCCGTGGCAAAATCCGCTAGGTTTGAGTTTTCCTGCATCACTTCACACATACCATTTGCCTTGCAAACCATTGGTGATCTGTTTTACCTTATTTCCCTCATACCAGGATTTAAATACATACAGACATACTTTAACGGTTATTCATATACACAGACAAACACATGAACTCGCTCAACTTTTGTTGATGTTTTCAAATTACATGTATTTCAGGAAATTAAGTGGATCTGGCGGGCGTTAGATGTTCTAAGAATAAAAAGATGTCATCCGGAATCATTAGGGTTTAGGAGATGTATCTTAATCCTGGACGAGATACATGGTTCTAAACTCAGTTTTAATTAAGGTCTTTTGTCGAGTCTTCGTGAACTCTTTCAAACATGTTGCATGGTTTGTAATTTAAATTTGAAGTCTACGTTCCAAACAATTATGTTGTGGTATTTTCAAATTTAATTTATGGATGAACATCTCTGGTTTTAATCATATAGTTGTTGTTATGATTGAATGCTATGGTATTAAAAAAGTCACACCATAATCACGCTTCCACAAAAGTCAGGGTGTGACAAATTTAAAGTGATGATGAACAGTGAACGATAATTTTTAGGTTTTTGTTTTTTTTAGTTATGTATTAATTATTAATCTTTTTTGCAAGTATTTTTAGTAATAAGTAGTCAACTGATCGTTTTTAAGTATTTGTTTTTTTTTCTTTTTGTTAATAACATTATTTTGTTGTTATTCAAAAATTTTTTATAATAATTTGGGTTCATTAGCTTTATAGAAAAATCTAAATTCATAACTATATTTATTTCTTATTTTAACATTTCAAGTTATTTGCGAGTGCGTTGTGACGATACGTTACCGTGAACATTGGATCGACAATTTGATTTTTTAGTAATAATTTGTGTTTGTTAACTTTATTAAAAAAAATCTAAAGTCGCATCTATGTTTATTTCTTATATTAACATTCCAAGTTATTTAATGGTGTGTTGTGAATGTATGTTACCGTAGACATTTGGTTTGTTACAATACTTATACGACACATGCACTCTATAGAAATCAACACATGTTTTACATCGACAAAATGGACACCGGCACCGACACCGATGTTGTTCGAACAGTACCGGTCGGTTCAGATTGTCACGGTACTTGTATCGATATCCATTTATTGTCGCAGACAAAGCTATATAAATGAAAAACTTTCGAAACCGGAAACCCTAAAAATGAATATGAGTACCGGTACCCATGTTGATCGGAACGATACGATAGCAATACGTTGTCGGTTTATCGAAAAGAAAAAAACAATAAAAATAAATATGGTATAGCAATTGTTGTTGTTTATTTGGTTTGTTTCGGTTCGCAATGCTAGCAACACAAAATCCGTTATCAACACGTAACCATAAAAATGAATACATACCGGTACCGTTATTGTTCGGTTCGTTACAGTATAGTAGTGATATGATGAAAAAACAATAAAAATAAATACATGTACCGACACATATGTTGTTAAACCAGTTTCGATTCAATTTAGTACGATACGACACAATATCCGTTTTCAATAAAATTTATATCGCAATGCTAAAAAAGTAAACATAGAACGCAAACCAACTAAACCGATATCAATTGAACAACATTGATACCACTCTACCAGTATTGATATTCGTTTTATGGTTTCGATCGGTGTAAACTATAGCGAGTGTTGGTATCGTAACAAACCGAACATATACCAATCGAATTCTCGTCGCGAAGCGCGAAGAATCTCGCTAGTTATTATAAATAATAGGTCCTACCGTGGTAGCTAGAAACATTAATGCTTTGATTTTAAAACCAATTAACCATGTTGTTGAATATCTTTGACTTTGGTTTAACTTTAAACATTTCGTGCAAGTATTATCTTTCTTAAAATAGTTTGACGTTAAATATGATAATGTAAGTTGTGTTATAAATATGCTATTATTTATTATGGTTATCAACACCTAAAATAGATTAGGCTTATTCTCCAAGTTACATCTCCTATATATACCATTGTACATCTTGTATTATATACATCCAATCAATAATATCAATCTCTTTCTCTCTATTATTCTCTCTTATTCTTTTGTTAATAGGCTAGTTTCACAACACGTTATCAGCACGATTTCGTTCGTTGTTTTCCTTATATCGTTTCTTTTTAGTCTGCAAATCCCTCTTGGGTTTTGTTGCTTCATGACAACAGAAAACATTGGGACATTGGCCACCGACATCACAAACTAGTTGCATTAGCATTGCACTGCTTCCGTGACCTCACACGATTGTTTCAATCGGCAAAGATATCCTGACATCCCTGTTTCGATGCGCAACCACGACTATCTTACGAAATCAGGTACTATACGGAACCATTAATCTTTGTCTATACATGCATGTTTATGTTTTAAAAATATTGCGGAACTGTGTATAATCTTGTTATCATCTCCGGCGACTAGAGCTCGTAACCAAAATTTATAAATGAAGAAGATGATTTAAATACTTGTATTTTTATAATAATATATTAAAACATTAATTAACGAAACGTTCCGTACTTCAGTCAATGTGTGGGGGAGATGTAAACAAAAACTCTTTAATGTTGGGTTGAAGAACAAAGGGTTGGACTTTGTTTAAATTAAATTTTCCTATACACGGTGATGACTATTCTTTTTGTTATTATTTTGTTTTAGTCACAAGCTATGGTTTTAACTATTTATCCTTAAAAGATAATTTTATTCCAGATTATCAACATTAAATCTGGTCGCAAAACAAAAATTATTGATATATTTCAATTATTATTCATACATTAACTTGTATCGTTGACTATAACTTTTATTTTGTTGGGAAACGAATTTTTGGTTTGGAATTATATTTAATTATCGTCTAATTTTAATGTTAATGTGGTATGATAAAGTACGAGTCATGATATCATATATCCAACCAATTGATCAATCTGATTCTGATTATATGATAGTTAGGAGAAATATTTGGTTCTATTTTTTCTACAATGAATTATTGTTTGTATTTTTTTTTTTTTTTTTGATAAAACAATATATTTAGTAATAAATAATAAAGGATATTTAGATATTTGTGACCACAAGTTTCCGTATGAAAATAATTTATTTATAGGAAAGGATTCAATTTGTATTGAGGAAATCACTAGTATATGTTAATATATGTTGTCTATAGAAAAGATATTATTTTGACTATCGTTCATGATTTATTTTGATTACAAATATTATTTATTAATTGACATATGAGGATAAGGATGAACTTTCGTTCATATATAAAATATAAATGTTATAGTTTATTAAATTAAACCAAAGAGATTATTTTTAACTGATAACTACAATCGGTTTCAATTTGTGTTGTTTTGATATCTATTGTATTGATATGATATATTAAATGTGTGGTCAGGATTGTGATAATATTTGCATATACAAATCAACTATATTTGTTTAACGCATGTAAATTTATTGATTTCGTTTGATTTCTATGACTTCGTTATATTAAACAAATTAACGATGATTTTTAATTTAGAAAGAGGGTTATAGACTGTTGAGTAGTTTTCTTATAAAATATACAGAATTCAGTATAGTTGTTTAACTTATGTTATTACACAAAAAGTTTATGATTTGCAAAGAAAATTGCATTCTAATATAGATGTATGCTTTTGATGTTTTTAATTGTCTTTTTACTATTAATTAAGACATATAATTTCATGTAATCGTTTATTATATAAATTTTATCCTTTATCAAACAACAAAAACAAAGTCACGTGCTTAATGTATGTTTATGTTTCAAAACAGAGTAACAAAGATTTGTATGTAAGATATCTCTGTGATTGATTATATCATGATAAGTTATTACATGTATTATATGCGTTTGCTTATTAGTGATGAAAGGTTCCTTATTTCATCAAGGCCAAAAGGCTTATTCTATCTCATATATATGTGGTGACATGCTATTACTTCATGTAGTGTACAATTTGACTCTATGGTATATCTTGTATTCTATATGTTATTGGTTATTATATAGATATTATTGAATAGAACAACTAAACCAAAATTGTGGTTTATTATTAAAGTTGTAGTTTATTATAGAGTATAGATATACTTATACATTACACCCGAAGTGTCATACTCCTGAATCTCATTATGAAGTTATTAAAGGTCGTAAAAAGCTAGACCAATAATCTAATATGACCCAGACTTCTAATTACTTCTCTATTAGTGTTATAAAAATTCCAAAGAGAAGATTATTTACAAGGGAAGTCGGATAAAACAGTTTTTCATTTGTCACGCCTCAAATATTCTCATTAAGTAGCAATATTATTAAAAGATTATGAAAGGTTTGAAGTGACTTTATATCCGTATGTCCGAGAAAATAGTGAAAATCATTAAACCTATTTGGTTCTACTCCATTCCTTGAAGTGAATGTGACTATATTTTGATCGTCGTGATCATGGACATAATTGAGAAATTTGTAATGGTCATATTAATAATGAGATTGGCCATCTGAATTGCTATGATACCAAGTTAACAATGAGATCAACTATCATAATCTCAAATTATGTGAGTAATTATACGAGAACAAAATGTGTAAAGGATAAAAGTTATATAACGTGATAGTTTGCAATGGTAATGCGTTATTCTCTCGCATGATGCAATTAATACACATACGATCCCATAAACCGGAAGTTTATGTATCATGATTATTTACTTAATTGGCATGACCGGTTTGACCACACCGAGTCAATGATGATGTGAAATTCTTGAAGAACAAGAAGATTCTTCTTGATAATTAAACATGTAATGTTTACTCTTAAGGGAAATTACATATTTGCCAAATAAAGTAGGGTGTGTTTCCCTAAATATTCTGGAAATTTGTTAGAGGATATGAACATCCCAACATGATACCATTTAGTGTTTTAAATCGATGCATCGTCTAAATGGTTATCAAATCCACAACCTTAAGTTTGTGTGATTGTGGCTTAGCTAATTTGATAGCAAGCATATTATCCAGATTGGTATATTTATTTTGGTAATAATAGTGAATTCAATTCCCAAGTTATTAATGATTATTGGAATAAAAGGTGAAATTCATATAGCTTATGTTTATACAAGAATTGCTTTGTTGAGACGGTCACTAAACATTCACAATTGATTGCAAAACAAATGGTCATAAGAGCAACAATTCATTTGGGTACATGTGATTTTACATGTACAACTTTAATTCACATCAAGCCAAAAAAAAAAGTATATACTTTCTCCCCAAATAGTTGGTTTATGGTCAGGAACCAAAGATGTCTCATCAAAGATTTTGGCTGTGCAATATATATTGAAATTATCCACCACTATGCACAAAGATGGGACCTTAAAAGGTGGTTGGGAATATATGATAAATTAATTGATATACATCTCAATGGATTAACATTCCCAACATCAGGGGGAGATAAAAAGCAGTTGGAAAATAAATGAGCTGGTATGAATTATCATTGATCCTCAAAAAATTAAAAGTGTGAACCAGAAGTTCAAAGAATAACTCATGTACAAAGATTAGTGAATCTATTACCAGACGCATTCACTGACCTTAAAAAGGTGATTATGTCACATATACCAACTGCTAATGCTCCAATTAAGATGAGTGTCCTAGAAGGACAACCACATGTTTGTAATGAGTCTATTGCACGTCTGAAGCGTGGTTGACTAGTCGATTCCAATAATAAAATTCCTCGAAAGTTGGAGCAAAAGATGGTCAAGTCGGGGTTATATTAAAAAGGTCTCATGAAGAGACGGTAGACATGATGGTTCAAGAAGAACCTCAGGTACCTGAAACTAAAGAGATCTCGATAAGTTGTATCATGTCTAAGATATGTATGGAATAAAAATAAAATCGACGTCGTTATACTTTTGTATATAATATAGCGCTTGTAATGATGAAATGCTGAGGATCAAGATTTAAGATCTGCCTATGAACAAATACAAAGAAATAATTGGCCAAAACGAAAAGACGCAAATGAGGCAGAGTTGAATTCTCTATTAAAATGGAAAGTTTCTGGACCAGTAGTCCATACAATAAATGTTGTAAAACATATTAGAAACAAACAAGTCTTTTATGCGAATCAATAAATGAAAAGTTGTAACATCCCGGTTTTTGGCATTAGAGCGTTTTGAACAAAGAAACTCGATGAGGTTTAACTACGAGATGGCTAACGGCGGTGAATGCAATAAGTTGGTTTTATAAACTCTAAGGGGCTTGGTTGCAATTAAGTAAAGCGGTTTTAATAAATCTTTGGTAACAAAATAAAATAGAATAAAAAGTATAAGGGCCTTGTTGTAAATATGGTATTAAATACAAAGACATAAACCCTAGCTACCGAGGGGTGGTTATGCGGCTGAAACAGAAGCGAGAAAGGGAGGAAAACGACAGGGGAGATAGGAGGCGACCAGGGTGGTTTCAGGTTCGTTCGATTATCCGAATCGAATACGAGGTAAACGCTTGTTCCGTCTATTCGTGATTTGTGTTTCGGTTTACATCGGGTTCTAGGGTATGGTTTCGGTCGGTTTGCGAAGCCATGAGGACTGACGTGGTGGTAACATGTGGCTACAGGGGTTGTGTTTTGTGATGATCGGGTCAGGTAGCGATGGTGCGTGATGGTATGTAGGTTGGTGGATGACGATGATGTGGAGATGTGTGTAGTGATGTGTGGTGAAGGTGAAGCAGTGGTTGTGTGGAGGTGAGTGATTGGTGGTGGTTGCGGGCGATGACATTGGCGTTGCTGAACCACCGCATGTCGATGCCAATGGTGTAGTTGATGGTGGCATCCGGGTGTCTCACAGTTGGGACATCATTGCATAAATAATCCAAACACTTGAAAATTTTAATTATTATCATTTCCTTCATAAAAAAAAAAACTACGCATCGGAAAACGTTTAAGTTAAATTACTAAAACATAGGAAGCATCCAAACTAAAAATACAAAACTTTAATGTTAAAGATTTATTAAAGTGGCGTCTTCAACTAGAGATGCCAATGTCAATGCCGGGTAGCTTCGTGCAACATCCAAGTGGTCTCGCGCTCATATGTCTAACGTGAAATCAAACTAACGTGCATGCAAAAGTCAGCTACGCTGAGTGAGTTCAAGTTTATAATTTAACAAATAAAAACTTGTAAAACATCTTCATCATCGAAATAAATAAATAAATATATTTATTTTATCCTCAAAATTTAAAATTCATCTTTTAATGAGTCAAGCACACAACACAGATCTCCTCACCTTAAATCCCAAACACAAAGTAGGGGATAAAGGAATTTTTCTTCTCATCTTGCCCCAAGGGCAGATAAACTGCTAGGGGACTTCCTCTTGTCCCAAGGACAGATATACTGTTAGGGGACTTCCTCTTGCCCCAAGGACAGATAAACTGTTAGGGGACTTCCTCTGTTCGACCTGGTTGTGGCATCACCCAACACATCACACGCAAGCACATAAAAGGGCAAGCAAATAATCCTCATGTATAGTTAAAATGTAGATTGAAAATAACTATACAAACATCTTAGAAGTTTATCATCAATTTAGTACATCGAACATGCCTATAAGCCCTTAAACTTTAAAACATTAAATAAAGGGTATCAAAAACTTACACTTAAATACATAAGTGTGTGTATATATATACTTCAACCATCATACATGTACCTTCGTACCTACACACCTCATAAATATTTATATTCCCTCATAAACTCGAGTATTTATATAACAATATATCTACATAAATTTATTCTTATATATATGTAAACATATATAAATATGAGTATATATATTATTCTGATCAATAATTGCTTTTCACACGAGTAGGTATATAAAAAACATATAACCCTACTCGCAATTCATCCTTAAAAAGCATACGAGTAAAAAAAATGATTCTTTTTTAAATATATAAAAAGAACTTCACAACTTCTTTCGTGAAAATAATCATATGAGTTTACCATGCACATTAGCCCGAAAGATTTAAAAACATTTAAAAGAGTGGGCTCAAGAACTCACCGGTTGCGAAGCTTCCGGATTAATCCGGAAGCTAATCATCTTGAACTGCATACTCAAGGTATCACATGCACCGATGCTCATCAACATCTTCGCATAAACCTCCATACGAAGCCTTAGTCTGCATGCCGTCAAATTCGGATAACCCAAACCATGGTCGTCTTACAACCCAATATGTTTAAAAGAAAATGCCTACACACTCCTAAATTTCCCATGTTATCTTATAGATCATGAGAATCCATGAAAAATTCATGAAAGAGAAATGAGGTGCTAGCTAGCAAGCTTAATTAATTAAGCAGCTTGCTAGCTAGCTTGCTTTAGAATTCAAAATATTAACGGCAAGATTTCTATTCGAAATACCACACAAATCAGTTTTTGTTATGTATAATTACATGACAAAGACTTCATCACCATCATCATCATACGTGCATTCAATATTAAAGTAACGCATAATACAACCGATCATCCTCCCATGTTCCTACCCATCACCATTCATGTAGCAACCACATAATAAGCTTCACCATGCATGGCTTTTTAATCCTTTACATGTGACCATTACTAATGCCAAGCGATAACCCACCAACCAGAACAATTAAAACAACACCCACGATTCCATGCATCAGCAACAAATCGCATGCATTCCCTTCAAATAAACATATATACTGCACACACTACACCCCTTACAATCTTAACCCTCAAATCACCCATACCACTGCCCGAACTCTACCAAGACTCGTGTAATCTTAATTATATTTCGACCAACAAGCCCCTCACGCTTACATGGCTCCAAAGCAAACTGATTAACATCTTCTTCGGCCACCCGCACCATCGTACACAACCGCCATCACACAAGCCTCGCATTCATCAATTTTCGTTACCGTCATCTTCTTGACCTTAGCCACCATCAACTACACCATTGGCATCGACATGCGGTGGTTCAGCAACGCCAATGTCATCGCCCGCAACCACCACCAATCACTCACCTCCACACAACCACTGCTTCACCTTCACCACACATCACTACACACATCTCCACATCATCGTCATCCACCAACCTACATACCATCACGCACCATCGCTACCTGACCCGATCATCACAAAACACAACCCCTGTAGCCACATGTTACCACCACGTCAGTCCTCATGGCTTCGCAAACCGACCGAAACCATACCCTAGAACCCGATGTAAACCGAAACACAAATCACGAATAGACGGAACAAGCGTTTACCTCGTATTCGATTCGGATAATCGAACGAACCTGAAACCACCCTGGTCGCCTCCTATCTCCCCCGTCGTTTTCCTCCCTTTCTCGCTTCTGTTTCAGCCGCATAACCACCCCTCGGTAGCTAGGGTTTATGTCTTTGTATTTAATACCATATTTACAACAAGGCCCTTATACTTTTTATTCTATTTTATTTTGTTACCAAAGATTTATTAAAACCGCTTTACTTAATTGCAACCAAGCCCCTTAGAGTTTATAAAACCAACTTATTGCATTCACCGCCGTTAGCCATCTCGTAGTTAAACCTCATCGAGTTTCTTTGTTCAAAACGCTCTAATGCCAAAAACCGGGATGTTACAAAAGTAAATGGTATAAGGAAAAATTGGTGGCACAAGGATTTCGCAAAGACCTAATATTGATTATGAGGAATCGTATTCTCCAGTGGTGGATACAATAGCTTTCCAATATTTAATTAGTCTGGTAATAATATTAAAGAGAGAATTAACATGCGTCTTATGAATAATATTTATCACTTGATACTGAAAGTTTACATGAAAGTCTCTGGAGGATTTAAGTTATCAAAATCATGTAAATAAAGTTCTCGAGAACAATATGATCATTGTATACATATTCATATTTGAATACGACTGAACTCCTGATGAATTACCTAAAGGTGAATTGAAACATCTTAACGATGTAATTCTTGTGCACCAATAATGATACATAAAAAACTTGTACATGATGATTATGATATCTCAATAAATAGTGTACACGCATTGTACAATATGGATTTTGGAGATAAAAGCAACTAAGCAAGTGTTCATGACATTTATGCATATAATATAGATATCTATGTGTTAAATGGGCAAATTTATGTAGCAAAACTTCTGAATAGTGAAAGCACATGCATATTTGGATAAGATGAAATGAATTCCCTCATGGATTAATAATGCCAGAAGCATTGATGTCGAAACCTCAAGAACATACTAGATGAAGTTGACAAAATATGTATGGACTAAAATAGTCAGGTCGAGTGTTGTACAACTCGAGATATTCGCCTAAAGAGGGATATAAGTTTGATTAAATTAGCCATATTTTATCAACATTCTACTTTTAAAAGTTCACTATAATCGCAGTTTACAGTAATGACGTCTAGGCATCATCGAGAGGAACTGTCGAGCTTTTAGAGGGAGAATTTTTGAAAGACATTGGCATGGTCTAATTATTACTCGAACTACAGTTCGAGTATGTATGTAATTATATTTTATCAATCCCTCAAGTACATCTAGAAGATGATGTTGGGATATTTTTAGTATGGACATAGTTGAACCTTAAAGTATGTTAAAGGTTCTTAAGTCACTTGTTATAAGAAATGCCTATCATTATCTCCTACCGAAGTAGAGATTCTAATTCTAGAAGTACCATCGTTAAATGCATATGTGCATTAATATGTTTTGCTAGCTATGTATGGTTATAATATCTTTCACTTGAGCTTGTTGTCATGATATAACCTTTTGTCAAGCGAAGAGACATTGGAATGAGTTCAAAGAAATATTTCAGGTATAAACGATATTTGATTATATTTTACTAACCCATCAAAACAAGCTTGGTTAGTCTTGTAGATGCAGGAATGTAACAAAAGACAATCGTGGACATATGATATTTCTTGAAAGGAGGCACCTAAAGTTTCGTTGGAAGATTATACAACATTACTCAACATAAATGACTGCACATTAAGGGATCGAGCGACAAATCATTGACTACAAAATATTTGATCAACTTTCAAGGCAGATGGACACACGTCACTTAAAGGAGACATGTTAAAATGAGGGGGAGACTTATTCAAGTTGCACTCTTTTTCCCTTACTAAGTTTTGTCCCATTTGGGTTTTCTTAGTAAGGTTTTTAACGAGGCAACAAACCTGATCTAGATGTATCAGGGGGAGAAAATATGCATTACAGGCTGCACTCTTTTTCCCTTAGCTATGGTTTTGTCCCACTGGGTTTTTCTGGCAAGGTTTTTAACGAGGCAGTATCTCCAAGCATAAAAAAGTTGATAACCAAGGGGGAGTGTTATAAATATACTATTATTTATTATGGTTATCAACACCTAAAATAGATTAGGCTTATTCTCCAAGTTACATCTCCTATATATACCACTAGGTTATCACCCGTGAATACTCACGGGTTGGATATTTAAATTTTATTAAACACAACTGTACATTATTTTTTCTAAAATGAAAAATATGTGACGAATAAAGTAATCACTCATGAACTTCACGGGTTAAAAAATTAAAATTACATTAATTATGAGCATGGTTGCAAAAGTCGCTAGGCGCTCCCTAGTCGGATTCGGGAGTACTCGGGAGGTACTCGGGAGTATTCGGGAGTACTCGGGGAGTAATTGGCCTGGGAGAAGAGTACTCGTGCCTCGGCAACCTACCTTGTAGCGAGTACTCGGGGAGTACTCGAAGCTTAGTCGGGACTTTTACAACCATGATTATGAGTATATAGATATCAGAGGTCAAACCAGACGGAAACTTTTAGTATGGGTCAGCATTATCAAAGGTAAAGTTGATCAACAAATATGGCCTTTGAACACCAATACCGGTTCCGATAATACCTGATGTTCGTTCAATATCAGTTTCATATGTTGTAGTAATTGTACGATACTAACACTCACTAAATATAGCCTGCGGAACAAAAAAAAATTATTGGATATAACTACGTCTTCAACATATTTTATATTGTAATGTCGAGTTCGTTAAAAAAACTAATGAACCCACGTTATCTTAGCAAAACCAAATTAGAAAAAAAAAAAGTAAACTTCTAAAAATTTATTTTATATATTTATAAGGAGTTGGAAAATGAAAATTCCAAAAAATAATAATACAGTTAAATCTATCACTAGACGTTTGGTAATTAATAACACTAAATTCTAAAGGGTTTTGTATAAGATTACTTTATGCAACTGGTGGAGATGGGTTACTTTCCCCTTTCTTTGTACATAGTCTTGAAACTCCACCCAAGATCATGTAAATTTGATCAAAAACCCACTGTGGTTTATCAGATAATAAAAGTTTCAAGTATTTAAAACAAATTTTAATAACAAAAGCTATTATATTCAAAAGCATATGACATATGACTTGAAAAAATATATATAAAAAACCACCTCAATTACAAACTTGTGAGGAATAAATAGAGCCAAAGACGTGACTGATGGTGCACGAAATTACAACCAAAATGTCCATGTTTTTACAACACATTTGAGTTAAGAATTCTTGGTCAAACATGGAAATTAAATATGTTTACCTTCACATCTTTAAAATAAAAGCAGACATGAGGACCACACTATCTACACTCCACCTCTGCATCTTCAGAAATCATAGATCCACAACTTAATTCAAACAAATCCATCCCAAAAATCATAATCACAAGAATCTATAAACCACTATCTGACAAAACATACATACAACATGACTTAAGTAGCCAATTTGAGATTTATTAGTTTAGTTCACGGTTTAGTTTTGGCGGTTTACTCGAAAATTAATGTGTCACTTACCAAGAAAAGCTCAAAGGTGTTAATAAGAAGGGAAGTGTGGAATCGCCAAGCGGGTCTATGAAAAAGTTAAAAGCTACACAATTGGCAATACCTCCTCTGTCGGGGGAGCTGAAGTAAGCAAGGATGGAACCACCTCCCATGTCAACGGACACATGTGCAAATAATTATTTTGGAAAACATAAAAAGAAATAGATTTCTATAAGTTTGAATAAGTGATCATTCTCAAACAGATCAATAAGACGCGGGTCAACAATCTCTCATGTAGATTTAACCGTTGTCTAAATTTCTCATCAAGCACTAATGTTTTCTATATTTTTTTGAGTTGATACAAATAAACCCATTACCAGCTTGTACTGCTACATTCTCTAATTGCAGTCCTATCAATGTTATTGGTATGGTCTTTCGGGCTTTGTTAGTTTGTTTTAGATTTCTCAACTAAGTTTAGCGCATAAGCTAAAAACACATACTTAAAAAAACTCGTTTGACCCGTTACACAAGTAAGAAATCTATCTTGTTTGACCCTTTAGTATACTACACTCATTTGACCCGTTAAGAGGAAAATGATCGTTCTCCGTGTTTAAAAAAGCTTGCCTTCTCGACCCGTTTTATAAAGCTAACTCGTTGGTGCCATTTAGTATGGCGTCTGGCTCCAACATACTTGACCTGCCCATTTTACAATACACACACACGCCATATCTCATTATTTATCTCAATTATGACTTCCCATCTTTTCCTATCATAATCCATGATTTGCTATATAAAACATTCCTGTTAAATTTTCTAAAATTCACAATAAGCTATACATAAATCAGCAATGAAAACAAAGATTAATCCGGATTGTGTCGGATATAAACTTAGAACTTGAAATTTATCATTTTACTATAATGTTTTCCCACATAATCAAGCAAGCATATAACTAAAAAGCAAAATAATTTACTGTATCATTTGGGCACTCTTCCTTTTTAGTCGATGGTTTATGGTTCATCTCAGATGGGCTCTGCTATTTTCCAGTCAATGATATATGTTTCATCTCGATTCGTAACCAAAACTGCGATCGTTGTAGTCTTAAATGAGTCGTTAAAAACTCAAATCCAATGAATCTTCCAATGAGTACACATACATCTACATCGGATCTGCATAAAAAAACTGACAATTATTTCCGATTCAGTCAACATTTGCTGTAGACGACATTTGGTTGTAGCAAAGCTAATGAGTAGATATGTTCAAGTATATTTTATGCTATTTATTCGGGTAAACTATTTTTAAGTACAGTTTTGTTGTGTTGCATTGCCTAATTTCATACACGTCCCATACACATGAAAATTCTTAAAACCAATCCCGTGCCCAAATACCCATTGAATTGCACCAATTACAACTTCAATCAGATGCAGCATGAAAAATACAGAAGTTCATGAACATTCATAGTTCATACACTAACCAAAATGCCATATAGATTTTCTAAATTACTAATACATCATTCAATATGTTGTTCTTGTATACCCTTGTACAGACAAAGTAAATTCATGATGTGTTAATTCCTCAAGTTTTGACATAAATATCAAAGAAACTAACATTATATGTAAACTCATCCCATATAAGGTTCCTAACCATATATAAACAGATAGAGAGAGAGTGTGTCCTATACAAAAAACAAACACTTACCGGCCGTCAAAAGAACAAACCAACACCATCGGTACGTTCCCTGCCAGATTATGAGAGCGAACAGGTTCGAGTACCGGAATGGCGGAGTTGCCGCAAGCTGTCCTGTAGTTCGCAATTTATACAGGATAAAAATTTCCTGTCATGGGTCCAATACTCGTAATGTCAGACGCATGGATATAAATACGAAACTCAATTTTAAATATAAAATATACATGAATATGATCATGTGGGACCAAAAAATACGAAACTCAATTAATTTAGCACCTCAAATCAAAATCATTCTTTAAAGATGGATGCTCACAGTATGTTCCATGAAGAGTTGATGTACAACATACAGAGTCACATACATGGGAGTATGGGACAGAAAAGGTCATACATGAAAAGCCAACACTTGGAGATGCCGGAAACTAATTACACCCTTGGAACGCACAAACAATCTCTAAAGTGATAAAGCTATAACTTTCTAAGAAAGTTTCTATATCCTACTTGAACTTTATAGAAACTTATAAGATTAAAGGAGGCTTAGAATCCTTGTTGCTTAGAATCCACAACGCCCACACCTTATAAATCTAAATAGGCTTCAATAAGACAAAATTCAAGTTTCATGTACTAAAAACCTTTGTAAGTCCCCAAATTTCCAAGTTAAACAGGCATATATTACACTAAAGTTGTTTATACCACAGAACATCACATCAAATAGAAAAGATAAAAAAAGTCTTGTAGAATTGTTCAAACTGAAATTTAAGCCAACGTGATCACATACAAGGCAAAGTATCTTCATTATAAGTTATAAACTGAAATTTAAGCAAACGTGATCACATGGGCTTCCCATTTTGAGGCTGTGATTTTTCCAAAAGGATGGGCAATTCTTTTGAGGCTGACAAAATACCCGTTTTCTTACAACAGTTTCTTCATTATAAGTTATAAACTGGACTACCAGCAAAGAGTAAGATTACATACCAGTATCACAAAATAACAACCAATGTCGGAAACCTAATTTCAATTAAACTAAGTTAAATAAATGTAAATGTTACTTACTTCTGTTGGGGTCATCACACCAGGTATATGTCGCAAGTCATCACTGTCTTGATCCAGAATGCCCTGCAGATATAAAAATAAAATTTTAAAAAAATAATAATAAATAAAATACGAATCAAATACGAATTGGGTTTTTTATTCGAATACGAATTCGAATCGGATTGGGTAGGTTTTTATCGAATTCGAATTTAAGGGAAAATAAAAATTAAAGTAAATTTCCAAAATCGTCCCTGAGGTTTGGGCATGTTTGCCATTTTCATCCAAAACAACTTTTTTGTACAATATAGTCCTTCACTTTTGAGATTTTTTTGCCATTTTCATCCAAACATCTAATTTGTTTTATTTTTTCTATCAAACATTTGGATAAAAATGGCAAAAAATCCCAAATCTCAAAGATGATTTTGGCAAAAAAAAAAAAAAAAAAAGTCAGATTTTTTGGATGAAAATGGCAAAAAATCACAAAAGTGAAGGACTATATTGTACAAAAAAATTATTTTGGATGAAAATGGCAAACATGCCCAAACCTCAGGGACGATTTTAGCAATTTACTCTAAAAATTATGGGTAGATTTGAATCCAATTCAAATTTAATGGAAAATAAAAATTTATCGAATAATTCGATTCGAAAAATTTGAAAATTCGATATTCGATTTGATGAACACCCCTACTCTCAATCCCAACAAAAATAATACACCTAATGCAGACCATGTAGGTTTGCATTTGCATTTGCATTTATATTTTATTTAATCTTGTTTACTTATATATAAAGGAGGTATTTGGAAGAGATCATAAAAATGAGCAATAACTATTTATCATGGCTTTACAACTGCAGGACTCATGATGAACTTTTCTTCCAGTTTTTTGGCATTTTAGCATCCTTGGTATTCAAAACAGTGCCAGCCTATCAAATACGAACTATTCTTTGGCATTGTCACTATGAACAACTGTACAAATAATTTGAGTTGAACTCTAACTCTAAAGCCTATTATACCAAATCATGCAATTCTAACACAGTAATCAACAAAAGTTTATAGACTTCATAGAGATTTCACCAAATACTTGAGTGTACAAACCAAAATATTATTTCACTTGTCAATTGATGACTATGAAACACTTACTCCCAGAGTTATGGTTGGAAAATCTTGCACCCTTTGATGTAAGACCTACCAAATAAACAAACGGAACATATCACATCATAAGATCATAAACTATTAAAGCATAAAATGCATAAAAAATAAGTAACTTATGATAAACAGCCTCAAATACACCCGGCGTAAAAACTATAATTGCCAATTACCCTTTATTTTACCTCAACTCCAAACCATCAAGACTATTACAACTTCAATCATAAACCTGTGTTACATCAGCTCATTTAAAAACATAATAGTACTATTTACGTAAACACAAATTCAAATACAGACACAAACAACAACTAAAGCAACACATGTCGCTTTTAACAATATTATTTAAAGTCACGCGTTTGCTTTAAACGTGTTAGTTAAGGTCGAGTTGGGTCGAGTCGCACAATTATCAAAGTCTCAGTTTAATCAAATAGATATGTTTATAATCCCTAAAAGCAGCACATGTCGCTTTTAACAATATTATTTAAAATCTTGTTTTTAAAACCCTAAAAGATGAAAAAATAACGAATGATTCTTTTATAACCCTAAAGCATACCTTGCCTCAACATTTCATCAGCTTCATCAAGGATACAGAATTTCAATGAGCATAAGTCAAGATTCACTCTCTCAATGTGATCCTACACATCATTATCAAATAATTCAATGAATCACTTACAGAAATACACGTCGCACTGTTATACTAAGAAGATGCAACCAGATAACCATTTGGTTACCTTAACACGACCGACTGCTCCGACAACGATATCCACCCCTCTTTTCAACTGTACAGTTTGAGGAGAAGTTTTAATGATGAAAGCATAAAAACGGAAGGTAAACAAAGCCACACTCTATTCTCTAGGACATAGAAAGAACTACATCAGCCGACATAATCTTGAACATAACAAACTTGACGATGATTTTTTTTTAAATTCTATTACAATGCTAAACCCTAAAATTATTCTTAAACCCAAATCTTTTGTATCAGCCCAACCTTAACAGTTCATCTTTCTTCTTCCTCTCCTTCATGCGTAACCCTAATATCATATGAGATTCAGACGTCACACAAACAAACCTTCATTCTTATTCAATGCTCAAATCAAAAAATCTGGTAATTTTCCAAAAATATGGAAAGACTCAACCTAACTAAAAAGGATGCACACATACCTGGTTCAGGTCACCGAGTTCTCATCGGAGTTAAACAGACTTCGTTAGAATCCTAAAACTTCCAGCCGCCATCATTTCTTACCAAACTTTAACCCCTCTAGGCTGCCATCGTCACTTTTTAACTGCAACATTCTGAAATATGTTTGCAAAAGATTCAAAACAAAGACTATTTCAATACCTTAACAAAAACTTCAAAACAACTAACAATCGCCGGCAACACATATGTGTTGTATCAAAGGTGCCTGATTCAAATACTTATTCAGATTGATGTTGTCGAAATCGCAGCCAAACTACACCAAAAAGTCAAATTGTTAGATATAAAAACATAGAAGACCCAACCTGACTAAAAAGGATTCACGCATACCTGGTTCAGGTCACCGGAGTTAACCAGACATCATCAGAATCCTAAAACTTCCAACCGACATCATATCTTACCAAACCGTAACTCCGCTAGGCTGCCTTCACTGAACCGGAACACATAGTCAGCGTTGCTGCCGTCTGCAGATAACAACAGTTAGTTATCTTTGAATCTCTCTACGTCAGAGAAAGCGGCACCCTTGGTCTGTTTTATTCATGTTGTGCCACTGCTTCTTGAGTTTGACCCACCACCGAGTCAAAATTATATCTTTCAAATGAAACAAATTTAGATTAATACTATAAAAAACAAAGGAAGATGTCGGACATCTATTCAACATTGACTCCATCAATGTATTGATGTATTCTTGAGGTACCAAGTATTCCTAAATGAGACTATACCATTTAGCTCAACCATAAATCTGGTCTTTAAATAAGAAAGTGATTTCAAGATATCCATCACGGATATCGATGAGAGGGAGCAGGTCCTACCAATTAATCTTTAAAAAAAGATATAGATGAGTCCAGAGAGGCATGTTCAAAACCTGAAAAAGCAATTTCCGTCTGCTGTAACGTCTATAATTTTCAAACCCAATGCATCAAGCTGAGCTCGAAACTCTGATATGTCAATTTGGTTTCCATTCTTTTTAGCCTGTCAATCCATGAGTGTGAAACATTACAGAATCAACAGTTCGTTAACAACTGATTTATCAGAAAGTATATGTATAGCAAATTGAGAATTGGAATGTAATAAAAACTATATGATTTATTTGACATATTAAAAAAATTATTTGACACTTTTGGTAAAACTTAGATAAAATTGCAACTCAAATTGACCCATTCATATATAAAAAGGAATTTCATGTCGGTGATTTACAAATCTCAAACTTCATACTGAAGATTTAACCTTAACTCATATACATAAACTCCCAATTACAACCCAAACTCTTGCAACGCACCGATGCCACATCTATACATCATAAAATAAGGACCGAAGGATTTCTTACCTAATTCACCAATTAATCAAGCGGAGAATGGTGGTTTTGGCAGAGAAGGAAGAAGTGGATGAACAAATTTTCATGTATGTGTATTACCTTGATCATTAATGGACATTATTCATGAGCTCACTTCAGACATTGATAAGTTACATCTGATCTATTTAGTTTTGATCTGCATGAGTTTGAAAGTACATTAGTAAAGTAAATTAGGTAAGAATAAATTTTTACTCAAATTCGTAAAAACTTAATTTGACTATATTACACAGAACTGCTCAAGTATGATGAACATAAAACCCACTCACCACAATTTCAACAACCTTTATATTGAAAGAAAGCTTCATTGATGCTGAAACAGAATGTAAGGCAGGTGGAAACCGGTCGGGTTCGATGCGTTCGAAAGAGAGAAAAAAATATAGTCGTAATATATATATAACCAGAACGAATAAGCTTTGTTGGTATTCTTTTTAAGTTTTTTTAAATAACAGTAAAAAAATAAAAAAATTGAAAACAAAAGAAAGTGAAGTGCCAGTGAATTCAATTGGTTTCGAGGCTACAAATGCACCTCATGACTTGGCGTTTGCAGAGTGATGTTAAACAGCCCAAAAGTCTATTAGTTGTTTTTTTAGAAAGAAATAAAAAATTTGCTTCCATTTTGGTCCCTAATATGATGCTGAAACAGAAAACATAACCATAAAAGCTAATCCAAAAGTATTAAATACTAATTTAATACAAAATTAGGACTTATTATCTACACCTAAATACAATATTACCTGGATATCAAAGTGAGAAGGTATAAGTTATTCAATTCTCAGATTGTATAATTGAAAAATCATAGACCCAACATGGCTGCATTGGAGGTTGCAGGTGAGCACCTGCCATCCATCCAATTTGCCACGTGAAAGTTTAAGCGGCACCCCGATCTGAATCACATATACATGTTCATCACAGCCTCATGTCAATAGAAAAAAAGGTCTTATTATCAACACCAGCCTGCAACAAATTGCATTCAAATGCATATTATTCATAATCATTTCACAATCATTCATAAATGATAAATAAAAAAGTGTAAACAAAATCACATGCTCATATTGCACCAATAGTTTACCTACTGATCGATTCTATGATCAATTTTTGTTGGCTATGCTTAATTTTTGTCCGAATTTCGTGAAACCCTTGCAAACGTAAACCAAGATTACAAATACTTAAACATGCCACAACGACGAAAGAAGAAGAAGCATACCTTGGCGTATACGAAGGACGTGAAGACGAATAGGGCAAACTACAAAGCATAATTTCTTCCCAAGCTTTCCCATAAATTGTTTTTCTTTTAATTGGAAGATTAAATTCTGCAAATAAAATTGTAATGACCATATGAGTACTGGACAACCAAAACCCAAAAGCAAAACTCAGACCAAAACAAAGAAAAATCTAAATCTTTCAATTGATATCATTAAACGGAAACCAAAACATCATACTTGATCATCGATTGAACCAGATTGATCAATTCCACCTTCAAGACAAAATTCAAAATCCAAAACAAAGAAAAATCTGAATCTTTCAATCGATATCATTAAACCAAAACCAAAACGTCATACTCGATCATCATTTGAACCGGATTGATCAATTCCGAAAGTTTCCAATAAAACATTGAAGAACAGAGTATCGAAAGGTTTCTGTGCGAAAAAAAAAACTGAAACCAAAATCGAAAGCATTTGGGTTTAATCTTAGCAAATCAAAATGAAATCTAAAAAACCGAAAAATTAAAATCAGCGGCAACCATTTTCGGCTGTGAGCGTGACGAATCGTTTGTACTCAACATTTGTTTTGAAATCAGCGGCAACCAAAATCTAAACTTTTGTACTCAACATCAGCGGCAACCATTTTCGGCTGACGAATCGTTGACAAACACATTAGCGGACGAACCATGTAGGGTTTGTGAAATAAGAAAACAAAAAAAAATCAAAGATTGTTCAAGTTAATAAACCAGAATAAAAGATCAAGAAGAAACAACATACGTGTGCATAAAACTGAAGAATCACCAAAGAAGGAAGAAGCGTATGAATGGATTCCGATTACAGAGATGAGAAATCGCCTGTGAGCGTGACGGCCAGAAATATTGAATGGATCTAGGGTTTGAAGAGAAAAGGAAAGAGTGAAAGAAAAGAGAGATTAGGAAACTGAAACCCATACTCCCGACCCGAAAATCCAAATCAATAAGCCGGATCCCGAGCTTATACGGATCCCGCGTCCCACATCTTTATTTGTTTGTGTTTTGAGAATTTTCATTTGTGTATAGAGAATTGAGATGGATTCCCTCCTAAAATCACCATCTAATCTACCATAAGATGCCACATAAGCAAAACAGCTTCACCATTCAATGACACATTGCCCAAATCATCTCCTTTATTAATATATATAGATTGTACATCTTGTATTATATACATCCAATCAATAATATCAATCTCTTTCTCTCTATTATTCTCTCTTATTCTTTTGTTAATAGGCTAGTTTTACAACAAGTTGTACCTTTTTAATAAAATTTTAACCAAATGATTGAGGCTTTTTTTTTGTTTTTGAAAGGTAATGAGTGAGGCTGTTTTGATACACTCAAAATAGGCGTTTGACAATTTAATATAGAGTTCTAGATAACCAATTAAGTTTATATTTTTTAGCACATTACTTTATAGTATAGGGTATCTTGGGGTGGGATAAGGCTTTGGACCAATATGTAATGGGTTTGATTTTCACAGGCGTTTGACAATTTAATATAGAGTTCTAGATAACCAATTTAGTTTATATTTTTTACGTCCGTTGCTTTATAGCCTAGTGCATCTTGAGGTGGGATAAGGCTTTGAACGAATAGATCCTGGTTCGATTCTCACAAGAGGGGTTTTCCCAAATTTATTGGGTTTCCTCATGAATTGGTGTATATTTGCCTAGTGGAGATTGATATGATCGTGTGGTTCCGCTGGTGGCCGTTAGTGATCCAAATTTGCCGTGCAAAAAAGTTTTACATTTTTACTTTTATTTGACCCATTTAATATATATTTTGTTTTACGTTTTACTCATTTTTATTAAACATTATTTATTTTTCTCTTTGTTCGTCTGCATACGTGACCCTTCAAATGCTTAGATAGGCCCAAATGTGCTCGATCACCTGTATACTTCAAATATTTGCCAAGTTTGGTTATTGTACATTCTTTCACTCAAAGAGCGACACGCTTATGTTTTAAGATAAAAACTATTCACCGCTGCCACATTGAGTACCATCTAGCTAGGGGTAATTGTGGTCAAACAATGGAGGTAACGGATTTAAGAAATTTATCAAATTGGTTACAAATCACATTATGTTAAGATTGAGCTTCTAACTTTAAGCCTTCAACAATCACACAACTTAACTATAGCTTAGGTTAGAAGTGAGGAGCTGAAGTTGGCGAGCTCGAACCACGACCTGAAGCCGCGTAAGAGCATGCATGCATTCAAGAGCTATACGAGACTGCCTCCTCACATATGCGCCTCGTACTACTGCTTGCAGCTTCACCAAACTCCTCAACGCCTTATACGCCCTCCGTGCCTGTACATTCAAAAATTCTTCATTAGGGTTGTTCAAAAAGCTCACTGGCCGTTCAAAAAGAAAGTTCCCACAAATTGAAATTAAATCGACTCGTTTGTAAATGAGCCAAGATAAGCTTCTCGCTTTATCACCCGTTAGCTGGTTCGCTGGCTTTGTCAACTAGCTCTTTTAAACTAAAGCAGAAAATTTAAATAATATAAATAAACCTCAATTTTCGTCCTTGTGGTTTGCTGATTTTAACACTCTCAGCGCAATAGTTTAAAAATTTGCATTTATCATCCACTAGTTTGCTGATTTTAACAGTTTCAGTCCACATCAGTGTTAGATTTTTACAGTTTCAGTCCACACCAGTGTTAATAGTGTGGACTGTGGACTGAATCTGTTAAAATTATCAAACTAATGGACTGAAACGGTTAAAATCAACAAACTAATGAATGATAAATGGAAATTTTAAAATATTGGACTTAAAGTGTTAAAATTAGCAAATCAAATCACTGGGACAAAAATTGAGGTTTGCTCTAAATTATAATATATAGATATAAATTAAAATTTTGCAGTATATAAATTCACCATTACGTGTATGTTAAAATAATTATTTTTATGAGCCAAACTCAAGCCAAGTATTTTGGCTCGTTAAGCCGAGTCCGCTTAACTTGCTTAACTTGTAAACGAGCTGAGCCAAACACAACTTAGCCGGCTCGCCTCAGCTCATTTACAACACTATTCTCCATTTAAAATTCATTATCACAATAAATTAACCACTAAACAAGAAAAACCATAAGGTGTACAAACATACAAGATGGCGCCGGAAGCAAGCTTGAATTTTAGTAGCGGCCGCGGTTTCTTTGAACGACGGATCTTCACCTTTGTATACGCGATCATCGGGGATGGTTGCAGGTGTTGATGGCGGTGGTGGTGGTGGTTGTTCTTGAGAAAATGTGGTATTGTTGGTATGGAGGACGATAATGGTCTCAGATGAACGTGGAGATGACACGAGAAACTTTCTTCGGATCATCCCAAACCAAGATTTACGTGTTTTTGCCATTAATTAAAATTAAATACAGGCTGATCGTTAGTTATATATTGGTCTGTAAATGATCGAGCAATGGGTTTTGTGTATATATATAGCATTAAATAAAAAAAAGGGTTTGAAGTAGTAGACGTAAAGGGTGGAGATGTGCGCACCATATACAAGTTTTGGCCATACCTATTACCGTCTTTCAGAACGTGAGGGCATGAATTATGAACGGGTCCATGAAAGCGGTTGTGTGATTAATTAAATATAAAATATTATTTCAATTCATTTTTATAAATATATAAAATTTGTCAAGTTACATCAAAACAGAAGGTATACGGGCAACAAGCTGCGTCACTACTCCTTTCTGAATTGGAAACCCTAACATTCCAAAGACAAACCCCTGCCCCCACTGGGGTTGAACAATTGTTGTGGATGACCTGTTAGACCCTGGTCAACAAGTGGATAGCTTTTGAGGCTAGGATGCCAAATGTATCAAAGGCAAAGGGGACAAAGACATGTTAGTTCTCTGCACAAGTTTTAGCGTGCTTATCCACTTTCTTTGATTCTGCCTTTGTTACTGCTTGTCTAGCTACAAACCCGTTTTCTCTTAAACCAACCAAAAGGGAAACCCTCGTGAGGTCCACACAAGCATGTTTCCCCCAGAACAGCTAAATACGAGCAGATCCGCTGGTCGCAGAGTAGATCTCCCTTCCATAGGGTCCGTGAGGAAATTCACAGGGACCTCTTTCTTAGCATAAATCTCAGCTCTTCTCAGGATGTCCCACAAAATATCTTACACCCACTCAAGCCGATATTTGACCCCAGGGAGCTCTTTACAATGAACCGTGTGCTCCCCGTATTTATCCATACAAGCTTTACGACATATTGGGCAGGTTTCATCTTCCGGGTACATAGGGATCATCAACCGGTATTTGATGCCAATGGCTTTGGCTTTATAGCTTAGTGACATCCTGGGTCGATTCCCACAAGGTGGGGTTTTCTCATATTTATTGGGTTTTCTCCTGAATTGGTGTATAGGCGTTATGCTAACGGGGATGGATATGATCGGTTGGTTCCGCTGGTGGCCCGATGATACTCTAGTGGTCCGTCAGTGATCCAAATTTATCGTTCAGAAAAAGATCAGTCTTATGATAATTATAAATTTTATAATTATATAAAATATTTGATTATTTATAAAATAAGAAAAAAAAATGTTAGCCCTCAGGGCATTCACATCATATCCATCATTTTCTACCATATAATTACACTAAAAACAACTACATTTTCTCCCTCCTTTAAAATTAAATAATATTTTTATGCCTTTATTATTACATTTTCTCTCACCTTCACTCACAAACATTTTCAAAATATATTAAAAAATTATAGAGGGTGAACAGTGTCCCCTCAAATATACAGATCAATAGTAATATTTTCTCTCTCCTCCACTCACAACCACTTCAACCACTTTTTATAATGAGTAAACTGCCATCTAGTCCCTGAGGTTTGATCACTTTTGTCACTTTAGTCCAAAACTCAAAACTTTTGCATCTGGGTCCCTGTGGTTTCAGTTTTATTGCCATTTTGGTCCAAAAGTGAAGTCAGATAAAATTTGTCTTATCAAATCCTACTATTTTGTCCTTTTCCTCTGGGGCAAAATGGTCATTTTAAATAAATATCTTTTATAACCTCCATTTCATCTTCACCAAATCTCCACAACTTCACAACAATGGCGACCAACACACTATTCACTTCTTCTCCTTCACACTCCTCATCACTCCCACCCTTTCTGTCACACTTCCGCCCTCACCGTCACCGCAATCAGATAGAAGTTTTATTACAATCATGGAGATTTTTAGAATCGCTCCAAGGTGTCTCGTCAGCTGCTTCCAAGACACACCAAGAACCGGTCGAGTTTGCTAAGTTTGTCTCCGCGATCTGAAATATACGTAAATTTAGCTCCCCCCATAACATACTCTTGTAGGGCAGCCGAGAGAATGAAATCATTGAACGCATCCGCATTCGCCGAAACAAATTCTGAATTCTGTCGCTCCGATGCCTCTCTAACATCATTAAAATCGCCCATCAATCCCCAAAGGCCTTGCCTTGAATTTCTAAGGTTTAACAATTCGGACCAGAGAGTTTTACGAGCCGCCGCATCATTTGGAGCGTAGACATTCACCAAATTAAGCCGTGTACCAGATGGGATAAGTTCCCCACACACACACAAGAAGTATCTGTGCTTTATTACTTCAATACCAGAGAAGACTGTTGGATCCCAAAGCGAAACCAACCCACCCGACCTACCACACGAGTCCACCACCGCCATATTATAGATCGACCATCCCCACATCTGATTAAAGGAGAACCCGGCTGATTCGCTTAACTTTGTTTCCTGGACACTAATAAAATGAACACCATGACTTGTTTTTAGACCACGAATCCAGTCCAACTTCCGATTATCTCGGACCCCCCTTAGATTTATTGACAGAATATTCATTGGAGACCATTTGTAGCACCTTCACCGTTGATTGCAATCCGAACAGCTTCTTCAAATCCTTTCAAGTTTACACCCACCATATGCCCAATTTCCACAGTAGCCGCTATCTCCTCCGCAACCGGAGACTGGAGCCCCAATGCAGTGGGATCTCCAGGACGTTGGTGACTATTTCTTGGACTGTTACACGGAGAAATGACCTGGGGAATACTAGATCCTTCCTCATCACCTGGAAAAGAGAAGTCGGCGGTTCGGTTAAGATCCAGAGAAGACTTATCTGAATTACTCCTATCATGTCTGCTACGAATGTTGGGCCCCTGAGTAGAGCCCACAGAAGGTGGGCTTCTTTGGTCCCTCGTCCGCTTTCCAATTGTTGGTGGAGCATCAAGCCCAGGAGAGGTCTGTGGCCCCATTTGTGGGAAATCACGTGGCTGGATATCCTAGGACCCACCTTCCTTATTTCCTACCTGCAATGGACTCGAGTTTTCCCTAAGATTATTACCCAGATTTCTAGATTCCGAATTTAATTCCTCTAACAACACGTCACCCCTGGTCGATTTTTCATTGGGAATATCTAAAGTCTCCATGCCTTCAGAACACTTATTATAATGATTCTCGAGACCCACGTCGGAACCCTCATTAGCCCTAGGACTATGAACCGGCTCTTCCACGTTCCCATGCAAATGTTGCATGTCATCCATTTGACAATTACCCGGCGACTGATCACCTTCCACTACCGGAGGGACTCCGTCTCTCATGGGGTTCCGGTCATTAACCTCATTTGGAGCAGGCCTGAACTCACCTTCTTCGACATCATCCATCCCGGTGTTCTCATCCAAAATATTGCATGCTTCTCCATCCGAACTGACAGATCGATTTTCATCATCAAGCTCAGGATCCCAGACTTCCGTTGCTTCTGAAACCCACACCACAAATCGTCTATTTTTCCACTGCATCACCACCGATTCCTCGATACGCTTCCCTGGAGGTACCAGAACCTGTACTGAGCTATCCGAGTTGTTCGAATCATTCCAAGAGAAATCCGAGGCCTGGATTACCCTACCAAAGAGGCTACCAATTCTGTCAAATAAGGAACTATCCCTAAGGAGCACGGGAACACCGGAAATTCTGAGTGTCGCCACCCGGTCCAAAGGAAGATCCTCGCCATTCCAAACGTGGAACCGAGTGAAAGTATTGGAAAGGAGATACGAGTGTTTGTTCATAACTTCGTCAACAAGCTCCGGGTTGCCTAACGTAATCAGGATACTTAGACCACCAATGTACGATAACCCATAATTAACCACCCCGTTCTCAGCGAAAATGTGGTGTAATCTGTTTAGAGTAGGCAGATCCTTTACTACACCATGGATGGACCGTCTCATACAGTGTAGTGGGTATTTGGACCCCTTACAATCCACCGATAACGTCTTAGAGCCCAGGTTGATGATTTGCTCCTCCTTCTGAAACAAGCTCGCATAAGACTGACCTTCCTTAACTCCCGCTCCCCCCGGGACTGCCATACCAGAGCAATGCTGATCCCTCTGGCCCAGGTCCTTAGGTCTCCAGACCTTTTCACCGATTGTTTTCGACGTGTAAATAAATTCCTTATGGTTCTTGTCGTACTTTGCCAGGATAACTGTTACCTTAGCCTCGAATATCTTGACCGTGTTCATCTTCGCCAGAGTTTCACCAACGTTTCCTACCCCCTTGTATCTGACAAAACCAAAATTATTCCCACGTTTATCCTTCTTACGAGCTACGTACGCGTCTGAGACAAAACCGAATGGCTGAAAAGCACGCCAAAGATGCATCTTTGACGTCTGTTCCGGAAGATTCTGAACTAGAAAAGTCATCTCCACCCCATTTCCTTTACTCTTCCTATTCTTCTGGTAGTTCACTTCTGACCATGGGGCCTCATTGCCATCAACCTCCTCCACCCAAGGAGCTTCGTGCGCCATGAAAATAGAGACTTGAACTGATATGAAAATGCTATCTCCCTAGACCCTCCAAACAATCAAACGAAAACAGAAGCTCCCCAACCCTAAAGGTGTTAATGGGATTCGAATCGATCTAGCTAAACTATACTCAGATAGCCGCGATCAATATCAGACCCACTAAGCCCCGAAGAAGTCGAAGAGCCGCTGCGGGAAGTGAGGGTAGAGGAGAAGCCGAACCAAGAACAAAGATAAATACCGACCCTTATGCGAATGGAAGAATCGCCGGATCAGGATAGAAGGAGAGGTGCAACCAGTCTTCCCAGGAGCGGGAGACGGGACCTGTCGCTCTATTCCGACGAAGCAATCTCCGTCTAACACCCAAGCGACGGTTCAGAGAGGAGAATGTGAGAGGGTTCTCGAATTTAATGTAAAAAAAACTCGATCTCTCCTACAAAATTAAAATAATAGAAGATAGATGAAAATGTGTTTACTCTATTATTTGTTTCAAAAAATAAATAAAAGTTGACAAATATGTTGAGTTTCTTTTTTTTTCTTTTGAGTAAACTGCAATTTTACCTATTAGGGTTTAAGCCAATTGGCACTCTGACCTCCTCCCTAGAAATAATTGCAATCCCCCCCCCCCAACGTTGATCTTATGTCGCAATATTACCCCCTGGCACATCCTTCCGTCAGTTTCCATCGTTTTCTTTAAACGGTCAAAGGGTGTCAAAGGGCATAATGGTAATTTGACCTTAATAGTTACCTGCATCCTCTTAAAACACCCTGTACTCTTATGTTAATAAACAACCTTACCCCCTAAGCTTTCCCACCACTCCCCCCCACAACTTCCACCACACCACCGGCGATCCCCCACACCACCGGCGATCCCCCACAGCTTCCACTTCCAACCGCGCTGATCAGAATGAGTCGAGCATCCACCACCACCGGCGATGAGATATTACTTCCACCTCCACCACCACAGCCGATCACATCCACCATGCGAGAAGTCTTCTCGCACTTGTCAGGTAAAATCGAACAAGTATTGTGGTTAATGAACAAGTAATGTCAGGTTAAAAAAACAGGGGTTATTGAACATAGGTTTTTGAAAAAAAAAAAAAACAGGGGTTATTGAACATGGATCTTTATGTGTTTGCAGTGGACATGAGGATTCGTGTTTCACTAGGATCGATTGTGGTGTTGTTGGTTGTGAAAATGCGAGGCCGCCCTTTCCTGTACTTCCAGTTTCCCCCTCAGCAGGAAATGTTGCGTAGTTGAACTGTAATATATTAGGATCTTTTGGTTTAACATGTATGCTAATTGTATATATTAACGTTTTGATACTGATAATGTTGAACAGCAGATTGTGATCTAATGCCTAGTTATAATGTGCATTGGCATAACATTTTGTGATATAACATTTTGTGAACAGCAGATTGTGATCTAATGCCTAGTTATAATGTGCATTTGCATAACATTTTGTTAAGTGCAGCAGGTATGTGTTAATACTGTTATAATGTGCCTAGTTATAATGTGCATTTGATCAAATATGCCTAGTTATAATGTGTTAATACTGTTATAATGTGCCTAGTTATAAGAACAACAGATTGATCAAATATGACTAGTTATAATGTGCATTTGCACTCAGTTAATACTGTTAATACTGTTAAGTGCAGCATGTATGTGTTTGAGTGTATGTGCTTTGCAGCAGGTATGTGTTTGAAATAAGATGATTGTTGTAAGCAGCTAATGTTTACAGCTAATGTTTGAACCTCCACTAAGCAGTTTATTGTAACGCCCAACGTCCCCAAACCTTAGACAATTGGCAAGATTAGTCCCTGAACTTCTATTAACTGTCAGTTTTAGTCCCTGTAGTTTTATGGAGTTGATGTTTTGACACTTTTGGTGTGAATCTTGTTGATACTTAATGCTTGACACTATGATGCTTGACTCTTTATTCTAGACACTTGATTCTTGATGATTAAACTAGATACTTGATTCTTTATGATTCTTGATACTTGATACTTGGACTCTTGATTCTTGATACTTGAGAAACTATGATTCTTAACTCTTGAGACTTAAATTGGTGCTTGACTCCTTAGACTCGTGAAACTTGATTCTTGGTTGAACGAGAGACTAGAGCCTTTTCACTGGCGGAATCTATGAAACTTGGAAACTTTTGGGTTGTAATGTAATCTAGATACTTTACTTAAACTATACGCAACGTAACGCCTAACCTAACGCGCAAAACGAATCAAACTCGGGAACGCGGAAAAGATGGATTGGCCAGAGTGATCATCCGATCGGATGACCACCCGAACGGGTTACCACCCTATCCACCTTCGCCCTAATGCACTCTAACCCTATAAATAGACCTGTCACATCACCATTTTGAGTGATGTGATAGCTCTGCTCGACCAGGCACGCGTACTCTTCAATTCTTCACTTTTCTTGCTGATTTCGGTACGTTTTAGGCTAGATTCTTGTACTTTCTTGATCTACACATCATTCTCTACGTGATTCTCACTTGAAATCACACTTTTCACCATGAAATTACTCGGATCTGAGTTCTTGAGGGTGATGTCATCATGGAAGTTGGTACAAACTGACATGTGATGTCATTCTAAGCAAGATCTAGCTCAGATCTAAGATGATTCATGCGTTATTACACTAAATCTAACCTAAATCTAAGCTAAATCTAGAATTTTCCCATAAAACTTGAGTATCTTCACCTTTTTCTCAAACTTTCACCATTAATCGGTGGAACCCGGGTCTAAACGGATTGTGGGCTGGATGAATAGTCTAAAATCGGCTTAGATCTCAGTTATTACCAGAAAAGACGAGCAAAGCACGGATTTCGAAATAAACCCGTCAGAGGCATATGACTGATCAGACAGGGGTGGTTCCCACCGATCAGAACGGTTGTGAGCTGATAGGTTTACCGTTGTCTCAATACATGTCATACCGTCACCTTTAAACTAGAAACTTAGAGACTTTTACAAAATGATAAACAAGAACAAGGGTCGCCTGATCGAACGGCAACCCGATCGGACAGCAATCCGATCGGACAACCACCCTATCAGGTGACACTTGCCTTCTGTCTTGAAACTTTCAACACTTGATAAACAAACAAAACTTGGAAGTCTGATCGCATGGTAACCCGATCGGACAGCCGTCCGATCGAGCAGCCATCCGATTGGGATAACCAAGATACCTACACTCGGATCGAGCGGCAATCCGATCGGATTACCATCCGATCAGACAGCCACCCTATTCACTTATGCTCTCTACTCAAGTGGCAACCCGATCAGATGGTCATCCGATCGGGCAGCCATCTGTCTTCACAACACATCAAGGCCACTCGACCGACTGGCAATCCAATCGGATAGCCATCCGATCGGACAGCCATCTGATCCAGTGACATGGTTTGACACTTTATTCAATCTCATTACTCTGCTCGACTCTTATCCTATTGTAATCTGACGGGTGGTCCTTTGGACAACCCTTAAACATGTTAAAAGATGAAATAATCCTTCACTTAATCGTGTAATTATCTTGAATTAGATAACTATTGTTGCTTATGTTTCAGGTGCATTTCGGGGGCTAAATGATGGATTAAGTGCAGCTTTGGAGTCTTTGGTGATGAACGGGTCGAGCGTGGAACAAGAGACGAAAGAAAGAAGAACATTCAGGTCATCACCGTAAATTACGGTCCTACCGTAATTTACGGTGGACCTGAGAATCAAATAATGGCTCACCGTAACACAGACTATTTGCACCGTAAATGAATCAAGTCCACCGTAATTTACGGTGAGACCGTAAATTACGGTGACGGCTGCGAGAAAACATGTAACTGCCACATTTAAGTTAGTTTTTGGGTGTCTTTTCAATATTCCTCATCATTTGACGGTTTTGGATGATCTTGGGGGCGAATTTTGGCTGCTTACTTGGGTTTTGAACAATTCGTATCATCCGGTTTGTATTTTCGATTCGTATGAACATTGGTTTGATTATGATGATGATTCACCAAGCCATGTCCGGCTAATCTCTTCGGTGATCATCTTAGGTGAAGGTTTCTTGAACTTTTGTGTGTTTTAATTCTGAATTTCTAGAATGATAACTTGCGTTGCTTGAATATCATGGTGTATGTTTGATTGCTTGTAACTTGTTAATCAATATTGCAATTTCTAGTCTTAATCGTACGTTCTTGGTGCCGTTGGCAATCGAGATATCATGGGAGGGGTTAGGGTTGGTTATTGATTAATTGGTCATCGGGAAACAACCTCGCGTTTATATAATCCGAGTACTTTGTCCCCTTTTATCACTTCAATCATCTATACACGAGTTATGTCTATGTAACTCTTTCTAGTTGGAATTACACACAATTGTTTAAAGAAACTGAAACCTAAGGTGATCATTGTTCTCTCCTAATTTGTTTTACAACCAACTTTTGATTTGAATTAGTTTTTAATTTAGTTTTTAAAACAACAATCCAAACTCTTGAATTTTAATTTCTGCAATTTAGTTTATTATTAGTTTAAGTACAATGCTATACAATCGACACATCTTCCACATACTCCCTGAGTTCGATACCCTCTTACCACTATCTATAGTTGTTTGGGGATTAAATTTGCGTGACCCACGACATCACGTCAAATTTTGGCCTTGGGGTAATCTCGTAGTTCCTACGGGGTGGAGATGATGGGGTCGGTCCATGGATTTTCCTTCCTTTTGCCGTATTTCGCTCAAAGGGTTGAAGGGAGATAGTGCATCAAGCTGTTCGCAAGGGCCAACTTGATCCTCTTCCCCAGGGATCCCCGATAAGGGAACCCTAGGAGAGCCGCCGACTCCAACTACCGTCCATGTACGATCCATACTAGATCTGTCCAACTGCCCATCCTACCTCCTCTACGTTCTTGACAGCCCATCTTTGTCTCAGTAGAGTCTTTCAGTGGCATGTTTCGGTCCTCTTCCCCATTACTTAGAAAAAGTGAGCCACCGGTTCAGGTACAAGATACTATCATTACCGCCTGGACAATTAGACATCCAACCCGTAATCGCAACGACCCAATTGCAGTGGGTCACGCAAATTTAATCCCCAAACAACTATAGATAGTGGTAAGAGGGTATCGAACTCAGGGAGTATGTGGAAGATGTGTCGATTGTATAGCTTTGTACTTAAACTAATAATAAACTAAATTGCAGAAATTAAAATTCAAGAGTTTGGATTGTTGTTTTAAAAACTAAATTAAAAACTAATTCAAATCAAAAGTTGGTTGTAAAAGAAATTAGGAGAGAACAATGATCACCTTAGGTTTCAGTTTCTTTAAACAATTGTGTGTAATTCCAACTAGAAAGAGTTACATAGACATAACTCGTGTATAGATGATTGAAGTGATAAAAGGGGACAAAGTACTCGGATTATATAAACGCGAGGTTGTTTCCCGATGACCAATTAATCAATAACCAACCCTAACCCCTCCCATGATATCTCGATTGCCAACGGCACCAAGAACGTACGATTAAGACTAGAAATTGCAATATCGATTAACAAGTTACAAGCAATCAAACATACACCATGATATTCAAGCAACGCAAGTTATCATTCTAGAAATTCAGAATTAAAACACACAAAAGTTCAAGAAACCTTCACCTAAGATGATCACCGAAGAGATTAGCCGGACATGGCTTGGTGAATCATCATCATAATCAAACCAATGTTCATACGAATCGAAAATACAAACCGGATGATACGAATTGTTCAAAACCCAAGTAAGCAGCCAAAGTTCGCCCCCAAGATCATCCAAAACCGTCAAATGATGAGGAATATTGAAAAGACACCCAAAAACTAACTTAAATGTGGCAGTTACATGTTTTCTCGCAGCCGTCACCGTAATTTACGGTCTCACCGTAAATTACGGTGGACTTGATTCATTTACGGTGCAAATAGTCTGTGTTACGGTGAGCCATTATTTGATTCTCAGGTCCACCGTAAATTACGGTAGGACCGTAATTTACGGTGATGACCTGAATGTTCTTCTTTCTTTCGTCTCTTGTTCCACGCTCGACCCGTTCATCACCAAAGACTCCAAAGCTGCACTTAATCCATCATTTAGCCCCCGAAATGCACCTGAAACATAAGCAACAGTAGTTATCTAATTCAAGATAATTACACGATTAAGTGAAGGATTATTTCATCTTTTAACATGTTTAAGGGTTGTCCAAAGGACCACCCGTCACATCCCCACACTTAACCGTTGCTTGTCCCAAGCAACTCATCAAAATGATTTCAAAACAAGTGATCAAATTAAACCAAGCAAAACATGCAATCTCTTTACCAACCCCTTTTTAACACCCAAGCAATGCACCCCTCTCAAATTCTCTCCTCTCGGCTACAAGTGAAAACTAGCAAAGATAAGCTAGACACACACTAGGCAAACGGGTGGATGCACAATCATAAGCTTGTACCTAAATCGATCATTCTCCTAAAATGGGTCAAACATGAATGCAAATCAAAGGGACTTCAAGGTTGTAACGCGGCTAGGTGTATAGGTAGGGAATGGAATATATATGAAGTAGCGAAAATTCGACCCGGACTTTTTGTTACAAACATAGCAAACAAACAAACAAACTTAACCACTATATACAAGACAATTAACTTCTCTTTTTTTTTTCATTGCTTTTCTTTTTTTTTTCTCTTTTTTTCTGATTTTTTTTTTCAAAACTAGGCAAACAACTAAACAATAACGCATTAACCATATCTTCTTCAAACTAGCAAACTACTACTACTATCACAAAACACTATAAGACCGGGTCGAATTTGGGTAAATTTTTAAGTAAATAGCTAGAGGGAACAAATGATAAGCTTTAAAGGCACAAAATGGTCAACTAAATGTCCAAACCCCCGCCCCTCTCACTACCATGCTCATATATATACTTATGAGGTCCAACCCCCCAAGTCCCACACTCGCTCACACCAACGACGAGGCTACCTAAATGCCCTTATCCTTTCTACATTCATGTTTAACTAAGGACTCAAATCGCATTCAAGCACAAGTTCTAATGCACCCCCACCCGTAGCCACTCTCATCAAAGACAATCATTATTTATGTACAAGTGTGGCTACAACTCTCACCAGGAATGAAAAAGGTATCAAGGGTTGCCGGTGCATTATTTAGGGTTAAATTAGGGCGTTCAAATTCTCACATCATTTCGCTTAGCTCAAAATTTTCAAAAACTTCAAAAATTCCTCCCATCCCCACACTTGGGATACATTGACCCCAATGTATGGCTTTTGGGAGGCTTTGATCACTAAACTCAATCACATCGACATTTGCTCAAACACTCAAACCCCAAATTTCTTTTTGTATTTTTCTTTTTATATTTTTTTTATGTTTTTCTTCGTTTTTTTAAATACGACACCACCAACAAACACCAACCCAACAATCAACCACATAATCAAACACCACCCATCCTCCCAACCATAACCAACATAAAACCAAAAATATGTACAAACTATACACAAGAGAGAATACCACCTGATTAATAGTAGCGCGGTCCTGGAGGTCCAAAGATGGATGACATCATATCATTCCACTCTCCAAATCCGAATGCGCCGCTGCTACTCCCTGCTTGTTGTTGCGCTCCCTCTTGCTGCCTCGGGTCAAGCCATTGAGAATGGTGAAGTGGTGGAGTCGGGAATGAAATGCTACCATCATAAGGCGGTAACGAGGCATAGTCCACATGTTGTGGGTCCTCAACAACCGGCCTTCCGGCATGCCAATCCGCATGCATCCTCCTCGCTTGATCATCATGATATCGATTATTAGTGTCCACTTCTCTAGAGTATGCGAAAGTACGGTTCCATGCCTCATGGCGATCGAAGCTATGTTTTAACGACCGCTCTATGCTTGCACTATTCCTCGTGTTTTGATCATACAACGTCCTCTCCGACCCCGACCATGTTCTTGACCCGTTGGGTATTGTTTTTGATAACCTTGGTTATTTCCGCCTCGGTATCCACCTTGATTATTGTAAGATGGCCGTGAACCAAAATTACCTTGGCTACCTTGAAAATTTGGGTTTGCTTGATTTGAAGGGTTCCCATATCTAAAGTTCGGATGGTTCCTCAATCCGGGGTGGTAGGTATTAGAATTCATGTTGTTGTAGTTCCTACCACCTCCTCCTTGACCTTGACCTTGAACCGCATGGACCTCCTCGTATTGCCCTTCCAACATCCCTTGGCAATTTTTAGCCGCATGACCTATCTCGTTACACAAAGCACAAACATCATAAATTTGGTTAGTGGTTTGAACATTACCATCATCTATGGCGTGCACTTGCGGTCGGTTAGTGGTCGGTCGGGCTCTTCTTGAGGCTTGAGCTTTCCTCTTTGATGTAGTTGCCATGCTTTCCAAGAACTCCCAATCATCATTCTCATAGTTTGTTCCAAAAGTCCCACCGGTGATAGACATCAAATCACGTGCATCTTCGGCACTCAACCCCTCATGAAAGGCATTCATCAACTCCCATAATTCAATTCCATGATGAGGGCAGTTTTTAATCATCATATTGAAACGCTCAAACGCCTCATGAAACATCTCACCATGTTGTTGTTGAAAGCTTCTCAATCCCTTCCTTGCATCGTTGGTCTTTTGGGCGGTGTAAAACTCATCCAAGAAGGTTTGTTGCATCTCCCCCCATGTATATATGGATGCCGAAGGTAACGTGTAGAACCATTTTTTCGCCTTCTCTTCCAAAGAAAATTGGAACAAAACCAATTTGATATCATCGGTTGAAAACCCTTGACTCCCAAGAGTGTTGCAAATAGAGTCATAAGCCTCTAAATGAAAATAAGGCTCCTCATTTGCCAACCCCTTGTACTTTGGTAAACTTTGCAAAGAATTGGTTCTTACTTCAAATGTTCGCCCTTGATCATTATGAGGAATGACTACCGGTGAAGGGTTTTGCGTGATTACCGGCCGGAAATGTGCTTCAATGCCCCTCACATTTTCTCTAAGGTGTCTCCTTGGTACACCATACCTACCTCTTGGAATAATAGGACCATTTGGCCTTGGTACTTGCCCTTGTGGTGCAATTGGTTGTTGAAACTGTTGTTGTCGCATCGTTGGGCGTTGAGGTGGTCTTTGAAATTGTTGTTGTACATGTTGTGGCCGGACTTGTTGCAATTGGATAGGTTGTGGCATTGGTGGCCCTTGAGGTCTTGGCCGAATGTGTTGTGGTATAAGTTGTTGTTGTGGCATTCCACCAACACTTGCCATCCCTTGAGATTGACTTTGCACATACCCAAACTCCCCTTGATCACCATAACCTCCATAACCGTACCCATCATCATCATACCCCTCAAAATCTTCAAATCCCTCATCATAACCATCTCCTTGAATTCCCGAAGTTTGCCCAAATGGGATGGTTGAATACTGAAAACCCGATTGTTGTGGTCTAAAGGATGAGGTAGTATGCACAATAGTTGAATTTGGTGCAATTGTGAAAGTGGATGTTGATTGACCCGTAATTGGGGGAAAGAAGTGAGATAATGGTGGGATTGTGGTGGATGGGTTGTAGGTGATGGCGGGTTCAGCTTGAGTGGTGATTGGTTGGGTGACATTGGATGGTGTGAATTCGGCGGTGGTATTAGGTAATGTGGTGTTTGTTGATGGTTGGGTGGAAGTAGGTATAAAGGTTGAGGATGATTGACCCGTTGTAGGAGGAATTTGAGAATCAGCCATGATGTTTCTCGGTGTGATGGGTGAAGTGGGTGAACCAATGATTTTGTTTTCTCGCACTAAAACTCGGTTTTGTCTTAGCGTTCTTTCAATTTCCGGATCAAACGATAGCGGTGATGACCTGTGAGAGCCTCTAGTATGCATACACCTGAAGTACCTGCACACTAAACACAACCAACGTAAACCCGAAAATAACAAACAAAACTATTAAACTAACACACGTTGCGCACTATTCCCCGGCAACGGCGCCAAAATTTGACGTGATGTCGTGGGTCACGCAAATTTAATCCCCAAACAACTATAGATAGTGGTAAGAGGGTATCGAACTCAGGGAGTATGTGGAAGATGTGTCGATTGTATAGCTTTGTACTTAAACTAATAATAAACTAAATTGCAGAAATTAAAATTCAAGAGTTTGGATTGTTGTTTTAAAAACTAAATTAAAAACTAATTCAAATCAAAAGTTGGTTGTAAAACAAATTAAGAGAGAACAATGATCACCTTAGGTTTCAGTTTCTTTAAACAATTGTGTGTAATTCCAACTAGAAAGAGTTACATAGACATAACTCGTGTATAGATGATTGAAGTGATAAAAGGGGACAAAGTACTCGGATTATATAAACGCGAGGTTGTTTCACGATGACCAATTAATCAATAACCAACCCTAACCCCTCCCATGATATCTCGATTGCCAACGGCACCAAGAACGTACGATTAAGACTAGAAATTGCAATATCGATTAACAAGTTACAAGCAATCAAACATACACCATGATATTCAAGCAACGCAAGTTATCATTCTAGAAATTCAGAATTAAAACACACAAAAGTTCAAGAAACCTTCACCTAAGATGATCACCGAAGAGATTAGCCGGACATGGCTTGGTGAATCATCATCATAATCAAACCAATGTTCATACGAATCGAAAATACTAACCGGATGATACGAATTGTTCAAAACCCAAGTAAGCAGCCAAAATTCGCCCCCAAGATCATCCAAAACCGTCAAATGATGAGGAATATTGAAAAGACACCCAAAAACTAACTTAAATGTGGCAGTTACATGTTTTCTCGCAGCCGTCACCGTAATTTACGGTCTCACCGTAAATTACGGTGGACTTGATTCATTTACGGTGCAAATAGTCTGTGTTACGGTGAGCCATTATTTGATTCTCAGGTCCACCGTAAATTACGGTAGGACCGTAATTTACGGTGATGACCTGAATGTTCTTCTTTCTTTCGTCTCTTGTTCCACGCTCGACCCGTTCATCACCAAAGACTCCAAAGCTGCACTTAATCCATCATTTAGCCCCCGAAATGCACCTGAAACATAAGCAACAGTAGTTATCTATTTCAAGATAATTACACGATTAAGTGAAGGATTATTTCATCTTTTAACATGTTTAAGGGTTGTCCAAAGGACCACCCGTCATAATCTAATTAGGCTAAGTATAAAAAGAGCTCCCTTTGATCCAATAACAGTTGCGACTGTTAACCAATCACTGTGAGTATACGCAATCCCCTTTTTACTTTAAACTTTTGGGGTGTAACATGTATTCTATGAAACTTAAACTTGAATCTTTGAAACTTATACTCTATCCTATGTGAACATGAAACTTGTGATTCTTGATTCTTGACTCTTTGTGCTATGTGACGTTTAATCCAGAGTGTGTAGTTCCGCCTTAACAATAGTAGCGCTATAGGAGATGCACCTCTCCCGTTATTCTCGAGGGGTATTGTTAGGAGGATTCTAGTTTACCTTGAGTCTTAGGTAAACACTAAAGCATCGGGATACTTGGGCTATCACTGCGTGGACTACGACACTAGCACGGCTGAAACTATTTTATTGTTTACAATATGGATATGAGTTGTTTTAATCTATTATTCTATTATCAAACTTGTATACTCGCCAATACTTTTGTATTGATATTTTAATACATATTGCAGGCTGATAGGATGCTTGGAATGCATGGAATTCAGCTAGGAAATGCTTAGAAATGTCGCCTAGTTAATATTAGTCTTTTGAACAAATTGAACAATTTATGATTTGGGTTTGTAATGTGATGCTTGTGATGACATTGTTAGACATTTGCATAAAATCAATTAATCTTTATTGAAACAATAGTGTTATGGAATTTTCATGAGCAATCTGAACGCTTAGTGCTCGCACCCCGATGTTTCCGCCATCAGTTGAGGTGTGACATTTATGGTATATGCTTGTAGCCAAACATGTAGATACATGAAATTGAAGGATGGAATATGACCAATTCATATGAAGATGATTGTTGCAAGCTGTTTACAGTTCCGAAGTTTGCTATAGGATAGATTGAAATTAAATGACCATTTGCAGTATGATAGTTTGATATAAGATAGTTTGATATAGGTTTGATTGTTGCAAGTTGTTTACAGTGCCAAACATGTTTCCAGTTCCAAAGTTTCTACATCCTTTGACTTTGGCTGGTCAAACCTTTTTGGCGAAAAGGGTTTTGGTTACTGCATGGGGTAAGGAAGCAATGAAATACTTAAAACGGGGGGTAATATTGTTTCTTAGAACAAAGTACAGGGGTAATAAGAAAGGACAATTTAGTAATTTAACAGTGGGGGTAATACGTTTGTTTAGAACAAACCATAGGGGGTAATATGAAAGGGTAAGATAGTCATTTCACATCCCAGTTAACAGATCTGTTAACTTATTTGATGCCAGGGAGTAATTATGCGACATAAGATCAACGTTGGGGGAAGGAGGGGAGGGGATTGCAATTATTTCCAAAGAGGAGGTCAGAATAACAATTAACTTAATCCCCAGAAGATAAAATTGCAGTTTACTCTTTTCATTTTTCAAAAAGTTGTTGGTGACTTATCAAAATGATTGTTTTTCTTTATTTCTCTATTCTTGTCTATTCTAATAGTGATATTAATTATTATAAAAAATAATAATTGTAGTTACACAAAACCATAATCATTTTCTTTTATATTAATTATACATCCATTACCTCTATGCAATTTATGCATCCACTCCATTATTTTCTTTGCATGATCTAACAATCAAGTTTTATTTCTGTCCAAACTTGAATTTTACCAAATACATTATTATTGTAATGAACATGAACAAAATAGTTGAAAATGTAAGCACTCTTGTTTGGAACCGGAGACAATACTAGTCAAACAAACGTAAAAAAGAATGGCAATGCACTCTCCCAGTTAGCAACACTAGATGCACAACAGTAACAATATTGTAATTAATATTATTGGTAGAGGTAGTACATTGAGCTGATTAATATTATTGTCTTATTTTTGTGCCTAAACTTTTTGACACATACAATTGGCCTTATTATTGTCTATTGTGCCTAAACTTTTCGACACATAAAATGTGGCAGAGATGGAAACTAGAGGTTACCAATCATGGCCAAACTACTAAAATTCATCGGTGTCACATACTCGTCCCCTTCACCGAAAACAAGAGTTAACGCTGCTAGTTTGGAAGCCTTCTAGGTTGGATGAAATTTATCCCAGAACAAGAAATCGCCCCTATTCGCACAAAGATTCACGCCTACTACACAATCAGTTGTCCCGTTTCCACAACATGCTGCTATCACTTCTTTAAACCCTGCCAGAGTTGATTTCACCTAAGTACTTTGGACCTTTTTTTTTTCAAATGGTTTTGTACTTCTATAGGCAGTTCACTACCCCAACAAGCAAACTCTATAGAGTTTGGTGAAAATCTGTAAGGACACGTTAAGTATATTAATGACGAATATGAAGTTTGCTTGCCACTCAAGTGAACTTCGTTAGCAAAATCCGACAAACATTGTTAGAACTTGCATGAGTTAGCTTATAGGGGTAGCAAACCGCCTATATATGTACATGTAAAATAAGTTGAGATATTGAAGAAACAATAATATGGATATATTCTGGTGAACAGAACATACCGTTTCCGCGTGGGTTGTCAATAACATTCATGGTCATGGCATAGGTATTCCCGAGTGAATACTTGAATCCTTTAAACAACAAACTGAACTCTCTAAACAGAGATTGCATTGACTTGTAAAACAATCTTGCGCCATCATTCAGAACCTCTACACAACCACCGGTATCGTTAAACACGCGTGCAGCTGGGCAGCACCCAATCGGTGGAATTCCAATGATTGCAAACTTTCTTGCACCCAAGTTGTACAAATTCTGCCAATTTCAAAGCATCTTCAGACAAATGTACATAGTTGAAAATCTATTCACATAATGTACCAAGATATTGTTTTTACGGACCGTTAGATGTGTTGCATAGGCTTGAGTGAGATTGGCAATGAATTGTTTGGAGTCACTAGGTGAGTGAGTGAGTGCATATTCAACTAGATCATTGCTTCCGATGCTGATGAGGTATATTGATTTCTCAAGTAGATCATCAACAACCTTTGGTGAACCTAATAATTCTGTTATATTCCTACGAACTGTGGCGAATTGTTGGATTTGCTCCTCCATGCATATCACCTTATTCTGGTTGGTTTATAGTGTTTCAGCATATGATACATAGTTTTTCAACATATAAACATACAAATATGTTTGTATATCACCCACACACAACTATAAAGCTGCGAAAATAAAATAATTAACATACATAGATCTTTTAATTATTTGATCAAACATTCATATTTTTCAAACTTTGTACTTACATAAAAATATGAAAAAAAACCGTTAAATTAATTTTCTTCGTATGATTTAAAATTTTTTTTAACCTTTTACCAACATATATGTGTAGGTAATATATCCTATACATGACGTACACATGTATTGGTTATATACATAAACGGAATTGGATCATAATGTTTTTAAAACTTCAGGTAACACCAAGAAACATTGTATTTCTGTCCTTTTCTTTTATTTATAATTTTTTTCTAGATCGAGAAATGAATGATTCATTTTGTCATGCGTGTTCTCGTAGTATCTATAGTGTTCTCCATGCCAAGGGCCGGCCCGTTAGAGTAATTGGGCTAGGCAACAGCTTAGGGCCTCCAAAAAAATAGCCACCAAAATTAAAAAAATAAATCTATATTTAAAAAAGAATATCATATTTACGGTGATATTTGTTAACATTAATACAAGTGTAATCTGGTGGTAAGAATAAGATTTGGTTTTTGTAGACGGCTGGCTTCGAATCCCATCCACTACCCATTTTCAAAATTATTAATCACCCTACTCACTCCTTTATCTTTTTTAACCACCTCTCTTAATCTAATATGCTAAAATATTTTGTCCACACATTTTTAACATGATATGTCATATGTCCATGTAAAATTTTATTTAAAAAATCGTTTCTAATTAATAACAATAGTATACTTAGAATAAGTAGCATGTTTTAATTACTTTTACATATAATGTAAGTTGTTATTTGTTAGGTTGAACTCTTTTGACCAACTTAGATTTGATTTATGTATTAGATCCCAACATTATTTGATTGGGGAAATCATCTAGTTTATATAATAGTTAAGTGTTTTATAAGTTTCTTCCTAATATATTTCATGTCAGATACAAACCGAAATTACAAGCCTAAAAAAATTAGAAAGGGCCTCGAATTTTTAATTCACTTTGGGCCTCCAAAATTCTAGGACTGGCCGTGTCCATGCCTCCATTCATGTACATCCAAAATGTGACTATTGTTCCTAATACGAGTGTAGAATCCTTACAAATGTTACTTGGCCTGTTGCACTAAAAATACCAGACCCTCCCGAAGCGAAGTTGGCTCCACGAAGTAAATTACGCTTGAACGTTCGCTTATGTGCGAGAAGAGAGAGAAAAGGTGGCGGGCTTACTTTGTAACCCCCTAATAAGCTTGCTGCACAAATAAACTCAATTTGTATTGACAAAAATCCTTCTTTGGAGTTAAATAGAAATGTTTAAAAAATGTAGACACCCTTTTGTTAATCTTCTGACACCTAGCATAAACATAAGCAAACTAGAAAATTGTTCAGACGGATAGAAAAATTCAAATACCGATTAGATCAGCAGCGTTTTTGCCATTACTGAACCTTCCGGTGGATTTCGAAAAAGGAAAATCAACCCCATTGTAAAGGTGATCGGCCTTAGCGGTGCATGTTTTCAGGAAATTGTTTGTCCCAACATCAGCAGTTGAATCTCCAAATATAAATATTGGTGCATCGGTTTTACCGGTTGCGGCATGTACCGTGATAATCATGATGCCATTAGCGACCACATATATCACAAACAGGAGAAGCTTTTGTGGTGCAACATTCGCCATGTGATGGATCACTTGTTTGGTAATTGAAGATTATTGCAATTGAACTTTAGCTTTTATAGAAAGTTTTTGGGAAATGGACAAGAAAATAAAAACGAAAATGGGACATATTTAATACAATGTATTTCCTTGAATTGCCCGTTAGTTAGTTATTAACTGGTTTTTGTGCTTGTTTGTTACTATCATCAAGAAATGTACGTAGATTACCATGGAAAGTAATATTCATACAAGGATATACTGAAGATCTCATGGAACTACAGTAATTTGCATCCAATGGTTGTCTCATTTACATCTATGTGACACTATATGGAAACAAGAACAAAAAGACACAAATAACAAACAAAATGCAATGGATTAGCAAGTTATTGCGAAGATCATGTTGATCAAGGATAAACATCCTAGAAACGAGATAAAAGAATATGTGTACCCATTAATCCCCAAATGGTGGAAATGGTTGTATTCATGATATAACTAGTAAGGTTCCCATTTAGCAGAGCGAGAGAGAGGGGGGATGACTTATAAGTGATATTAGGGTACCCGGGGTGGGGAACTATTTCCCCGTGAACTTTGTTTTGCACGCGTGATAAATCGAAACAAACCACCGCCAGCCTACAAACTTCATGTGTGATAAAAGGAGCGCGTGATGAATGGAACCATGTGGGGGGAGGGGGGTGTGAGGGTTTATTGCTGGGTGTTGTGAGTGATAGGCATTTCCACTAATTAAAATGGTTGTGAGTGATGAAATAATGGTTGATGACATGGCGGAAATTGATAGGATGTTGTGAGTGATAAATAGGTGGTAAGTGATAACCACCCCTACCACCCTTATGATAGTGATTGTCAACCTTAGACCCTCTCTAGTGAGCTATATTTATACATGGGAAACCCTATTCTTCTAGTAAGGGTAAATAATATATATGTCCATAGAATATTTATCAAGTAATGGGATATGGGCAATTAAGTCATTAAATCATAATAATGGCAATATATATATATATATATATATATATATATATATATAGGGGAGGTTCATTTGAATTAATCTAGACCCTATATTTTTTTAATTAATAGTTGTAAATCAATATATCATTTTTTTTTCACTTTTAATTAATTTTTTAATTACTAAGGGTAGTATAGACATTTTGATGTACAATATTAATAAATATTTTAAAGAGTTACACAAATCTTATTAATGCAACCATAAAATCCTCCTTCACCATCATTACTATATTGGCTCCTACACAAATTTTATTAGAAATGACAAAATCATTTAAAAATTATGTGTCCTACACATATTTTATTATGAGTCGCAAAATTATTTAAAAATGTTTGAGTCCTACACATTTTGTATCCTACACCAAAATATTGTTTTAATGGTGTAGGAAACGTTGAAAATATAAGATCATGTGCATGATTGTTTTTATTGTGTAAGATGCATACTATTTTATAAGATAAGCACATTAAATGATTAGATTCATTAATTTGAATAACAAAAACATATAAAAGAATCATTAAATGATTTGTTCAAATTACCTTTGTATCCTTTATTCTTTTTATTCTTAATTTTTAATTCTTCTCATTTGAACTCTCCACTATATATATACATATATATATATATATATATAGGGTCAGGATTTAGAGAGAACGGTGAGAACGATTTTCACTACGTGAAAAAGGGGCTACCGCCACACTTTTGGCAAAACCGCCCTGCCACACATTTGTATAAATGTGTGGCTAAAGGTTATTCATGACATTTTAAAACACATTTAGCCACACATTTTATTATTAATGTGAGTGCAGAACCTTTAGCCACACTTTTAAAAAATAATGTGACATTTATTAGCCACAAATCAAAATGTGTGGCCAAATGTGATCTATTGCCACATATTTTTGTTTCATGTGACGAAAAACATGTATTTGACACCTTTGGCCATACTTTAAGAAAAAAATTGTGAAATATATTTGCTACACTAGCAAAGTGTGGCTAAATATTATCTACCATAACATTATATATTTTCTTGTGACCAATAATATGCGTATTCAAAACCTTTAGCCATATCTTAAGAAAAAATTGTGACATTTATTAGTCACATTAAAAAATTGTGGCCAAATTTGATCTACGGTTACTGTATTTGTTTCGCGTAACTAAACACAAAACTATTCCAAACCTTTAGCCACACGTAAAAATAAAACATCCACATTAGAAAAGTGTGGCCAAATGTGTTCTACGACCACATTATTTGTTTAATAATGTGGCTAAAATCTAATACATATGGCCACATATATTATTTTATGTAACCAAAGGTTGGACAATATTCACACTTAAAATTACAAAATTTAATGTGGTTTTACATTGACACTCATCACACAATCATCATTTTGTTTATTTTGTGTGACGAAATGTTATCAAATGCCATTAAAAAACGAGTAACCAAATGTTAAAATTACTACATCTTTAAAAAAATCCCTACAAAATATTTAATTCCAAAACTTAAATTTCCACCTAAAATATTTCATTCTAAAATTTCCCCCCAAAATATTTCATTCTAAAACTTAAACTTCCCCCAAAAATATTTATCCTAAAACTTAAACCTCCCTTCAAAATATTTCATTCTAAAACTTAAACTTCCCTCCAAAATATTTGATTCAAAACTGTCCTCTTAAATAATATTCTTATTTAAAAAAGGAAAAATTACAAGTTTTGTCCTTTATCTTTATAGTACTTTACAGGCGGTGTCCTTTTTTCAAATGTTGACAGGCGGTGTACTTTAGTATGTATTTTGTTACAAGTTTTGTCCTTTCCACCCAACCTGGTTAGATTTTCTTGTTAAATATGGTCACATGCAAGTCACTTGAGGGTAGTTTAGTCTTTATATATATATTGGACAATTTTTGTAACAAACAATCCAGATTATCCCTCCCCCCTCACCCTCTCTCTCCCTTCACCTACCACCACCACCACTACCGTCTTCACCAACACCACCATATGCCGCCGGCCCGCCGCCACCGCCACCGCCACCACCAGCCACCTACAAAAACCCCCAACACCCTCTTATCATTTTATCTACCCATTCGACTGCAATCCACCATATGCTCAAACATCAAACAAAGTACACAATCAAAAAACATATACCCAATGAAAAAAATGTTCTCTGTGGCTTAACATTGATGTCCATTCATATATCAATCAAAAAACATAGACCCAATGAAAAAAATGTTATTTTTCTTGTTAAAAACTACCTAAAAGAACATGGTGAGCACATCCGAACGGGAAACAAGAACAGTAACAGTGGCCTCAACATCCCCTTGATTACCACTGCTCTGTTCTTCTTGTTCAGGAACTATAACTGTTTCTTCTTTGGCTTTAGAAGACCTTATCTTGTTCAAATTCGAGAATCTTGTTTTGGACCACAACAGATGAATTAGGATAAGAATTGGGAACAAACCTTATTCTCATCACATCAACTTCTAGAACAATCCACTAATCACCATCAATGGCTTCCTTCGACAATTTGGCCCCATGGAACTTCAGATCCCTCTTAACCGATCCATTTTACCCCTAGACATCATTCGCCAGAGAAACCAACTCCGCACTAACCCTAGCTTTACAGTAATCGCTCTTCAATCAACCCATTTATTCAATCCCAGTTATTATTGCAGTCCTACTCCTTCAACTGTAACCGGATCCAGATCTGGATCCGATCCGGTAACACCTGGATCCAAACTTCATTTATTCAGACGAATCCGACCAACTTTAGGCGTATGGTGCAGGATGTGACAACTGGCACAAAATCGGTAACTTCCGTACACTTTAATTATTATTTAATGACTGCAATTATGTGCTTAAATGTCAACACTGACTAATTAGATGCTAAGCAAGTGAATTCATGCACGTTGTATACTACAAAATATTGCTTCATGCAATCGAGAGCGCTGCGTCAAAAATATTAGTAAACTCACCGGTAAGACACACTGTGTCAACGGACTGCAGAAAGCAGTCAGACATTAGAATTGAGGCCTAGGTGTAGGTCCTACGACAAAGGTACATTAAAACCCAAGAGTACATATAAGGGTTTAATTTATGGTCGTTACGAAAGCTAAAACACGCACTAAAAGGCACCCGAAACACACTTTAAGTGCAGAACTTTATAAAATTCAGCACAATTCAGCTTTTAACAACATAAATATTGTGCAGAGATGTCGTTTTATCATCCAGAATATTTCCCTAAGTGACGGGAATTCATTGAGTCACTAAAAATAACACTAACGACACTTTAAATGCTTATTAAGCACTTTAACGAATTGGTATCTAACCGAACAACCGAACAATTTGATTCGATACAGATTTCAAGCTTTAAATCACTTTCTGGAAGGTTATACGCAAACTGGTGCTTAAACGCAATCAGTTTAACGCGACGTACACTCCAGAACTGTGACGTAAGCCAAATATACCCTAAATATCCCTTACATAACTTAGAAATAAGTTTCGGAGGATTCGGTATGGCGAAAACATGTTTATTTGAACTAAAGAACTAATTACGACAAAACTGCGAAACGAACGTTGGTGGCCGCCCGGATAATATTTAATCCCACAAATATTCTGTTATGATTAAAATTTTATTTTAATCAGGTTCGTGTTGAAAAATAAATTAAAACGCTTAAAAATGTTATTTTTCAAGTTTAAGCGTGTACCGTGTGTTCCTACGCGACACAGTGCTTACACTGCAAAACGCAGACAACGCAGCAAACCCAGGAATATGCCAGGAATATGCCAGGAATATACCAGAAATATGCCAGGAATATACCAGGAATATGCCAGGAATATGCCAGGAATATGCCAGGAATATGCCAGGAATATACCAGGAATATGCCAGGAATATGCCAGGAATATGCCAGGAATATGCCAGGAATATGCCAGGAATATACCAGGAATATACCAGGAATATGCCAGGAATATGCCAGGAATATGCCAGGAATATGCCAGGAATATGCTATATGGAAGGTCTATAAATACCACCATTCCATCACTCCATCTTCACTTCCCTCTCTCCCTCCCTTGTTCTCGGCCCAACCAAGCACCACCGCCACCCTCATTTTCCAACATCATCCATCCATTCCAAGGTGATATTGAGGAGTAAGAAGGCCACTAACGAAGCTCGGTGCAAGCGGATCTTGAAAGATCTTCTTCATTTGCTTTTATCCACCTCTTTTGTCCTCTTGAACTCCCCTAGCCTTGTGCTAGTAGTAAGTGCTTCTAAACATCTTCTTGTTCTCGTTTATGATGGTTAATAGATGATTTAATGGCTAAAAATCATAAACACTAAAGATCACCAACTAAAAGTCTTGTAAAATGATGAACTTAATGGATAAAAGGAAAGTAATGGTGTAAAACTTGTTAAACTTGTTTTGTGATGATTATTTTGTGTTGTTTAATGCTAGTAGTAGTTCGGATCGTCATCTAACCCGGCTAGGTTATGTTCATAGAGCATGGACTAGTGTATGTTAAAGTATAAAAAGGGCAAGATGATGAACACTACTACATAATAACATGAACTTGCGTAAAAGGAAATTTTCTCGTAAAATTAAGTTCTAAACTAGTAGATCTAAAGATCTACAAGTGGTATTTTCGAAAAACCAACTGTAAGACGAAACCATGTTTTAAAACCGGATCTTCCATAAACTAGAGGTGTTTTTGTGAACAAACAAGTGTGTGGACACTAGTGTAAAAAAAGTTTTAACAAAGAAATAATTTTCGCAAAAACCGACTAGAAGTTGTGAAACTTCATATTCTTTAAAAATAAGGTTTTTAAGAAATTAAACTTATTTATAATGATAACAAGACTTACTAAATGTGCTAGTAAATTACTACACATTTTTGTAAATATTCAAGTTCATGAAATGGAGTAATTAGTGAATGTTGTTGATGATTATTGTTGATAATGGTTGATGATTGTTGACGATTTAAAAGAAAATAAACACATGTTTTGAAAACATGGAAAACCTCCATTTTTAGGGGAAACTCTGTCAAAATTTTTATAAATTTTGACACTTAGAAAAATATAAGTTTTTGAAGAATTTATTCCCTAAAAAAATGTATTTAAGAGTATTACCAAGGTTTCCCTAATTTTTGGTGATAAGAAATGAGGATTTCTTCAAAAATAAAAATGGATATAAGTATGTATATTTTTGAGAGAAAAATATATATTATTTTATCACCAACTTTTGTGCTAAGTGTATATAGTATGTGTTATACGTGCTAGCGTATTAAGACTTAAAAATACACATACATCATACAAGATACATAATTCGGGTGGAAAGTGCAAAACACAAGATACTTATATTAATTTAGAGAAAATAATATAAGAAAGATACTTAGTTAAAAATATAAAATATTTTTAACACAAGAATATATACACAAAAGAGAGTGACTGTACTTGTGCGATGCAAGTCTAGTGACTAACGTTAAGAAAACGCGTATAGGTTACGACGTTAATTAAGCGAACCCGGTGAAGTTTACGACGCAAGGAACGCAAAGTTGTGAGTTCATGCTCCCCCTTTTCTCTTAACTGTTTTCAGTTTTATAACTTCGGGGGTGAAATACATGTTACAAATATTTTTATGTTTAACAAATGGTATGATAATAAATAGCACACTTGGTGAGAACGAGTACCAAGTGTGTAGCGATATAAGAATACAAGAAACACACTTGGTGAGAAACGAGTACCAAGTGTGATGTGATATAAGAATACGGGAAGTGCGCTTGGTGAGGAACGAGTACCAAGTAGGATGCGCTATGAAAAATGATGCGAGGAATCGTGTCACGAATAGGGTACAGAAGTACCATTAATCAACAATATACCTAGACCGCAGAACAAAAGGTTAGATCTAACGGGTGCCGGGCAGCCACACTCTCGGTGAGGGCGAGTACCGAGTAGTGCTTTTGTGTCTCAGAATATACCAATTAAATGCCTAAGGTTTGGTGACTTCCTATGTCGTGTCACATGTTAATGGCTTTGCAACCCATTAACAATCCTGATACTTACAGGAATACTTTATTTACATAAAATTTCATACCATACTAAAACTCGATGAATACTTGAGTACGTGGGGTACTCAAGAAAAGCTTGAATTGTACTTGAAGTACGTGGGGTACTCAAGAAAATGGGAATTATACTTGAGTACGTGGGGTACTCAAGAAGAATTTGAATCATACATGAGTACGTGGTGTACACATGAAACTGGGTTATGAAAACTCGATTTATTCACAAACTATGTTTTCATACAAAGTATACAAACGTGAAATACAAAACTGCATAAATTCACACCAACATTATGTTGACGTTTTTCCAAAACTCACATGTATTTCAGGTAACTAGGATGGATGTGCGCGTGGTCTTACTTATGCTCTTGGATGTCGCTTATGTTTATCTTTAAATAAAGTTGTAAACTTTTAAGACAATGTTTTATGTGACCTAGCGATGTAAACGCTAAACGTATGTTTCAAATTATGGTATTTGAAGTTATTTTCATGAGCATATAGTATGTTTACCTTTCGTATGCAATGAGATCCTTTCATGATCACACCTCGTGCTTCCGCCGCAGAAAGGGGTGTGACAGATTGGTATCAGAGCTGCGATTGTAGTGAACCAGGATTCCTTCTCGAGTCTAGTCTACAATCTCTAGGATCCTATCACAAAAACAATTTTTCAAAGAGTTTTCATTGCATAAAACGTCCCGCGACATCCACTGCTTAAAACTATTTGCATGAGTCTAGAAAAGACGCTACGTGACCTAGGGTGCACTGGGTAGCACTTGTCTATGATTAAGGATTACTTGCAAATATGTGTGATAATTAGCATATACATGTACTAGATGTAGAATACCCCTAGTATACATGACCTTGCCTGAAAACATTGACTTAACTGAAGGAAGAAATACGAGGATGAAACGAACTGTGCGGACTGTGTAAGGAGTTACGTAATTATGGATGCATACATAATTATGGAATTCAGTGCACAGAAACCACAGCAGGTCTTGTCACGTGTAGATTCCCTCAGTACAAGCCTACTAAGTACTATGCTAGAGTAATAATTGTTTGATGTTAATCATGTGGAATTTAAACGCATACTTGGAATAGAATCTAGTAGATTAGAAATTCCTTATTCCATAGAACTAGCCAATGGTAAACTTGTTGAATCGGGCGAAGTTGTTAGAGGCTGCACACTAGAACTTGGTGAACGAAAATTTAGCATCGACCTCTTACCTATCCAATTAGGTAGCTTCGATGTAGTAGTCGGCATGGACTGGCTGTCCAAGAACAAAGCTGAAGTTATTTGCCATGAGAAAATCATTCGCATCCCTTTAGCGAATGAGGAAACTCTCATCGTACATGGAGAAAAGCGAGACGCGCCTCTTCGAATCATCAGTTGCATTAAGGCACAGAAGTGCTTAAGGAAAGGATGTGTTGCCTTCCTAGCACACGTTGTAGATAAGAAGGCTGAGGAGCCGAAACTCGAAGATATTCCTGTGGTGAAGGAATTCCCGGATGTTTTTCCCGAAGACCTGCCAGGACTACCTCCGCAACGACAAGTCGAATTCCGTATAGACTTGGTTCCAGGAGCCGCACCAGTAGCCAAGGCACCCTATCGACTTGCACCATCCGAGATGCAAGAATTGTCTACACAACTTCAGGAGTTGTTGGATAAAGGATTCATAAGACCAAGCTTCTCGCCCTGGGGAGCTCCAGTATTGTTCGTGAAGAAGAAGGATGGAACTCTACGAATGTGCATCGATTACAGAGAACTGAACAAACTCACTGTCAAGAATCGGTACCCACTACCGAGGATTGATGACTTATTTGATCAGTTGCAAGGATCAAGCTACTATTCCAAGATCGACCTTCGATCTGGATATCATCAGTTAAGGATACAAGAAGAAAGCGTACCAAAGACTGCATTCAGAACACGCTATGGACATTACGAGTTTCTTGTGATGCCATTCGGGCTGACGAATGCACCAGCGGTCTTTATGGATCTGATGAACCGCGTATGCAAACCATATCTGATAAATTCGTGATTGTATTTATCGACGATATCCTGATCTACTCTCGGACGAAAGAAGAGCATGAGCAACACCTCAGGACCATTCTAGAGCTACTGAAGAAAGAGAAACTATTCGCAAAGTTCTCAAAGTGCGAATTCTGGATTCGCGAAGTACAATTTCTTGGTCACGTGGTGAATGAGAAGGGCATTCATGTAGACCCGTCCAAGATTGAAGCCATAAAGAATTGGGAAGCTCCCAAAACCCCGACTGAAGTTCGGCAATTTTTGGGCTTAGCGGGCTACTATAGGCGATTCATCGAAAATTTCTCGAAAATAGCTCAGCCGCTAACTGCTCTTACGCAGAAAGACAAGAAGTATGACTGGGGTGTTAAACAAGAGGAAGCTTTTTAGCTACTCAAAAGCAAGCTATGCGATGCACCAATATTGTCACTACCCGAAGGAACAGAAGACTTTGTGGTATACTGCGACGCTTCGCGACAAGGACTAGGTTGCGTGCTCATGCAACGCCAAAAGGTCATCGCTTACGCTTCAAGGCAATTGAAGGTACACGAAAGAAATTATACCACTCACGACCTGGAACTGGGCGCAGTGGTATTCGCCTTGAAAATCTGGCGACACTATCTATATGGTACTCGATGTACAATCTTCACAGATCACAAAAGCCTGCAACACATATTTGATCAGAAGGAATTGAATATGCGCCAGCGGTGATGGGTCGAGCTGCTAAATGATTACGACTGTGAGATTAAGTACCACCCAGGAAAGGCAAACGTTGTAGCGGACGCGTTGAGCCGAAAGGAAAGAGTTAAGACCCTACGGGTTCGAGCATTGGAAATGACTATCCGATCGAACCCCACTTCACGTATTCGTGACGCACAACAAGAAGCCCTTAAGCTGGAAAACCGCAAAGCTGAATACCTCGAGGTGCATTGAAGTACATGGCGCCAAATGAAGAGGGAGCCTTATACTTTAAAAAGCGCATTTGGGTTCGCTCTATGGTGGCCTACGAGAAGTCATCCTTGATGAAGCGCACAAGTCAAGATACTCGATCCACCCAGGGTTGGACAAGATGTATCAAGACTTAAAAGAATATTATTGGTGGCCAAGACTCAAAAGCAACGTTGCTGTCTATGTAGGAAAGTGCCTGACCTGCGCTAAGGTTAAGGCTGAATACCAGAAACCGTCTGGCCTACTACAACAACCAGAGATCCCCATGTGGAAGTGGGAGCAAATCTCGATGGATTTCATAACAAAATTACCCAGGACCCCGAGAGGGCACGATATGATATGGGTAATAGTTGATCAATTGACGAAGTCTGCGCATTTCCTACCAATACGAGAAAAGGATAGCACTGGAAAACTGGCAGAGATATATTTGAAGGAAATTGTGGCACGTCATGGAGTGCCGACCTCCATTATTTCAGACAGAGATGGACGCTTTGTCTCAAGAATCTGGCAATCATTTCAGGAAGCCTTTGGATCTCAGCTAGATCTAAGCACAGCATTCCATCCTCAGACAGACGGCCAGAGCGAACGGACTATACAAACATTGGAAGATATGCTTCGCGCATGTGTCATGGATCTAGGCGGCAGCTGGGATACTCACCTACCCTTGGTTGAGTTTTCCTACAATAACAGTTATCATACAAGCATAAAGGCCGCGTCGTTCGAAGCTCTGTATGGCCGCAAGTGCCGATCGCCCCTATGTTGGGCAGACGCCGGTGACAAACGTATGGTTGGTCCTGAACTAGTACAAGAAACAACCGACAAGATTGCGCAGATCCGAGAGCGCATTAAGGCGGCTCGAGATCGACAAAAGAGCTACGCTGATCAAAGACGAAAACCCTTAGAATTCGAGGTGGGAGACAAAGTGTTGTTAAAGGTCTCACCTTGGAAGGGAGTAGCCAGATTCGGAAAACGTGGGAAGCTGAATCCACGATACATCGGACCATTCAGAATCTTGGAGAGAATTGGTACCGTGGCGTACAAGTTGGGGTTACCGGAAGACCTTAATGGAGTACATGATACGTTTCATGTGTCCAACCTCAAGAAGAGTCCAACACAAGAGAACGTGATCATCCCCGCGGATGAAGTGCATATTAATGACGCCCTCCGATTTACCGAACAACTCGTTGAGGTTACCGACTGGAAAGTCAACAAGACCAGGAGGAGCACTGTGAAACTTGTCAAAGTACGTTGGAAGTCTAAGCATGGGCCGAATACACATGGGAACGCGAAGACCAGTTCAAGGAAAAGTATCCCCACCTATTCAAAGAGACTCCTGCGAGGGTTAGTTCATCCTGAATTTCGGGACGAAATTCTTTTAACGGGGGGAGACTGTGACAACTGGCACAAAACCGGTAACTTCCGTACACTTTAATTATTATTTAATGACTGCAATTATGTACTTAAATGTCAACATTGACTAATTAGATGCTAAGCAAGTGAATTCATGCACGTTGTATACTACAAAATATTGCTTCATGCAATCGAGAGCGCTGCGTCAAAAATATTAGTAAACTCACCGGTAAGACACACTGTGTCAACGGACTGCAGAAAGCAATCAGACATTAGAATTGAGGCCTAGGTGTAGGTCCTACGACAAAGTTACGTTAAAACCCAAGAGTACATATAAGGGTTTAATTTATGGTCGTTACGAAAGCTAAAACACGCACTAAAAGGCACCCGAAACACACTTTAAGTGCAGAACTTTATAAAATTCAGCACAATTCAGCTTTTAACAACATAAATATTGTGCAGAGATGTCGTTTTATCATCCAGAATATTTCCCTAAGTGACGGGAATTCATTGAGTCACTAAAAATAACACTAACGACACTTTAAATGCTTATTAAGCACTTTAACGAATCGGTATCTAACCGAACAACCGAACAATTTGATTCGATACAGATTTCAAGCTTTAAATCACTTTCTGGAAGGTTATACGCAAACTGGTGCTTAAACGCAATCAGTTTAACGCGACGTACACTCCAGAACTGTGACGTAAGCCAAATATACCCTAAATATCCCTTACATAACTTAGAAATAAGTTTCGGAGGATTCGGTATGGCGAAAACATGTTTATTTGAACTAAAGAACTAATTACGACAAAACTGCGAAACGAACGTTGGTGGCCGCCCGGATAATATTTAATCCCACAAATATTCTGTTATGATTAAAATTTTATTTTAATCAGGTTCGTGTTGAAAAATAAATTAAAACGCTTAAAAACGTTATTTTTCAAGTTTAAGCGCGTATCGTGTGTTCCTACGCGACACAGTGCTTACACTGCAAAACGCAGACAACGCAGCAAACCCAGGAATATGCCAGGAATATGCCAGGAATATACCAGGAATATGCCAGGAATATACCAGGAATATGACAGGAATATGCCAGGAATATGCCAGGAATATGCCAGGAATATACCAGGAATATGCCAGGAATATGACAGGAATATGCCAGGAATATGCCAGGAATATGCCAGGAATATACCAGGAATATACCAGGAATATGCCAGGAATATGCCAGGAATATGCCAGGAATATGCTATATGGAAGGTCTATAAATACCACCATTCCATCACTCCATCTTCACTTCCCTCTCTCCCTCCCTTGTTCTCGGCCCAACCAAGCACCACCGCCACCCTCATTTTCCAACATCATCCATCCATTCCAAGGTGATATTGAGGAGTAAGAAGGCCACTAACGAAGCTCGGTGCAAGCGGATCTTGAAAGATCTTCTTCATTTGCTTTTATCCACCTCTTTTGTCCTCTTGAACTCCCCTAGCCTTGTGCTAGTAGTAAGTGCTTCTAAACATCTTCTTGTTCTCGTTTATGATAGTTAATAGATGATTTAATGGCTAAAAATCATAAACACTAAAGATCACCAACTAAAAGTCTTGTAAAATGATGAACTTAATGGATAAAAGGAAAGTAATGGTGTAAAACTTGTTAAACTTGTTTTGTGATGATTATTTTGTGTTGTTTAATGCTAGTAGTAGTTCGGATCGTCATCTAACCCGGCTAGGTTATGTTCATAGAGCATGGACTAGTGTATGTTAAAGTATAAAAAGGGCAAGATGATGAACACTACTACATAATAACATGAACTTGCGTAAAAGGAAATTTTCTTGTAAAATTAAGTTCTAAACTAGTAGATCTAAAGATCTACAAGTGGTATTTTCGAAAAACCAACTGTAAGACGAAACCATGTTTTAAAACCGGATCTTCCATAAACTAGAGGTGTTTTTGTGAACAAACAAGTGTGTGGACACTAGTGTAAAAAAAGTTTTAACAAAGAAATAATTTTCGCAAAAACCGACTAGAAGTTGTGAAACTTCATATTCTTTAAAAATAAGGTTTTTAAGAAATTAAACTTATTTATAATGATAACAAGACTTACTAAATGTGCTAGTAAATTACTACACATTTTTGTAAATATTCAAGTTCATGAAATGGAGTAATTAGTGAATGTTGTTGATGATTATTGTTGATAATTGTTGATGATTGTTGACGATTTAAAAGAAAATAAACACATGTTTTGAAAACATGGGAAACCTCCATTTTTAGGAGAAACTCTGTCAAAATTTTTATAAATTTTGACACTTAGAAAAATATAAGTTTTTGAAGAACTTATTCCCTAAAAAAATGTATTTAAGAGTATTACCAAGGTTTCCCTAATTTTTGGTGATAAGAAATGAGGATTTCTTCAAAAATAAAAATGGATATAAGTATGTATATTTTTGAGAGAAAAATATATATTATTTTATCACCAACTTTTGTGCTAAGTGTATATAGTATGTGTTATACGTGCTAGCGTATTAAGACTTAAAAATACACATACATCATAAAAGATACATAATTCGGGTGCAAAGTGCAAAACACAAGATACTTATATTAATTTTAGAGAAAATAATATAAGAAAGATACTTAGTTAAAAATATAAAATATTTTTAACACAAGAATATATACACAAAAGAGAGTGACTGTACTTGTGCGATGCAAGTCTAGTGACTAACGTTAAGAAAACGCGTATAGGTTACGACGTTAATTAAGCGAACCCGGTGAAGTTTACGATGCAAGGAACGCAAAGTTGTGAGTTCATGCTCCCCCTTTTCTCTTAACTGTTTTCAGTTTTATAACTTCGGGGGTGAAATACATGTTACAAATATTTTTATGTTTAACAAATGGTATGATAATAAAAAGCACACTTGGTGAGAACGAGTACCAAGTGTGTAGCGATATAAGAATACAAGAAACACACTTGGTGAGAAACGAGTACCAAGTGTGATGTGATATAAGAATACGGGAAGCGCGCTTGGTGAGGAACGAGTACCAAGTAGGATGCGCTATGAAAAATGATGCGAGGAATCGTGTCACGAATAGGGTACAGAAGTACCATTAATCAACAATATACCTAGACCGCAGAACAAAAGGTTAGATCTAACGGGTGCTGGGCAGCCACACTCTCGGTGAGGGCGAGTACCGAGTAGTGCTTTTGTGTCTCAGAATATACCAATTAAATGCCTAAGGTTTGGTGACTTCCTATGTCGTGTCACATGTTAATGGCTTTGCAACCCATTAACAATCCTGATACTTACAGGAATACTTTATTTACATAAAATTTCATACCATACTAAAACTCGATGAATACTTAAGTACGTGGGGTACTCAAGAAAAGCTTGAATTGTACTTGAAGTACGTGGGGTACTCAAGAAAATGGGAATTATACTTGAGTACGTGGGGTACTCAAGAAGAATTTGAATCATACATGAGTACGTGGTGTACACATGAAACTAGGTTATGAAAACTTGATTTATTCACAAACTATGTTTTCATACAAAGTATACAAATGTGAAATACAAAACTGCATGAATTCACACCAACATTATGTTGACGTTTTTCCAAAACTCACATGTATTTCAGGTAACTAGGATGGATGTGCGCGTGGTCTTACTTATGCTCTTGGATGTCGCTTATGTTTATCTTTAAATAAAGTTGTAAACTTTTAAGACAATGTTTTATGTGACCTAGCGATGTAAACGCTAAACGTATGTTTCAAATTATGGTATTTGAAGTTATTTTCATGAGCATATAGTATGTTTACCTTTCGTATGCAATGAGATCCTTTCATGATCACACCTCGTGCTTCCGCCGCAGAAAGGGGTGTGACACAGGAGGTGACTGGAGTCAAGCTACCTGACGGGAAGTTGCCGGAGTTTACGGTGTTGAAGCCGGAGCCGCTCCGGCAGCCGTAGGTTAATTAGGATAAGAATTGGTGTTTGCAGTGGAGGACGTGGTGGTTGGATAGTGAATAAGGTGGTGGTGAAGACGGTGGTAGCGGCGGAATATGGTGGTGTTGGTGAAGACGGTGGTAGTGGTGGTGGTGAAGACGATTGTGGTGGTAGATGAAGGGAGAAAGAGGGTGAGGGAGAGGGGGGAGGGATAATCTGGATTGTTTGTTACAAAAATTGTCCTTTATATGTATAAAGACTAAACTACCCTCAAGTGACTTGCATGTGACCATATTTAACAAGAAAATCTAACCAGGTTGGGTGGAAAGGACAAAACTTGTAACAAAATACATACTAAAGGACACCGCTTGTCAACATTTGAAAAAAAGGACACCGCCTGTAAAGTACTATAAAGATAAATGACAAAACTTGTAATTTTTCCTTTAAAAAATTACATTATTTAAAATTAAAAACTAAAAAAGAAATTACTAGATATTTAATAATTAAAACTATTATTAAATATTATATAGTTCAAACCATATATGTTTTCTTCTAATAATATATTAATGTATGCATATTAATAACGGTACTGAATTTCTCGTAGTTAATTGTTTTGGGTACCGGTACTTTCAGTTCGATACCGTACCGGTAGTTTACCGAATTTTACTTTCAAATAGCGTTGCGGTACGAGTACTGTACAGTACCATACCGAACATTTTTGGTACTGGTACCTGTACCAATATTTGATGATTTCCGGTATCGGCATTTTCGGTACCGGTATGTTCGGTACCAGTACCGGTACCGAACTCATCCCTAATCATATATGTGTTAATAGACCATATTGGGCTTTATTGGGTCACAATGGCCAATAGTGGTCATAGATATGTTAATAAACCATATTGGGTCTTAATGGATCACAATATAGTAGATCACACATGTCTTAATGGACCAAATTGGGCCTAAATAATAGTGGATCATAGATGTCTTAATGGATCACAATGTACAATAGTATATCATATATGTATTAAAGGATCATATTGGGCCTTAATGGATCACAAAGGGTAATAATAGCTCATATATGTCTTAATTGACTACATTGGGCCTTAATGAATCACAACAGACAACAATAGCTCATATATATCTTAATGGACCATATTTGGCCTTAATGGATCACAATGGACACTAGTAGATCAATCACACATGTGTTAATAGACCATATTGGGCCTTCATGGATCACAACAGATAATAGTAGATCATACTTGTCTTAGTGGACCATATTGGGTCTTAATGGATCGCAATGGCCAATAGTAGATCATACAAGTGTTAGTGGACCATATTGGGCTTAATGGATTATAACGGCCAATAGTAGATCATACAAGTGTTAGTGGACCATATTGGGGCTTAATGGATCACAATGGTCAATAGTAGATCATACAAGTGTTAATGAACCATATTGGACCTTAATGGATTACAATGGTCAATTATAGATCATACAAGTGTTAAGGGACCATAGTAGGCCTTAATGGATCACGATGACCAATAGTAGATCATATAGTTCTTAATGGATCACAATGAACTATAATAGACCCTACATGTTTTAATGGACCATATTGGGCCTTGTGGATCATGATGGCCAACAGTAGATCATACATGTGTTAATGGATCATATTGTGCCTTAATGGATCACGAGAACCAATATTAGCTCATACATGTCTTAATGGACCATATCGTAGAGGTGCACAAAATGATTTTTTTCCATTAATGGTTTGTTTATCCGAATCGTCGGTTTTTTCTCATTTTTGATTTAATCGGTTTTTACTTTAAGAGATTCGGTTAATAACCATTTTCTTCGGTTATTCACTTTAAACGGTTCAATGAATAACCAGGTTTTTTTAGTTAATTAACCGTTTTTTAAAATTTTTAAATTTTTTCTGTTTCGTTTAATAAGTTTTTTCCGTTATTCAATGGCTATGAGGTTTTAAAAGATTCGTTTAGGTTTCAAAATATTTAGAGGGTGTTTGGGTTAGCTTATTTTTGGAAGAACTTATAACTTATTGAATGCAAACTACGGTTGAGAGGGCACAGCACAAATGGTGTGTGGGCTGCACTTCAACACATAGGCGCATGCTTTTGACAACATAGGCTTTACTGTAAAATGCATCTCGATTGAACTATGCGTCTTGATTTACACATTCTAAATCATATGGATATTTTCTTTTGGATACACCCTACACAAAAGTTCTTAGTGTTGGTGAATGTTTGGATCATAAGTTTTTTTATTATCTTTTTTGTCATTTTAAATATCAGTAAAATACTCATTAAACTAATCTGTGCGTAGTTAAACATTGCATTTTTTCGGGTTGGAAATAGTATAAGGTAATGAAAGCATTGCATCTATAACCATTTGTTTAGTGTCTGATGATCTGATATGTTATAATAAGATGTCATCTTAATTCATAAAAATGTTCAAAAGGCATTGTTTTTTTCCATGTGATACCTAGTCCTAAAATTACTTATGATGGAGTATGGTTATTAATTGAGATTCTTGAATTATGAACTTATGCAGAGGTCAATCAAATCTCAAGCCGATTTACATCAGAATCACACATATACGTTGATAAAGCAAGAGATCTAAACCGCCAGGTTGGTTTGTTTAAATTACGATAAAATATATAAATATTTTGTGATGTTCTTGCCATAGTTTCAACTTTCATTTATGTTCTCGTTTGATTATTGAAAATTCTGCTTTTTCAGTGATATTGTTTGATCATACGACATGAGAATTAGCCACTGGTTACAAGTTTACTCACCACCACGACAACACTAAAGGTGGCCACCAGCCCATGGATGCAAATTTGCAGCACTTTCAAGTCCAAATGCAGCCAGTGATTATATGGACTTGAAGAAAACATTTTAGAAATAGTTCTTAGTTTGTGTATAGTTGTTTCCCTCTGTGTAACTTTTGTAGATAGGTTTTGATTATAAGTTTATGTTATTAATTAGTATTTAAACCGAAAACTTATGTATGGATTTTGGGTTATTATTGTTAATATCATTTGTTTTTTTTAGAATTTCTTATGTTTACATTAGTTTTTATTTTAGAAAAAAATGAAAATAAAATGTGTAACTACACAAAAGTGTCCACATAAAATCACACTAAAAATGTGTGACTAAAAGTTGGACAACAGCCACACTATAGTCACTTTTTCCTATTTGTGTGACAGAATTATACCAAACATCATGGGAAAAAAAGTTACATATGATCAAAAGTTACACAATAGCCACATTTAAAAATACAAAATTTTGTGTGACGAAATGATACCAAACGTCATGCGAAGTACAAAGATGTGTGACCAAATGTTAGACAATAGCCACACATAAAATTACAAAATTGTTTCTTGTTTGTGTGACAAAATGATAGAAAACGTCATAAGAAAAAAAACGTGCGACCAAAGATTAGACAATAGCCACATTTAAAATTACAAAATTTCACGTGGCTATAAATTACTATTAGCCATACCATGGTCACGTTGTTTTTGTTTATGTGCCTATATAATAGAAACAACCACACTTATAGTAAGTTCATGTGACTATATAATAGAAACGACTACACTTGCACTAATTCATGTGGCCTTTGCTACCCTTTAGCCACACTTAATAGACAAAATGTTTGATTACAACCCTTTTTGCCACTCTTTTTTTAAATTAATGTGACTAAAACAAACTTTTTTGGTAATTCATGTGACTATATAGTAGTAACGGTCACACTTAAAGTACATACATGTGACCGTTGGCATCCTTTAGCCATACTTAATGGAGGAAATGATAGATTTTAACCAAAAATGTTGGAACCCTTTAGCCACACTTTTAAGTTCTACGGCCACTAAAAAGTGTGTGTGGCCGTATGATACCTATGATGACTCGAGCTTTGGTCACACTTGACCTTAAAAAAATATGTGTGGTGAAAGACATATAGTCACACTTTTTTTGTGTGACTGAATCCCTATTTTGGCATAGTGTTTGGTGGTGACATGTGGCATTGATGCTAAATTACACTAAGGGATAATATTGTCAAAAAAACCCACTCACATGAACTGGCTGTTCAAATAAAACGTCATAAAAACACCCAATTCAGAAAAACGCCATGAAAAATACCCAGTTAAAAATGCCATAAAACACCCAGTTCAGAAAAACGCCATTAAAAACTCAGTTGAAAACGCCATAAAACACTCAGTTCAGAAAAACGCCATGAAAATACCTAGTTAAAACGCCAAAAAAATACCTAGTTCAGAGCAGCAGATGCTCTATTGTTTGATGCGCTAATATAATAGATGCCCTAGTACTAGATGCTCTAATTAGATGCTCTAATAGATGCTCTAATATGTGGCATGCGTTATTATGTGGGATGCGCTATTATGGAGCAAGTTCAGAAAAACGCCATGAAAATAACTAGTCTAAAACGCCATAAAACACTCAGTTCAGAAAACGCCATAAAACCCAGTTAATTTTTTTTCGAAAAGTATATCAATAGTATATTCGTTTGAAAGATTAAAAAACGTTGAGTTTTATGGTGTATTTTTTTCGAAAAATAGTCACGTATAAAAAAGTTATTGTCGTTTAAATATGATGAGAGAAAATGGCATGTGATTAGCATGTGCACATTTGCTTGGATCTTCCTATTTTACCCCTCCTGGTAGTTCCAAGGCCCCTATTATTTACAAAAATGCCACCGCATCAATCTAAGCCACAAACTACTAAGATCTTGTGGCTGAGAATCGTTCTCACCGTTCTCACACTTTGAGGCGTTCTCTCCTGATCCTATTTCTATATATATATATAAGGCTAGTGTAACAACCCGACTTCTTGAAGTCAAAGTACAAGTCAAAGTCGAAGTCAAAGGAAGAAAAGATTGCTAATTCGATCTGTCATTCCTTGCTTAATTATTACTTGTACTCTCGAACCTCGATAGTCGATACTTTAATTTATGTTGCTTTAGTTGTATTATGTGGAGTAAATGCAATAATCGCTATTAACCGCTATCCATTTAACGCTATCTCACCACTATCGCATCGCAACTTGAATCGCAGTTCTGGATATTGTTTTACGTATGTGTGTGCTATTATGTGTTACTTGTGCATGTTTAATTTTGTTAAAAGTGTTAATCGCAAACGCAATCGCAACTCTATCACAACGCAATCTCATCGCGAACTGGAAACGCAAGGTTATTTATGTTGTTGTATGTTAGCTATGTTATTTGTGTAACTATTATTTAAAACTATCGCATCGCTTAATCGACACTCACTTAAACGCATCACAATGCTCAACGCACGAAATAAAAAGTCGGAAACTAACTCACTCAAGCCATCCGATCGAAGGACCATTCGATCGAATGGTCATCCGTCCAGATGACCATCCGATCGAAGGGCCCTCCGACCTAATAACCTACACCGCCTCTCCTCCTCACACCTATAAATACTCACCTGTCACATCATTGTTCATGATGTGACAGCTCTCCTCCGACCCTTCGCCTTCTCAGCCACTTTTCTTCCAATTTCTAGCGATTCTTGTAAGTTTTCATTTCAAATCGTGTACTTCTATCATCTACACATACTTTCTCATCGATTTCACCATCAAATCTTAACTTTTCACCATGAAATCCGTGGATTTGGGCTGTTCTAGGATGATGTCATCATGGGTTCTTATGAACACCAAAGTGTGACCTCATTCCAGCAAGAACAACTCAGATCTAAAGAATTTCTACAATGATTAAACACTGATTTCACCTAATCTAAGCTTAAACTAAGTGTTTCTAACTTTTCTTCAATATTCTTAACTTTTCATTCAAAAACCGATAGAATTTGAGCTCGTACAGGCCTTCTACTCATCTTCTAGTAAAGTGTCGGTCTGAGAACGGATTACTATCAAGGAGATGACCGACTTAACGGGTTGAATATGAAGTTCCGTCAAGAACAGTTAACTGATCGGATGGGGTGATTCCCATCCGATCGGATGACTTAGACTTGATGGGGTTTCCGTTGTTTGACACGTTGTCAAACCATCTCAGTCAAACCGCAAACTTTTTTAACTTAACAAATTTTACAAGTTTCACAAACGAACAGGTTGCCAAGCTAATTGTCGTCTGATCGGATCGCCATCCGATCGAACGACAATTCGAACGGGTGACTTGTGATTTCCTTTCAACACTTAAACAATTTATAAAAACTTCAAAAATTATCAGCTTCCAATGAATAGTCATTCGATCGGATGACCATCCGATCGAATGACTATTCTACCAAGGGACATGAAGATTTTTCAACATTCCAAATGAACCGCCATCCGATCGAACGGCCATCCGTCCGGATGACCATCCGACCGGATGGCTGGACAAATAGAGACACTTCTCTCTTTTTAAAATGCTACAACGAAAACTTCAAAGTCACATCATACACAAACACATCCTTCCCAAACGGACAACCCTCCGACCGAATGGTCATCCATCCGGATGACCATCCGCCCGGAAGGTCATCCGATCGGATCACTATCCATCACTCAGTTCCCTCGACACCGTTTAACGCACTGTTCATCGCTTATACTATTGTACTGTGCTCAGGCTAACTCTCCAGTGCTCCCTTCAATCCAAGACTGTGTTTAGTTATTAAACACGATCTGTGAGTATACTCGATCCCTTTTTGCTTAACGCACTTTTGGGTGTTACATACGTTACCTATATCAAATCACATCGATCACACAACGCAAACACTTTTTATACGCGAACCGCTTGCATGTTATACGTGTTATTAGATGAATGCTTGTATGTTATGTTTACATAGTGACTGTTGCCTGACACCTTAGCAACGATAGTACTATAGTTTGGACTCAGCACCTGTCGTGGACAGGGGTTGTTAAGGGTATTTCTTCACGTGTCACAGTGGTGATACGTGTTGCGCATTCTACAACTCGCGGTCATGTCTGTGCATATTTCATTGCCGATAACCTACTTGCTTCACATTTTCTACGTGTTACATGTTGGTTGCGTAAATTGCTTTCGCTACTATTATACTATTAAACTTGTATGCTCACCTTTACACTATGTGTATTGAATTTATTTTAACATATGTGACAGGTGTTTAGGATGCTTGTGCTATGCTTTGCTTTTGTGGAATCAAGACTAAGGGAGTCTAGAAACCAAATAAACAATTTATGAGTTGTCGGAACAATCTGTGTCTTTGAGAACACTATGGCTGTAATAACTGTATTTATTTGATATGTTATGGTATGGGACATAACGTTAAATATCTGGTAATTATAGTTATTATGGATTCTCTTGGACAATCTGTTTCGCTCAGTGTCGCGCCCCGATGTTTCCGCCATCGGTTGGGATGTGACAGCTAGGTTCATTAGTGAACAACTCCCTTAATTGTGAACACTAGTGAACTTATCTTAGCTAGGGGTGTTCAAACTATCCGAATCCAAAAAAACGGATATCCGAAATTCAGATATCCGAATTTTTCGGATTCGGTTAGTGATTTTCAAAATTTTCAGATATTTCGGATATCCGGAATATCCGAAAATTTAATTTTCATTTTTTTCGGATATCCGAATATCTGAAAATATCCGAAAATTTCCGAAAAATATCCGAAAACTTATATTTGGATATCCGAAACTATCCAAAATATCCGTTTCCGAATATGAAAAAAATAACAAAAAAATAAAAATTAAATAAAAAGTTGGATTTTCGGATATCCGAATCCGTATCCGAAATTTTGGATATCCGGAATTTCGGATACGGATTCGGATAGTGAAATCTGGTATCCGAAAATTTCGGATATCCGAAATGATATCCGAAATTCGAATATCCGAATTTTCGGATATCCGGTTTTGAACACCCCTAATCTTAGCCTTTGGTTATCAATACACAAGTGTAAATCAATGGGCAGGATTTGATGATAAAAGTACACTAGTGTATTTTACAATTTAATGATGTAAATCAATGGTCAGCATGTGTTCACTCAGTTCACAAATACAATAGGGTTCACTCTAGAACCCCACCTTATATATAAGGTAGGGTTCATGTGAAAACCACCTTTATTGCGAGAACTGCGAGAACCAATGTGAACACAACAAAATAACCTAAAAAAACCTAACCCCCCTCCCCCCCAACCTCAAAAAACCTAACCCCCCCCCCCCACCCCCCACCCAAGCTAAATGCTAAAAAACTAAACCCCTAAAAAAACCTAAAAAATCTAAAAAAAAACAAAAAACACACACAATTTTTTTTTAAGTATTTTTACTTAAAAATCGCTACTTTTAGTAGCCTAAAAAATTTTTTAATACCGAAATAAAATGATTTTTAAGTAAAAAATATTTAAAAAAAATGTGTGTTTTTTAGGTATTTTTAGGTATTTTTGTTGTTTTCACATTGGTTCTCGTAAAAAAGTGTGGTGCCTAACGTATCCTTCTCCTATATATATATATATATATATATATATATATATATATATATATATATATATATATATATATATAGGGGAAGGATGTATAGAAAACCCACTTTAATTTAGAAAACCCGGGAAACTCAAAGCTCCCGATGTTTTTTTTTTTTTTTGAAAAAATTTACACATGTTATATACATGTTTTTAAGGGTTTTGGGCCAAAAAAATCAAAAAAGCGCCGAGTAGATATTTAAAAAAAAAAAACAAGTTTTGGTGTAACACATGTTACAAATATGTCAGATGAATGTAACATGTGTTACACCAAAACTTGTTTATTTTTTTTTTTAAATATATACTCGGCGCTTTTTTGATTTTTTTTTTTTTTTGCCCAAAACCCTTAAAAACATGTATATAACATGTGTAAATTTTTTCAAAAAAAAAAAAAAACATCGGGAGCTTTGAGTTTCCCGGGTTTTCTAAATTAAAATGGGTTTTCTATAGATACTTACACTATATATATATATATATATATATATATATTGGAACGGGATCAAGAGAGAACGGTGAAAAGTGTGAGAACGGATCCTGGCCCAACATTATATATATATATATATATATAGGAACGGGATCAGGAGAGAACGGTGAAAAGTGTGAGAACGGATCCTGGCCCAACATGTGGCAGGGAGCGCTTATTGTTATGCCGGGGTACGATTGTCATTGTCCACTTCCCGCTAAACAATGGCGTTATGATTCCTTTGCCCAAAAATAATTAAATATAAATGGCGTTTTCATCTTTATGCTAGTTTACATGGCGTTTTTTTTAAGTGTATTTTTTACGAATGGCGTTTATGTTTTAATGGCGTTTTCATCTTTATGCTTGTTTTTTCATGGCGTTTTTTTAAAAAGTATTTTTTTACGAATGGCGTTTATGTTTTAATGGCGTTTTATTGATTTCCTATATATTTGGCGTTTTTGTGTTTTCTACTTGTCTTAATTTAGTTTTTTTAACCCTTTTTTTTAATGTTGTTTATGTTTTAAATGGTTACTATTTGTTAATTTTTCTAATCATGGCGTTTTCTTTGATTTGCACAAATACCGTAGTAGATCACACAACCAAACATGTAGTTGTAATAAGTAAAGAGTAAAACACGATAGTCAACATTAAAATACATGGCGTTTAGCTAATCTACATATTCTAACATTCGTTTTGCTATTCTCTCGTCTGCTTTGTCAAACAACTTACGTATTTTTTCTCCTCCTAAAGCCATGAATGTATTTAGACAACTTGTCAGTAGTTTTATGTTTTCATTTTCGCTATGAAACGGGATTTTTCCAATGTATTTTACCCTTAGTTCATTTAGCTGTCTTTGTTTGGGTTGATTTGGGGCATCTTCTGTTGCCAAACCACTTTTCCAACTAGCTATATCCCCCATGTATGTTTCCATATGCCTCATTGCGAAAATCCCACAGTCGATGACGTTAGACTTTGTCCTCCAATCCACCTTTTGTCTGACAACCTTCGCCTTGCTCATGATCTTATGCTTTGGGTGATTTTTAATACGCAAGTAGTTTGCAAAACCTCCGTGCTGCAGTTTTCACATTTTTTTGCATATATTAGTTTGGCATTTTGTCAACATAGTTCCTATATTCAAAGTTTTTAAGATACTTACCAATTTTTCCACCCATCCTTCATACTTTTTTTATGCTGACGTTATCCCCTACACCGCTGTTGTCCAATACATCAACTCTTTTGTGTTTCATGTTGAAACAGACAACATAGAAATGTCTTTCCCAGATTATTGGCACGAAGACCAGTTCATAATCCTTGATGGTTTTATGTTTCTTGTCTCCTTTGAAACGTGTGTTTTTCAGAATAGTTTCCATGTTTCTGTTGAATTCATTGTTTCGTAGTATGTCGGAGTATTCTGTAATATTGAGTACCACATAATTAAACAACACAACAATGTACTATTATAATTTTATCAATTATATATAGCAAAAGAGTTACCAGCAGTATTTTTGTGCAGAATAACCTTGAGGGTGATTCATGAGCCTTGTATCTTTCTTCATAGTTCAGAATATGTGCCCAAGATAGAATAATTGAGACGTGTGCTTGAAATCCTAGTTTCATGCTCTCACAAATCACCCTCATGAGAAACTTTTCTCCCATCTTGAGCAGCTCAGTTCTAAAAAAACATCATTTGGCGTTTTAGTTATACAAACTCATTCTATTATAATACATGGCATTTTGATTTTTTTTGCATGCATATTCTCAAGTAAACGTTATGAATGGAAAGTTTGGCATTTTATTTTGAGCTGTTCTCCGATCTTGAAAAGCTCAGTTCTAAAAAAAACATCATTTTGCGTTTTAGTTATACAAACTCATTCTATTACAATACATGGCGTTTTGATTGTTTTTCCATGCATATTCTCAAGTAAACGTTATGAATGGAAAGTTTGCCGTTTTATTTTGAGAGAAGTGTACATACTCATAATCGCCGATTCCTGTGAAGATGTATGTGGAAAGGTTATTTTCAGGGTTTGTCCTTTTTTCATGTATTACCACTTGCCTCCTTAGATAAGGTGACAAACATGCCTTGCAAAATTTTTTATCTCTCTTCTCCTCTTCAGCCACATTCTTTTTTTTATATTTTTATCTTCTTCTTCATCTTTATCAGCTTTTTCATCACCAGGCAGCTCTTCAGGGTTTAAAATTTTATTTTCTTGCATCAGCTTTGTGATGTCTGGAGTGTTGTCCTCATTACCTTTCTCCTGCACATCTGACATGTTTGGCGTTTTTGGTGGTGATGTGTTGATGGCGTTTTCATCCTGGGGTTTATTGGGTGTCTCTTACTCTTCAAAACTTTTCAAGAGGTTTTTCCCATATGTAGTTGGTGGCTGTTCATATGGCGTTTTATAAAACACTGCCCTTTGTTGGTCAACACTTTTGTTCACCATCTCCCCTTCAGTTTTTTCTTTTTCAATGTTGAATGCCTGACTGTCTTGTGTTTCTGTCATGGCGACGTTTGGTGTCTTATCAAATACATGCATTTTTGGGGTCTCTTCAGCAGGTTGCAGATGTTTTTTATTGCTTTAATTACTTCATCCACCATCCTTGAATTATCAAGACCTTCTTTAATATCAATCATTTGTTTTAGATCTTGTCCTGGCAGCTTCGAAATTTCAGCAATATTCCTCTTAATTGTTTTTCCCCATTGTATCTTGAAATGTGATATTCAAGTGTCTTGAAATCACAACTCCACCTCTCAATATCGTTTTCGTTTACATCTTCATCTGATGATATAGTATCCTTTTCATCATCATATATGGGGGCTGTTGTAGCAGTCGAGGGTTCGACATTTTGTTCTATTGTCACATCCCTTGTATCTCCTTCTCCTTCCCCTTCTCTTTCTCTTTTTCCTTCTCTTTCTCCATCCCCTTCACCATTCCCTTCCCACTCCCCTTCCTCTTCTTCTTCTCCTTCCCCTTTTCCTTTTCCTTCTCCTTCCCCTTCTTCTTTTCCTTTTCCTTCATTTTCATCTTCAATGGCATTTTCATGAACTATTTCCACTTGCATGGCGTTTTCATCAACTGTTTCCACTTCAATGGCGTTTTCAATTCCAGCCATCTCCTTCTCCCTTTCTTCTTCATTTTCACATCCTTCCTCTCCTTGTTCTTCATTTTCAAATTTTTTGGCGTTTTCATGAACTGTTTGCTCTTTAATGGCGTTTTCTTTTTCAGCCATCTCCTTTTCCCCTTCTTGTTCATTTTCATCTCCTAGTACCACCTCATTTTCATTCTCAGTTTCTTGTGTATCTTCTTCTGTTTCAGCTGGCATTTCTTTGGCGTTTTCATCAACAAATTTTGAGATGTTCTCCAATAATGTCATACATTGTGAATATTTAATGTGTACCAGGTGGCTGTTTGGGTATTCACTCTTTGACTGTTTTAACAATGCGCTCATTTTATTGTAACAGTCTTCTAATTCTTTGTATGCTCCATCCAATTTATCAGACATTTCCTGTTATATTAAATAAAAGGATTTTGTTTATCATGGTGTTTTTTCTTTTTTTTTAATTTATTATTTGAACAACATACCTCTTCAGGTTCTTTGTTTTGTTCTTCTTCATCAGCAAAAATGTTGTCATACTTTGTTACTCCTCTGATAAGAGCATGGTTTCCTGATGCAGAAACTTCAAACATCGTTTCCCGGCTTTCTATATCCTCATTCACCGTCCTTTGAAGTGAAGCCTCTTCATCATCATTGAAGGGCATGGCGTTTTGCACCTCATAGTTATAATGATTATCATGATCAAAACCATCATCATCATCAAACTCATCATCATGCTCATCGACCTTGTGAACATCATCTTCATCTTCATTCTCAACATCATCACCATCATCTTCATCATGAACAACAATATGCATTTTTCTTGTTTTTTGGGGCTTGCTTCCTTTACCTTTTTTGGCTGTTTTCCTTTTTACTTCATTGCCCACAAGGTGTTTTGCCATTGCACTCTCAAATAAGTCAAGAGTTTCTGTTGTAACCCACTCAATTGGGTATCCTTCTTTTCGGTCCCATTTTTTCATATTGCAAGCATCGTTCACCAAGGCAAGCTATAACAAAATAGATTTTCAAATGACAAATATTTTTTGACGTTTTAATGACACACAAATGAATAGTGAAATTTTATTCTTACCGCAAGTATGATCAGTGGCCCTGTGTAATGCTTTTTGGGAGCCATGTGGTTTTGGCGTGTTGCAAGCATTGGATGATATAACTACACCAGTTCATTTGGTTTATTTGAACGTCTGGTGTAACATTGTGCAAGAATTTTTTGTTGACGATTACGTTGTCAGTTGCATGCCCTATTATAGTGAAGAATGCTACAAGGAAATTTAGGCAGAAGTTTCTCCCAAAACCATGCATCATAGGAAAAACGTTATCAAAGTATATCCTCACACTTGGTCTGTTAACCCAGCCCAACCCTCGGAACTGTGCTTTCCACTCAGCCACCACATGGTCTTTAGTTGTTGGTCTTTTTTTCATGTTAACGGGCACCCTTCCATTTGGTATACCCGTTAAAGAGTTTACTAATTCTTCATTTATATGTATAGTATGGTTGCCAACGTTTAGGGTGTTTATCTTTTCATTATAATTTTCAACCAACCAGTACGCAAGCATTGTCGGTACGATGTCTATTTTCAACTTTAGTGTAGCACCAAACCCCATTTGCTGTACTGTCTTTCTTTGGTTTTCGTTTAGATTCATAAACCAACCAGTCAAGTTTGTAGGTTTTACTCTTGACAAGATCCTAACCCCACTGAACTCATGATATGGTTCTTCCTCAACCTCCACATTCTGACTTAATGCCTTTCTCTTATTGGCGTTTTGGGCCTTTCCAGTATGCACATTTATTCTCAATCTTAACCTCTCTTTGCCTATAAAAAATGATTTCATGGCGTTTTAATAGTATAATTTAACATAACTATGATACATTCATGGCGTTTTATAAATCAATAAGAGATTATAGATGTTGAATAACTCAGTAACAGTTAAATGGCGTTTATAAGAGAATCCATACATTTTTTGGCGTTTATTAACAAAGCTATGACGGGATTCATGTGTTGTGGCCTTTAGTAACAAACGATACATATTTTGGCGTTTTGGCAACAAAGTATGAAAGTGCATTGTTACATCACGAAAAGTAACATTTGTGTACCATGTCCTCTTGTTGTCTTCTTTCGTTGCTCGTTCATTTTTTGGCGTTTTGGAGCAGATGACCCTTCCCCTTCCCCCTTGTAGAAACTGCAAATTTTTGTTAAAATTAGAACGCCAAAAGCAGCATAAACTAGCACAATGTAAATCGAAGTTAACTCACGATGTTTTTTTTCCTCTGGATCTAGTTTGATCTTTCGACGCCATAGTTTTTGTTGTTTCGCGTTTTCTAGGGTTTTCGCGTTTCACGTTGATTTTGGGGAGGTTTTTCTAGGAAGTATATATGTTTCGGTCAGGCTTTGATGTGTTTTGTATATGGACATTTACCTTTTTGCCCTTATGGAAGCACGCCACACTAATAAAAGTAATGTTATTTACGAAAATGCCACCGCGTCATATAGTCCATAGATTGTTTTGATCTGACGGTTCCTAATCGTTCTCACCGTTCTCACACTTTTAGTCGTTCTCTCTAAATTCTCACCCTATATATATATATATATATATATATGTATATATGAAAAAACTAGTTTAAATGAGAAAACCAAAAAACTAACTAAAAAACCTAAAAAACATACCAAATTTTTTTTTGAATTTTTTAATTAAAATTTGCTATATTTAATATATATTAAAAAATTCAAAAAAAAAAGTTGCATTGCACATGTGCAATAATACGTAAAAGCCTAACCCCACCGACACCCCCCCCCTCCCCCAAAAAAACCTAAACCCCCCACCCCCACCTCCAAAAAACCTAATTTCACCCTCCCACCAAAAGCCTAAATCCCCCCCCCCCACCCTAAAAAAAACCTAAAACTAAACCCTAAACATAAACCAAAAAAAAAAAAAACCTAACCCCCCCCCCCCCACCTGCACCCCTCAAAAAACCTAATCCTAAACCTCCAAAAAACCTAACCCTAAAAGCTAAACTAAACTCAAAAGCTAATTTTAAGCATATAATGCACATGTGTAGCATATACATATAATGCACATGTGCAGTACACGTATAATGCACATGTGCAGTACACGTATAATGCACATGAGTAGTACAAGTTTAGGGTTGGTATTTATAGACTGGGGAGTGAGTTTGGGACAAGTGGGTCTGGGACGAGTGGGGCATTTGGGATGATAGCGCATTTGGGGCGACTGGCTGCGAGAGGGGCCAGGCCCTTATGTTTGAAATCCAAATTCTCGTGTTTTGCCGGTTTTAAGTGTTTTAAACATATAAGTGATATGTATAAGTGGGATATATGAAATAATGAATGAATTTGTATGTATAATAAGTATGAGGTTGCGTAAAAATGTATTTAAACTATGGACTGAACGAGTAACAAGTATGCATAAAATATGAATTTCGCTACGATCGAGGTTTTAAATTGCGGAATTGAAAGAGGATTGTGAATATGATATGAAGGCAAGTTTCCAAGGGTAGAATTACAAGTAATCTTTCTAATTGAGGAAGGCTCTAAAAAGCGAGGCGTTACAGTAAGACTTCAACCTTCACGAGTCGAGATAATCGTTCTTGTGAGATGTAGCCTAAACGTTGATACCACAACATGGATGAAGTATCTAAGTCTCATTTCCGTTTACTCTTTGTTAGTGATTCATTAATGTTATATGATAACAAACATTTGGGGAATTCATCATTTAGTTCTAATTAATATAGACCACCATCCAGAAAACCATAAGAATACACTTGAGAATTAAAAGAAATTGAGAGTTCTCCATGACCATGGGAAACAACAAAACCGTCCAAGTCTAACTTTGGTCCTAATACAAGATTCCGAGTAATCTTGGGAATATATAAGATATCATAAAGTTTAATACATTAACATGTTTTCATAAGTAAATTTAAAGTTCCCACAGCTTTGACTTCAAGTTTTTTCCGTTTCCTAGTTTAAGTGTTCTTTGGTTTCTTGCCAACGTCCAGATTGTAAGGAATCCCTGGGTAGAATTGGTTACATGATCGATAGAACCAGAATCAAACCACCATGTATTAGTTGAAACTTTTCAAATTAGATGACTCAAGTATCACGAAGTGATTATTACCTTTCTTAGTTAACCATTCCTTAAATGATAGGCCTTTTTTCTGCTTATGCCCACCCTTTTTACAAAACTTGCAGTAAGGCTTCCCAGTGGAGTTCTTAGGGTTGGGTGCTGCAGTTGGATTACTCTTCTGGACCTTTTAAGAATCCTTTATTGGGTAAGTGTCCTTCCTTATCTTTGAGCTGGAGGTAGCAAGGTAAGCAACATCTGGTTTGTCTAGTTTCATCTGCTCTTCCTCCTGTACGCACATAACAATCAACTCACCCATTCTTTTTTATCCTTCTGAGTGTTGTGGTTGATCTTAAAGGCTTCATAAGCAGAAAGAAGAGAAGTCTTGATGAAGTGCTCTAGAAAACCATCACGGGTCTCCATGTCTAAGGCTTTGAGCTTATGAGCCATGTCGTTCATTATCATGATGTGCACACGAATACCACTCCTGCCATCATACATAGTAGTCACCAACTTGAGAATGAGAGTACTAGCATGCACCTTAGATGTTCCTTTGAAATGGATGTGGAAAAGCAGACATTTCATTTTACATCTAATTCAGTAGCAGTAGTTTAGGTTATGAAATGGATGTGGAAAAGCAGACGTTTGAGTTTGTGTCTGTCTCAGTATATTTCGACGCCAATAACGTAAGAGGCTTCTCCGAGATCCTTCATGTCGAAATTACACGAAAGAATTCGCTTCGACTCATGCAACATATCTAAACTATTACTTGCCAATAGAATGTCATCTACGTAAAGGACAAGTATAGTAAATTTGCTCCCACTCATCTTGAGGTAGATGCATTGATCCACTTGATTCGTCATAAAAACCTTCTTTCTTCATGACCTCATCAAACTTTAGATACCATTGACGTTGACGTGATGCTTGTTTCAACCCGTGTAGGGATTCTTGAACTTACAGACTAGGTATTCTTGACCTTCGTGCTCAAAACCTTAAAGCGGTTTCATGAACACATCTTTATCTAAGTCGTCGTTAAGGAAAGCGGTTTTAACGTCCATTTGATGTAGCTCTAAATCTAAATGAGTTACTAAGAACATAACAATCGTTAATGAGTTTTTTTAGAGATAGGTGAAAAGGTCTCTTAATATGTTTTCTTACATGTACTTAAATACGCTAATGTCACTGTCACAGCGAGTGCAACTAAGTTCGCAAACGCGCGGGCAACTTTGCTCGTAGAAACTTAAAAACCATGGTCTTTAGTTTTCTTTTTTAACCCTCAATTTTACAGACTTTACACATTTATCCCCAATCTTTTAGTAAGTGATACATTGACTCCTAACTTTTGGCATTTAACAACTTTGACCCCCCATTTATTTCAACTTAATAACTTCACACCTGATCTTCTCCAACACTTCAATTCTTTTCTTCAAATTACTATTACAACTTTACACCGCAACGTGCGATACATTATACTCTTTTTTTCAGTGCCTAGCCACGTATTAGTCACTAACGTAACGTATGTAATACTACAAAAATACGTCACGTCATGCGTAGGTACCACACGCTAATGTTACCACCGTAACACGTGTCACGAAGTCACAAACGTGACGTTACCACTGCAACGCGCACCATGCATAAAAATCTAGTTGTCTATAAACATCAAATTATCTTTTATTTTGTTTGGATTATCAAAGTACAGTCCAAAATACCCAATCTAACATTTGGGGTAGTATTGCAAAAGAAGCATAGATCAAAGTACCATGATGCAATTATCCCATCACTAACCCTCCCCCACCACACCACACCCCTCCCATCTTGACCTCTGCATCACCACCACCATCACCACCATCCCAGCTGCTAAGCACTCTTCCTCAATCCTCATACCCAATAATCAATCAAAAGCTCACCAAAATCTATCTGGGCTTTACTCGAATGACGATGATGAGCTGTTGCGTTCCCTCTCGCGACGCATCCGATCGCTTCCCGTGCCTCTCCGATCCCGGTAACATTACACGCTTCTGTTATATCTATCTTGTGCTTTAATCTCTCTAGTGAAGTGGGTATGATTGAATTCAATTCATTTCTTGTTGATTGTGATTGCAGTTAGAAGATCTACGTTGTGTTTGCGATTGGCGTTGGTGACGCTGCATCTAATCTTTGTCGGTTTTATTTTCATTTTTAATCAAGAATTCAGAGATAATATAAAAGAGCAGCCTTTGTAAGCAGATTAAGTTTAGTTAGTTAGTTAGTTACACACTTGTAGAATTAGTTAGTTGCAGTGGCGAAGCTTGACCCGAATGGGGGGGGGGGGGGGGGGGCGAAAACGTTATACCAAAAATTTCTATAGAACCGGGGGTCGAAAACGTATATACCCAAAAATTTCTAATACGAAAACTACATATATAACACTACTGAGCGAAAAGTCGCCCCCCCCCCCCCCCCGGCGCCCTTTCTATACTTTGCCCCTGGTTAGTTGGTGTTTGAAAGTGAACTTATCGTTACTGTTGTTGTGGAGTCTAATTGTGTACATAACCTCTTTTTCGACAGGTATACGTCGATGTATTTGTTGTTGGTTGTTGTGACATTAGCTCAGTATTTCTTTACCTCTGGTTCTTCTCCAGGGTATGTGATGATCTTTTTGTGTTTTGTTTTTTAAAATATGTGATCTTGAATGTTTGTATAACTATAATAGTTTTATGACTGCTTAGGTACGTGCTTGATGCGATGAGAGAATTTGCTAAGACAGAAGCGTCGTTAAGGGCATCGGAAGTATCAAAGTAAGCACTTATTCCAACATTAGTTATGTTAAAGTGAGGCGTTCTATTATACTATACCCTGTACTTATGTATGTTGTAAGGAAATACATGATAATATATATGTATATTGGTGTGAATGATCAAGCAAAGACAACCTGCTTCAAGTAAAAATGGGAATGTAGTTGTGACTATAGACAGAAACCGGTCGGGAGAACATCTTGTAGGGAATAACCCGATGAATTGGACAAAGATGGTGATGGACATGTACCCACCTGGAACATCTGTCAGGTAGTTGCTTGTTATTTTGTGTATATTATACATTTCTTTTTGTGCAATTGCTTAAAGTTTATTGTATTTAGTACATGAAATCTAAATGGTGCAACGAATCTTTATCGTCTTCGTTTAGTAGATACTACAATGTTGCTCTTTGAAGTTTAGCAGCACAAATTTTCTTAGAATGAGGCTTTATTATCTACTTATAAGGTTTCCCTTAAAATTTTCTTTTAAACACTTTTTTTAAAAAAACTATCGGCTAGTCTATGCAGTTAATATCGGTGAGATATCGGTTATATCGGTCATATCGGTCCCCTAGTAAAATATCGGTGTTAAATATCGGTACCGATATTATCGGCGATATTGACCGATATAACCGATATATCACTGAATTATTATTGTTAAATTGCTATATATGTAAATTTTGCATTATATTAAAATTACCGATATCCCACCGATATCTCACCGAGATAACCTATATCTCAAATATCGGTCCTTGACCGATATCCGATATTTTACCGCGTTAACTGCATTGCGGCTAGTGTTCACACAAGTATTTAAAAGGTTACATTACAAGCCACCCAAGTATCAGTTTGGTTTGGGTTGGGTTGTGTCGTGCTAATTCCGACCTATAAATTGCCGGAAAGTTGTAATTAAACTGAAAACTTTATCTCTCTAACTAACAGCTATGTTTGTTTCAGGACTTACACCTGCTCTTACTGTAATGTTGTGCAGGTACGTCTTTTTGTATCTTTCATTTGTACGGCCTACTTGATTTTGTTGTGAGATCTCTACTGTATGATTGCTAAATTCTTAACCATTATGGAAGTTAGATGGAAAGTGACCTGAATTTGTCTTTGGTTTAATCTCGGATTTGTCTGTTCAGTGAGATACAATATTTAAGATGACGATCGTACCCTTTTTCTCTTTACATTTTGTATCTCACGTAAGCTAAATCCTTATATAGGAGAAGGGTATATATGTCAAACATATGAAAATAAGTATCCTTGGTATTATGGTTTTTAGAAGGGTAAATATGATAATATTCAAGTTTTGAGGGGATATATATATATATATATATATAGGGTAAGGTTCATGCGAGAACCACCTTTATTGCGAGAACCGCGAGAACCAATGTGAACACAAGCTAAAATAGCTAAAAAAACCCTAAAAAAAAACCTAACCCCCACCCCCCACCCCCCAAAAACCTAAACCCCCCCACCCCCCCCCCCCCCAAAAAACCTAACCCCCCCCCCCCCCCCAAAGCTAAATGCTAAAAACTAAAACCCTCAAAAAACCTAAAAAAAAACCTAACCCCCCCCCCCACCCCACCCCCCCCCACCCCACCCCCCCCCCCCCAAAAAAACCTAAACCCCCCTCCCCCACCCCCAAAAACCTAAACCCCCCCCCCCCCCCCCCAAGCTAAAATGCTAAAAACTAAACCCCCCAAAAAACCTAAAAAATCAAAAAAAATCAAAAAAAAATCTAAAATTTTTTTTTTATTTTTTTACTATTTTTTATGTTCAAATCGCTACTTTTAGTAGCCAAAAAAAAAATTTTTTTTTTTTTTTTAAAAAAAATTTAAAAAAAAAAACTTTTTTTTTTTGGATACTAAAAGTAGCGATTTTTATATAAAAAATAGTAAAAAAATAAAAAAAAAAATTTTTGGGTGTTTTTTAGATTTTTTTAGGTATTACTGTTTGTGTTCACACTGGTTCTCGTGGTTCTCGCAATAAAGGGTGGTTCCTAACGGATCTTTGTCCTATATATATATATATATATATATATATATATATATATATATATATATATAGAGTAAGGTTAACATACAAAAAGCCTTATCATACATCACGTAGGAGACAATGATAACCGTTGGATCAGGGGTATAATCACGCATGGGACCACATAATCACGCATGGGACTATAATCACGCACGTTCTATGATAATAACGCACGTTATATTTTTTGTCATGTATGTTAATGTAGGTTAAGCCTTGAAGTACATTATACTTTCTCTATATATATATATCACATGTATAATATTATGTCTAAATTTAAATTTTCATTGAAAAACTTTATTGCAGCCTCCAAGAGCAAAGCATTGCCATGATTGTGACAAATGCGTACTTCAATTTGACCATCATTGCGTTTGGCTTGGAACATGTATCGGCCAGGGCAACCATTGTCGATTTTGGTGTGTAATATGTAAACGTTATTGACAGCTTCTCTTTCTTTGAATATCTCTTTGTACTTTAACGTTTATATCTTAATTTCTGATTGTTTTTTACAGTATGTCAATGGTTAAATGATTGACAGGTGGTACATTCTTGAGGAAACAGCCTTGAGTATTTGGACTGGCATTTTGTATATTAAGTACCTACAAGCGTCATTTGATAAAGCATGGTATGTTGTATACTCGTTTCCAACTTGTTATTCAATAATATACGAAAAGAGATGATACGATTTTTTTTCATTTCATTCAGGTTGGTGGATGTTATTATGATTATTCTGCTGTCTATTTTGTCGATCGCGTTGATATTTCTTCTCCTTCTTCTACTATTTCATAGGTGAGTTTTTTGTTTTTGAAATTGCTTTATAAACATTCATATGTGTTATTTCCTACGCAAAATATAAGGTAACATATTCACCTAAATTTGTTCTTTATCGATCTTGACAGCTATCTAGTTGTGACAAATCAAACAACCTATGAGCTTGTGAGACGCCGGAGAATACCATATATGAGGTTAGTTGATTAATCATACGATTTTTCTTTTTTTGTATTTTAACTAAATTTTATAGAGTTTAGTTACAATAGACTGGGGCGTCTTATTCTAAAATCTAAATGCTGCAGTGACGGTAAATATTGCATGCTTCCAATGTTTTGCTAACAAAGATGGTATTTACAAGAAATTAACAAATAGTTAAAACTGCAACCATGTTTCACTTATCAACGTATGCAAATAAGTTGATTTGTTACCGGTGTGTGCAACCATGTATTGACTATGATACCAGCTTTTGCCGGTGTATTTGATTAACTCTATTTTGCTCTAATGACTGGTAAAAAACGTTTCAATATTAAGTTGAAACGTGGTTTTACAAAGTAGTAACAAATCCACTTAGTTTCATCCATTGGTAAAAAGGTGAAATTTTGTTGTTTTTTTTTTTTTTTTTTTTTTTTTTTTTTTGGTAAAAAGGTGAAATTTGGATCGACCCAAAAACCTGGTTTTTAAATATTTTTATTTAGAGGAACGGCATGGGTATGGACCAGTAACTATATTGATTACAACCTTTACTTGTCTATAATTATTATTTAGGGGAACGCCATGGGTATGGACCAGTAACTAAATACGACATGAAATGGAAACCTTAAGTATATATAATTATATATGTATGTGTGTATATGGGTACGCTCAGTTTAAAGCCAGTAATATACTGAGAACGAGGACCACATAATGTAGTTGTGCATAGTGCATAAAAGATGGTGAGAAGAGGTGGAAGAGAGACACAAACAGTTACATGAGCGTATTGTGAATCTAAACAGGCCCTAACACTTGGAATTAATGTGCAGAAATATCCCAGAAAGAGTATATCCGTTCAGTAAAGGTGCGTGCAGAAACTTGTACAACTTTTGCTTTGCAAGAACAAGCATATACGCAATGGAACCGCTTCCAGGTGCACAAGAGCTAGAGCAGATGTCGGTACCATATACATGTTTAGACGTCATATCGTGTAGATGTTGTTGCTGAACTTATTACTTATGTTCATATCATTTTAAACAAGGGTATGTTGTGCTAGTACTAGTATCTGACCACATGATTGCTTGTTTTGCGACTTTGTTATGATCATCGTGTTTAATCAAGAGACAAACTGAAATATACCGGCATTAGATTTGGCCTTCGGGCTCAATTTGTTTTCTTGTTTTTTCACCTGTTTTTATTTTTATTTTGTTTGTATGTTATTCTAATCGATCGACCATTACGACACAACAAACCCCTTAAGTCTTGCCCTTAGCCATAATCTCTAATTTGAGTTTGTATTTACTCTTCAAAATATTCAACTTGTTTGGCATTTCTTATCACAAAATTTGAGTTTTTATAATTCATTTTGCAAAAATTTTTATTAAAAATTATTTAAATGCATAATATAGAACTTTCAAAACCTTAATTAAAGTTAAAAATCTCTCAATTTTGATAGTATGGTTCAAAACTAATTAAATACATCAATTTATTTTTTAAATTTAAAACTTGAACAACCTTTTAACATCACTTATAATCCAAACACAACTATTTGGCGACCTAACCAATTGTAAACAATAAATCAAAATTACTAATATTAAATAAAATCAAAATTAAGCATTTTTAACATCAATTTAAATACTTACAATGGAGGGTGTTTAATCAAATTCAATAATCACTCAAAACACTTGTCAGAATCATATGATGGATATACGCTGCTTACAAAATTCTTCATTCTTTGTTATAACCCAATAAATATTTTAGACTCTGAATCACAAAAAATAAAAATAAAAAACTAAAGTGCATGGCATCATTAACCATCTATAAAATTCTGTTATTTGTCACTAAATAATCTAAAAAAACAGTTCTCACTTGTGACCTTTTGATATGAGCAGAAAAGTAGCTAAAAATGAGATTTCCAAATCTCACATCTGTTCATTTACCACCACCACCACCCGTCTTCCACTTATTGATGGGAACGATGGTGACTTTCCGTCTAGGTGTATCTCTGGCGGTCTTCTTCGATGGCTGCAACGGCGGCCGCCTTTTAATTTCATCTTCATCTCTATCATCCTTAAACTCTGCTAGTGGCTTTAACTCAAACGCACCCCTAGTAAAATTTCTTGCAACCTGATGTATTTGTCATAATCCTTTTAGCTGATTTGTATGATTCGATTCGACCCGTTTTGAGATAAAATAAAAATTAAAAAATTAAAAAAAACAAATCGACCCATTACCTTGAGCAAAATCCATACTCTAAGAGAACTACTAAGGATAGCTAACCGTGTCCTCTTTCCAGAAGTTAGATAACTACCCATGTATCGATCAACCATCAGGACGAATTTTGGCCATGTTTCAGGCTTTGCAGGATCTGGTTTCTCTATCTGTGCCTAACACAAATGAAAATGGTATGAACAATTATCCTTATTAATCAACTGTTTTTGGTTTTTATATTGGATTTGGGCCCCATTGGCAAATGGAGCAAAGAAATACTCACAAGCAATCGACAAATCTCACGCTCGATTTTTGAAAATGAGGTTTCCAAAGCTTCGACTCTCCCAGTGGCATGACAACAAGAGCATGGTTCACTGATCATAAATGTCACACTAGGTCGTACCTGATCATAAAATGAATATTTTTTTTTTTTTATTAAACTTTTTTTATGAAGTGAAAAATCAAAAGCACCATGTATGTATCAGTACATGGAAAAAAAAGGCCATACCCTTTTTCTGGTGATCTCCATTAGGCCATGCCTTGAAAGTTCAGAGACTTTGACCAATGAACGGTCCCTCTCAACTGCACTTTTAACCTCTTCATAGACCAATCTCTTATATGCTGAACAATATTCACAAAGATAAATGTAGCTGTGAGTTAATGTTGATACAGAACCAAGATTTCTTGTATGACCGTTTCTGAACATAATAACACACGCACACACAGATATATATATATATATATATATACATACACATACACACAAGTGGCTTAACATACTAAACGTGAGAAGTGAATTTCTTTTCCATCTGCTTAAGCATTAAGCATGATGTTTAGTTTAAAAATGTAAAAAAAAAGAAATTTTTTCGTGTATTTATGTTTATGTGCAATTACACTAGAGTGATTACATAATTACTCTACTAGTTTAAATACACAAAAAAAATAGATTCTAAAATACGTGCTTGACAAGATAGGAAAATAAAATTCAAATAAAAAAAATCCCCCCTTCACTTCTTACGTTTAGTATGTTAAGCCCATTTGTACAATTACCTTTATCTCTCTCTCTCTCTCTCTCTCTCTCTCTCTCTATCTATCTATATATATATATATAGAGAGAGAGAGAGAGAGAGAAAGAACCAGGCTTTCTTGTATGACCGTTTCTGAACATAATCATACACACACACACATACACACACACACACACATATATAGAGAGAGAGAAACTTACAATCATCCGACATATCAATGAAATCGACCACAATAATCCCACCAATATCTCTCAATCGTAATTCCCTAGCAATCTGAAATCATGGAAAATCAATATTAAGGATTTTAAGTGAGGGGAAAAAGGATTATTCGGGTTGAAAATCATATCACAAACAGTTACTGAGATACTTTGAACTCTTCCATCATCAGCATTTTTTAAGATCGGAATGCATAGATCTCCTTCATAATATCACAATCTATAAGCACGAAGCCTAAGCGGTTTGCCATAATTACTTATTTATTATACAACTCAATTAGAGACTTGCGGTATGCGTGCGCGGGGGGGGGGGGGGGTACTAATTTTAACGTTATTTTACTAATTTCGTGAAAATAACGTTAAAAGCGGGGGACGGTTAATCATGCATCATGTAGTAGCGTTGATAGCTGAAAGACAAAAAGGTACATGCACTAATCCGTCTTTGTCCCGATTGCTGAGTGTTATGTGCCTTATGTCCAAGGCTTGATGGAAAACTACTATTGAGCCGGGGGTCTCACTGGAAGCAGCCTCTCTATTCCTACGGGGTAGAGGTAAGGCTGTCTACATCTTACCCTCCTCAAACCCTACCTTAGCTTTGCTATTGGTGGGATTTATTGAGTATGATGATGATGAATTAGAGACACAGAATTTTAACATCGACAAACACATTTAAAATGAACTAAACGATACACATACATACTTGTTTAGCAGCTGCAAGATTAACTTCAAGGATGGCTTTCTCTTGTGAAGTCCCATGACCAAGCATACATTGTCCTCCGTTCACATCAATGGAGACCAAAGCCTCTGTTTGTTCAATTACTAGATAACCTCCATTAGAGAGTGCAACCCTACATTACAAAACACATATATGACTCCAGTAAGTATTGCAGAAAATATATACAAACTAGACAACAAAAAACAATATTACTCGAGGTATAGGCTTACCATTTTAATATAACAAATTAAGGGATAATTTCATATATCCCTCAAAACTTGATATAATATTATATTTACCCGACAAAAAAAATCACAATATCAAATAAACCCATTTTATAATTTATGGCATCTATACCCCTAAGACTTGTATTGCGATATACGAGTTTGAGATGTAAGGAGAAGGGTATTATGGTCATATTATTCCAAGATTTTGAGTTTTACATTTTTAATGAACTTGAGACTAACAGTGGTTACTTCTCACCTTTTACTTAGCATGTTGTTGAGTTCTTCTTCAATGTTATACTCATCAAAAAGTGGATTCTTTTTGTTGTACAACTCAACGCGGTTGCAGAGATCAGGCGCCATATCCTGAAGATAATTCGTAACCTGAATGGAGACGCAAAGATTCAGAGACAGATGAATAAGTGAATGAAAAAAAAAAGCATTGTAAGACACAAGTTAAGCACCATTTATTCAAAATCAATCGTAAAATAAATATACACGCAAGTGAGTAACATAAGTAACAATACATACCTCATGATATATCCTTGGAGAATCAACTACCATTTTCTTAACCTGAAGACAACCGAATAGAGCATTAATACATATTAAAAGTGATGCCTAAATGCTAAACATTAAACAACTATTATTCTAGTATTACCTTATGATTAAAATAATCTTGGACAACAGAGAGCGTTTGGCCCATTGCTCTATGTAACATAGCGGGAATTGCACCTTCAACACCTTCATCAGCCGCAAGGGCTGCAGATGTTGCTTGTTCGGTAATAGTTTTCCACATTGAAAGCAAGCCATCAAGATCCTTTTGCAGCTCTTCCAAAGTATGACCAGCGGCAACGGTCCTTACGGTTAGACCGAACCCAGGTGGCTGCAACGTCTTCGCTATGACCCGCAACCGAGTTCTCTCCACCCCGGATATTTTCTTGGAAATTCCAATTCTATTGCAACGTGTCATCAGAACCTGCACGTTATTTAAATTTCCTTTTTTAATAAATGCAATTATTCTCAATTTGCATGGAAAAGCACCTCAGCCTAATTTGGGTATATTGAACTTGTTTAGAATACACATACTTGTGAACTTTGAAAACAAAAATGACTTGCTATCCACTTAAATCAGGGGATTTCATGGGGTGACTTTCAAATGCTGATATGGGTACCTTTTTTGATCGTATACAATGATTTGGATTTTACGTAAAGCTGTCAAAGTTCGATGAGGAAAGCTCCGAGTCAGAAAAAGAGTATATATCGCATCCACGTCAGCAAAAAGTCGTCTACATGATCTCCACATATGTGATGATCATTTTAGAGTAAATTCAATAGATGGTCCCTGTGGTTGACCAAAATTTTGGATTTGGTCCCTAGCTTTCCAAAAGTACATAGATGGTCCCTGTGGTTTGCATCTTCTAACGCAATTAGTCCCCAACTTTTACCAAAAGTACATGGATTGTCCTTGTGGTATGCACGTTGTAACGCGTTTAGTCCCTAACCTGGACCTACTGAAACCTTTAGATATGTGAGCTGGGGACTAAATGCGTTACAAAGTGCAAACCACAGGGACCATCCGTGTACTTTTGAAAAGCTAGGGACCAAATCCAAAATTTTGATTAACCAGAGGGACCATCTGTGTACTTTACTCATCATTTTATTAGCTGGCATATACCATTTGTTTCACAGATTGTGTATCTTGAACAAGTTCACAGATTTTAAGACTTTTTTTTTTCGGGTTGAGGACTTAGTTGTGCAAAATGAGAAAGTATACTGGTCTCTTATGTTATTACCCTTTTTTTAATACATATTGAGTTGACCGGCCAACATCTTGTTGTTCCTTTTTCATCGAAGTTATAGATAAGTAATGCATAATATAATTAAATAACTCTATCATCGTGAGATCAGTCTAGTCTTTTGAATTAACAAATTTAAGAGGTTGTAAGCCTCTAAATCCACATCTGGTCGCTTTCAACCATTTGAACCGTTTCAGTTCAAACCAACTTTTTTAAGTTTACCCGTTGGATACAAAATATAACCCTATAGGCCTATACCTCATATTTTAAGCAGACAAGTCAAAATTGCCACCTCTAAGCATGCGCATAATCAGCTATGCACTTAATATCAGTGATAAACCGATATATCAGTTATCGGTCCCCATGTAAAATGTCGGTCTCAAATATCTGTACCAATATTATTGGCGATATTGACCGATATTTGACTCATATATATCACCGATTTTCCCGATATCAGTACCCTTCTTCTTAGTTCTACCATTCGTTCTTTTTCTTATTGCTGCTATTAGTGTTTTAAGTCTTAACTGTTAATTGTTAGTGTTAAATGTTGGTGTTTTAAGTCTTAATCAGTTCCTAGTCTAAGCAGTCAATAGCGGTGCTATAGCGGTTAGCGGACCTCAGGGTGTGTAGCGGTCCAAATAGCGGTGGCCTATAGCGGTTCCGCTATTAGCGGCGCTAAATACCGCTATAGCACCGGCCTATAGCGGTTATAGCAGTAACGGTGTTTGATTGTGTTAATTCTTAAATTAAATACTTCAAAGTTACTATTAGTATTTGATTTGCAACAGGTTTTTGATAATGGAATGATATTACTATGAATTTTGATATTACTATTAATATTTTTCAAAGATATATTTATATATATATAAAAATACATAAATTATGCATGGTATAAAAATTACCGATATATCACCACTATACCACCGCTATAACCTATATATCATATATAGCGGACCTTGACCGCTATTCGATTTTGGACCGCTATAATTGCATAGTTCCTAGTTGCTCCAATTGTTAGTGTTTTGCAAGTTGCAAAAGGTTAATTTGTTAATGGCAGGAGAGTATACAGAATTGTTATATATATATATAAATTTTGCATGATATTAAAATTACCGATGATATCTCAAATATCGGTCCTTGACCAATATCTGATATTTTACCGCATTAGCTGAATAGATAATCAGAATAGGACATACCCAGAATCGGCTCCTTAACTTTGGATAAGCGGTCAATGTCGGGCCTTTGGTACCCAATCCCTCTTTGACCACTTGAACGATTATCTTAGTGCCTCGTTGAACTTGGGACCACGTACTTCCATCGGAACTAGCATCCCGATCTTGAAGTTTATCGTCTGCACCATCTATATTTCCCATGCCGACAGTAATGTTAGTCATGGTTTGACTATTTGAATTACGAGAGTTTCCGATCGGTTGAAATATATTCCTCTTTCCATTAATATACATCACAGAGTCACCAACCACTGCACCGTTCGCATTTCGTTCAAAATCTTCTGACACATCAAACTCATCATCTACATCATGCTCTCCAAAATCATCATCATTGTTCTGATCGGGATCACTTGTATTATCAATGACTTCCGCATCTTCCGACTTGTGCTTTTTCGCATTAACTCTAGTAGGATGTTCTAGAAGCTCAACAAGCAAAGACCCGTCTACCGATCTATGATCTTTATAATGAGAAAACGGAGGAAAAATAAACGGCTCGAGATGATGTCGTATTTCCACAAGAGAAGCCCTAGAGTGCCCAATGTTTACAAATGCACCACCCATGTGGGGAACTAGTTTCGTAACAACTCCTATATATACACTATCACATTGCACGTTATTTTTTATCGGTTCTAGTAATATTTCAACCAGTTTTTCATCTTCCATTACCGCAACCCTTTGCATGGTACATAACGAAGAGTTTATCAATATAACCGTATCCACGCATACTTCCTGCATACCTACGCCTGCCCTACTCTCACTATCACAAAACAAATTTTTCGGAATTTCGTCAAGCTCGTTAAGACTCGGTTTATCAAGCGAGAGTATTTCTGCAACTTGTGGGCCCGCATTGTTCTTCGGAATCTCGATAGATAACCAGGGCTCTTCAACAGGGTATTCGTTTTCTGAACTATTTTGCTTTAAGTATATCTTATTTAATAAACTTGAAGAATCGGTTTTCGTATTAGATTTGAAAAGCTCGGAAGATTCTAGAAGCCAGGGTTCCTCTACGGGCTGGTAACTTCTGCTGTATAGTCCGTTAACATCTTCGGAACCGAAGTCATCTTCGAAATCTAGATCGCCCAATAACTGTTTCGAGACCAAAAAGTCACTTCCGGAATTTTCCAATGTTTTTCCTTCATCTGTCAAATCACTGGAAGCATTTGAGTTTTCAGAAACATATTAAATGTTTAAGTTTCGGTTTACGCAAAAGTATATGTAGTGAATAGATACCTCTAGGTTGAGCGGAAATCAACGATTGTCCAGGGAGCCATGTGTCCACCATCCACGACCCGAAAAAATTCGGTGAAGGGTTTCGGATACATCGTCTTGTTAATGACCTCCGTAATAATATTTTCTTGCTCTTTTTACTAGCTAATTGTGGTGAAAGTAAGACTTCGGGTCTTAACATCCACAAGAGTTCACATACAGATTGCATACCTCCGTTGTAAAACCGCTATACGAAAAACATTCTCTACCATGTATCTGCTGAAATTAACAAAGATTCTATTAATTTTTTTGTGATTTAAGTTTTGTAGAAATGTTACTCAAATTAACATAAGTTACAACTCGTGGATATGGTTAAGGTTATGGATAAATTGTTATCTCAACAAAATGTAATAAAATAAAACAGATAAAAGTCTACACGTCTAGAGAAAACTGAAACTATAAGCTACATTATGAACAGGATTTTATTATAAAGCTACAGCTTAAGAATCTTGTTGTTTGTAAGGATCGGAAGATAATGCATAGAAGAGCGCATGTTTGATTAGAACTAGTTTCAAATTAAACACTTTGGCTTCAACATAAACTGATAAAACTTTGGTTATAAACGAAAATATAGAAATGCATCTTGGTTTAAAAAGCACGAAGCGCACAAAAGTGACAAGGTCTAAAATCAAAGCGCAAAAGCGGAGGGCTTTTCGTACGCGGAACGCAACGTGCCTATATAATTATAATTTTTTATATATATCCTATAAATACGGTTTATATATGATTTAATGTAGAAATCACTTAAATGTACAACCTTTTTTGCTACATGTATTAACACTTTAAATAAAAAAAAAAACCTGTACAAGAAGCGCGCACCTCAGTGGGTTTTTTTTTTTCAAAAAAACCTCACTTTTTGCAAACAGACAACAGGGAATGCTTTCAGAGAGACTATCGGCTCCAAACAGACAACAGGGAAACAAACAAAACTAGATACACAAACATAAAAAGGTAGCAGAAACATGGGCAGATATAACATGATACGCAATATATAGACATGCAAAGTCACAATCACATGTAAACACCACCTAAAGTAAAAGAACATCTAAGTCCCTAAATCCATAGCTAAGACACGTAGATAACTTCCCCTAAAAATCCTTAACCTCGATCCTTTGCCTCCATGCCCTCTTATCCTAGACCATGTCCTACGTGCAACTCAAAAAATCTTGCCTAATCCGCTTATCGCAAATCAATTTAGGTCTATCTCTACTCATCCTCCCCTCCATAGTGAGGATTTCCATTACTCTAACTGGCGTTGTCGTCACATGCCCAAACCATCTCAATCTCCCCTACTTAATCTTATCCAAAATGCTAGCCAAATTTATAATAAACCATTTCATGGTATCACACTTGGTTTAAAAAAGCGGGAAGCGCACAAAAGCGATGAGGTCTAAAACCGATTTTTAAAAAGCGAAGCGCAAAAGCGGTGAGCTTTTCGTATGCAAAGCGAAAAGTGATTATATAATTTATTTTGTATATCCCATAAGTGTTTAGCATCCAATACCTATGATTTAGCTATAATTAAGCTTTATGTATGTTTTAAAATGAAAAAAAACAAAAATGCACAGCAAAAAAAGCCTGTTGTACAACACTCAAACACCCCATGTACAAAAAGCGTGCGCCTCAGCTGCGCCTTAGGTCGATTTTCACTATAAAAAGTGCGCCTCAGCTGCGCTTCTTGTACATCGTGCGCCTTATGTCACACAAGGCGATGGGGTTTGCGCCTAGATGCGCTTTGCGCTTAAGTGCGCTTAGGGCGCGCTTTTTTAAACCAAGGTATCACATGATTCATTGCATCAAGCTACTTTTCTAGGTTATAAAACTAACCTAGAATAAGGACATTAAACACCACATATGAAACTCTCTATAATCGAGTTTCAACAAAATGTCTAGAGAAAAGGAACAGTAAACCATGTTGCATCATCCATATAAAAATGTGAATAAAATTACAGAATAACTGTGTTACACACCTATCTATATACTTAGGAATTACATGACAACAATTTCCACACCCAATGCTTAACACACTAAAACTTAAAATGGTAACACTAATCCAATGAATTCTTAGTCACCCATGTAAATAATTTGAGCATGCACTGTAATAAAATTCAGCTACACTTTTTCACAAACAGTTGGTGTGCATAGCAACAGAGTCTATCGGTGTAAAAACTAATTGAATAAACTTTCAAACCCATAAAATATTAACGAAAACGATTCACAAATTGGCAGTAAACCAGTTCATTCCAAACTAAATAAATTATTATAGAATAACAAAAGATTCCGTTCAAACATAAAAATTGGGACACTGATAGAGAGGAAACGAAGAAATGAATGAGAGTGTGAGAGACAGAGAGAGGAAGTGTACGATGTGGGGTTGTGCAGAAGGTAGTGAAAGAGTGAAGCAGCAGGTGTAGAAATGGCGAGCTCTGCCTGCACCAAGATAAGGGAGGAAGAGGCAACAAGATGGGGGGTCAAGTTTCGTCAAGTTTTTGGTAGCAGAGCAATTTACACATCATTTAAATTTAACTAAGGCCATGTTTGGCTTAGCTTTTCAGGAGTGACTTATGACTTTTTGAAAAGTCAGGATTGAGTGACTTTTTGGAAAAGTCACTTTTCCTCTCACATACACCCTCAATCCAAACAGACTTTTTGAAGCTTATGACTTTTCAAAAAGCCAATAAGTCAATAAGTTGTTTCAAAAAGCTTAGCCAAACATGCCCTAAGAGAGTGGAAAATGTAATTGATTTTTTTTTTAAATAGTGTAAATCATCGTTTATATTGTGTTCCCAAATGAAAAGAAAGGATTTGAAAGGGTGTTTAAAAAAAGTAAAAGATTTTTAGCACGGAAAATCTTTACTTTTCTTTACGTTTCCTTCTAACTCGAAAATAGGAATGAGCATTTGGTATTAGGTATCGGTTTCCATTTTTTACGTTTTTCGGTACAGTACCGGTATTTATGGGTAAAACACCGGTAAGTACCAGTATCGAACCGGTGTATTCGGTACCGGTACCAGTACCACTTTGCCCCATTTTCGGTACCGGTACCGGTTTGGTACCGAACGGGTACCGTGCTCATCCCTACTTGGAAACATGATAATTAATTAAATCTTTTCTTTCCACTCCCTTTCTTTTTTCTCCTTAATTCAACTTTTTTAACATTCGTTTATTAAACTCGAGAACACAACGTTAGCCGTTAAGAGCATTCACAGTGTTACGTATCTTATTTTTATTTTTATTACTATTGTTAAGTCAACGGATTAGTATGCTATTTTGGTTTAGTTTGGGGTGTCTTATGTAAGTTTCTTATTTATTTATTTGGGGTTACGTATGGAATGGAAATCAAGCATAATTTGAGTCAAATATCTCTCTATCTCTTAGTTTTCTTTCTCCCCAAGGTTTTAACCCTATCAAGGGTATCAGAGCTCCAGTCCGATTCCTCATCGGAATTCCTTGCCGCCGCCATGACTAACACCCGCAATAATGAAATCGACAACACCCTCAAGTCCCATGGTAAGGCAATCAGCGACATCCAAGCTGCGTTAGCGGCCCTGATGAAGCAACATGAACAATCTTCGAAGCAGCAGGAAGAGATTTTGAAGGCAGTGCGTGACAAAGCCGTGCAATCATCGGGTAGTTCCTTCGGGTCCTTCTCCGGCCCAGATGGTGACTCACGAACATCCAAACCATTCCGTATCGGTAAGATCGACTTCCTTAAATTTTCGGGGGACGATGTTGAGGGGTGGGTCTATCGCTGCGAACAATTTTTTTCGATGGATGACACCCCCGATGACTCGAAATTACGCTGTGTTGCGGTTCACTTGAAAGGCGATGCCCTCCAATAGCACCGTGCCTACTTGAAGACCCGTAATGCCACGGTTGCCGAGGTCCCATGGGCGGACTATGTTTGTTCGATCTCTGCCCGTTTTTCTGATGCAATGTTTGAAGACCCTATGGAAGAGATTGCATCTCTCGTTCAACTTACTGATGACGCCAAGGGTCTACAAGAATATAATTCAGGTTTCGATCGTTTGCTTAACAAGGTTACCGTTAGCGAACTTTATGCCGTTAGCCTATATTTGAAGGGTTTGAAGCCGGAAATAAAAGGGCCGGAAAAGATGTTCAAGCCTCAGACACTACGTGAGGCGTATGGGTTAGCAAGAATTCAAACTATGAACAACACATGTTTGATGAAGCGTTTCAACGCTGTGGAGGATGGGCTGCAACCCGAAGACGTCAAAATAACACCTCCCGTTAATGGTTCAAAACTACCCTTGCTGCCAAGTCCAACAACCGAGCCATCAAGTTCTACACCGGGAATCCTTAGATCGAGGCGTTTGACGAGTAATGAAATTGAGCAAAAAAGGGCAAAGGGGGAATGTTTCTGGTGTACCGAAAGGTTCGTTCCGGGGCACAAATGTAAGAAAAAACAACTTTACATACTTGAAGTGGTAGAAGATGAAAAACAAGCAACGGAAGAGGATGAAGACAAGGTTTCTTGAAGTACTTTTTGAGGGCAAAAAGTAGGTTAAGGGGGAAGTATTGTTACGTATCTTATTTTTATTTTTATTACTATTGTTAAGTCAAGGGATTAGTATGCTATTTTGGTTTAGTTTGGGGTGTCTTATGTAAGTTTCTTATTTATTTATTTGGGGTTACGTATGGAATGGTAATCAAGCATAATTTGAGTCAAATATCTCTCTATCTCTTAGTTTTCTTTCTCCCCAAGGTTTTAACCCTATCACACAGGAGCTTCTTTATTTCAGAATTTCAAAGAAATGATACATCCACATTGCGTTCTTCATTCGCATGAGCTTCTTTATTTCACTCTTTATCTCAAAGTTTCAAAGAAATGATACATCCACATTGCGTTCTTTATTTTACTTTTTATCTCAAAAATATGTAGTAGAGGGTAAATTCAGTCTTTATATTTGATATATTATTATTCATCTCTAAATAAAATGTTGTGAGTGTATAAAACCAAGAAAAATTAATAAAATAATTGTTTGTTAGTGTTTTGGTCAAAAATCAAGCTAGGATAATATAACCAAATCTTCTGTTGTGAGGAATGATGCTTGAATCAATGAACAAATGTATGAACAACTTGCAAATGAAATGAACAAGTGACGCAAGGATTTGTACGAGAAAAAAGCCCTTGATCAAGAGATGATCTCCGGCATAAAAAACCTCGGGTGATGGAAACTACCGATCACCAACTATAATTAAACAAAAAATCGATACAACCCGGGATGATACCAAGCTTGTTACAAGGATCACTAGAGTGCAATGTGTATGAAATCGCTAATGTATTGCCGAGAGCTTGCGAGAGTGTGTGTGTTTGCTAATGTGTTCTAACTCAAGCTTGTTATCCCCTTTAAGAACAGAATTAATCTAAATAACTAACATTCCGCAAATCGTGCTAGGCTCCCACTACTTCCATAACGGTTGCTCTAGCTGAACACGTGCAGAATACAAGAGCATATTCCCCAAGAATATCGGTAAGACTTGGTCCAATGCGTATACTCCTGCAAAATAAGCTTAAACATAGTGAGAGCAACTGTTAGTATAAGGATAACAACGAGGATCCTGGATCCTGATCCTGCAACACCTTCTGAGTATCCTTAATTGAAGCAGAATTGAGGATCCGTGATCCTGACAGTATTTGAGGATCCGTGATCCTTAGGTTTAGAAAATCTACCCCTAACAGTTGCCCCCAAAATATGAGGAATAAAATATAACTATATGAGTCATATTTTCGATCTTATCTGCAACAAACTAAACAACGGAAATATAGCCGTTATCTTCTAACTAGCTGTTACACTTCATGCGTCACCGAAGTGACAACCTGCAGAATCATCATTATAAATAGGTTAGAGATAAGGATTGATTTGCATTTAAATTCGAGCGATACTCCCCTTTAAATCCTCATTAAAAGGTCGATCGAGTATCTCTCTTCTCCTTCTCTCTTCATCTTCTTACTCTGTTCTTCTTTTTTATCATCACCCATGGCAAAGATGGTTCTAAGATCCTCACCGGCTAAGGACCCAAAGAACGATAGCCCCTTGAAGAGCCAAGGCATTATCCAAAATCCTTTGAAGGAACTCTGCCGCTTCACCGACCCGGAGATTGACCGGATTCGCCATTGTTTTCCGACGGATACCGTTTTCAAGCCCTTTAATTCCTTTGCAAAAAGCGACTCCGTCTCCGACACCTGGGTTGCTTTTCCGACCCCCCATTCCTGATAGGATTCTCCTATCCTTTCCCTGCCTTGACCCAATCCTTCTTTGCACTCACCGGTATGTGCTATATTCAGGCCATGCCGATGATGTGGAGAGTATTGTACACTTTAGAAAACATCATAGAGCAGGAAGGTATAGAGATAGGAATGTCGGAACTGGCTGAGCTGTATAACCTTGTGAGCCATGGATCATACCGTTACTTGTTCAAACACAAACCCGGTGATCCTCACCCAATCCTCAAGACCACAAAGAATGATACCCACTGGAGAAACCACTTCTTCTTTGTTAGGAGGGACTCTATCCCTGATGGGAAAGATCTCCCCATAAAGGGGACCACCCATGGTAGGATATAGGATCCTTATAGAAGGATCATAGGATAACTCTGTCTCTGTTGAGGATAACTGATCCTTTTCTGTCTTTTTATGCAGCTATCTCAGTCTCTCACCTCATTAAGTCACCTGCAACACAAGAAAGGATCGCTGCCTTTTGGAACCTTGATCCTGCAGTTAGATCATTCCAGGTAAACACAAAGGATTCACAAGAAGTATCCTCTGGTTCAGTCACCATGTCAAGTAAGTGTTTAGATTTATGTATGAGTAAATAAATATAGATTAAGGATACTTATCTGTTATTTGTCCTTTGTAGGTGCTGGAAAGTCTTCAAAGTCAGCCTCCCGCTTCAGCGTTAGTGATCTTAATGTTGTCACTGCCCGGTCCGGCAAGAAACGATCTGCTACTAGCCCTATCGTCACAATTCCCAAGCCTGTCACCTCCAAGGGTAATGGAGGAAAGAAGAGGAAGACCACTGAGGCTGATAATCTTGAAGGCCTGCCCCTCATCCGTCATCAGTTTGAAGAATACTTCTCTGATGTAAGGATCCCTGATCCTTAATTCTATCATGCCCATTTGAGGATAACGGATCCTGACTCATATCTTTCCATTTTTTGCAGAAATTTGCCGAGATCTAGATGCTCTTTGATGCGTATGTTGAAGAGGCTGAGCAGAAGTGTTTTGGTCAAAAATCCAATGAGGATAATGCAACCAAACTCTTAGTTACGGGGAATGATGCTTGAAATGAAGAACAATAATAAGGATCACTTCGATGTAAATTGCACAAACAACACAAGGATTTATACGAGGAAAAAGCCCTTGGTCAATGAATGATCTCCGGCATAAAAAACCTCGGGTGATGGAAACTACCGATCACCAAGCTTAAATAAATCAATAAAAGTTTACAACTTCGGATAGTGACGAGCTAAGTACAAGGATCACTATGGTTAATCGTGTAAAAATGTGAGATTTGTTAAGTGTTTGTTGAGAGCTTTGAGACTGCAATTGTACGAGTGTGTGTGTGTAACCGAAAATGGCTAAGTGTTCTAAATTTAGCTCGTCACCCTTTTAAAAATGAAAGCTAACTAATTGTCCGAATTTCGTGCCATGCTCTCACGTTCTCCACAACGTCCATTTCTATTCAAATGTGTGCGAAATACCCGTGGAATATTCCATAATAACGTTGCCAAGACCAAGTCAAGCTCAATACTCTTGCAAAACAATACGGAACACAAACAGCCAATCGTTAGTATGAGGATCCTTAGGGTGATCCATGATCCTGAACCTGAAGCTATTCTGAGGATCACTATCTGTCACAGAAGTAAGGATCACTATTAGGATAGCAAATAAGGATCACTAATTGTTAGAAAATCCCCCCCTAACAATTGCCCCCAAAATATAAGGAGTAAAATGTAAAATTAACGAGTTATATTTTCTTGATCTTATCTGCAACAAACTCAACGGATATATAGCCGTTGAAATCGAACTATCCGTTGCATTATGGCGTCACAGAAGTGACACCCCTGCAGAATCATCATTATAAATAGGAGATATGGATATGATCGTATGCATTTAAGTTCCAAAGCTACTCCCTTTATAACCGCATTCAGAAGATCAAACAGGTATTCTCCCCTTCATCTTCTCTCTTTGCTTGCTCTGTTTTTCTTTCCTTTCAATTATTCTACCAAAATGTTGCTCCGAAACTCCCCTTCCAAGGATCACACGAAGAACAGCCCGCTAAAAAGCCAAGGAATCATTGAAGATTCCATTAAAGAACGATGTTGCTTCTCCGATCCACAAATCGATAGGATCCGCTACTGCTTCCCGGCGAACACGGTGTTCAAATCCTTTGATCCCAACACCCTCAGCGATCACATTTCTGATAACTGGGTTGCGTTTCCTGTTACCCCATTCACCATAGGTTACACATATCCCTTTCCAGCTTTCACCCAATCCTTCTTTTCCCTGACCGGCATATCTTACATCCAAGCCATGCCGATGATCTGGAGGGTTTTACATACCCTTGAAAGGATCATCGAGCAGGAGGGGATAGATTTAGGCATGGCTGAGTTGGGAGAACTGTATGATCTTACCACCTTTGGTTCCCATCGTTATCTATTCAAACGAAAACCTGGGGAGGAGCATTCGATCTTCAAGGCTACCAAAAACGATACCAACTGGAAGCGGCGCTTCTTTTTTGTCAGGAGAGATTCTATCCCTGATGGGAAGGATCTACCCAAGAAGTGGGCTACCCACGGTAGGATGGAGGATCCTGAGAAGGATCACCAGAGAACTTTATAATATGAGGATCACTGATATTGTTTTGCTTTCTTGTTGTGCAGTTATCTCCGTTTCACATCTCAGATTGACTCCTGCTGCTAAAGAGAGACTCTCCGCCTTCAAGACACTTGACCCTGAAATAAGAACTTTCAAGACTACCACCCAAGATTCTCAGGAAGTATCCTCTGGTTCTGTCACGATGTCAAGTAAGTATCCTTGCTTAATAATTCAAATAAATAATGAAATGCAAGTGAAATTAAGATACTTATCTCGTTTTGGTTGCGTAGGTGTCGGAAAGTCCACCAAGTCTGCTTCAAAGTTCAGCATCGCTGATCTCACCACCGTCAGATCCTCCAAGAGAAAAGCTCCTACCAGCCCGTCAGCCTCGATCCCCAAGGCACCCCTCAAAGGAAAGGGAGGCAAGAAGAGAAAGGCCTCTGAAGCTGAGGATCTGCAAGGTCTCCCCTTGATCCGCCAACAATTCCTCGATTACTTCAATGAGGTAAGGATCACCATCCCTGCTCCTATATCCTGCTGATATGAGGATCATTTGGTTCTAACCTTATCCTTTGTCCTCTTTGCAGAAATTTGCTGAAATTGAGACCTATGTTGGCCATGTTGAGGATCAGGATAGCAAGATTGCTGATCGTCAACAAGTTGCAGTGCTGAAGGACCTCAAGATAGCTGATCTTCAGAAGGATCTCTAGAATGCCAGAAACGAAACGGCCAAGGTGTTGATCAACTTTGACTATGAGAGGCACGAGATCACCGAAGATGCCAAGGTCTCCGCTGTCACACCCCAACCAATGGCGGAAACATCGGGATGAGACGAAGTGTGAAGATTGCTAGAGACATCATAACGCTATTTGTGACAATATTTAGAAAATCCAAATTTCATTTCATTTCATAACTTCAAATAGTCAACATTACAAGATATTCAAATACGACAAGTTTAACAAAACAACATGATAACATAACAAAATTTTGATACAACATTTTAAACCCTAACGTCTATATGTGTATCTAGGCATCAACGCTACTTCATTTCATAGCATCATCGTCCTCAACCTGTAACATGTTTAAAATAAAGTTCAATGCAAAAGCAAAGGCGAGTATACAAGTTTGATACGTACATAGCAAAAGATAAGTTTGAACAATTCCTCATAGCAAGCATGTGATTCAAGATAAACATTTAAACATGGCATGTGTCTAACATATCAAACCAAGAAAACGCAATATGCTCAAGACATAACCTCAAGTTTACGGGCGGGTCGTTAATCCTATAGCGCTACATATGTCAAGGTTTGGCTCGTACGAAGTTAATGATAAGTTCAACACATAAGAATAACCCAAGTTTAAAGTATCAAGTCATCACGTATACAAGCATGTTATAGGAACGTTCATGTGTTTAATAAAGTGTTCATGTGTAAGTTAATAGGTAAACATGTTACACCCCAAAAGTGGTAAAAGTAAAAAGGGGGAAATACGAGTATACTCACAAAGTTTGCATATGTTTTCCGATTATCCAATTGTTGACGAGTAGAGATTTAGAGTCCGAATGTATAAGGGTTAAGGTTCAAGTATGTTTAGAGTCGAGATTCGGTGTTTAAAACAACATAAAAATAAGATATGAGAATAACATGGAAAATAATCATTTAGTACATATGATGCTTGTTCTTGACACTAGGAAACTCGAAGGAGTTTAGATGTTTTCATGGAACAAGGTTCCATTAGAATCGTGACAAGTTATCATAGTCTAGGATGATGTAATCTAGTACCCCGACATATGAACACTAGTTCATCATCAAAGATTCGATTATTCGAATAATATATTTAGGTTATATAATATATGTCCAATAGTTCAAGCATGAGGTAGAAGATTAAAATCTTCATTTTGGTACCTCTAAATGTCATAGAAGTCATGTAGGAGGTAGGAAGATCAAGTCTTCCATTTAGGCACCTCTATGTGTTCACCACTACACTTGATGTAAAAAAAACAACCAAGGAGGGTCATGAACATACAATAAAGAATAAGAAATATACACACTAACTAAGAGAAATCATCAAATCATGTGAGGATTGTATGTTTGGACAACCCAAGTTGTTCCATAATCACTCATGTATCAAAGACAAAGTTTGACATGACTTGTGGGTTAAAAACCCTAAACAAAACACCAAGTTTATGAGGTTTAATCCTCTGATTTTAAATGTCTCAACCTTGTTTTTAAGCTTAACCAACCATGGGATAAGTTGTAAGCATTAGGACATAGGTATGAGATGTGTTGGACACAAGTTGCATAGGTTTAAACAAGTTTTTGATGAACATAAAAACAAACAGAAAGTTTATGGACTATTTCGGGGCATTTCCAGGTCTGATTTCTCCAAGGAGAAGTCTAGGAATCGAACCCCATGATTATACAAGCAAGTAGGAAAAAGAATCGAGTGAATCGGATAAGAATTGAGTGAGTTATGCTCATTTTCGTGAAGGGGTGTCAATCTACTCGAACCCTTGCTTTCAGCTACGGTTTGGTGGATGTTTTGTGAGTTTTTAGGGTTGCAAAAGTGGTAGGGAGGCTGGTTATAAGTGGTATTTATAGGGGGAAGGATTAGGGTTTCAATGGGTTGGGCTTTGGAAGTGTTTAGAAGGGGTTACACCTTGAAACTAGCCCACAAAACCCAACTATATGGGCTGAATTTTGCTGAATTGGGGCTGCCATATTTCTTTATTTTTTTATTTTTTTAAAACATTATAATGAGTAATTTTGTTAGTTAAGTTGTGTAATAATGTGCAACAATGTTTCCCCTAACTTGTAACAAGGTGAAATATGAAATAAAACATGATTTAACTAGGTAAAAAGTGTAATGTACAAGTTTTATTTACGAAGCAAGTTCCGTATTTTACAACGATTACGATGAAAGAATGGTTATAAGAACACAAGATTTCCAAAGATAGAATTTCACGTAAGGTTTCTAAATGTAGGATGTTTGAAAACGCAGGGCGTTACAGTCTCCCCTCCTTTAGGAAATTTCGTCCCGAAATTTATTCAAGAGGAAGGCTTGAAAGAGTTTTTGGCATAAAGGTGATCATTAAGAATTGAAACTTGGGAAGTTTGAAAGTTTTGAAAAGTACCAAATTTTGGAGAACGTCAAGGTAGATTTGCAAGGGGAAGTTTTTAAGGATAGTATAAAAAAATCATACTTTCGTAAAACCTGTTTATTGAGAGGAACGAAAAGGTTTGTTACTTTAAATAAAGCAATAGAGGTATACTAAGTATAGTTTCACAAGAATCAAGAATAGGGAGGCTATTTTATAGGTAACGAGGTAAGTTAGGACTCAAATGTTTAAACAAGCTAGATTGCGAACGAGTTTTGTATAAAATAATACGAGTATAGAATGAACGAATGACTCTTAAAGAGTACAAGTATGTGAATAGCATAAGTGTTGGATAGATGAACGTAGTGTGTTAAGGATGAAGTCTCGTCATGAATAATCGGATATAATGCGTTTGTGAGTTGCGTGAAGTTGTATTAGGTCCAAAAGGTCTGCAACACACTGAATTTCTCATGGCACGTTTTACGAAAGTTTGGTAACATGGTGAAAACACTTATATATAGGAAGTACCAGCGGCGTATCCACCATGTTTTAACCACATTACGTCCGTTTCGTTACTTGGGGTCATGTTACGTTCCGTGTCTTACCATACACAGTAGTACACTCTATGGTTCTCATACGCCTATCACTATAATCCCGTGTGCACCCGCGATTATACTGATCGTCGCATGATCCACATAGCTTGTACTAGTTATGTATGAATCAAGGTATACATGAATTTGAAAATAAGAATGTGTACGTAGAAGAATGTCGTATGTAAGCATGTTTATGTTTAAGCATGTATGGGACCCACGTAAGCGAATCCCTCGGATTACGCTCGCGTATAGGTACGAATGTACGAATCATGAGTAAGGATGAAAGTATGAGCATAAGTTTAAGTATGAATACGCATGTATGTATGAGCATAAACATAAAATGTGTAAGTAGTATGTGTACAAGTAGAAGTGCAAAACGTATAAGTAGTATGCGTATAAGTAGAAGCATAAAACGTATGAACATAGGTGTAGGTATGAAAAATAAATATTGCGTATATAGTGTTTGATGGGACACCACGGATCTAAGTGTATAAAGCATTCAAAAGTTCGAGTATGTAATACGAATGATATAAATGATGTTATCGCGAGGTATCGACCAAAATGTGTATGATGATATGCATGTATAGTTGTTTAAACGAAACATTGAGTTTATTGAATCAAATTTAGATTGAGCTTGGTTTAAAATGGTAGAATATAGTTTGCATATGTAAGAGTATATAAAGTACTTATTGGTCATGCATATCGCATTTCGTAATGAATGGAAATGCTACCTTTGTTTTAAAAGAGTTTACGAGATCCGAAGATGGTCGGTCCCTATGAAGTCTTCTTGCCCACGTGTTTTGAAAAATAGGTGTAGGAAAAATGTAAGTTCGTTTCATCTAACAAGAAATTTTGGAGTTTTTTTGTGAATACGTTGATCCTTGGAAAAGGGATTTATCAAAGGTCTTAGTGTTCATTTTAAAGGGTTTAGACAAATGGTTCGTTGATGTTGGAAATATTCTTTGGTAAAACGATCTCATAATATCTATAAGATCCTATAGGTAATTGAGAAAGGTTGGTTTGGTTTCAATTTAGAATGGAAGTCTCTAGTATGACGATATAATGTGAGCAAGTTTTAGTGATTAAGTCGAATACGAAGTTCATGGGCAAGAGTTTCATTGGGCCGATTAAATTGATAGGTAGCATTTCGTAAGGTTTTGAAGTTTGAGTAATAAAACGTTTTAAGACATGATTATGAATTTCGCGTATATGAGTTGAGTGAAAATAGATTGTAGAATAAAAGTACGTTTGATAAAACAATGTATTTCGAAATCTGTATGAGTGGGTATTTTTAAATAACATTAAACAATTTGGGTATAAAGTATGATCGAGTTTGCATAATAAGATGTTTCGAAAAAGAAGTTTTGGTAACGGTCACCTAAGTAAGGGAATCACCCCTAACTCGTTGGTGAGGTCGTTTTAAGGGAAGAGGGGTGGAGTCAATCGTCAAGGTAAGGGAGTCACTCCAATCTCGATGATACCTCTCCACTAGTTGTTACCAGGAATATGAATTTAAATTATATGAAAATCATGCATATATAAATGTATCGAAAAGGTTCGATATGTTGTGCGTGTGAAAAGAGAAATCAAAGGTAAACTCGAGGTTGAAAGATTGCATCGTATAAAATGAACAATAGAAACACATGTTTGACCAAAGTTTGGAGTGTTCCAAACGGAACTTTGACTAACCAAAGTGGTCGAAAAGTCTTTTGAATTTGAGGAGCATGCTTTGGCCTAATAGGTAAAATACTCTCGCCGACAGGTCGGTTAACGGTATTTACCCTTCCGGTTACTACATGTCTCAAATCAATCGAAATTTCGAGACTTGGCGGGATTTATGAAAAAATCAAGGAGTGGAACTAGTCGACAAGGTGCGGGTTTCACCCCTATCTTGACGATTTCGTATCCTAAGTGTGGTTGGTACTCGTCGGGTCAAAATTTAAATTTCGACATGTTGACGAGGTTCCACTAGAATTTGAAATTTGAGATTTGCCATTTAGATGTGGATTTCACTCCTAGCTCAATGGCGATATCTCGTGTAAAAAGAAGAATAGATAGATTGAGAGTCGTTCACTAAATTGTGGGTTTCACACCTATTTTGGTGAATTCGTCTCATTTGTACAATATGAGTGTTGTCGGATTTAGAATAATCAAGTAAAATGCATGAGGGAAGTGTGTGTTGAAGGAAATACACAAGCAAGTATAAACACATAAGAAAGCATATCAAGAATGGTACTTAAATAATGAAATGATAAAACAAGTGTTAACACATAATAGAACAAGCTTTAATGCGTACGAATAACATGTCAAATATTACACATGAGTAACATACATGTTTAAAAGAGCATAAATAAGTAACAAATAAGGTATCATGTAGTAGTCCAAGCAAAGCATACGAATAAGGCTCTAAAACTATAGACTAAGTGAAAGCATTCCTACTTTTCCTAATTCCCTATAGTTATGGCTCTGATACCAATCTGTCACACCCCAACCAATGGCGGAAACATCGGGATGAGACGAAGTGTGAAGATTGCTAGAGACATCATAACGCTATTTGTGACAATATTTAGAAAATCCAAATTTCATTTCATTTCATAACTTCAAATAGTCAACATTACAAGATATTCAAATACGACAAGTTTAACAAAACAACATGATAACATAACAAAATTTTGATACAACATTTTAAACCCTAACGTCTATATGTGTATCTAGGCATCAACGCTACTTCATTTCATAGCATCATCGTCCTCAACCTGTAACATGTTTAAAATAAAGTTCAATGCAAAAGCAAAGGCGAGTATACAAGTTTGATACGTACATAGCAAAAGATAAGTTTGAACAATTCCTCATAGCAAGCATGTGATTCAAGATAAACATTTAAACATGGCATGTGTCTAACATATCAAACCAAGAAAACGCAATATGCTCAAGACATAACCTCAAGTTTACGGGCGGGTCGTTAATCCTATAGCGCTACATATGTCAAGGTTTGGCTCGTACGAAGTTAATGATAAGTTCAACACATAAGAATAACCCAAGTTTAAAGTATCAAGTCATCACGTATACAAGCATGTTATAGGAACGTTCATGTGTTTAATAAAGTGTTCATGTGTAAGTTAATAGGTAAACATGTTACACCCCAAAAGTGGTAAAAGTAAAAAGGGGGAAATACGAGTATACTCACAAAGTTTGCATATGTTTTCCGATTATCCAATTGTTGACGAGTAGAGATTTAGAGTCCGAATGTATAAGGGTTAAGGTTCAAGTATGTTTAGAGTCGAGATTCGGTGTTTAAAACAACATAAAAATAAGATATGAGAATAACATGGAAAATAATCATTTAGTACATATGATGCTTGTTCTTGACACTAGGAAACTCGAAGGAGTTTAGATGTTTTCATGGAACAAGGTTCCATTAGAATCGTGACAAGTTATCATAGTCTAGGATGATGTAATCTAGTACCCCGACATATGAACACTAGTTCATCATCAAAGATTCGATTATTCGAATAATATATTTAGGTTATATAATATATGTCCAATAGTTCAAGCATGAGGTAGAAGATTAAAATCTTCATTTTGGTACCTCTAAATCTCATAGAAGTCATGTAGGAGGTAGGAAGATCAAGTCTTCCATTTAGGCACCTCTATGTGTTCACCACTACACTTGATGTAAAAAAAACAACCAAGGAGGGTCATGAACATACAATAAAGAATAAGAAATATACACACTAACTAAGAGAAATCATCAAATCATGTGAGGATTGTATGTTTGGACAACCCAAGTTGTTCCATAATCACTCATGTATCAAAGACAAAGTTTGACATGACTTGTGGGTTAAAAACCCTAAACAAAACACCAAGTTTATGAGGTTTAATCCTCTGATTTTAAATGTCTCAACCTTGTTTTTAAGCTTAACCAACCATGGGATAAGTTGTAAGCATTAGGACATAGGTATGAGATGTGTTGGACACAAGTTGCATAGGTTTAAACAAGTTTTTGATGAACATAAAAACAAACAGAAAGTTTATGGACTATTTCGGGGCATTTCCAGGTCTGATTTCTCCAAGGAGAAGTCTAGGAATCGAACCCCATGATTATACAAGCAAGTAGGAAAAAGAATCGAGTGAATCGGATAAGAATTGAGTGAGTTATGCTCATTTTCGTGAAGGGGTGTCAATCTACTCGAACCCTTGCTTTCAGCTACGGTTTGGTGGATGTTTTGTGAGTTTTTAGGGTTGCAAAAGTGGTAGGGAGGCTGGTTATAAGTGGTATTTATAGGGGGAAGGATTAGGGTTTCAATGGGTTGGGCTTTGGAAGTGTTTAGAAGGGGTTACACCTTGAAACTAGCCCACAAAACCCAACTATATGGGCTGAATTTTGCTGAATTGGGGCTGCCATATTTCTTTATTTTTTTATTTTTTTAAAACATTATAATGAGTAATTTTGTTAGTTAAGTTGTGTAATAATGTGCAACAATGTTTCCCCTAACTTGTAACAAGGTGAAATATGAAATAAAACATGATTTAACTAGGTAAAAAGTGTAATGTACAAGTTTTATTTACGAAGCAAGTTCCGTATTTTACAACGATTACGATGAAAGAATGGTTATAAGAACACAAGATTTCCAAAGATAGAATTTCACGTAAGGTTTCTAAATGTAGGATGTTTGAAAACGCAGGGCGTTACATCCGCCGCCATAGCAATGTACAAGACCCAGCTGCAAATGGCCCTGGAAGCTCAGGATCCTGCTTTTGACAAGAGCACCTGGGATGTGGAGGGCTGGAAGGCAAGGCTGGCTGAACTGGAGGATGAAGAAGAGGCTGAAGAGATCCTGACCATTGAGGCTGGAGGCAAGGGTGAAGGTGGTGAAGCAAGTGGAGCCGGAGGTGGTGATGCAGCAAAGGTCTAGGCTGCAGGATTGGGCGATGAAGGAAACTTCTAGACATAGCCGGAGCCCAATTTTTTTTTTGTTTGATGGTAGTTTGTTTTGTTGAACAATGAGGGTTTGTACTCTTGAACAATAGCTTTAGGTTTAAGGATCAAGGATCCTTCAGACAATAGGCATGATTGCAAATGGTGGAGGGATCCTCTGTTTGGGGGATGAAACCATTGTGATCCTGCCGCCTTTATGTTCCTGCACAACTTCAAACCTATTATCATGGACACCCTTCACCTACCCCAGCGGACGGGCCACGTATTGCTAGTAGATGCTTGGGGTAGGTAATTTTGACAACCTTTAAGGGTTAGTCTTTTTGTTAATAAATAAAATCCTAATCTTTTGTCGCTTATCTTGTGTTGTTATCCTTTTAGTTCCTTTGATTCTCAATTGTTTTGGTATACACTTATTAAATCAGCAGTTTTAAATAAGTCAGATTGAAAACATTTAGGATATGATCCTTGATCAAATATCCTATAGTTGAAAAATCCCAAAAAGTAGTATATGTTTTAAGGATCATAAGTTCAGTTGTCATAGTATAAGGGTTATTCAAATAAACAATGAATAAGATAAAAATTGTTAAGGATCATACCTGAGGATCCAAGTTAGGATCCTAACCATAATCAGGATAACTATAAGATAAACCTTAGGGAGGAGTAAGGATCAAGGATCCCTAGTTGTTTAACTTCAAGGACCTGAAATAGAGCATAACTTGGGACTAAGCCAATATAAGATAAGAGTTAGCAACTGGGGACAAGCCCAAAGATAACTGGGGACAAGCCCAAGGATAACTGGGGACAAGCCCAAGGATAACTGGGGACAAGCCCAAGGATAACTGGGGACAAGCCCAAGGATAACTGGCGACAAGCCCAAGGATCGTATGTAAACTGGAGTATGGCCCTAACTGGCGACTATCCAAACTTAGTGACATGATAATGCCAAAACCTTAGCTAACGTGAAAACGTTAGAAACCTTAGGAACGGATGTATGGTACGTCTACCATTATACGTGTTTTGGTCAAAAATCACACAAGGATAATGTAACCAAACTTTATGTAAACGGGGTATGATGCTTGGTTAATTATGAAAGTAAAGGATCACTTCTGTGATAAAGATGCAAAGACACAATGATTTATACGAGGAAAAAGCCCTTGATCAATGGATGATCTCCGGCATAAAAAACCTCGGGTGATGGCAACTACCGATCACCAACTTTAATATAATAAAAATGTAGTTACAACTTCGGATAGTAATGAGCTGAGTACAAGGATCACTGAGTGTCTAAGTGTTTGAGAGTTGTGTCGTATGTCGTGTATGTTCTTCCGAATGAGGAAGAGGGGTATTTATACAAGTGTAGGTGACTTATTTTAGGTAAAATGACTAATTATCAGCTCATTACCCCTTTAGAAATAAAGACAATCTAGCCTAAATTGCTGCCCATGAATCAAGCCATGTTTCCATATCCTGTGCAACGTCTTTCTTCAATTAAGCTCTTGCCATAATTGTGAAGACGCGTCCCTGGATCATGATGCCTAGAGCATATCCTGCTAGATATTCCTGCAAAAATAACATTGCATTAAGCGAAGATGATCGTTAGTATGAGGATCCTATAATGTCCCATGATCCTGATCCTGAAGTCCTCCTGAGGATCACTGTCTGCCAAAGAAACAAGGATCACTGGTTAGGATCACGTGTAAGGATCACCTATAATAAAAATCCAGCCCTAACAATTGCCCCCAAAATATAAGGAGTTAATTGTAAATAGATGAGTTATATTTTGTTTTGATCTTATCTCTAACGGGCGACTCCAAGAAACTAGCCGTTATGCTCGGACTAGCCGTTGTGATCATTACGTCATAGATGTGAAAATCCCTGCAAATCATGATTATAAATAGGAGATAGGGTTAGGATCACTCTGCATTTAAATTCGAGATATCTTCCCTTTATAATCGCTACCGAAGACTGATCAGGTATCCTCTTCTTCTCTCTTTCTTTTCTCTTTGCTCTGTTTTCTGCTTCTACTCTGTTTCCATCCCGTTACAAATATGTTGCTCCGTAATTCTCCACACAAGGATCCCAAGAAGGATAGTCCCTTAAAAAGCCAGGGGATTATCAAGGATTCTCCTACGGAGAGGTGTTGTTTCACTGATGTTCACATAGACAGAATTCGTCATTGCTTTCCGGCGAATGCCGTTTTTAAATCCTTTGATCCTACTGCTTTGAGCGACTTTGTCTCGGATGTCTGGGTGGCTTTTCCTGCTACCCCGTTTGCTATAGGGTACTCGTATCCTTTTCCAGACTTTACCCAGTCTTTCTTTTCCTTAACCGGCATCTCTTACATCCAAGCTATGCCGATGATCTGGAGGGTTCTTTATACCTTCGAGAGGATCATTGAGCAGAAAGGGATTGATCTGGGGATGACGGAGTTGGTCGAGCTTTACGATTTTACCACTTTTGGTTCTTACCGGTATCTGCTGAAACGGAAAGCCGGGGAGGATCACCCTGTCTTCAAGGTTACCAAGAATGATACAAACTGGAAGCGTCGTTTTTTCTTTGTTAGAAGGGATTCCATCCCGGATGGGAAGGATCTGCCCAAGGAATGGGCCACTCATGGTAGGGTAGAGGATCCTCGAAGGATCACTATCAGTCCTGTCTCATATGATGAGGATCACTAATGTCTTTTTCTTTTTCTTTTATGTAGCTATTTCCGTTGCTCACTTAAAGTTGACTCCTGCTGCAAGAGAAAGAGTGTTGGCTTTTAAAAAGCTTGGTCCTGGAGTTAGAAGTTTCCAAGTCACTATCCAAGATTCTCAAGAGATATCCTCTGCATCTGCCACAATGTCAAGTAAGTATCCTTATAGAAAATAAGTTTTATGTAAAAGTATTTAATTTAACAAGGGAACTTATCTTGTTTTTGAATTGTGTAGGTGCTGGAAAATCTGCCAGGTCTGTTAAATCTGCCTCCAAATTTGGGATAAGTGATCTTGCCAATGTCACGTCTTCAAAGAAGAAGGCTCCTGCTGCCAGTCCTTCAGCATCAGCTCCCAAAGCGTCTATCCGGGGCAAGGGAAAAAAGAGGAAAACCTCTGAAGATCTCCAAGGATTTCCCCTCCTCCGTCAGCAATTCCTTGACTACGTGAATGAGGTAAGGATCACTGCCCCTGTTGGTCATCCGTTTCGAATATCCTGTTTGTGTGTCCTGTTTCTTCGAGGATCATCCGGTTCTGAACTTACCTTATTTCCCTATTTGCAGAAACTTGCCGAGATTGAGACTTATCTTGGCCATGTTGAGGACCAGGAGAGCCAAATTGCCGATCTCCAGCAAATGGGTGTGTTAAAGGATCTCAAGATAGGAGATCTTGAGAAGGAACTCCGGGTCATGAAGGCTGAGGCTGCTCAGAGGTTGATCGATATGGATAACGAGAAGCAGGAGATCACCCAAGATGCTAAGGTCTCCGCGGCAATTGCTATGTACAAGATACAACTTCAGATGGCCGAGGAGGCTCAGGATCCTACCTTTGACAAAAGCTCGTGGGATGTTGAAGGTTGGAAGGCAAGGCTGGCAGACCTGGAGGACGAGGATGAGGCTGAGGAGATCCCCATGCTGGAAGGTGGTGATGCTGAGAAGGATCAAGGTGGAGATGCTGGTGGTGATGAAGCAGCGAAGGTGTAGGCTGCATGATTGGGCGATGATGGATATTGTTGACTAGGCCGGAGCCCAATTTTTTAGGTTTGATAGTGGTTTTTTGTGGTTGTTGATGGTTTGAAACAATTATGGTCTGTAATATCTGAACAATAGTTTCTTAGGGTTAAGGATCCTGGATCCTTTGAACAATAGGTAGGATTGCAAAAGGTGGAGGGATCCTCTGTTTGGGGGATGAAGCCTTTGTGATCCTGCCGCTTTTATTTCCCTGCACAATGCTAAGACCGCATAGACAATGGACACCCTTTGCCAACCCATGTGGACGGGCCACGTTTTGCTGGTAGAAATGTGGGTTGGAAATTTTGACAATCTTTTGAAAGGGTTAATGATCCTTTTATTTAATAATATAACTTAACTTTTCTGGCTTATCTCGTGTCGTTATCCTTTAATTATCCTCTTTTTTCTCAATTGTCTTTGTAGTATATTTATCAAGAGTTGAAAATATGTTTTAATAAATTTAGGATATGATCCTGGATCAAATATCCTGATATCGAAAATATTCAAAGCACTTCAGTTCAAGGATCATAGGTTTGGTTGTCAAAGTATAAGGGTCGGTTAGGATAATGAATATAATCAAAATAGTCAAGGATCATACCTGAGGATCCAAGTCAGGATCCTAACCTTCAATCGAGACAACCGTAGATAAGACTTTGATAGTTAATAAGGATTAAGGACCCTTATGTGTTTAGACTTCCAAAACCTGAAAAGTGAGATATAACTTGGGACTAAGCCAATGTAAAAGATAAATTAGTAACTGGGGACATGCCCAAAGGATAACTGAGAATGATCCCAGAGGATCACTGGGGACAAGCCCATAGGAATCTGGGGACAAGCCCAAAGGATAACTGGGGACAAGCCCAAAGGATCGTATGTAAACTGGAGTATGGCCCTTTCTGGCAACTATCCAAACTTAGTGACATGAAAATGTCAAAACCTTAGCTAACGTGAAAACGTTAGAAACCTTAGGAACGGATGTATGGTACGTCTACCATTATACGTAGGATCCTAAGTATAGCCAGTACGATGAGGTTGTCAGCCCCGAAAGTGGGTACTGGTCCCAAAGACGTGAACTATACCAGGATCATCGTGCGCTGCTGGCGGAAACTGGGGATAATCCCAAGGATAACTGGGGTTAGACCCAAGGATCTGCGGTGCTTTTGAAGATCTTTGACGATATGCTGAAGATACCTGAACTTATCATAACTCAAATGGTTTGTGAGTAGAGGATGAAGGATACATGATCCTTATCCTTAGGTAAAAAGTAAGAAAATGCAATAGTTTCAGGATAAGCATATTACCAGAGTAAGGATCACTGATATCTCCGGGATCCTTCAAGGATACTTCAATGTAAGGATCACACTGAAGGATCATGTTCACATGAAATATCTCTTTAAGTGAACAGCATTCCAGGCTCTTGGTAACAAGTTTCCTTCCATGGTTAGCAACCTGTATGCCCCCTTTCCTGCTTCAGCTTCAATCAAGTAGGGGCCTTCCCATTTTGGTGCTAACTTCCCGTCAGCAGGATTGATTGTATTTTGAAATGCTTTTCTCAACACCATGTCTCCGACTTGGAACTTCCTTATTCTGACATTTTTGTTGTAGGCACCAGCCATTCTTTGTTGGTAGCTAGCCATCCTTATCCTAGCTAGATCCCTGTTTTCCTCAATAGTATCCAAATCCTAAGCTAGGATTGTAGCATTTTCTTCAGGATCACGAGCACTTGTTCTAGCAGTTGGGATCACCATTTCTGTTGGGATCACTGCTTCTGCCCCAAATACTAAAGAGAAAGGTGTTTGACCAGTGGCATTCTTGGGAGTTGTCCTATCAGCCCATAGCACATAAGGTAATTCTTCTGCCCATTTTCCTTTCTTGGATCCTAGCTTCTTCTTCAGATTGTTGATGATGATCTTGTTGGATGATTCTGCTTGACCATTGGCTTGTGGATGAACTGGTGTTGATGTTATCATCTTGATTCCCCAACTGTCACAAAAGTTAGTGGTTCTGCTTCCAATGAATTGGGAGCCATTATCACATACAATTTCAGAGGGAATGCCAAATCTAGTTATAATGTTTCTTTTAATGAAGGATATGACTTCCTTTTCTCTGACTTGAGCGAAGGCTTCAGCTTCTATCCACTTGGAAAAATAGTCAGTCATGGCAAGCATAAATACTTTTCCACCAGGTGCTTTAGGGAGCTTGCCAACTATATCCATTCCCCATCTCATGAATGGCCAAGAGGATGGTATGGGGTGTAGTAATTCAGCTGGTTGGTGAAGGATATTGCTATGTCTTTGGCAAGGATCACATCTCTTAGCATACTCTACAGCATCCCTTTTCATGGTTGGCCAGTAGTATCCTGTTCTAAGGATCCTTGAGAATAATGCCCTGCCCCCAGTGTGGTTTCCACAATCTCCTTCATGGAAGTCTCTCAACACTTCTTCAATTTCAGGATCCTCAATACATCTTAAATATGGTCCTGCAAGGGATCGTTTATATAGCATATTATTTAAGATTGTAAATTGAGATACCTTGATCCTGAAAGCTCTAGGATTTTCTCCCATTGGGATCTCTCCGTTTTGCAAGTATTTCATGATTGGTGGGATCCATGATCCTGAATAAGATTGAGCTTCTTCACTAGGGATTACTGCAGTATCCTCTTCTATTTCCATGGCTACTTGATTTTCAATAGCAGGCGCCAGGATATGGATGATAGGGATACTTATATCTTCTGGAATTTTTAAGGATGATCCTAGGTTGGCCAATGCATCAGCTTCCGTGTTATCCTCCCTTGGTACCTGTGTTAAGCTAAAAGAAACAAAAGAGAGTGCCAATTCTTTGACTATCTCTAAATATTTGGTTAGTTTTTCACCTTTAACAGCATAGGATCCATTAAAGTGATTGGTGATCAATAATGAATCTACATATACTTCGAGATATCTTACCCCCATATCCTTAGCAATCTGTAAGCCAGCAATTAAGGCTTCATATTCAGCCTCATTGTTAGTTGCTTGAAACTCACAGGCTATGGAGTGGGGTATTATGTCCCCCTGTGGCGATTTTAGTAGGATCCCTAGCCCTGTGCCTTTGATATTTGAGGATCCGTCAGTATGTAGTATCCAAGGATCCTTGGTCTCATCCAGCTGCTGAACCTCCAATTCTGCTTCTATTTGTAGATCACTACTGAAATCAGCCACAAAGTCAGCTAGTGCTTGAGATTTAATAGCTGTTCTTGGTTCGTATCTTATATCATGGGCACTAAGCTTTACTGCCCACTTAGCCATTCTCCCTGACATATCTGGTTTCCTGAGGACATTCTTAATTGGAAAATTAGTTCTAACGACAATAGTATGGGTTTCAAAATAATGTCTTAACTTAGTCGATGCCATGATTAATGCAAGGATAAGTTTTTCGAGGTGTGAGTACCTGGATTCGGCATCAAGTAGACTTTTACTTACATAGTAGATAGGATATTGTGTACCTTCGTGATCCTTGACAAGGACAGCACTTACAGCGGTTGAGGATACCGCCAGGTATAAGGATAACACATCTCCTTTTTCCGGTTTTGCTAATGCTGGTGCTGAGGACATATATTCTTTAAGGGCTTGTAAAGCGTTCTCATGTTTCTCAGTCCACTCAAACTTCTTATTCTTCCTTAGGATATCGTAGAATTCTTTGCATTTTTCTGAGGATTTCGATATGAACCTGTTTAAGGCTGCTATCCTGCCTGTCAGTCTTTGAACATCCTTGGCATTGGCAGGAGATTTAATATTTATCAATGCTTTGATTTGTTCCGGGCTTGCTTCAATGCCCCTCTGGGTTACCATGTATCCTAAGAACTTTCCTGCCTTAACACCAAAATGGCATTTTGAAGGATTAAGCTTCATGTTGTAATTATCCAGGATATCGAATGCTTCTTCCAAGTCCCTTAGGTGATCCTCAGCTTTCTTTGACTTGACCACCATATCATCTATGTACACCTCCATAGTTTTTCCAATTTGATCTTTGAACATCATATTTACCAGCCTTTGATATGTTGCACCTGCATTTCTTAGTCCAAAAGGCATGGCAATATAACAATATAAACCGGTTGGGGTCATAAAGGCTGTATCCTCTTGGTCAGATGGTTCCATCTGAATTTGTTGGAATCCAGATGATGCATCCATAAAGGTCAGCAGTTCATGCCCCGCCGTTGCATCCACCATGGAGTCAATGTGGGGTAATGGGAAAGGATCCTTGGGACATGCCTTATTCAAATCAGTGAAATCGACACATACCCTCCACTTTCCGTTTTTCTTTTGGACAACAACCACATTGGCTAACCATTTTGGATACTTTACCTCTCTGATCATACCTGCTCGAAGTAGTCTCTCTACTTCTTCTTGGATAATGGCATTCCTTTCTGGTGCAAACTTCCTCCTTTTTTGATGGATTGGTTTGATAGACCTGTCAATGCCAAGTTTGTGAGTAATAATATCCTTAGATATACCTGTCATATCTTCATGTTTCCAAGCAAAGGTAGATTTTCTTCTCTTGAGGAAGGATATCATGTCTTCTTTCATCTTGCCAAGGATCCCTGATCCGATATAGATTTTTGATTCAGGATCACTAGGATCCAAGAGGATTTCATCTACATCTTGTTCCCTTGCCTCCAAGACATTCCTTGGAGGATACTGTAATTGCTATTGCTCCCTTGGTTTCGAGGTTGGCTTCATAGATGAGGTATAACAATCCTTAGCCTCCTGCTGGTCACTATCGATCTTGATTATTCCCCATGGGCTAGGGAGCTTCACACATTGATGGTAGGTAGATGGAACTGCTTTCATGTCATGTATCCAAGGCCTGCCAAGAATAACGTTGCAACAAGATAAACAGTCAATAACACAAAATTTTTGGTAATTATGTAATCCTTCCACGTAGATTGGGAGTTTGATGTCCCCCAGAGTTTTCTTCGTTTCCCCACTGAATCCTACAAGCACGGAGGATCTTGGTGTGATGTCTGATTCTGGGATTCCCATCTTCTTCAAGACATCAAGCTGGATAATGTTCACTGAGCTCCCTCCGTCAATAAGGATCCTGCGGACAAAGTGGTTAGAGATAAAGAGAGTGATAACTAAACTATCATGGTGAGGATCCTGAATGTTAATGCGATCATCCTCATCAAATGTTATCATCTTTCCTTCTGAGACACTTGAGGTTCTAATAGGCCTTTCTCCATTATCCATTTTTGATTCTTTTGCATGTCTTTTGGCCGCTGAAAAGGATGTACCACAAATGTCTGATCCTCCGGATATAAAGTTAATCACTTGTGCGTTTGCCGGAGGTGCTGGAGCCTTTTCAGGGATCCTTTCAGCATCCTGGGTCCTTTGTTTTTTTCTCCCCAACAATTCTTTTAGATGCCCCTTGCTTAGCAGGTATCCAATTTCTTTTCTTAAGGCTATGCAATCTTCAGTTAGATGCCCGAAATCCTCATGGTATGCACACCATTTGGACTTGTCTTTAGTCCCGGATGGTTTATCATTCTTCCTGGGCCACCTAGCCTTTTCACCTAGATTCTGCATTGCAAGGATTAGTTCATGATTATCAACGGAAAAACAATATTCTGAGATTGGAGGATATTCTTCATCATCCTCTTCTTGGTCAACAGCATGCACATTCTTGTTCTCGTTTCTATGGTAGGATTTGAACTTGTTGCTTTTGAAGGAGGATCCTTGCTTATCTTGTTTTGAGGATCCTACTTGTCTTTCCTGGATCCTCTTGTCATCCTCTAGCCGGATAAACCTGAGTGCTCGAGTTCTTACTTCATCTAAATTCCTGCATGGTGTCATAACAAGATCATCATAGAATAATGAATCCTTAAGCAGTCCCATTTTGAAGGCTTCAACAGCCGTAGCCATATCCAAGTTAGGGATGTCCAAGGATTCTTTACTAAATTTAGTTATATAATCCCTTAATGATTCATTATTATTTTGAGTTATCCTGTACAAATCACTAGTTAATTTTTCAAATTTTCTACTACAAGAGAATTGGTTATTGAATAAGTTAACTAAATTGGCAGATGAAGTAATAGAGTAAGGGGGAAGACTTAGCAGCCACTTGAGAGCTGATCCAGTAAGAGTGGATCCAAATCCTTTACATAGGCATGCTTCCTTCAATTTTTCTGGGATAGGATTGATCTCCATCCTCTCCCTGTATTGTGCTATATGCTCCTCTGGATCCGTTGTGCCATCATACAACTTCATGGTAGGGATATGGAACCTTTTGGGTACCTCTGCATCACAAATTGGTGGTGCAAAGCGAGATACCTTGTGGCTCCCATCTGCAATCTCTGGGATAGGCTTGACTACCCCTGGAACACTTGAGATCATGTCCTTTAGTTTCTGTAATTCCCTGGCCATAGCATGATTGGTACCTGTATCCTGCATGAATCCATGGTTAGTGGTAGGATAATTATTTAAAGTGTTACCTCCCATTGGGTTCAAGTTTGGGAATCCGAATTGCTGGGATTCTGGAACAATGGAGGGACCAGTGGAAGCAATGGTCTGCATTGGAATGAAATCCCCTTGATGGACATCTAGACTTCCTGTTTGCAAACTTTTTAGGGATCCTGGCATCTGTAAGGATCCTGGTATCTGGGATGATCCTGGAACGAAGGAGGATCCGTGAACCTGGGATGATCCTGGAACAAAGGAGGATCCGTGAACCTGGGATGATCCTGGAACAAAGGAGGATCCGTGAACCTGGGATGATCCTGGAACAAAGGAGGATCCTTGGCCCTGGAATGATCCTGGAACAAAGGAGGATCCTTGGCCCTGGAATGATCCTGGAACAAAGTAGGATCCTCGAAACTGCTGTGCCCCCGGATAGGCTCCCGGATTCATGAAGGATCCCATGTATTGAGGATAGGATCCTACAGGCTGAAAATGTGAGTCTGATGTCTGAGTCATTGCTGCCGAGTTGAGATGTGATCCTCTTGACTCCCCTATGATTTGCACGTCCGGGATCCCTGATGGCTGGGAAGTGATCATTGGAGTATCAAAGCTCAAGGATTTGGGCATCAGTGGTGAATGATCCTCTGCCGCTTTCTTTTGTCTTTTGAGATCTCCAATTTCCCTGAGGATCCTCTCGTTAGTTTCATCTTGCCGCTGCATACGATCCTTCATCTGCAAAATTAAAGCAAATACATCACTAGTACTGGGAATAGAAGAATTCATAGCAGAAGAAGATAGAGGTTTAGAGAAAGTGGGAGTTGATCTCTTCTCAGTATTTTTCTGAGATCCTGCCGGTGGAGGAGGCAAGGTGATCTGTGATGAGGTGACCGCAGACATCGCCGTGGACGTGTTCTTCAATGATGAAGCCATGTAACTCTTTGAAATGATTTCGAACAAAAGATTTTCTTATGAATGAAGCACCAATTGCCCCACGGTGGGCGCCAAACTGTTTTGGTCAAAAATCACACAAGGATAATGTAACCAAACTTTATGTAAACGGGGTATGATGCTTGGTTAATTATGAAAGTAAAGGATCACTTCTGTGATAAAGATGCAAAGACACAATGATTTATACGAGGAAAAAGCCCTTGATCAATGGATGATCTCCGGCATAAAAAACCTCGGGTGATGGCAACTACCGATCACCAACTTTAATATAATAAAAATGTAGTTACAACTTCGGATAGTAATGAGCTGAGTACAAGGATCACTGAGTGTCTAAGTGTTTGAGAGTTGTGTCGTATGTCGTGTATGTTCTTCCGAATGAGGAAGAGGGGTATTTATACAAGTGTAGGTGACTTATTTTAGGTAAAATGACTAATTATCAGCTCATTACCCCTTTAGAAATAAAGACAATCTAGCCTAAATTGCTGCCCATGAATCAAGCCATGTTTCCATATCCTGTGCAACGTCTTTCTTCAATTAAGCTCTTGCCATAATTGTGAAGACGCGTCCCTGGATCATGATGCCTAGAGCATATCCTGCTAGATATTCCTGCAAAAATAACATTGCATTAAGCGAAGATGATCGTTAGTATGAGGATCCTATAATGTCCCATGATCCTGATCCTGAAGTCCTCCTGAGGATCACTGTCTGCCAAAGAAACAAGGATCACTGGTTAGGATCACGTGTAAGGATCACCTATAATAAAAATCCAGCCCTAACAATACGTAGGATCCTAGGTATAGCCAGTACAATGGAATTATCAGCCCCTAAAACGAGTACTGGTCCCAATGCCTTGAACTATACCAGGATCATCGTGCGCTACAGGCGGAACTGGGGTCAAGCCCAAATAACTGGGGTTAAACCCAAGGATCTGGATTGCTTCTGTAGATAATCAACATTATTCTAAGAATACCTGAACTTTCAAAACTCAAAATCTTGTGAGAGAAGGATAAAGGACACATGATCCTTATCCTTGTATGAGAAAATAAGTAAATGAAATAGTTCAAGATTAGGACATGACCAGAGTAAGGATCATTGATGCTTTAAGGATCCTTCAAGGATACCCCTAATGTAAGGATCATACGTGCCAGGAGGATCCTGCTCACATGAAATATTTCTTCAAATGGACAACATTCCAAGCTCTTGGTAACAAATCACCTTCCATAGTCAGCAATCTATATGCCCCCTTTCCTGGTTCAACTTCAATCAAATAAGGGCCTTCCCATTTTGGTGCCAATTTTCCATCAGCAGGATTGGTGGTATTCTGAAATGCTTTCCTTAATACCATATCACCAATCTGAAATTTCCTGATCCTAACATTTTTGTTGTAAGCACCAGCCATTCTTTGTTGATAACTAGCCATCCTTATCCTAGCCAGGTCCCTGATTTCCTCAATAGTATCCAGGTCTTGAGCCAGGTTCTCATCATTTTTCTCAGGATCACGGGTACTTGTTCTAGCAGTTGGAACTACCATTTCGTTGGGATCACTGATTCTGCCCCAAATACCAAAGAGAATGGTGTTTGACCAGTAGCATTCTTAGGGGTTGTCCTATCAGCCCAAAGCACATAAGGTAATTCTTCTGCCCATTTCCCTTTCTTGGATCCAAGCTTCTTCTTCAAATTGTTGATGATGATCTTATTGGATGATTCTGCTTGACCATTAGCTTGTGGGTGGACTGGTGTTGATGTTATCATCTTAATCCCCCAGCTGTCACAAAAGTTAGTGGTTCTGCCCCCAATAAATTGGGAACCATTATCACATATAATTTCAGAAGGAATACCAAATCTAGTTATAATATTTCTTTTAATGGAGGATATAACTTCCTTTTCTCTGACTTGGGCAAAAGCTTCAGCCTCTATCCACTTGGAGAAGTAATCAGTCACAGCAAGCATGAACACTTTCCCACCAGGTGCCTTAGGGAGATTACCAACTATATCCATCCCCCATCTCATAAATGGCCAAGAGGAGGATATAGGATGTAGAAATTCAGCCGGCTGATGAAGGATATTGTTGTGTCTCTGACAAGGATCACACTTTTTAGCATACTCCACAGCATCCCTTTTCATAGTTGGCCAGTAGTATCCTGTCCTTAGGATCCTTGAGAACAATGCCCTGCCCCCAGTGTGGTTTCCACAATCTCCTTCATGGAAGTCTTTTAAAACTTCTTGGACTTCAGGATCCTCGATGCATCTTAAATATGGTCCTGCAAGAGATCGCTTATACAACATATTATTTAAGATTGTGAATTGAGATACCTTAATTTTGAAAGCCCTAGGATTTTCTCCCGTAGAAATCTCTCCGTGTTGTAAGTATCTCATGATTGGTGAGATCCATGATCCTGATCCTGGATAAGATTGAGTATCCTCACTAGGGATAATTGTAGAATCCTCCCCTATTTCCATGGCCACATGATCCTCGATGGCAGGAGCCAAGATATGGATAATGGGAATGCTTATATCCTCCGGGATCTTCAAAGATGATCCTAAATTAGCCAATGCATCAGCTTCTGTATATTCTTCCCTTGGTACCTGTGTCAAACTAAAGGAAACAAAAGAGAGTGCCAATTCTTTGACTATCTCTAAATATTTGGTTAGCTTTTCACCTTTAACAGTATAGGATCCATTAAAATGATTTGTAATTAATAATGAATCTACATGTACCTCAAGGTACCTGATCCCCATATGCTTAGCAATTTGTAAACCAGCAATCAAGGCTTCATATTCAACCTCATTGTTAGTGGTTTGGAACTCACAAGCTATGGAGTGTGGTATTATGTCCCCCTGTGGCGATTTTAGTAGTATACCAAGCCCTGTGCCTTTAACGTTTGAGGATCCATCATTATAGAGTATCCAAGGATCCTTGGTCTCTTCTAGCTGCTGGACTTCTAACTCAGCTTCTTTTTGTAAATCACTACTGAAATCAGCCACAAAGTCGGCCAATGCTTGGGATTTGATGGCTGTCCAGGGCTCATATCTTATATCATAGGCACTAAGCTTCACTGCCCACTTAGCCATCCTTCCTGACATCTCTGGTTTCCTGAGGACATTCTTAATTGGAAAATTAGTTTTAACAACGATAACATGAGTTTCAAAATAATGTCTCAACTTAGTGGATGCCATAATTAATGCAAGAATAAGCTTTTCAAGGTGTGAATACCTGGATTCAGCATCAAGTAAACTCTTACTTACATAATAGACAGGATGTTGTGTACTTTCATGATCCTTAACAAGGACTGCACTTACTGCTTTTGAGGATACTGCAAGATATATGGATAACACGTCTCCTTTCTCTGGTTTCATCAAGGCTGGGGCTGAGGATAGGTAATCTTTGAGAGCTCGTAAAGCACTCTCATGCTTCTCAGTCCACTCAAATTTCTTGTTCTTCCTTAGGATATCATAGAATTCTTTGCACTTTTCAGAGGATTTGGATATAAATCTGTTCAAAGCTGCTATCCTGCCTGTTAGCCTTTGGACATCCTTAGCATTGGCAGGAGATTTGATATTCACTAAGGCTTTGATTTGTTCCGGGCTAGCTTCAATGCCTCTCTTGGTCACCATGTATCCTAAGAACTTACCTGCTTTAACACCAAAGTGACATTTCGAAGGATTAAGTTTCATGTTATATTTGTCAAGGATATCAAATGCTTCCTCCAAGTCCCTTAGGTGATCCTCAGCTTTTATGGATTTTACCACCATATCGTCTATGTAAACCTCCATTGTTTGTCCAATCTGATCCTTGAACATCATATTCACCAGCCTTTGATATGTGGCACCTGCATTCCTTAATCCAAACGGCATAGCAATATAACAATATATACCGGTTGGAGTCATAAAAGCCGTATCCTCTTGATCAGATGGTTCCATCTGAATTTGTTGAAATCCAGATGAAGCATCCATAAAAGTCAACAGTTCATGACCCGCCGTTGCATCCACCATGGAGTCAATGTGGGGTAATGGGAAAGGATCCTTGGGACATGCCTTATTTAAATCTGTAAAATCGACACATACCCTCCACTTTCCATTTTTCTTTTGAACAACAACCACATTGGCCAACCATCTTGGATACTTGACCTCTCTAATCATACCTGTTAGGGCTGGATTTTTATGACCTATGATCCTTACATATGATCCTAACCAGTGATCCTTATTTCTTTGGCAGATAGTGATCCTCAGAAGAGTTCCAGGATCAGGATCACGGACCACCACAGGGATCCTCATACTAACAGTTGTTTTCATTGGATTTAATGTTATCTTGCAGGGATGTCTGGCAGGATCCGCTCTTAGCAACGTAAACAAGGGACTCGTCTTTACAACTTTGGCATATGCTTAATCAGAGATGAACGTTGTGGACGATATGGAAACTCAGCATAATTTAAGGGCGATAATTTAGGCTAGATTTACTTTTATTCCTAAAGGGGTAACGAGCTAATAGTTAGTCTATTTACCTAAAATAGGGCCACTCACACTTGTATAAATAGCTCTCTTCCACATGCGGAAGACACAACACACTTCCCACACACTTTGACACACGATACTATAGTGATCCTAGTACTTAGCTCGTTACCATCCAAAGTTGTAACCATTATTTGTTATATTGAAGTTTGGTGATTGGTAGTTTCCATCACCCGAGGTTTTTTAAGCCGGAGATCATTGATCAAGGGCTTTTTCCTCGTACAAATCCTTGTGTCACTTGTGCATAATACATTTGAGTGATCCTTCACTTTGTTCTTCAAACCAAGCATCATTCCCCGTTTTCATAAGAGTTTGGTTGCATTATCCTTGTGTGATTTTTGACCAAAACAGTTTGGCGCCCACCGTGGGGCAATTGGTGCTTCATTCATAAAGAAATTTTTCTGTTGGTGATCATTCCGGAAGTGTTGCATGGCTTCATCACTAAAGAATACTTCCACAGCGATGTCTGCAGTCAACTCATCTAATGGCATTCCACCTTTGCCTCCACCACCAGCTGGATCTCAGAAAAATGCTGAGAAGAGACCAACTCCTATCTCCTCTAAACCATCATCTTCTGCTCTAACTTCCTCTATTCCCAGTACTAGTGATATATTTACTTTGATTTTGCAGATGAGGGATCGTATGCAGCAGCAGGATGAAACTAATGACAGGATCCTCAAGGAAATCGGAGATCTCAAAAGGCAAAAGAAAACGACAGAGGATCATTCCCCACTAATGCCCAGATCTTTGAATTTTGATACTCTGATGATTACTTCTCAGCCATCAGAGGCCCCAGACATTCAACATATGGGTGGATTAAGAGGAGTGCATTTCGGCCCAGCAGCAATGACTCAGGCATCGGGATCATATTTCCAACCGGCAGGGTCCTACACCCAGCATATGGGATCCTTCATGAGCTTAGGATCCTCCTTCGTTCCAGGATCATCCCAGGTTCAAGGATCCTCCTTTGTTCCAGGATCATCCCAGGTTCAAGGATCCTCCTTTGTTCCAGGATCATCCCAGGTTCAAGGATCCTCCTTCGTTCCAGGATCATCCCAGGTTCAAGGATCCCTTCAGATACCAGGATCCTTGAAGAATTTGCAAACAGGAAGTCCAGATGTCCATCAAGGAGATTTTATTCCAATGCAGACCATTGCTTTCACTGGTCCATCCATCATCCCAGAATCCCAGCAATATGGATTCACATCCAATGTTCCTAACTTGAACCCGATGGGAGGTAACACTTTTAATAACTCTCTTACCACTAACCATGGATTAATGCAGGATACAGGTATCAATCATGCTATGGCCAGAGAGCTACAGAAATTAAAGGATATGATATCGAGTGTTCCAGGGGTAGTCAAACCTATCCCGGAAATTGCAGAGGGAAGCCATAAGGTATCTCGTTTTGCACCACCAATTTGTGATGTTGAGATACCCAAAAGGTTCCATATCCCTACTATGAAGCTGTATGATGGTACAACAGATCCTAAGGAACACATAGCACAATACAGGGAAATGATGGAGATCAATCCAATTCCAGAAAAGCTAAAGGAAGCATGCCTATGCAAAGGATTTGGATCCACTCTTACTGGATCAGCTCTTAAATGGCTGCTAAGTCTTCCCCCTTACTCCATTACTTCATTTGCTAATTTAGTTAACTTATTCAATAACCAATTTTCTTGTAGTAGAAAATTTGAAAGATTGACTAGTGATTTATATAGGGTAACTCAGGGTCATAATGAATCATTAAGGGATTACATAACCAAATTTAGTAAAGAATCCTTGGACATTCCCAACTTGGATATGGCCACAGCTGTTGAGGCCTTCAAAATGGGATTGCTTAGAGATTCATTGTTCTATGATGATCTTGTTATGACACCATGCAGGAACCTAGATGAAGTAAGAACTCGTGCACTCAGGTTCATCCGGTTAGAAGATGACAAAAGGATCCAGGAAAGACAAGTAGGATCCTCAAAACAAGAAAAGCAAGGATCCTCTTTCAAAAGCAGCAGATTCAAATCCTACAATAGAAATGACAACCAGAACGTGCATGCCGTTGACCAAGAAGAGGATGATGAGGATTATCCTCCGATTTCTGAATATTGTTTTTCCGTTGATAATCATGAACTAATCCTTGCCATGCAGAATCTAGGAGAAAAAGCCAGATGGCCCAGAAAAAACGACAAACCAGCCGGAACTAAAGACAAGTCAAAGTGGTGTGCATACCACGAGGATTTCGGGCATTTAACTGAAGAATGCATCGCATTAAGAAAGGAAATTGGATATCTGCTAAGCAAGGGACATTTAAAAGAGTTGCTGGGAAGAAAAAAGCAAAGGATTCAGGATCCTGAAAGGATCCCTGAAAAAGCTCCAGCCCCTCCGGCAAATGCACAAGTGATCAACTTTATTTCTGGAGGATCAGACATCTGTGGTACATCCTTCTCAGCAGCTAAAAGGCATGCAAAGGAAGCTAAAATGGATAATGGAGAAAGGCCTATTCGAACATCAAGTGTCTCGGAAGGAAAAGCCATAACCTTTGATGAGGATGATCGCATTAATATCCAGGATCCTCATCATGATAGTTGTTAGGGCTGGATTTTACTGTAGGTGATCCTTACACATGATCCTAACCAGTGATCCTTCTTTCTTTGGCAGACAGTGATCCTCAGCAGAACTTCAGGATCAGGATCATGGGACATTATGGTGATCCTCATACTAACGGCTACTTCCACTCAATACAATATTGTTTTGCAGGAACATCTAGCAGGATATGCTCTAGACATCATGATCCAGGAACGCGTCTTCACAAATATGGCAAGAGCTTAATCGAAGAAAGACGTTGCACAGGATATGGAAACTAGGCTTGATTTATGGGCAGCAATTTAGGCTAGATTGTCTTTATTTCTAAAGGGGTAATGAGCTGATATTTAGTCATTTTACCTAAAATAAGTCACCCACACATGTATAAATACCCATCTTCCTCATTCGGAAGAACACACACGACATACGACACAACTCTCAAACACTTAGACACTCAGTGATCCTTGTACTCAGCTCATTATCATCCAAAGTTGTAATCATATTTTTGTTATATTGAAGTTGGTGATCGGTAGTTGCCATCACCCGAGGTTTTTTATGCCGGAGATCATTCATTGATCAAGGGCTTTTTCCTCGTATAAATCATTGTGTCTTTGCATCTTTTATCACAGAAGTGATCCTTTACTTTCATAATTAACCAAGCATCATACCCCGTTTACATAAAGTTTGGTTACATTATCCTTGTGTGATTATTGACCAAAACAGTTTGGCGCCCACCGTGGGGCCATTGGTGCTTCATTCATAAGAAAATCTTTTGTTCGAAATCATTTCGAAGAGTTACATGGCTTCATCATTGAAGAACACGTCCACGGCGATGTCTGCGGTCACCTCATCACAGATCACCTTGCCTCCTCCACCGGCAGGATCTCAGAAAAATACTGAGAAGAGATCAACTCCCACTTTCTCTAAACCTCTATCTTCTTCTGCTATGAATTCTTCTATTCCCAGTACTAGTGATGTATTTGCTTTAATTTTGCAGATGAAGGATCGTATGCAACGGCAAGATGAAACTAACGAAAGGATCCTCAGGGAAATTGGAGATCTCAAAAGACAAAAGAAAGCAGCAGAGGATCACTCTCCACTGATGCCCAAATCTTTGAGCTTCGATACTCCAATAATCACTTCCCAGTCATCAGGGATCCCGGACGTTCAAATCCTAGGGGAGTCAAGAGGATCACGTCTCAACTCGGCAGCAATGACTCAGACATCAGATTCACATTTTCAGCCAATAGGATCCTATCCTCAGTACATGGGATCCTTCATGAATCCGGGAGCCTATCCGGGGGCACATCATTTTCAAGGATCCTACTTTATTCCAAGATCATTCCAGGGCCAAGGATCCTCCTTTGTTCCAGGATCATCCCAGGTTCAAGGATCCTCCTTCGTTCCAGGATCATCCCAGATACCAGGATCCTTACAGATGCCAGGATCCCTAAAAAGTTTGCAAACAGGGAGCCTAGATGTCCATCAAGGGGACTTCATTCCAATGCAGACCATTGCTTCCACTGGTCCCTCCGTTGTTCCAGAATCCCAGCAATATGGATTCCCTAACCTGAACCCAATGGGAGGTAACACTTTAAATAATTATCCTATCACTAACCATGGATTCATGCAGGATACAGGTACCAATCACGCTATGGCCAGGGAATTACAGAAACTAAAGGACATGATCTCAAGTGTTCCAGGGGTAGTCAAGCCTATCCCAGAGATTGCAGATGGAAGCCACAAGGTATCTCGCTTTGCACCACCAATTTGTGATGCAGAGGTGCCCAAAAGGTTCCATATCCCTACCATGAAGCTGTATGATGGCACAACGGATCCAGAGGAGCATATAGCACAATACAGGGAAAGGATGGAAATCAATCCTATCCCAGAAAAGTTGAAGGAAGCATGCCTATGTAAAGGATTTGGATCCACTCTTACTGGATCAGCTCTTAAGTGGCTGCTAAGTCTTCCCCCTTACTCTATTACTTCATTTGCTAATTTAGTTAATTTATTCAATAACCAATTCTCTTGTAGTAGAAAATTTGAAAAATTAACTAGTGATTTGTATAGGATAACTCAAAATAATAATGAATCATTAAGGGATTATATAACTAAATTTAGTAAAGAATCCTTGGACATTCCCAACTTGGATATGGCTACGGCTGTTGAAGCCTTCAAAATGGGACTCCTTAAGGATTCATTATTCTATGATGATCTTGTTATGACACCATGCAGGAATTTAGATGAAGTAAGAACTCGAGCACTCAGGTTTATCCGGCTAGAGGATGACAAGAGGATCCAGGAGAGACAAGTAGGATCCTCAAAACAAGATAAGCAAGGATCCTCCTTCAAAAACAACAAGTTCAAATCCTACCATAGAAACGAGAACAAGAATGTGCATGCTGTCGACCAAGAAGAGGATGATGAAGAATATCCTCCAATCTCAGAATATCGTTTTTCCGTTGATAATCATGAACTAATCCTTGCAATGCAGAATCTAGGTGAAAAGGCTAGGTGGCCCAGGAAGAATGATAAACCATCCGGGACTAAAGACAAGTCCAAATGGTGTGCATACCATGAGGATTTCGGGCATCTAACTGAAGATTGCATCGCCTTAAGAAAAGAAATTGGATACCTGCTAAGCAAGGGGCATCTAAAAGAATTATTGGGGAGAAAAAAGCAAAGGACCCAGGATCCTGAAAGGATCCCTGAAAAGGCTCCAGCACCTCCGGCAGACGCACAAGTGATTAACTTTATATCCGGAGGATCAGACATTTGTGGTACATCCTTTTCAGCGGCCAAAAGACATGCAAAAGAATCAAAAATGGATAATGGAGAAAGGCCTATTAGAACCTCAAGCGTCTCAGAAGGGAAGATGATAACGTTTGATGAGAATGATCGCATTAACATTCAGGATCCTCACCATGATAGTTTAGTGATCACTCTCTTTATCTCTAACCATTTTGTCCGCAGGATCCTTATTGACGGAGGGAGCTCAGTGAACATTATCCAGCTTGATGTCTTGAAAAAGATGGGAATCCCAGAATCAGACATCACACCCAGATCCTCCGTGCTTGTAGGATTCAGTGGGGAAACGAAGAAAACTCTGGGGGACATCAAACTCCCAATCTACGTGGAAGGATTACATAATTACCAAAAATTTTGTGTTATTGACTGTTTATCTTGTTGCAATGTTATCCTTGGCAGGCCTTGGATACATGACATGAAAGCAGTTCCATCTACCTACCATCAATGTGTGAAGCTCCCTAGCCCATGGGGGATAATCAAGATCGACAGTGATCAGCAAGAGGCTAAGGATTGCTATACCTCATCCATGAAGCCAACCTCGAAGCCAAGGGAGCAATAGCAATTACAGTATCCTCCGAGGAATGTCTTGGAGGCAAGGGAACAAGATGTAGATGAAATCCTCTTGGATCCTAGTGATCCTGAATCAAAAATCTATATCGGATCAGGGATCCTTGGCAAGATGAAAGAAGACATGATATCCTTCCTCAAAAGAAGAAAATCTACCTTTGCTTGGAAACATGAAGATATGACAGGTATATCTAAGGATATTATTACTCACAAACTTGGCATTGACAGGTCTATCAAGCCAATCCATCAAAAAAGGAGGAAGTTTGCACCAGAAAGGAATGCCATTATCCAAGAAGAAGTAGAGAGACTACTTCGAGCAGGTATGATCAGAGAGGTAAAGTATCCAAAATGGTTAGCCAATGTGGTTGTTGTCCAAAAGAAAAACGGAAAGTGGAGGGTATGTGTCGATTTCACTGATTTGAATAAGGCATGTCCCAAGGATCCTTTCCCATTACCCCACATTGACTCCATGGTGGATGCAACAGCGGGGCATGAACTGTTGACCTTTATGGATGCATCATCTGGATTCCAACAAATACAGATGGAACCATCTGACCAAGAGGATACAGCCTTTATGACCCCAACCGGTTTATATTGTTATATTGCCATGCCTTTTGGACTAAGAAATGCAGGTGCAACATATCAAAGGCTGGTAAATATGATGTTCAAAGATCAAATTGGAAAAACTATGGAGGTGTACATAGATGATATGGTGGTCAAGTCAAAGAAAGCTGAGGATCACCTAAGGGACTTGGAAGAAGCATTCGATATCCTTGATAGTTACAACATGAAACTAAATCCTTCAAAATGCCATTTTGGTGTTAAGGCAGGAAAGTTCTTAGGATACATGGTAACCCAGAGGGGCATTGAAGCAAGCCCGGAACAAATCAAAGCATTAATAAATATCAAATCTCCTGCCAATGCCAAGGATGTTCAAAGACTAACAGGCAGGATAGCAGCTTTGAACAGGTTCATATCGAAATCCTCAGAAAAGTGCAAAGAATTCTACGATATCCTAAGGAAGAATAAGAAGTTCGAATGGACTGAGAAGCATGAGAATGCTTTACAAGCCCTAAAAGAGTATATGTCCTCAGCACCAGCATTAGCAAAACCGGAAAAAGGAGATGTGTTATCCTTATATCTGGCGGTATCCTCAACCGCTGTAAGTGCTGTCCTTGTTAAGGATCACGAAGGTACACAATATCCTATCTACTATGTAAGTAAAAGTCTACTTGATGCCGAATCCAGGTACTCACACCTCGAAAAACTCATCCTTGCATTAATCATGGCATCCACGAAGTTAAGGCATTATTTTGAAACCCATACTATTATTGTTAAAACTAATTTTCCAATTAAGAATGTCCTCAGGAAACCAGATATGTCAGGGAGAATGGCTAAGTGGGCAGTAAAGCTTAGTGATATAAGATACGAACCAAGAACAGCTATTAAATCTCAGGCACTAGCTGACTTTGTGGCTGATTTCAGTAGTGATCTACAAAAAGAAGCAGAATTGGAGGTTCAGCAGTTGGATGAGACCAAGGATCCTTGGATACTACACACTGACGGATCCTCAAATATCAAAGGCACAGGGCTAGGGATCCTACTAAAATCGCCACAGGGGGACATAATACCCCACTCCATAGCCTGTGAGTTCCAAGCAACTAACAATGAGGCTGAGTATGAAGCCTTAATTGCTGGCTTACAAATTGCTAAGGATATGGGGGTAAAGTATCTCAAAGTATATGTAGACTCGTTATTGATCACTAATCACTTTAACGGATCCTATGCTGTTAAAGGTGAAAAACTAACCAAATATTTAGAGATAGTCAAAAAATTGGCACTCTCTTTTGTTTCTTTTAGCTTAACACAGGTACCAAGGGAGGATAACACGGAAGCTGATGCATTGGCCAACCTAGGATCATCCTTGAAGATTCCAGAAGATATAAGTATCCCTATCATCCATATCCTGGCTCCTGCTATTGAAAATCAGGTGGCCATGGAAATAGAAGAGGATACTGCAATGATCCCTAGTGAAGAAGCCCAATCTTATTCAGGATCATGGATCTCACCAATCATGAGATACTTGCAACATGGGGAGATTCCAACGGGAGAAAATCCTAGAGCTTTCAGGATTAAGGTATCTCAATTTGCAATCTTAAATAATGTGCTATATAAACGATCCCTTGCAGGACCATATTTAAGATGTATTGAAGATCCTGAAATTGAAGAAGTGTTGAGAGACTTCCACGAAGGAGATTGTGGAAACCACACTGGGGGCAGGGCATTATTCTCAAGGATCCTTAGAACAGGATACTACTGGCCAACCATGAAAAGGGATGCTATAGAGTATGCTAAGAAATGTGATCCTTGCCAAAGACATAGCAATATCCTTCACCAACCAGCTGAATTACTACACCCCATACCATCCTCTTGGCCATTCATGAGATGGGGAATGGATATAGTTGGCAAGCTCCCTAAAGCACCTGGTGGAAAAGTATTTATGCTTGCCATGACTGACTATTTTTCCAAGTGGATAGAAGCTGAAGCCTTCGCTCAAGTCAGAGAAAAGGAAGTCATATCCTTCATTAAAAGAAACATTATAACTAGATTTGGCATTCCCTCTGAAATTGTATGTGATAATGGCTCCCAATTCATTGGAAGCAGAACCACTAACTTTTGTGACAGTTGGGGAATCAAGATGATCACATCAACACCAGTTCACCCACAAGCCAATGGTCAAGCAGAATCATCCAACAAGATCATCATCAACAATCTGAAGAAGAAGCTAGGATCCAAGAAAGGGAAATGGGCAGAAGAGTTACCTTATGTCCTATGGGCTGATAGGACAACTCCCAAGAATGCCACCGGTCAAACACCCTTCTCTTTAGTATTTGGGGCAGAAGCAGTGATCCCAACAGAGATGGTGATCCCAACTGCTAGAACAAGTGCTCGTGATCCTGAAGAAAATGCTACAATCCTAGCTCAGGATTTGGATACTATTGAGGAAAACAGGGATCTAGCTAGGGTAAGGATGGCAAGCTACCAACAAAGGATGGCTGGTGCCTACAACAAGAATGTCAGGATAAGGAAGTTCCAAGTTGGAGATATGGTGTTGAGAAAAGCATTTCAAAATACTATCAATCCTGCTGACGGGAAGCTAGCACCAAAATGGGAAGGTCCCTACTTGATCGAAGCTGAAGCAGGAAAGGGGGCATATAGGTTGCTAACCATGGAAGGAAACTTGTTACCAAGAGCCTGGAATGCTGTTCACTTAAAGAAATATTTCATGTGAACATGATCCTTCATGCATATGATCCTTACATTGAAGTATCCTTGAAGGATCCCGGAGATATCAGTGATCCTTACTCTGGTAATATGCTTATCCTAAAACTATTGCATTTTCTTACTTTTTGCCTAAGGATAAGGATCATGTATCCTTCATCCTCTACTCACAAACCATCTGAGTTATGATAGTTCAGGTATCTTCAGCAAATCGTCAAAGATCTCCAAAAGCACCACAGATCCTTGGGTACAACCCCAGTTATCCTTGGGATTATCCCCAGTTTCCGCCAGCAGCGCACGATGATCCTGGTATAGTTCACGTCTTTGGGACCAGTACCCACTTTCGGGGCTGACAACCTCATCGTACTGGCTATATTTAGGATCCTACGTATAATGGTGGACGCACCATACATCCGTTCCTAAGGTTTCTAACGTTTTCACGTTAGCTAAGGTTTTGACATTTTCATGTCACTAAGCTTGGATAGTTGCCAGAAAGGGCCATACTCCAGTTTACATACGATCCTTTGGGCTTGTCCCCAGTTATCCTTTGGGCTTGTCCCCAGTTATCCTATGGGCTTGTCCCCAGTGATCCTCTGGGATCATTCTCAGTTATACTTTGGGCATGTCCCCAGTTACTAATTTATCTTTTACATTGGCTTAGTCCCAAGTTATATCTCACTTTTCAGGTTTTGGAAGTCTAAACATATAAGGGTCCTTAATCCTTATTAACTATCAAAGTCTTATCTATGATTGTCTTGATTGAAGGTTAGGATCCTAACGTGGATCCTCAGGTATGATCCTTGACTATTTTTGATTATACTCTTTATCCTAACCAACCCTTATACTTTGACAACCGAACCTATGATCCTTGAACTAAAACACTTTGAGAACTTTCAATATAAGGATATTTGATCCAGGATCATATCCTAAGTTTATTAAACACTTTGTCAACTCTTGTTATTTTAACAAATATAGCAATTGAGAAATAAGAGGATTATTGAAGGATAACAACACAAGATAAGCCAGAAAAGTTAAGTTATATTATTAAACAAAAGGATCATTGACCCTTTCAAAAAGTTGTCAAAATTGCCAACCCACATTTCTACCAGCAAAACGTGGCCCGTCCACATGGGTTGGCAAAGGGTGTCCATTGTCTATGCGGTCTTAGCATTTTGCAGGAAATAAAGGCGGCAGGATCACAAAGGCTTCATCCCCCAAACAGAGGATCCCTCCACCTTTTGTAATCCTGCCTATTGTTCAAAGGATCCAGGATCCTTAACCCTAAGAAACTATTGTTCGAAGATTACAGACCATAATTGTTTCAAACACCACAAACTACTGTCAAAATTTAAAAAAAATTGGGCTCCGGCTATGTCTAGAAGTTTCCATCATTGCCCAATCTTGCAGCTCAAACCTTCGCCGCACCATCACCACCAGCTCCACTCGCTTCACCCTGATCCTTACCAGCATCTCCACCTTCAAGCATAGGGATATCCTCAACATCGTCATCGTCCTCCAACTCTGCTAGCCTTGCCTTCCAGCCTTCAATATCCCATGTGCTCTTATCAAAGGAAGGATCCTGAGCCTCCGTGGCCATCTGCAGTTGTATCTTGTACATAGCTATCGCGGCAGAGACTTTAGCGTCCTGAGTAATGTCATGCTTCTCATAATCAAACTTGATCAATGCTTTGACAGCCTCATCCTTAACAGCCCGGATCTTCTTCTCAAGATCAGTGATCTTGAGATCCTTCAGCACACCCATTTGATGAAGGTCGGCAATCCGGCGATCCTGATCTTCAACGTGGCTGACATAAGATTCTATTTCAGTAAGTTTCTGCAAAAACAACAGGATATAACGTCAGACATGGGTGATCCTCAAAAACCATCAGGATAACCAACAGGGGCAGTGATCCTGACCTCGTTGACAGAATCAAGAAATTGCTGACGGAGAAGGGGGAATCCTTGAAGGTCCTCAGAAACTTTCCTCTTCTTTCCTTTACCCCTAATGGGTAATTTGGGGGCTGAAGCAGAAGGACTAGCAACCGAAGTCTTCTTCTTCGAAGACGTGACCTTGGCAAGATCATCAATCCCAAACAAGGAGGCAGATTTGGCAGACTTAGCGGATTTCCCAGCACCTACACAATCAAAATAAGATAAGTCTCCTAACTAATTTAATATCTTACTTTTTGTAAGGATACTTACTTGACATTGTGACAGACGCGGAAGATACTTCTTGTGAATCTCGGATGGTGACTCAAAAACTTCTGGCCTCAGGGTTTAGCCTTTTAAAAGCTAAAACTCTTTCTCTTGCAGCAGGGGTTAACTTGAGATGAGCAACGGAAATAGCTGCATAAAAGACAAAGGAAAAAAGACATTAGTGATCCTCATCATATGAGATAGGACTGACAATGATCCTTCGAGGATCCTCTACCCTACCATGTGTGGCCCATTCCTTGGGCAGATCCTTCCCATCCGGGATGGAATCCCTCTTAACAAAGAAAAAACGACGCTTCCAATTTGTGTCATTTTTGGTAACTTTCAAAACAGGATGATCCTCCCCGGCCTTCCGTTTCAACAAATATCGATGAGAACCAAATGTGGTAAGATCATAAAGTGCGGCCAGCTCTGCCATCCCTAAATCAATCCCCTCCTGCTCGATGATCCTCTCGAAGGTATACAAAACCCTCCAGATCATCGGCATAGCTTGGATATAAGATATGCCGGTCAGAGAAAAGAAAGATTGGGTGAAGGCCGGAAAAGGATACGAATATCCTATGATAAATGGAGTTGCAGGAAAGATCACCCAGGTATCTGAAGTAAAATCACTCAAGGCAGTGGATGTGAAGGATTTGAAAACGGCATCCGCCGGAAAGCAATGACGAATCCTATCTACATGAGCATCGGTAAAGCAACATCTCTCCGAAGGAGAATCCTTAATGATCCCTTGGCTTTTCAGAGGACTATCCTTCTTGGAATCCTTGTGTGGAGAATTCCGGAGCAACATGTTTGTGACGGAATAGAAACAGAGACGGAGTAGAAAAAACAGAGCAAAGAGAAGGAAGAAGGGAAAGAGAAGAAAAGAGGATACCTGATCAGTCTTCGGTAGCGATTATAAAGGGAAGATATCTCGAATTTAAATGCAGAATGATCCTAACCCTATCTCCTATTTATAATGATGATTTGCAGGGATTATCACATCTATGACGTAATGATCACAACGGCTAGTCCATGTGTAACGGCTAGTTATTCGGAATCGCCCGTTAGAGATCAGATCAAAACAAAATATAACTCGTCTATTTACAATTAACTCCTTATATTTTGGGGGCAATTGTTAGGGCTGGATTTTACTGTAGGTGATCCTTACACATGATCCTAACCAGTGATCCTTCTTTCTTTGGCAGACAGTGATCCTCAGCAGAACTTCAGGATCAGGATCATGGGACATTATGGTGATCCTCATACTAACGGCTACTTCCACTCAATACAATATTGTTTTGCAGGAACATCTAGCAGGATATGCTCTAGACATCATGATCCAGGAACGCGTCTTCACAAATATGGCAAGAGCTTAATCGAAGAAAGACGTTGCACAGGATATGGAAACTAGGCTTGATTTATGGGCAGCAATTTAGGCTAGATTGTCTTTATTTCTAAAGGGGTAATGAGCTGATATTTAGTCATTTTACCTAAAATAAGTCACCCACACATGTATAAATACCCATCTTCCTCATTCGGAAGAACACACACGACATACGACACAACTCTCAAACACTTAGACACTCAGTGATCCTTGTACTCAGCTCATTATCATCCAAAGTTGTAATCATATTTTTGTTATATTGAAGTTGGTGATCGGTAGTTGCCATCACCCGAGGTTTTTTATGCCGGAGATCATTCATTGATCAAGGGCTTTTTCCTCGTATAAATCATTGTGTCTTTGCATCTTTTATCACAGAAGTGATCCTTTACTTTCATAATTAACCAAGCATCATACCCCGTTTACATAAAGTTTGGTTACATTATCCTTGTGTGATTTTTGACCAAAACAATAGTTTAGTTATTACTCTCTTTATTTCTAACCATTTTGTCCGAAGGATCCTTATCGACGGAGGGAGTTCAGTAAACATTATCCAACTTGATGTTTTGAAGAAGATGGGTATCCCAGAATCAGACATCACTCCAAGATCCTCAGTGCTTGTGGGATTCAGTGGAGAAACTAAGAAAACCCTGGGGGACATCAAACTCCCAATCTACGTGGAAGGATTACATAATTATCAAAAATTTTGTGTTATTGACTGTTTGTCTTGTTGTAATGTTATCCTTGGCAGGCCCTGGATACATGATATGAAAGCTGTCCCATCCACCTACCATCAATGTGTAAAGCTCCCTAGCCCATGGGGAATAATAAAGATAGACAGTGATCAGCAGGAGGCTAAGGATTGTTATACCTCATCTATGAAACCAGCCTCGAAGCCAAGGGAGCAATAGCAATTACATTATCCTCCAAGGAATGTCTTTGAGGCGAGAGAACAGGATGTGGACGAAATCCTTTTGTATCCTAATGATCCTGAATCAAAAATCTAAATCGGATCAGGGATCCTTGGCAAGATGAAAGAAGACATAGTATCCTTCCTCAAAAGAAGAAAGTCTACCTTTGCATGGAAACACGAGGATATGACAGGTATATCTAAAGATATTATAACTCATAAACTTGGCATTGACAGGTCAATCAAACCAATCCATCAAAAAAGGAGGAAGTTTGCACCGGAAAGAAATGCCATTATCCAGGAAGAAGTAGAAAGATTACTTCGAGCAGGTATGATTAGAGAGGTAAAGTATCCAAGATGGTTAGCCAATGTGGTTATTGTTCAAAAGAAAAACGGAAAGTGGAGGGTATGTGTCGATTTCACTGATTTGAATAAAGCATGTCCCAAGGATCCTTTCCCATTACCCCACATTGACTCCATGGTGGATGCAACGGCGGGGCATGAACTGTTAACCTTTATGGATGCATCATCTGGATTCCAACAAATTCAGATGGAGCCATCTGACTGTTTTGGTCAAAAATCACACAAGGATAATGCAACCAAACTCTAAGTAAACGGGGAATGATGCTTAGTTTGTTGAAAAAGTAAAGGATCACTTTGGTAAGAAATATGCAAGTGACACAAGGATGTATACGAGGAAAAAGCCCTTGATCAATGTATGATCTCCGGCATAAAAAACCTCGGGTGATGGCAACTACCGATCACCAAACTTCAATATAACAAAAAATGGTTACAACTTCGGATGATAATGAGCTGAGTACAAGGATCACTATAGTATCGAGTGTCTAAGCGTGTGAGAAATGTGTTGTGTGTCTTCCGAATGGGGAAGAGTGTTATATATACAAGTGTGAGTGACCTATTTTAGGTAAATAGACTAACAATCAGCTCATTACCCCTTTAGAAATAAAAGTAAATCTAGCCTATATTATCGCCCTTAAATCATGCCGAGTTTCCATATCCTCTACAACGTTCATCTCTGATTAAGCATATGCCAAAGTTGTAAAGACGCGTTCCTTGTTTGCGATGCTAAGAGCGGATCCTGCTAGACATTCCTGCAAGATAACATTAAATTCAATGAAAACAACTGTTAGCATGAGGATCCCTATGATGGTCCGTGATCCTGATCCTGGAACTCTGCTGAGGATCACTATCTACCAAAGAAACAAGGATCACTGGTTAGGATCACATGTAAGGATCATATGTTATAAAAATCAAGCCCTAACACTGACCAAGAGGATACGGCTTTTATGACCCCAACCGGTTTATATTGTTATATTGCCATGCCTTTTGGATTAAGAAATGCAGGTGCAACATATCAAAGGCTTGTGAATATGATGTTCAAAGATCAAATTGGACAGACTATGGAAGTGTACATAGATGATATGGTAGTAAAGTCAAAGAAAGCTGAGGATCACCTAAGGGACTTGGAGGAAGCATTTGATATCCTTGATAATTATAACATGAAGCTTAATCCTTCAAAATGTCACTTTGGTGTTAAAGCAGGTAAATTTCTAGGATATATGGTAACTCAGAGGGGCATTGAAGCAAGCCCGGAACAAATTAAAGCATTGGTGAATATCAAATCCCCTGCCAACGCTAAGGATGTGCAAAGGCTAACAGGCAGGATAGCAGCTCTAAATAGGTTCATATCCAAATCCTCAGAAAGATGTAAAGAATTCTATGATATCCTAAGAAAGAACAAGAAATTTGAGTGGACTGAAAAGCATGAGAATGCTTTACAAGCCCTCAAAGAATACATGTCCTCAGCTCCAGCATTGATGAAACCCGGAAAAGGAGATGTGTTATCCTTATACCTGGCGGTATCCTCAACAGCTGTAAGTGCAGTCCTTGTTAAGGATCATGAAGGTACACAATATCCTGTCTATTATGTAAGTAAGAGTTTACTTGATGCTGAATCCAGGTACTCACACCTTGAAAAACTTATTCTTGCATTAATTATGGCATCTACTAAGCTAAGACATTATTTTGAAACCCATGCTATTGTTGTTAGAACTAATTTTCCAATCAAGAATGTCCTCAGGAAACCAGAGATGTCCGGAAGGATGGCTAAGTGGGCAGTAAAGCTTAGTGCCCATGATATAAGATATGAGCCTAGAACAGCCATCAAATCTCAAGCATTAGCAGACTTTGTGGCTGATTTCAGTAGTGATCAACAAAAAGAAGCCGAATTGGAGGTCCAGCAGCTGGATGAGACCAAGGATCCTTGGATACTACACACTGATGGATCCTCAAATGTCAAAGGCACAGGGCTCGGCATACTACTTAAATCGCCACAGGGGGACATAATACCCCACTCCATAGCTTGTGAGTTCCAAGCAACTAACAATGAGGCTGAATATGAAGCCTTAATTGCTGGTTTGCAAATTGCTAAGCATATGGGGGTCAGGTATCTTGAAGTATACGTAGATTCATTATTGATCACTAATCACTTTAATGGATCCTATGCTGTGAAAGGTGAAAAACTAACCAAATATTTAGAGATAGTCAAAGAATTGGCACTCTCCTTTGTTTCTTTCAGTTTGACACAGGTACCAAGGGAGGAAAATACAGAAGCTGATACATTGGCCAATCTAGGATCATCTTTGAAGATCCCAGAGGATATAAGTATCCTGGCTCCTGCTATTGAAAATCAGGTGGCCATGGAAATAGAAAAGGATACTGAAATGATCCCTAGTGAGGAAACTCAATCTTATTCAGGATCATGGATCTCACCAATCATGAGATACTTACAACACGGGGAGATTCCTGTAGGAGAAAATCCTAGGGCTTTCAGGATTAAGGTATCTCAATTCACAATCCTAAATAATGTGCTATATAAGCGATCTCTTGCAGGACCATATTTAAGATGTATCGAGGATCCTGAAATTCAAGAAGTGTTAAAAGACTTCCATGAAGGAGATTGTGGAAACCACACTAGGGGTAGGGCATTGTTCTCAAGGATCCTTAGGACAGGATACTACTGGCCAACTATGAAAAGGGATGCTGTGGAGTATGCTAAGAAGTGTGATCCTTGTCAGAGACACAGCAATATCCTTCATCAGCCGTGTTAGGGCTGGATTTTTATGACCTATGATCCTTACATATGATCCTAACCAGTGATCCTTATTTCTTTGGCAGATAGTGATCCTCAGAAGAGTTACAGGATCAGGATCACGGACCGTCACAGGGATCCTCATACTAACAGTTGCTTTCATTGGATTTAATGTTATCTTGCAGGGATGTCTGGCAGGATCCGCTCTTAGCAACGTAAACAAGGGACTCGTCTTTACAACTTTGGCATATGCTTAATCAGAGACGAACGTTGTGGACGATATGGAAACTCAGCATAATTTAAGGGCGATAATTTAGGCTAGATTTACTTTTATTCCTAAAGGGGTAACGAGCTAATATTTAGTCTATTTACCTAAAATAGGGCCACTCACACTTGTATAAATAGCTCTCTTCCACATTCGGAAGACACAACACACTTCCCTCACGCTTTGACACACGATACTATAATGATCCTTGTACTTAGCTCGTTACCATCCGAAGTTGTAACCTTTATTTGTTATATTGAAGTTTGGTGATCGGTAGTTTCCATCACCCGAGGTTTTTTATGCCGGAGATCATTCATTGATCAAGGGCTTTTTTTTCGTATAAATCCTTGTGTCACTTGTGCATTTTATATTTAAGTGATCCTTCACTTTGTTCATCATACCAAGCATCATTCCCCGTTTACATAAAGTTTGGTTGCATTATCCTTGTGTGATTTTTGACCAAAACAGTTTGGCGCCCACCGTGGGGCAATTGGTGCTTCATTCATATAAAGTTTTTCTGTTGGTGACCATTCCGGAGTGTTGCATGGCTTCGTCGTTGAAGAATACCTCCACAGCGATGTCGGCAGTAAATTCACCTACTGGCATTCCACCTTTGCCTCCACCACCAGCTGGATCTCAGAAAAATGCTAAGAAGAGACCAACTTCTATCTCCTCTAAACCATCATCTTCTGCTTTAACTTCTTCTGTTCCCAGTAATAGTGATATATTTACTTTGATTTTGCAGATGAGGGATCGTATGCAGCAGCAGGATGAAACTAATGACAAGATCCTCAGAGAAATCGGAGATCTCAAAAGGCAAAAGAAAACGGCAGAGGATCATTCCCCACTGATGCCCAAATCTTTGAATTTTGATACTCCAATGATTACTTCTCAGCCATCAGAGGTCCCAGACATTCAATATATGGGTGGATCAAGAGGAGTGCATTTCGGCCCAGCAACAATGACTCAGGCATCAGGATCATATTTCCAACCGGTGGGATCCTACGCCCAGCATTTGGGATCCTTCGTGAGCTTAGGATCCTCCTTTGTTCCAGGATCATCCCAGGTTCAAGGATCCTCCTTCGTTCCAGGATCATCCCAGGTTCAAGGATCCTCCTTTGTTCCAGGATCATCCCAGGTTCAAGGATCCTCCTTCGTTCCAGGATCATCCCAGGTTCAAGGATCCTCCTTCGTCCCCGGATCATCCCAGATTCAAGGATCCCTACAGATACCAGGATCCTTGAAGAATTTGCAAACAGGAAGCCTAGATGTCCATCAAGGAGATTTTATTCCAATGCAGACCATTGCTTCCACTGGTCCATCCATTATCCAAGAATCCCAGCAATATGGATTCACACCCAATGTTCCTAACTTGAACCCGATGGGAGGTAACACTTTTAATAACTCTCTTACCACTAACCACGGATTCATGCAGGATACAGGTATCAATCATGCTATGGCCAGAGAACTACAGAAATTTAAGGATATGATATCGAGTGTTCCAGAGGTAGTCAAACCTATCCCGGAAATTGCAGATGGAAGCCATAAGGTATCTCGTTTTGCACCACCAATTTGTGATGCTGAGATACCCAAAAGGTTCCATATCCCTACTATGAAGCTGTATGATGGTATAACGGATCCTGAGGAACACATAGCACAATACAGGGAGAGGATGGAGATCAATCCAATTCTAGAAAAATTAAAGGAAGCATGCCTATGCAAAGGATTTGGATCCACTCTTACTGGATCAGCTCTTAAATGGCTGCTAAGTCTTCCCCCTTACTCTATTACTTCATTTGCTAATTTAGTTAATTTATTCAATAATCAATTCTCTTGTAGTAGAAAGTGTTAGGGCTGGATTTTTATAACACATGATCCTTACATGTGATCCTAACCAGTGATCCTTGTTTCTTTGGCAGATAGTGATCCTCAGCAGAGTTCCAGGATCAGGATCACGGACCATCATAGGGATCCTCATGCTAACAGTTGTTTTCATTGAATTTAATGTTATCTTGCAGGAATGTCTAGCAGGATCCGCTCTTAGCATCGCAAACAAGGGACGCGTCTTTACAACTTTGGCATATGCTTAATCAGAGATGAACGTTGTAGAGGATATGGAAACTCGGCATGATTTAAGGGCGATAATTTAGGCTAGATTTACTTTTATTTCTAAAGGGGTAATGAGTTGATTGTTAGTCTATTTACCTAAAATAGGTCACTCACACTTGTATATATAACACTCTTCCCCATTCGGAAGACACACAACACATTTCTCACACGCTTAGACACTCGATACTATAGTGATCCTTGTACTCAGCTCATTATCATCCGAAGTTGTAACCATTTTTTGTTATATTGAAGTTTGGTGATCGGTAGTTGCCATCACCCGAGGTTTTTTATGCCGGAGATCATTCATTGATCAAGGGCTTTTTCCTCGTATAAATCCTTGTGTCACTTGCATATTTCTCACTAAAGTGATCCTTTACTTTTTCAACAAACCAAGCATCATTCCCCGTTTACTTAGAGTTTGGTTGCATTATCCTTGTGTGATTTTTGACCAAAACAGTTTGGCGCCCACCGTGGGGCAATTGGTGCTTCATTCATAAGAAAACTTTCTGTTCGAAATCATTTCAAAGAATTACATGGCTTCATCATTGAAGAATACATCCACGGCGATGTCTGCAGTCACCTCGTCTCAGAACACTCTGCCTTTGCCTCCACCACCGGCAGGATCTCAAAAAAATGCTGAGAAGAGACCAACTCCTACTTTCTCTAAACCTCCATCTTCTTCTGCTATGAATTCTTCTGCTCCCAGTACTAGTGATGTATTTACTTTGATTTTGCAGATGAAGGATCGTATGCAGCGGCAGGATGAAACTAATGACAGGATCCTCAGGGAAATCGGAGATCTCAAAAGACAAAAGAAAGCGGCAGAGGATCATTCCCCACTGATGCCCAAATCTTTAAGTTTTGATACTCCGATGATCACTTCTCAGCCATCAGGAGTCCCAGACGTTCAAATTGTGGGAGGATCAAAAGGATTGCACCTCGGATCGGCAATAATGACTCAGGCATCGGGCTCACATTTTCAGCCGGCAGGATCCTATCCTCAGCATATGGGATCCTTCGTGAATTCAGGAGCCTATCCAGGAGCACAGCAGTTTCAAGGATCCTACTTTGTTCCAGGATCATCCCAGGTTCAAGGATCCTCCTTTGTTCCAGGATCATCCCAGGTTCAAGGATCATCCTTTGTTCCAGGATCATCCCAGGTTCAAGGATCCTTCTTTGTTCCAGGATCATCCCAGGTTCAAGGATCCTCCTTTGTTCCGGGATCGTGTCAGATACCAGGATCCTCCCAGATGCCAGGATCCCTAAAGAGTTTGCAAATAGGAAACCTAGATGTCCATCAAGGGGATTTCATTCCAATGCAGACCATTGCCTCCACTGGTCCCTCCATCATCCCAGAATCCCAGCCATATGGATTCACACCCAGTATTCCTAACCTGAACCCAATGGGAGGTAACACCTTAAATAATTATCTTACCACTAACCATGGATTCGTGCAGGATACAGGTATCAATCATGCTATGGCCAGGGAGTTGCAGAAGCTGAAGGATATGATCTCAAGTGTTCCAGGGGTAGTCAAGCCTATCCCGGAGATTGCAGATGGAAGCCATAAGGTATCTCGTTTTGCACCACCAATTTGTGATGCAGAGGTACCCAAAAGGTTCCATATCCCTACTATGAAGCTGTATGATGGTACAACGGATCCTGAGGAGCACATAGCACAATACAGGGAGAGGATGGAGATCAATCCAATCCCAGAAAAGTTAAAGGAAGCATGCCTATGTAAAGGATTTGGATCCACTCTTACTGGATCAGCTCTTAAATGGCTGCTAAGTCTTCCCCCTTACTCTATCACTTCATTTGCTAATTTAGTTAATTTATTCAATAATCAATTCTCTTGTAGTAGAAAATTTGAAAGATTAACTAGTGATTTATACAGGGTAACTCAAAGTCATAATGAATCATTAAGGGATTATATAACTAAATTCAGTAAAGAATCCTTGGACATTCCCAACTTGGATATGGCCACGGCTGTTGAGGCCTTCAAAATGGGACTGCTTAAGGATTCATTGTTCTATGATGATCTTGTTATGACACCGTGCAGGAACCTAGATGAAGTAAGGACTCGGGCACTCAGGTTCATCCGGCTAGAGGATGACAAGAGGATCCAGGAGAGACAAGTAGGATCCTCAAAACAGGAGAAGCAAGGATCCTCCTTCAAGAGCAATAAATTCAAATCCTACCATAGAAATGACAACCAGAACGTGCATGCTGTTGACCAAGAAGAGGATGATGAGGATTATCCTCCGATTTCTGAATATTGTTTTTCTGTTGACAATCATGAACTAATCCTTGCAATGCAGAATCTAGGAGAAAAAGCCAGGTGGCCCAGAAAGAATGATAAACCATCGGGGACTAAAGACAAGTCAAAGTGGTGTGCATACCATGAGGATTTCGGGCATCTAACTGAAGAGTGCATCGCATTAAGAAAGGAAATTGGATATCTGCTAAGCAAGGGGCATCTAAAAGAGTTGTTGGGAAGAAAAAAGCAAAGGACTCAGGATCCTGAAAGGATCCCTGAAAAAGCTCCAGCCCCTCCGGCGAATGCACAAGTGATCAACTTTATTTCCGGAGGATCAGACATCTGTGGTACATCCTTCTCAGCGGCTAAAAGGCATGCAAAGGAAGCAAAAATGGATAATGGAGAAAAACCTATCCGAACATCAAGTATCTCGGAAGGAAATACGATAACATTTGATGAGGATGACCGCATTAACATCCAGGATCCTCATCATGATAGTTTAGTTATTACTCTATTTATTTCTAACCATTTTGTCCGCAGGATCCTTATCGACGGAGGAAGCTCAGTAAACATTATCCAGCTTGATGTTCTAAAGAAGATGGGTATCCCAGAATCAGACATCACACCAAGATCTTCCGTACTTGTGGGATTCAGTGGAGAAACTAAGAAAACTCTGGGGGACATCAAACTCCCAATCTACGTGGAAGGATTACATAATTATCAAAAATATTGTGTTATTGACTGTTTATCTTGTTGTAATGTTATCCTTGGCAGGCCCTGGATACATGATATGAAAGCAGTCCCATCCACCTACCATCAATGTGTGAAACTCCCTAGCCCATGGGGGATAATCAAGATCGACAGTGATCAGCAGGAGGCCAAGGATTGTTATACCTCATCCATGAAACCAACCTCGAAGCCAAGGGAGCAATAGCAATTACAGTATCCTCCAAGGAATGTCTTGGAGGTAAGGGAACAGGATGTGGACGAAATCCTTCTGGATCCTAATGATCCTGAATCAAAAATCTATATCGGATCAGGGATCCTTGGCAAGATGAAAGAAGACATAATATCCTTCCTCAAAAGAAGAAAATCTACCTTTGCATGGAAACATCAAGATATGACAGGTATATCTAAGGATATTATCACTCATAAACTTGGCATTGACAGGTCGATCAAACCAATCCACCAAAAAAGGAGGAAGTTTGCACCAGAAAGGAATGCCATTATCCAGGAAGAAGTAGAAAGACTACTTCGAGCAGGTATGATCAGAGAGGTAAAATATCCAAAATGGTTAGCCAATGTGGTTGTTGTCCAAAAGAAAAACGGAAAGTGGAGGGTATGTGTCGATTTCACTGATCTGAATAAGGCATGTCCCAAGGATCCTTTCCCATTACCCCACATTGACTCCATGGTGGATGCAACGGCGGGGCATGAACTGTTAACCTTTATGGATGCATCATCTGGATTCCAACAAATTCAGATGGAGCCATCTGACCAAGAGGATACGGCCTTTATGACCCCAACCGGTTTATATTGCTATATTGCTATGCCTTTTGGACTAAGAAATGCAGGTGCAACATATCAAAGGCTGGTGAATATGATGTTCAAAGATCAAATTGGACAGACTATGGAAGTGTACATAGACGATATGGTAGTAAAATCAAAGAAAGCTGAGGATCACCCAAGGGACTTGGAGGAAGCATTTGATATCCTTGATAATTATAACATGAAGCTTAATCCTTCGAAATGTCACTTTGGTGTTAAAGCAGGTAAATTTCTAGGATATATGGTAACTCAGAGGGGCATTGAAGCAAGCCCGGAACAAATTAAAGCATTGGTGAATATCAAATCCCCTGCCAATGCTAAGGATGTGCAAAGGCTAATAGGCAGGATAGCAGCTCTAAACAGGTTCATATCAAAATCCTCAGAAAGATGTAAAGAATTTTATGATATCCTAAGGAAAAACAAGAGATTTGAATGGGCTGAAAAGCACGAGAATGCTTTGAAAGCCCTCAAAGAATATATGTCCTCAGCTCCAGCATTAATGAAACCCGGAAAAGGAGATGTGTTATCCTTATATCTGGCGGTATCCTCAACCGCTGTAAGTGCAGTCCTTGTTAAGGATCACGAAGGTACACAACATCCTATCTACTATGTAAGTAAAAGTTTACTTGATGCCGAATCCAGGTACTCACACCTTGAAAAACTTATTCTTGCATTAATTATGGCATCTACTAAGCTAAGACATTATTTTGAAACCCATACTATTGTTGTTAGAACTAATTTTCCAATCAAGAATGTCCTCAGGAAACCAGAGATGTCCGGAAGGATGGCTAAGTGGGCAGTAAAGCTTAGTGCCCATGATATAAGATATGAGCCTAGAACAGCCATTAAATCTCAAGCACTAACCGACTTTGTGGCTGATTTCAGTAGTGATCTACAAAAGGAAGCAGAATTGGAGGTCCAGCAGCTGGATGAGACCAAGGATCCTTGGATACTACACACTGATGGATCCTCAAATGCTAAAGGCACAGGGCTCGGCATACTACTAAAATCGCCACAGGGGGACATAATACCCCACTCCATAGCTTGTGAGTTCCAAGCAACTAACAATGAGGCTGAATATGAAGCCTTAATTGCTGGCTTGCAAATTGCTAAGGATATGGGGATCAGATATCTTAAAGTATACGTAGACTCATTACTGATCACTAATCACTTTAATGGATCCTATGTTGCTAAAGGTGAAAAACTAACCAAATATTTAGAGATAGTCAAAGAATTGGCAATCTCTTTTGTTTCTTTCAGTTTAACACAGGTACCAAGGGAGGAAAATACAGAAGCTGATGCATTGGCCAATCTAGGATCATCCTTGAAGATCCCAGAGGATACAAGTATCCCCATCATCCATATCCTGGCTCCTGCTATTGAAAATCAGGTGGCCATGGAAATAGAAGAGGATACTGCAATGATCCCTAGTGAAGAAACTCAATCTTATTCAGGATCATGGATCTCACCAATCATGAGATACTTACAACACGGGGAGATTCCTATGGGAGAAAATCCTAGAGCTTTCAGGATTAAGGTATCTCAATTCACAATCTTATATAATGTGTTATATAAGCGATCTCTTGTAGGACCATATTTAAGATGTATCGAGGATCCTGAAATTCAAGAAGTGTTGAGAGACTTCCATGAAGGAGATTGTGGAAACCACACTAGGGGCAGGGCATTGTTCTCAAGGATCCTTAGATCAGGATACTACTGGCCAACTATGAAAAGGGATGCTGTAGAATAAGCTAAGAAGTGTGATCCTTGTCAAAGACACAGCAATATCCTTCATCAGCCAGCTGAATTTCTACATCCTATACCATCCTCTTGGCCATTCATGAGATGGGGAATGGATATAGTTGGCAAGCTCCCTAAAGCACCTGGTGGAAAAGTATTTATGCTTGCCATGACCGACTACTTCTCCAAGTGGATAGAAGCTGAAGCTTTTGCTCAAGTCAGAGAAAAGGAAGTTATATCCTTTATTAAGAGAAACATTATAACCAGATTTGGCATTCCCTCTGAGATTGTATGTGATAATGGTTCCCAATTCATTGGGAGCAGAACCACTAACTTTTGTGACAGTTGGGGAATTAAGATGATAACATCAACACCAGTCCATCCACAAGCCAATGGTTAAGCAGAATCATCCAACAAGATCATCATCAACAACCTGAAAAAGAAATTAGGATCCAAGAAGGGGAAATGGGCAGAGGAATTGCCTTATGTGCTCTGGGCTGATAGAACAACTCCCAAGAATGCCACTGGTCAAACACCCTTCTCTTTAGTATTTGGGGCAGAAGCAGTGATCCCAACAGAAATGGTGGTTCCAACTGCTAGAACAAGTACTCGTGATCCTGAAGAAAATGCTGCAAACCTAGCTCAAGACTTGGATACTATTGAGGAAATCAGGGATCTGGCTAGGATAAGGATGGCAAGCTACCAACAAAGAATGGCTGGTGCTTACAACAAAAACGTCAGGATAAGGAAGTTCCAAGTCGGGGATATGGTGTTGAGAAAAGCATTCCAAAATACCATCAATCCTGCTGATGGGAAATTGGCACCAAAATGGGAAGGCCCTTACTTGATTGAAGCCGAAGCAGGAAAGGGGGCATACAGATTGCTAACCATGGAAGGAAATTTGTTACCAAGAGCCTGGAATGCTATTCACTTAAAGAAATATTTCATGTGAACAGGATCCTTCAAGCATATGATCCTTACAATGAAAGCATCCTCGAAGGATCCCGGCGATATCAGTGATCGTTACTCTGGTAAAGTCCTTATCTCAAAACTTTTCCATTTTTTAATTTTTACCTAAGGATAAGGATCACGTATCCTTCATCCTTCTCTCACGAGAATTTGAGTTCTGATAGTCCAGGTATCCTCAGCATATTATCGATAGTCTTCAAAAGCATCTCAGATCCTTGGGTTCAACCCCAGTTATCCTTGGGCTTGTCCCCAGTTTTCGCCTGTAGCGCACGATGATCCTGGTATAGTTCACGTCTTTGGGACCAGTACCCACTTTAGGGGCTGACAACCTCATCGTACTGGCTATATCTAGGATCCTACGTATAATGGTAGACGTACCATACATCCGTTCCTAAGGTTTCTAACGTTTTCACGTTAGCTAAGGTTTTGACATTTTCATGTCACCAAGTTTGGATAGTCGCCAGTAAGGGCCATACTCCAGTTTACATACGATCCTTGGGCTTGTCCCCAGTTATCCTTTGGGCTTGTCCCCAGTTATCCTTTGGGCATGTCCCCAGCTACTAATTTATCTTTCACATTGGCTTAGTCCCAAGTTATGTTCCATTTCTCAGGTTTTCGAAGTTAAACAACTAAGGATCCTTAATCCTTATTATCCATTAAAATTTCATTTACGGTTATCTTGATTGAAGGTTAGGATCCTAACTTGGATTCTCAGGTATGATCCTTGACTATTTTGATTATACTCATTATTTTGAATAACCCTTACACTTTGACAACTAAACCTATGATCCTCGATCATAAACTATTTTTGAAAATTTTTCGATTACAGGATATTTGATCCAGGATCATATCCTAAAATGATTGAACATGATTTGCTTAACAATTGGAAAATAAAAGGATAAACAAAGGATAACAACACGAGATAAGCCAGAAAGATTAGAGTTATTTTATTAACAAAGGATTTTAAACCCTTCAAAGTTGTCAAAATTGCCAACCCACGTTTCTACCAGCAAAACGTGGCCCGTCCACATGGGTTGGCAAAGGGTGTCCATTGTTTATGCGGTCATAGCAGGTGCAGGAAAGTAAAAGCGGCAGGATCACAAAGGCTTCATCCCCCAAACAGAGGATCCCTCCACCATTTGCGATCCTACCTATTGTCCAAAGGATCCAGGATCCTTAACCCTAAAAACTATTGTTTAAGTTACAGTCCATCATTGTTTAAAACATCACAACCACAAAAAACCACTACCAAATTTAAAAAAAAAAAAAAAATTGGGCTCCGGCCAAGTCTCGAAATTTCCATCATCGCCCAATCCTGCAGCTCAAACCTTCGCTGCACCATCACCACCAGCTCCACTTGCTTCCCCCTGATCCTTGCCAGCGTCACCTCCTTCAAGCATTGGGATCTCCTCAGCCTCCTCATCATCCTCCAACTCTGCCAGCCTCGCCTTCCAGCCCTCCACGTCCCATGTGTTCTTGTCGAAGGAAGGATCCTGAGCCTCCGCAGCCATCTGCAGCTGGATCTTATACATGGTTATCATAGCAGAGACCTTGGCATCCTGGGTAATGTCATGCTTCTCATAATCAAAATTGATCAGCATCCTAGCAGCTTTATCCTTGGTGGCCCGGAGCTCCTTCTCAAGATCAACAATCTTGAGATCCTTCAGCACACCCATCTGTTGGAGGTCAGCAATTTGGCGATCTTGATCCTCGACGTGGCCAACATAAGTTTCTATTTCAGCAAATTTCTGCAAGGAAAACAAGGCATAACGTCAGAAACAAGTTATCCTCAAAATTGTCAGGATAACGAACAGGGGCAGCGATCCTTACCTCGTTGAAGTAGTCCAGAAACTGTTGGCGAAGCAGGGGCAGGCCTTGTAGATCCTCAGAGGCCTTTCTCTTCTTTCCTTTACCCCTAATAGGTGCTTTAGGGGCTGAAGCAGTTGGGCTGGCAGCAGGAGTCTTCTTCCTTGCAGATTTGACATTAGCAAGATCATCAATGCCAAACTTTGAGGCAGATTTAGCAGATTTTCCTGCACCTACACAACCAAAATAAGATAAGTATTCTAACTGATTTAGAAATCCTACGTAAAACTACTTTTTAAATGAGGATACTTACTTGACATTGTGGCAGATGCGGAAGATACTTCCTGTGAATCTTGGGTGGCAACTTGAAAACTTCTTGTCTCCGGATCAAGCTTCTTGAAGGCCAAAAGCCTCTCTTTTGCAGCAGGTGTCAGCTTCAGATGAGAGATGGAGATAGCTGCACAATAAACAAAAAACAAAGAAAATATTAGTGATCCTCATCCTAAGGAACAAATCTGATGGTGATCCTTCTAGGATCCTCTATCCTACCATGAGTAGCCCACTCCTTGGGCAGATCCTTCCCATTAGGGATGGTATCCCTCCTAACGAAGAGAAATCGTCGCTTCCAATTCGTGTCATTCTTGGTGACCTTAAGAACAGGGTGATCCTCTCCAGCTTTCCGTTTGAACAAATATCGGCAGGATCCAAACGTTGTGAGATCATACATCTCAGACAGCTCCGCCATTCCTAAATCAATCCCTTCCTGCTCAATGATCCTTTCAAGGGTATACAAAACCCTCCAGATCATCGGCATGGCTTGGACGTAAGATATGCCGGTCAGGGAAAAGAAAGATTGGGTGAGAGCTGGAAAGGGATACGTATAGCCTATGGTGAACGGAGTAACAGGAAAAGCTACCCAAGTATCGGAGACAAAGTCACTTAAAGCAGTGGGAGTGAAAGATTTAAAGATAGCATTCGCCGGAAAACAATGACGAATTCTATCAATATGAACATCGGTAAAACAACACCTCTCATGGGGAGAATCCTTGATGATCCCTTGACCCTTCAAGGACTGTTCTTTTTAGGATCCTTATGAGGGGAGTTGCGTAGCAGCATGCTTGCAGAATGTTGAAAAAAAACAAAGAAGCAGAAAAACAGAGTAAGAGAGGGAAGAAGGAAGAAGAGAGATACCTGATTGATCTTCGGACGAGATTATAAAGGGAGTTTCTTTGATTTTAAATGCGAATTGATCCTATCTCTATCTCCTATTTATAATGATGATCTGCAGGGCTGTCACTTCTGTGACGTAAGAATCACAACGGCTAGTCCGACTCCAACGGCTAGTTATCCGATTAGCTCGTTACAGATAAGATCAAGCAAAATATAACTCATTTATTTACAATATCACTCCTTATATTTTGGGGGCAATTGTTAGGGCTGGATTTTTATAACGCATGATCCTTACATGTGATCCTAACCAGTGATCCTTGTTTCTTTGGCAGATAGTGATCCTCAGCAGAGTTCCAGGATCAGGATCACGGACCATCATAGGGATCCTCATGCTAGCAGTTGTTTTCATTGAATTTAATGTTATCTTGCAGGAATGTCTAGCAGGATCCGCTCTTAGCATCGCAAACAAGGGATGCGTCTTTACAACTTTGGCATATGCTTAATCAGAGATGAACGTTGTAGAGGATATGGAAACTCGGCATGATTTAAGGGCGATAATTTAGGCTAGATTTACTTTTATTTCTAAAGGGGTAATGAGTTGATTGTTAGTCTATTTACCTAAAATAGGTCACTCACACTTGTATATATAACACTGTTCCCCATTCGGAAGACACACAACACATTTCTCACACGCTTAGACACTCGATACTATAGTGATCCTTGTACTCAGCTCATTATCATCCGAAGTTGTAACCATTTTTTGTTATATTGAAGTTTGGTGATCGGTAGTTGCCATCACCCGAGGTTTTTTATGCCGGAGATCATTCATTGATCAAGGGCTTTTTCCTCGTATAAATCCTTGTGTCACTTGCATATTTCTCACTAAAGTGATCCTTTACTTTTTCAACAAACCAAGCATCATTCCCCGTTTACTTAGAGTTTGGTTGCATTATCCTTGTGTGATTTTTGACCAAAACAGAAAGTTTGAAAGATTGACTAGTGATTTATATAGAGTAACTCAGAGTCATAATGAATCATTAAGGGATTACATAACCAAGTTTAGTAAAGAATCCTTGGATATTCCTAACTTGGATATGGCCACAGCTGTTGAGGCCTTCAAGATGGGATTACTTAAGGATTCATTGTTCTATGATGATCTTGTTATGACACCATGCAGGAACCTAGATGAAGTAAGAACTCGGGCACTCAGGTTCATCCGGCTAGAGGATGACAAGAGGATCCAGGAGAGACAAGCAGGATCCTCAAAGCAAGAAAAGCAAGGATCCTCTTTCAAAAGCAACAGATTCAAATCCTACAATAGGAATGACAACCAGAACGTGCATGCCGTTGACCAAGAAGAGGATGATGAGGATTATCCTCCGATTTCTGAATATTGTTTTTCCGTTGATAATCATGAACTAATCCTTGCAATGCAGAATCTAGGAGAAAAAGCCAGATGGCCCAGAAAAAACGACAAACCAACTGGAACTAAAGACAAATCGAAGTGGTGTGCATACCACGAGGATTTTGGGCATTTAACTGAAGAATGTATCGCATTCAGAAAGGAAATTGGATATCTGCTAAGCAAGGGGCATCTAAAAGAGTTGTTGGGAAGAAAAAAGCAAAGGACTCAGGATCCTGAAAGGATCCCTGAGAAAGCTCCAGCTCCTCCGGCAGATGCCCAAGTAATCAACTTTATTTCTGGAGGATCAGACATATGTGGTACATCCTTCTCGGCAGCTAAAAGGCATGCAAAGGAAGCTAAAATGGATAACGGAGAAAGACCTATTCGAACATCAAGTGTCTCGGAAGGAAAAGTTATAACCTTCGATGAGGATGATAGAACTAACATCCAGGATCCTCATCATGATAGTCTAGTCATCACTGTCTTTATCTCTAACCATTTTGTCCGCAGGATCCTTATCGACGGAGGAAGCTCAGTAAACATTATCCAGCTTGATGTTCTGAAGAAGATGGGTATTCCTGAATCAGATATCACTCCAAGATCCTCCGTGCTTGTGGGATTTAGTGGCGAAACTAAGAAAACTTTGGGGGACATCAAACTCCCAATCTATGTGGAAGGATTACATAATTATCAAAAATTTTGTGTTATTGACTGTTTGTCTTGTTGTAATGTTATCCTTGGCAGGCCCTGGATACATGATATGAAAGCAGTCCCATCCACCTATCATCAATGTGTGAAGCTCCCTAGCCCATGGGGAATAATCAAGATCGACAGTGATCAGCAGGAGGCTAAGGATTGTTATACCTCATCAATGAAACCAGCCTCGAAGCCAAGGGAGCAATAGCAATTACAGTATCCTCCAAGGAATGTCTTGGAGGTGAGAGAACAGGATGTGGACGAAATCCTTTTGGATCCTAATGATCCTGAATCAAAAATCTATATCGGATCAGGGATCCTTGGCAAGATGAAAGAAGACATAGTATCCTTCCTCAAAAGAAGAAAGTCTACCTTTGCATAGAAACACGAGGATATGACAAGTATATCTAAGAATATTATAACTCATAAACTTGGCATTGACAGGTCAATCAAACCAATCCATCAAAAAAGGAGGAAGTTTGCACCGGAAAGAAATGCCATTATCCAGGAAGAGGTAGAAAGGCTACTTCGAGCAGGTATGATTAGAGAGGTAAAGTATCCAAAGTGGCTAGCCAATGTGGTCGTTGTTCAAAAGAAAAACGGAAAGTGGAGGGTATGTGTCGATTTCACGGATTTGAATAAGGCATGTCCCAAGGATCCTTTCCCGTTACCCCACATTGACTCCATGGTGGATGCAACGGCGGGGCATGAACTGTTAACCTTTATGGATGCATCATCTGGATTCCAACAAATTCAGATGGAGCCATCTGACCAAGAGGATACGGCTTTTATGAGCCCAACCGGTTTATATTGTTATATTGCTATGCCTTTTGGATTAAGAAATGCAGGTGCAACATATCAAAGGCTGGTGAATATGATGTTCAAAGATCAAATTGGACAAACTATGGAAGTATACATAGACGATATGGTTGTGAAATCCAAGAAGGCTGAGGATCACCTAAGGGACTTGGAGGAAGCGTTTGATATCCTTGATAATTATAACATGAAGCTTAATCCTTCAAAATGTCACTTCGGTGTTAAAGCAGGCAAATTCTTAGGATATATGGTAACTCAGAGGGGCATTGAAGCAAGCCCGGAACAAATCAAAGCATTGGTGAATATCAAATCCCCTGCCAACGCTAAGGATGTGCAAAGGCTAACAGGCAGGATAGCAGCTCTAAACAGATTTATATCCAAATCCTCAGAAAGGTGTAAAGAATTCTATGATATCTTAAGAAAGAACAAGAAATTTGAGTGGACTGAAAAGCATGAGAATGCTTTACAAGCCCTCAAAGAATACATGTCCTCAGCTCCAGCATTGATGAAACCCAGAAAAGTAGATGTGTTATCCTTATACCTGGCGGTATCCTCAACAGCTGTAAGTGCAGTCCTTGTTAAGGATCATGAAGGTACACAATATCCTGTCTATTATGTAAGTAAGAGTTTACTTGATGCTGAATCCAGGTACTCACACCTTGAAAAACTTATTCTTGCATTAATTATGGCATCTACTAAGCTAAGACATTATTTTGAAACCCATGCTATTGTTGTTAGAACTAATTTTCCAATCAAGAATGTCCTCAGGAAACCAGAGATGTCCGGAAGGATGGCTAAGTGGGCAGTAAAGCTTAGTGCCCATGGTATAAGATATGAGCCTAGAACAGCCATTAAATCTCAAGCACTAGCCGACTTTGTGGCTGATTTCAGTAGTGATCTACAAAAGGAAGCAGAATTGGAGGTCCAGCAGCTGGATGAGACCAAGGATCCTTGGATACTACACACTGATGGATCCTCAAATGTCAAAGGCACAGGGCTCGGCATACTACTAAAATCGCCACAGGGGGACATAATACCCCACTCCATAGCTTGTGAGATCCAAGCAACTAACAATGAGGCTGAATATGAACCCTTAATTGCTGGTTTGCAAATTGCTAAGCATATGGGGGTCAGGTATCTTGAAGTATACATAGATTCATTATTGATCACTAATCACTTTAATGGATCCTATGCTGTGAAAGGTGAAAAACTAACCAAATATTTAGAGATAGTCAAGGAATTGGCACTCTCCTTTGTTTCTTTCAGTTTAACACAGGTACCAAGGGAGGAAAATACAGAAGCTGATGCATTGGCCAATCTAGGATCATCTTTGAAGATCCCAGAGGATATAAGTATCCCCATCATCCATATCCTGGCTCCTGCTATTGAAAATCAGGTGGCCATGGAAATAGAAGAGGATACTGCAATGATCCCTAGTGAGGAAACTCAATCTTATTCAGGATCATGGATCTCACCAATCATGAGATACTTACAACACGGGGAGATTCCTATGGGAGAAAATCCTAGGGCTTTCAGGATTAAGGTATCTCAATTCACAATCTTAAATAATGTGTTATATAAGCGATCTCTTGCAGGACCATATTTAAGATGTATTGAGGATCCTGAAATTCAAGAAGTGTTAAAAGACTTCCATGAAGGAGATTGCGGAAACCACACTGGGGGCAGGGCATTGTTCTCAAGGATCCTTAGGACAGGATACTACTAGCCAACTATGAAAAGGGATGCTGTGGAGTATGCTAATAAGTGTGATCCTTGTCAAAGACACAGCAATATCCTTCATCAGCCGGCTGAATTTCTTCATCCTATACCATCCTCTTGGCCATTCATGAGATGGGGAATGGATATAGTTGGCAAGCTCCCTAAAGCACCTGGTGGAAAAGTATTTATGCTTGCCATGACTGACTACTTCTCCAAGTGGATAGAGGCTGAAGCTTTTGCCCAAGTCAGAGAGAAGGAAGTTATATCCTTTATTAAGAGAAACATTATAACCAGATTTGGCATTCCTTCTGAAATTGTATGTGATAATGGTTCCCAATTTATTCGGAGCAGGACTACTAACTTTTGTGACAGTTGGGGAATTAAGATGATAACATCAACACCAGTCCATCCACAAGCTAAAAAGCAGAATCATCCAACAAGATCATCATCAACAATCTGAAGAAGAAACTTGGATCCAAGAAGGGGAAATGGGCAGACGAATTGCCTTATGTGCTCTGGGCTGATAGGACAACCCCAAAGAATGCTACTGGTCAAACACCCTTCTCTTTGGTGTTTGGGGCAGAAGCAGTGATCCCAACAGAAATGGTGGTTCCAACTGCTAGAACAAGTACTCGTGATCCTGAAGAGAATAATGCAAACCTAGCTCAAGACTTGGATACTATTGAAGAAATCAGGGATCTAGCTAGGATAAGGATGGCTAGCTACCAACAAAGAATGGCTGGTACTTACAACAAAAATGTCAGGATAAGGAAATTCCAAGTGGGGGATATGGTATTGAGAAAAGCATTCCAAAATACCATCAATCCTGCCGATGGGAAATTAGCACCAAAATGGGAAGGCCCTTACTTGATTGAAGCTGAAGCAGGAAAGGGGGCATATAGATTGCTAACCATGGAAGGAAATTTGTTACCAAGAGCCTGGAATGCTGTTCACCTAAAGAAATATTTCATGTGAACAGGATCCTCCTGGCACATATGATCCTTACATTGAAAGCATCCTCGAAGGATCCCGATAATGTCAACGATCCTTACTCTGGTAATATCCTAATCCTAAACTATTCCATTTTCATATTTTTACCAAAGGATAAGGATCATGTATCCTTCATCCTTCTCTCACGAGAATTTGAGTTTTGATAGTCCAGGTATCCTCAGCATATTATTGATAGTCTTCAAAAGCATCTCAGATCCTTGGGTTCAACCCCAGTTATCCTTGGGCTTGTCCCCAGTTTTCGCCTGTAGCGCACGATGATCCTGGTATAGTTCATGTCTTTGGGACCAGTACCCACTCCAGGGGCTGATAACCTCATCGTACTGGCTATACCTAGGATCCTACGTATAATGGTAGACGTACCATACATCCGTTCCTAAGGTTTCTAACGTTTTCACGTTAGCTAAGGTTTTGGCATTTTCATGTCACTAAGTTTGGATAGTCGCCAGTAAGGGCCATACTCCAGTTTACATACGATCCTTGGGCTTGTCCCCAGTTATCCTTTGGGCTTGTCCCCAGTTATCCTTCGGGCTTGTCCTCGGTGATCCTATGGGCTTGTCCCCAGTTATCCTTTGGGCTTGTCCCCAGTTACTAACTTGTCTTTTATATTGGCTTAGTCCCAAGATATGTTCTATTTTTCAGGTTTTCGAAGTTAAAACAATTAAGGATCCTTAATCCTTATTATCCATTAAAATTTCATTTACGGTTATCCTGATTAAAGGTTCGGATCCTAACTTGGATTCTCAGGTATGATCCTTAACTGTTTTTAATCCTATTTATTGTTTCTTTATGCTAACCCTTGAAATCTGACAACTAAACCTGTGACCCTTAAAATATGTACTACTTTTTGGGATTTTTCAACTATAGGATATTTGATCAAGGATCATATCCTAAATGTTTTCAATCTGACTTATTCAAAATTACTTATTCAATAAATGTACACCAAAACAATGGGGAATTAAAGGAACAAAAAAGGATAATAACACAAGATAAGCGACAAAAGTTTAAGATTTTATTTATAAACGAAAGGAGTAACCCTTCAAAGGTTGTCAAAATTACCTACCCCGAGCATCTACCAGCAATACGTGGCCCGTCCGCTGGGGTAGGTAAAGGGTGTCCATGATAATAGGTTCAAAAGTAATGCAGGGATATAAAGGCGGCAGGATCACAATGGCTTCATCCCCCAAACAGAGGATCCCTTCACCATTTGCAATCCTACCTATTGTCTGAAGGATCCTGGATCCTTAATCCTAAAACTATTGTTCAAAGTTACAAACCATCATTGTTTCAAAACATCAACAACCACAAAGAAACCACTACCAAATTTAAAAAATTGGGCTCCGGCTATGTCTAGAAGTGTCCTTCATCGCCCAATCCTGCAGCTCAAGCCTTCGCTGCACCACCAGCTCCACCAGCTCCGCTTGCCTCTCCACCTTAATCCTTGCCAACATCACCACCTTCAAGCATAGGGATCTCCTCAGCTTCATCATCATCCTCCAACTCTGCCAGCCTTGCCTTCCAGCCCTCCACGTCCCATGTGCTTTTGTCGAAGGCAGGATCCTGAGCCTCCACAGCCATCTGCAACTGGATCTTGTACATGGTTATCGCAGCAGAGACCTTGGCATCCTGGTGATATCATGCTTCTCATAATCGAAGTTGATCACCATTTTGGCAGCTTCATCCTTGGTAGCCCGAAGCTCCTTCTCAAGATCAGCAATCTTGAGGTCCTTCAGCACACCCATCTGTTGGAGGTCAGCAATTTGGCGATCTTGATCCTCGACGTGGCCAACATAAGTTTCTATTTCAGCAAATTTCTGCAAGGAAAACAAGGCATAACGTCAGAAACAAGTGATCCTCAAAATTGTCAGGATAACGAACAGGGGCAGTGATCCTTACCTCGTTGAAGTAGTCCAGAAACTGTTGGCGAAGCAGGGGCAGGCCTTGTAGATCCTCAGAGGCCTTTCTCTTCTTTCCTTTACCCCTGATAGGTGCTTTAGGGGCTGAAGCAGTTGGGCTGGCAGCAGGAGTCTTCTTCCTTGCAGATTTGACATTAGCAAGATCATCAATGCCAAACTTTGAGGCAGACTTAGAAGATTTTCCAGCACCTACACAACCAAAATAAGATAAGTTTTCTAATTAAACTTGAAAATCCTACATAGAATTACTTTCTAAATAAGGATACTTATTTGACATTGTGACAGAGGCAGAGGATACTTCTTGGGAATCTTGGGTAGCAACCTGGAAGGTTCTTGTCTCCGGATCAAGCTTCTTGAAGGCCAAAAGTCTCTCTTTTGCAGCAGGTGTCAACTTCAGACGAGAGATAGAGATAGCTGCACAATAAACAAGAAAATATTAGAGATCCTCATCCTAGGGAACAAATCTTATGATGATCCTTCCAGGATCCTCTATCCTACCATGAGTAGCCCACTCTTTGGGCAGATCCTTCCCATCTGGGATGGTATCTCTCCTAACAAAGAAGAACCGACGCTTCCAGTTTGTGTCGTTCTTGGTGACCTTGAAGACAGGATGATCCTCTCCAGCTTTTCGCTTAAACAGATAACGATCGGGTCCGAAAGTGGTAAGATCATACATCTCAGCCAGCTCCGCCATTCCTAAGTCAATCCCTTCCTGCTCAATGATCCTTTCAAGGGTATATAAAACCCTCCAGATCATTGGCATGGCCTGGATGTAGGAGATGCCGGTAAGGGAAAAGAAGGACTGGGTGAATTGAGGGAAAGGATATGAATATCCTATCAAGAACGGAGTAACAGGAAAGGCTACCCAAGTATCAGAGATGAAGTCACTTAAAGCGGTAGGATCAAAAGATTTAAAGAAGGTGCTCGCCAGAAAGCAATGGCGAATTTTATCAATCTGAGAGTCGGTAAAACAACACCTCTCAGTTGAAGAATCCTTGATGATCCCTTGACCCTTCAAGGGACTGCTCTTCTTAGGATCCTTGTGCGGGGAGTTCCGGAGCAACATCTTTGCAGAATAATGGAAAGAAATAGAAAAACAGAGTAAGAGAAGGAAGAAGGAGGAAAAGAGATACCTGATTGATCTTCGAACGAAAATATAAAGGGAGTCTCTCTTGAATTTAAATGCAAATTGATCCTATCTCTAACACCTATTTATAAGGATGATTTGCAGGGCTGTCACTTCTGTGACGTAAGATGTGCAACGGCTAGTCCGTCTTCAACGGCTAGTTATCCGATTAACTTATTGCGGATAAGATCAAACAAAATATAACTCGTTTATTTACAATATTACTCCTTATATTTTGGGGGCAATTGTTAGGGCTGGATTTTTATGACCTATGATCCTTACATATGATCCTAACAAGTGATCCTTATTTCTTTGGCAGATAGTGATCCTCAGAAGAGTTCCAGGATCAGGATCACGGACCGTCACAGGGATCCTCATACTAACAGTTGCTTTCATTGGATTTAATGTTATCTTGCAGGGATGTCTGGCAGGATCCGCTCTTAGCAACGTAAACAAGGGACTCGTCTTTACAACTTTGGCATATGCTTAATCAGAGACGAACATTGTGGACGATATGGAAACTCAGCATAATTTAAGGGCGATAATTTAGGCTAGATTTACTTTTATTCCTAAAGGGGTAACGAGCTAATAGTTAGTCTATTTACCTAAAATAGGGCCACCCACACTTGTATAAATAGCTCTCTTCCACATTCGGAAGACACAACACACTTCCATCACGCTTTGACACACGATACTATAGTGATCCTTGTACTTAGCTCGTTACCATCCGAAGTTGTAACCTTTATTTGTTATATTGAAGTTTGGTGATCGGTAGTTTCCATCACCCGAGGTTTTTTATGCCGGAGATCATTCATTGATCAAGGGCTTTTTCCTCGTATAAATCCTTGTGTCACTTGTGCATTTTATATTTAAGTGATCCTTCACTTTGTTCATCATACCAAGCATCATTCCCCGTTTACATAAAGTTTGGTTGCATTATCCTTGTGTGATTTTTGACCAAAACAAGCCGGCTGAACTTCTACATCCTATACCATCCTCTTGGCCATTCATGAGATGGGGAATGGATATAGTTGGCAAGCTCCCTAAAGCACCTGGTGGAAAAGTATTTATGCTTGCCATGACTGACTACTTCTCCAAGTGGATAGAGGCTGAAGCTTTTGCCCAAGTCAGAGAGAAGGAAGTTATATCCTTTATTAAGAGAAACATTATAACCAGATTTGGCATTCCTTCTGAAATTGTATGTGATAATGGTTCCCAATTTATTGGGAGCAGGACTACTAACTTTTGTGACAGTTGGGGAATTAAGATGATAACATCAACACCAGTCCATCCACAAGCTAATGGTCAAGCAGAATCATTCAACAAGATCATCATCAACAATCTGAAGAAGAAACTTGGATCCAAGAAGGGGAAATGGGCAGAGGAATTGCCTTATGTGCTCTGGGCTGATAGGACAACCCCCAAGAATGCTACTGGTCAAACACCCTTCTCTTTGGTGTTTGGGGCAGAAGCAGTGATCCCAACAGAAATGGTGGTTCCAACTGCTAGAACAAGTACTCGTGATCCTGAAGAGAATGATGCAAATCTAGCTCAAGACTTGGATACTATTGAAGAAATCAGGGATCTAGCTCGGATAAGGATGGCTAGCTACCAACAAAGAATGGCTGGTACTTACAACAAAAATGTCAGGATAAGGAAATTCCAAGTGGGGGATATGGTATTAAGAAAAGCATTCCAAAATACCATCAATCCTGCTGATGGGAAATTAGAACCAAAATGGGAAGGCCCTTACTTGATTGAAGCTGAGGCGGCAAGGGGGCATATAGATTGCTAACCATGGAAGGAAATTTGTTACCAAGAGCCTGGAATGCTGTTCACTTAAAGAAATATTTCATGAGAACAGGATCCTCCTAGCACATATGATCCTTACATTGAAAGCATCCTCGAAGGATCCCGGCGATGTCAATGATCTTTACTCTGGTAAAATCCTAATCCTAAACTATTTCATTTTCTTATTTTTACCTAAGGATAAGGATCATGCATCCTTCATCCTCTTCTCACGAGAATTTGAGTTCTGACAGTCCAGGTATCCTCAGCATATCATTAAGAATCTTCAAAAGCATCTCAGATCCTTGGGTTCAACCCCAGTTATCCTTAGGCTTGTCCCCAGTTTCCGCCTGTAGCGCACGATGATCCTGGTATAGTTCACGTCTTTGGGACCAGTACCCACTTTCGGGGCTGATAACCCCATCGTACTGGCTATATCTAGGATCCTACGTATAATGGTAGACGTACCATACATCCGTTCCTAAGGTTTCTAACGTTTTCACGTTAGCTAAGGTTTTGGCATTTTCATGTCACTAAGTTTGGATAGTCGCCAGTAAGGGCCATACTGCAGTTCACATACGATCCTTGGGCTTGTCCCCAGTTATCCTTTGGGCTTGTCCCCAGTGATCCTTTGGGATTGTCCCCAGTTATCCTTTGGGCTTGTCCCCAGTTATCCTTTGGGCTCGTCCCCAGTTATCCTTTGGGCTTGTCCCCAGTTACTAACTTATCTTTTATATTGGCTTAGTCCCAAGTTATGTTCCGTTTTTCAGGTTTTCGAAGTTAAACAATTAAGGATCCTTAATCCTTATTATCCATTAAAGTTTCACTCATGGTTATCCTGATTAAAGGTTAGGATCCTAACTTGGATCCTCAGGTATGATCCTTAACTATTTTTAATTTCATTATTCATTTGAATAACCCTTAGACCTTGACAACTGAACCTATGATCCTTAAAATAAACTACCTTGAAAATTTTCGATTATAGGATATTTGATCCAGGATCATATCCTAAATTTCTTAAACATAATTTGCTCAACTTTTCTTACTCAAACAAACATGTATCAAAACAATTGGAAATAAAAAGATAAGCGACAAAAGTTTAAGATTTTATTTATTAACAAAAGGATTAACCCTTCAAAGGTTGTCAAAATTACCTACCCCAAGCATCTACCAGCAATACGTGGCCCGTCCGCTGGGGTAGGTAAAGGGTGTCCATGATAATAGGTTCAAAAGTAATGCAGGGATATAAAGGCGGCAGGATCACAATGGCTTCATCCCCCAAACAGAGGATCCCTCCACCATCTGTAATCCTACCTATTGTCTGAAGGATCCTGGATCCTTAATCCTAAAACTATTGTTTAAAGTTACAGACCATCATCGTTTAAAACATCAACAACCACAAAAAAATAAAATTGGGCTCCGGCTATGTCTAGAAGTGTCCTTCATCGCCCAATCCTGCAGCTCAAGCCTTCGCTGCACCATCACCACCAGCTCCACTTGCTTCTCCCTGATCCTTGCCAGCATCACCACCTTCAAGCATTGGGATCTCCTCAGCCTCCTCATCATCCTCCAACTCTGCCAGCCTCGCCTTCCAGCCCTCCACGTCCCATGTGCTCTTGTCAAAGGCAGGATCCTGAGCCTCCGCAGCCATCTGCAGCTGGATCTTATACATGGTTATCGCAGCAGAGACCTTGGCATCCTGGGTAATGTCATGCTTCTCGTAATCAAAATTGATCAGCATCCTGGCAGCTTTATCCTTGGTGGCCCGGAGCTCCTTCTTAAGATCAGCAATCTTGAGATCCTTCAGCACACCCATTTGTTGGAGGTCAGCAATTTGGCGATCTTGATCCTCGACGTGGCCAACATAAGTCTCTATTTCAGCAAATTTCTGCAAGGAAAGCAAGGCATAACGTCAGAAACAAGTGATCCTCAAAACTGTCAGGATAACAAACAGGGGCAGTGATCCTCACCTCGTTAAAGTAGTCTAGAAACTGTTGGCGGAGCAGGGGCAGGCCTTGTAGATCCTCAGAGGCCTTTCTCTTCTTTCCTTTACCCCTAATAGGTGCTTTAGGGGCTGAAGCAGTTGGGCTGGCAGCAGGAGTCTTCTTCCTTGCGGATTTGACATTAGCAAGATCATCAATGCCAAACTTTGAGGCAGACTTAGAAGATTTTCCAGCACCTACACAACCAAAATAAGATAAGTATTCTAATTAAACTTGAAAATTCTACATAGAATTACTTTCTAAATGAGGATACTTACTTGACATTGTGACAGAGGCAGAGGATACTTCTTGGGAATCCTGGGTAGCAACCTGGAAAGATCTTGTCTCCGGATCAAGCTTCTTGAAGGCCAAAAGTCTCTCTTATGCAGCAGGTGTCAACTTCAGACGAGAGATGGAGATAGCTGCACAATAAACAAAGAAAATATTAGTGATCCTCACCCTAAGGAACAAATCTTATGGTGATCCTTCCAGGATCCTCTATGCTACCATGAGTAGCCCACTCTTTGGGCAGATCCTTCCCATCAGGGATGGTATCTCTCCTAACAAAAAAGAACCGACGCTTCCAGTTTGTGTCGTTCTTGGTGACCTTGAAGACAGGATGATCCTCTCCAGCTTTTCGCTTAAATAGATAACGATGGGGTCCGAAAGTGGTAAGATCATACATCTCAGCCAGCTCCGCCATACCGAGGTCAATCCCCTCTTGTTCAACGATCCTCTCAAGGGTATACAACACCCTCCAGATCATGGGCATAGCCTGGATATAGCAGATGCCGGTGAGACAGAAGAAGGATTGAGTGAACTGTGGGAAAGGATATGAGTATCCTATCAAGAACGGAGTAACAGGAAAGGCTACCCAAGAATCAGAGATAAAATCACTCAAGGCGGTAGACGTAAAAGACTTGAAGATGGTGTTCGCCGGGAAACAATGACGGATCTTGTCAACCTGAGGATCGGTAAAGCAGCACCTCTCGGCGGGAGAATCTTTTATGATCCCTTGACCCTTCAAGGGACTGTTCTTCTCAGGATCCTTATGCGGGGAGTTCCGTAGCAACATCTTTGCAGAATAACGAGAAGATATAGGAAAACAGAGCAAGAGAAGAAAGAAAGAGGAAAAGAGATACCTGATTGATCTTCGGACGAGAATATAAAGGGAGTCTCTCTTGAATTTAAATGCAAATTGATCCTATCTCTAACTCCTATTTATAATGATGATTTGCAGGGCTGTCACTTCTCGTCAGGATTGCAACGGCTAGTCCGTCTCCAACGGCTAATTATCCGTTACATTGTTACGGATAAGATCAACAAAATACAACTCGTTTATTTACAATATTACTCCTTATATTTTGGGGGCAATTGTTAGGGCTGGATTTTTATGACCTATGATCCTTACATATGATCCTAACCAGTGATCCTTATTTCTTTGGCAGATAGTGATCCTCAAAAGAGTTCCAGGATCAGGATCACGGACCACCACAGGGATCCTCATACTAACAGTTGTTTTCATTGGATTTAATGTAATCTTGCAGGGATGTCTGGCAGGATCCGCTCTTAGCAACGTAAACAAGGGACTCGTCTTTACAACTTTGGCATATGCTTAATCAGAGATGAACGTTGTGGACGATATGGAAACTCAGCATAATTTAAGGGCGATAATTTAGGCTAGATTTACTTTTATTCCTAAAGGGGTAACGAGCTAATAGTTAGTCTATTTACCTAAAATAGGGCCACTCACACTTGTATAAATAGCTCTCTTCCACATTCGGAAGACACAACACACTTCCCACACACTTTGACACACGATACTATAGTGATCCTTGTACTTAGCTCGTTACCATCCAAAGTTGTAACCATTATTTGTTATATTGAAGTTTGGTGATCGGTAGTTTCCATCACCCGAGGTTTTTTATGCCGGAGATCATTGATCAAGGGCTTTTTCCTCGTACAAATCCTTGTGTCACTTGTGCATAATACATTTGAGTGATCCTTCACTTTGTTCTTCAAACCAAGCATCATTCCCCGTTTTCATAAGAGTTTGGTTGCATTATCCTTGTGTGATTTTTGACCAAAACAATACCTGCCCGGAGCAATTTCTCTACCTCTTCCTGGATAATGGGATTTCTTTCTGGTGCAAACTTCCTCCTTTTTTGATGGATCGGTTTGAATGACCTGTCAATGCCAAGTTTATGAGTTATAATATCCTTAGATATACCTGTCATATCCTCATGCTTCCATGCAAAAGTAGTCTTTCTTCTTTTGAGGAAGGATACAAAATCTTCTTTCATTTTGCCAAGGATCCCTGATCCGATATAGATTTTGGATTCAGGATCATCAGGATCCATGAGGATTTCTACCACATCCTGCTCTCTTGCCTCCAAGACATCCCTTGGAGGATACTTTGATTGCTATTGCTCCCTTGATTTCGAGCCTGATTTCATTGATGAAGTTTAGCAATCCTTAGCCTCCTGCTGCTCACTATCAATCTTGACTATTCCCCAAGGACTAGGGAGCTTCACACATTGATGGTAGGTAGATGGGACAGCCTTCATGTCGTGTATCCAGGGCCTGCCAAGGATAACATTACAACAAGATAAACAGTCAATAACGCAAAATTTTTGATAATTATGTAATCCTTCAACATAAATTGGGAGTTTAATGTCCCCCAGGGTGTTCTTGGTTTCGCCACTAAATCCCACGAGCACGGAGGATCTTGGTATGATATCTGATTCAGGGATACCCATTTTCTTCAGAACATCTAGCTGGATAATGTTCACTGAGCTTCCTCCGTCAATAAGGATCCTGCGGACAAAATGGTTAGAAATAAAAAGAGTAATAACTAAACCATCGTGATGAGGATCCTGGATGTCAACACGATCATCCTCATCAAAGGTTATGACTTTTCCTTCAGAGACACTTGATGTTCGAACAGGTCTTTCTCCATTATCCATTTTAGCTTCCTTTGCATGCCTTTTAGCTGCTGAGAAGGATGTACCACAGATGTCTGATCCTCTAGAAATAAAGTTTATCACTTGTGCATCTGCTGGAGGGGCCGGAGCTTTTTCAGGGATCCTTTCAGGATCCTGAGTCCTTGATTTTTTTCTACCCAGCAATTCTTTTAAATGCCCCTTGCTCAATAAGTATCCAATTTCCTTTCTCAATGCAATGCATTCCTCTGTTAAATGCCCAAAATCTTCATGGTGTGCACACCACTTTGATTTGTCTTTGGCTGCAACCGGTCTGTCATTTTTTTCTAGGCCATCTGGCTTTATCTCCTAGATTCTGCATCGCAAGGATTAGTTCATTGTTATCAACGGAAAAACAACATTCAGAAATTGCAGGATAATCCTCATCATCATCTTCTTAATCAACAGCATGCACGTTCTGGTTATCGGATCTGTTATAGGATTTGAATTTGTTGTTCTTGAACGAGGATCCTTGCTTCTCTTGTTTTGAGGATCCTGCTAATCTCTCCTGGATCCTTTTGTCATCCTCTAGCCAGATGAACCTGAGTGCCCGGGTTCTTACCTCATCTAGGTTCCTGCATGGTGTTATAACAAGATCATCATAGAACAATGAATCCCTAAGCAATCCCATTTTGAAGGCCTCAACAGTCGTGGCTATATCCAAGTTTGGAATGTCTAAGGATTCTTTACTAAATTTGGTAATGTAATCCCTTAATGATTCATTATGACCCTGGGTTACCCTATATAGATCACTAGTTAATCGCTCAAATTTTCTACTACAAGAAAACTGATTATTGAATAAGTTAACTAGATTAGCAAATGAGGTAATAGAGTAAGGGGGAAGACTTAGCAGCCATTTGAGAGCTGATCCAGTAAGGGTGGATCCAAATCCCTTGCATAGGCATGCTTCCTTTAACCTTTCTGGAATTGGATTGATCTCCATCCTCTCTCGGTATTGTGCTATGTGCTCCTCAGGATCCGTCGAACCATCGTACAGCTTCATGGTTGGCACATGGAACCTTTTGGGTATCTCAGCATCACAAATTGGTGGTGCAAAACGAGATATCTTATGGCTTCCATCTGCAATCTCCGGGATAGGTTTGACCACTCCTGGAACACTTGATATCATATCCTTCAGTTTTTGCAACTCTCTGGCCATAGCATGGTTGATACCTGTATCCTGCATGAATCCATGGTAGTGGTAAGAGAATTATTAAAAGTGTTACCTCCCATCGGGTTCAAGTTAGGAACACCGGATGTGAATCCATATTGCTGGGACTCTGGGATTATGGAGGGACCAGTGGAAGCAATGGTCTGCATCGGAATAAAATCTCCCTGATGGACATCGGAACTTCCTATTTGCAAACTCCTCAAGGATCCTGGCATCTGGAAGGGTCCCTGGAACTGGGACGATCCTGGAACAAAGGAGGATCCTTGAACCTAGGATGATCCTGGAACAAAGGAGGATCCTTGAACCTGGGATGATCCTGGAACAAAGGAGGATCCTTGAACCTGGGATGATCCTGGAACAAAGGAGGATCCTTGAACCTGGGATGATCCTGGAACAAAGGAGGATCCTTGAATCTGCTGCGCTCCTAAGTAGGCTCCTGAATTCATGAAGGATCCCATATGCTGAGGATAGGATCCTGCTGGCTGGAAATATGAACCTGATGCCTGAGTCACTATTGCTGAACCGTAGTGCACTCCTTTTAGTCCACCCACATATTGAACATCTGGAACCTCCGATGGCTGAGAAGTAATCACTGGAGTGTCAAAATTCAAAGATCTGGGCACCAGTGGGGAATGATCCTCTGCCGCTTTCTTTTGTTTCTTGAGATCTCCGATTTCTTTGAGGATCCTATCATTGGTCTTATCCTGTTGTTGTATATGTTCCTTCATCTGCAAAATCAAAGTAAACATGTCACTAGTAGTGGGAGTGTAAGGAGCAGAAGAAGTTAGAGGTTTAGAGAAAATGGGAGTTGGTTTCTTCTCAGCATTTTTCTGAGATCCAGCAGGAGGTGGAGGCAAAGGTGGAATGCCCTGAGACGAGTTGACTGCAGACATTGCAGTAGAGGTATTCTTCAATGATGAAGCCATATATTCGTATGCAACGAACCGGAATGATCACCAACATAAAACTTTCTTAGAAATGAAGCACCAATTGCCCCACGGTGGGCGCCAAACTGTTTTGGTCAAAAATCTAATGAGGATAATGCAACCAAACTCTTAGTTACGGGGAATGATGCTTGAAATGAAGAACAATAATAAGGATCACTTCGATGTAAATTGCACAAACAACACAAGGATTTATACGAGGAAAAAGCCCTTGATCAATGAATGATCTCCGGCATAAAAAACCTCGGGTGATGGAAACTACCGATCACCAAGCTTAAATAAATCAATAAAAGTTTACAACTTCGGATAGTGACGAGCTAAGTACAAGGATCACTATGGTTAATCGTGTAAAAGTGTGAGATTTGTTAAGTGTTTGTTGAGAGCTTTGAGACTGCAATTGTATGAGAGTATGTGTGTAACCGAAAATGGCTAAGTGTTCTAAATTTAGCTCGTCACCCCTTTAAAAATGAAAGCTAACTAATTGTCCGACTTTCGTGCCATGCTCCCACGTTCTCCACAACGTCCATTTCTATTCAAATGTGTGCGAAATACCCGTGGAATATTCCATAATAACGTTGCCAAGACCAACTCAAGCTCAATACTCCTGCAAAACAATACGAAACACAAACAGCCAATCGTTAGTATGAGGATCCTTAGGTGATCCATGATCCTGATCCTGAAGCTCTTCTAAGGATCACTATCTGTCACAGAAGTAAGGATCACTATTAGGATAGCAAATAAGGATCACTAATTGTTAGAAAATCCTCCCCTAACAAGAAGCATTTGGACTTTCAGAAGATCTTTCTGGCTAAGGATCAAACCATCTCTACCCTCGAGAAGAAGCTCAACTTGGCGAAAAAACAGCTGGTCATGGCCCACATCATTGCTGATCAGGAGAAGAATGAGATGATGGAGGATGCTAAGCTCTCTACCGCCATTACTATGTACAAGATCAAACTGCAGATGGCCAAGGAGGTTGAGGATCCTGACTTCGACAGGATTGCCTGGGACCATGAAAGCTGGAAGGCCAAGCTAGCTGAGCTGGACGATGAAGAGGAGACTGAAGAGGTCCTGGCTATCGAGGCAAGCGGCAGTGGGGCGAAGGATCAGGCTGATGGTGCAGAGGCTGGAGGTGATGGTGATGCAGCGAAGGTGTGAGCTGCAAAAATGGGCGATGATGGATTTATCTAGACGCGGCCGGAGCCCATTTTTTATGATTCGGTAGTTGTTTTTTTTTTTGTTTGATGGTGTTTTCTGAACAATGCTGGTATGTACTTAAACAATAGTAATTAGGTTTAAGGATCACCGATCCTTCAGACAATTGGTAGGATTACAAATGGTGGAGGGATCCTCTGTTTGGGGGATGAAGCCATTGTGATCCTGCCGTCTTTTAATTCCTGCACTTAGACCTCGTTAATATGGACACCCTTTGCCAACCCAAGTGGACGAGCCACGTTTTGCGGGTAGAAACTTGGGTTGGCAATTTTGACAACTTTTAAGGGTTTAACTTTTGGTAAATAGATAAAAGCTTAATCTTTTGTCTATCTCGTTTGTTGTTATATTTGTAATTACTTTACCCTTCAGCTGTTATGATACACTTTGTTTGAATAAAAGTTTAATAGATTATGTCAAAAAGTTTAGGATATGATCAAGGATCAATATCCTATAATCGAAAAATTCAAAAAGTGATGTAACTTAAGGATCATGTATGTTGTTGTCAAAGAATAAGGGTCACTTAGATAAATAAAGAATAAAGTGAAGGTAAATAAGGATCATACCTGAGAATCCAAGTTAGGATCCTAAACTCTTAATCAAAATAACCATAAGACAAACCTTAATAAAAGGTTAGGATCAAGGATCCTTAGTTGTTTAGCTTCAAAAACCTGAAATGGAACATAACTTGGGACTAAGCTAATCATAAGAGAAGAGTTAGCAACTGGGGACAAGCCCAACAATTTGGGGACAAGCCCAATAAACTGGGGACAAGCCCAAAAAACTAGGGACAAGCCCAAAAAACTAGGGACAAGCCCAAAGGATCTTGTGTAAACTGGAGTATGGCCCTCATTGGCGACTATCCAAACTTAGTGAGATGAAAATGCCAAAACCTTAGCTAACGTGAAAACGTTAGAAACCTTAGGAACGGATGCATTGTACATCTCCATTATACGTAGGATCCTGAATACAGCCAGTACAATGAAATTGTCAGCCCCTAAAGCGGGTACTGGTCCCATTGCCTTGAACTACACCAGGATCATCGTGCGCTACTGGCGATACTGGGGACAGGCCCAAAAACGGGGGACAAGCCCAAAAAAATGGGGTCAAGCCCAAATACTGGAGACAAGCCCAAAAAACTGGGGACAAGCCCAAATAACTTAGGAGACTTCTGTGGATACTTGATCCTTTGCTAAGGATACCTCAAACTTCTGCAAAACTCAGAACTAAATGAAAGAAGGATAAAGGATCCAGGATCCTTCTCCTTACAAATAAGTTAATTAAAGAAGTGGGTAAAATTGAGGTTAGGTATTTTGGAATGCTTTCCTCAACACCAGAGTGAGGATCATGTATCCTCTGAGGATCCTTCATGGACATCGGATACTGAAACAATTGAAGATCCTGGATCCTTATTACATGAAGTATCATTTTATGTGGATATCATTCCAAGCTCTTTGTAGCAAATCTCCTTCCATTGTAATAATCGATATGCCCCCTTTCCTGCCTCAGCTTCAATAAGGTAGGGACCTTCCCACTTTGGTGCTAACTTGCCATCAGCAGGATTGGTGGTATTTTGGAATGCTTTCCTCAACACCATATCGCCAACTTGAAACTTCCTGATCCTGACATTCTTGTTGTAGGCTCCAACCATCCTTTGTTGATAACTAGCCATTCTTATCCTTGCCAAATCCCTGAGTTCTTCTATGGTATCCAAGTCTTAAACCAAGTTTTCAGCATTTTCTTCAGGATCACGGATGCTTGTTCTAGCAGTAGGAACCACCATCTCTGTAGGGATCACTGATTCTGCTCCAAACACTAAAGAAAATGGAGTCTGGTCAGTAGCATTCTTGGGAGTTGTTCTATCAGCCCATAGTACATAAGGTAGTTCTTCTACCCATTTTCCTTTCTTGGATCCAAGCTTCTTCTTCAAGTTGTTGATGATGATCTTGTTGGATGATTCTGCTTGACCATTAGCTTGTGGGTGGACTGGTGTTGATGTTATCATCTTAATCCCCCAGCTGTCACAAAAGTTAGTAGTTCTACTCCCAATAAATTGGGATCCATTATCACAAACAATTTCAGAAGGAATACCAAATCTGGTAATAATGTTTCTTTTAATAAAGGATATCACTTCTTTCTCTCTGACTTGAGCAAAAACTTCAGCTTCTATCCACTTGGAAAAGTAATCAGTCATAGCAAGCATGAACACTTTTCCACCAGGTGCCTTGGGAAGTTTACCAACTATATCCATTCCCCATCTCATGAATGGCCAAGAAGAGGATATAGGATGCAAGAGCTCTGCTGGCTGATGAAGGATGTTACTATGTCTCTGACAAGGATCACATCTCTTGGCATAATCAACAGCATCCTTCTTCATGGTAGGCCAATAGTATCATGTCCTCAGGATCCTTGAGAATAGTGCCCTGCCCCCAGTGTGGTTTCCACAATCTCCTTCATGAAAATCCTTTAGGACTTCTTGGATTTCAGGATCCTCAATGCATCTTAGATATGGTCCTGCAAAAGATCGTTTATATAACATGTTATTCAATATTGTAAATTGATACCTTGATTTTGAAAGCCCTGGGGTTTTCTCCTGTAGGGATCTCTCCATGCTGTATATATCTCATGATTGGAAGGATCCATGATCTTGAATGAGATTGTGTATCATTACTAGGGATGATTGCAGAATCCTCTCCTATCTCCATAGCTACATGATCCTCAATAGCAGGAGTTAGGATATGAATAATAGGGATTTTGATATCCTCTGGGATTTTCAAGGATGATCCTAAGTTGGCCAATGCATCAACTTCTGCATTTTCTTCTCTAGGTACCTGTGTCAAGATAAAAGAAACAAAGGAGAGTGCCAATTCCTTGACTATCTCTAGGTATTTGATTAGCTTTTCACCTTTAACAACATAGGATCCATTAAAGTGATTGGTAATTAACAATGAATCTACATGTACCTCAAGATACCTGATCCTCATATGCTTGGCATTTTGCAAACCAGTTATCAAGGCTTCATATTCAGCCTCATTATTAGTAGTTTGAAACTCACAAGCTATGGAGTGGGGTATTATGTCCCCCTGTGGCGATTTTAGTAGTATTCCAAGTCCAGTTCCTTTAACATTAGAGGCTCCATCAGTGAAGAGTATCCAAGGATCCTTAGTTTCTTCAAGCTGTTGGACTTCTAACTCAGTTTCCCTTTGCAAGTCATTACTGAAATCTGCCACAAAGTCAGCTAAGGCTTGAGATTTAATGGCAGTTCTAGGCTCATATCTTATATCATAAGCACTGAGCTTCACTGCCCATTTATCCATCCTTCCTGACATTTAAGGTTTACTGAGAACATTCTTAATTGGAAAGTTAGTCTTAACAATAATGGTATGAGTTTCAAAATAATGTCTTAATTTAGTAGATGCCATAATCAAAGCAAGGATAAGAAAACCTCGGGTGATGGAAACTACTGATCACCAACTATAATTAAACAAAAAATCGATACAACTCGGGATGATAACAAGCTTGTTACAAGGATCACTAGAGTGTAATGTGTATGAAATCGCTAATGTATTGCCGAGAGCTTGCGAGAGTGTGTGTGTTTGCTAATGTGTTCTAACTCAAGCTTGTTATCCCCTTTAAAAACAGAATTAATCTAAATAACTAACATTCCGCAAATCGTGCTAGCCTCCCACTACTTCCATAACGGTTGCTCTAACTGAACACGTGCAGAATACAAGAGCATATTCCCCAAGAATATCGGCAAGACTTGGTCCAATGCGTATACTCCTGCAAAATAAGCTTAAACATAGTGAGAGCAACTGTTAGTATAAGGATAACAACGAGGATCCTGGATCCTGATCCTGCAACACCTTCTGAGCATCCTTAATTCAAGCAGAATTGAGGATCCGTGATCCTGACAGTATTTGAGGATCCGTGATCCTTAGGTTTAGAAAATCTACCCCTAACAGTTAGTAAGATGGAGATAAAAACAAAGAATGAGATATGAGAAGTGTTTAAAAAATAAACAAAATTTTGAGAATAATGTAGTTTTTTAGTTAAATTATTGAGAGTTATATATAGGTGATGACATATTGTGAATAATGTAGTTTTTAGTTAAATTATTGAGAGTTATGTATAGGTGACGACATGATTGTGAAATTCCCGACTAGTTTTTGATTAGTCGCAGATTAATTGCAAGTCAGAGGTTTACCAAGTATGTTTTAAGACTTTATCTAATCATCCAATTAATTAGTAGGCAGTCAACAGTGGTCAAATCCAGTACTAATTGGCCAAAAATCGGTGGCAGTCTAGTGATTCCGGTCAAATTCTTGACCAAAACTTGTAGATTCCGACAATTATTTCTATATGCTTGAAAATATGGATTAAAGAAAGTGTTAAAATATGTCTATTTAAAAAATGCATATAAAATTGTGTGTGTATACATATAAAACTGGTAATTACATATAAAATCCCGATTAATCGCTAGTCGATACCCCACCGGCCGATTAGTGCGAGCGATTCTAACACTGGGTGCTAATGTGAATGCTCTACAAAATATATAGAAAATCAAAACTTCCGTTATTATTCTTTACATATGGTATTTATCATGGATTTCATACCTTTCCCTGACTGGTGTTAAAACTTCATTCAACTTTTTTCGTAAAATAATTATATTATACTTATTATTATTTTTTTTAACGGCTAATAAATCTTTCAAATGAGCTACTGACGAAATTCATCATATCGGGATACACTCGCCTCCGAACCGGGGAAAACTCTCACCTAGGGCCGAAGCCCGTGAACACTTGCCCGAAGGCACGATAGTGCAGTGAGGTAAAACCCGTTCAGTTTAGGGATCGAACTAACGATCTCCGCCTACTCGCCTAGTCTCCAATCATCACCAGATGCCACATAAAATAATGAAGAGAGCAGGAATTGAACCTGGGTCCCTTAGAACACCAGTTCTTTCCCTCACCACTCCACCACCACCTCATTGAGTATATTATACTTCTTATTAATAATCGAACCTGTGTCCCTTAGGTTACTCGATAAGGGTGAGACTCATCCTTGGAGGATGACCCTCCACCTTAGCGCCACGTCATAGTCCAAGGATGAAACCAAGGAAATGAAGGATTAACCTACCCCACCAAATTAATTTATTTATTTTTTAAATTCATCTATTTTTTTAACATTTATTTAATAAGATATAAAAATAAAATCATTAATATTAAAAACCAAACATTACATAAGTTAAAAAAAAAAAACATAACCTAATAGAATAAAAATCCTAAGAAGTACCCCACTTTTTCATGATCTTTTCTTTCATTTTTTTAAACCGCTCACTCTTCTTCGGGATAATTGTCTATATTGGTTGTCATTATCTCTCAATCTTTATGATCGATCTTTTCATTCTTCATCTGAACCCGTTCTTCCACCTCACGTTCCTTTGCTTTTGCCTTTTGGGCCGTGACCTTGGTGTACGCTTTGAACTGAGCCATAAACTCGTCCATTTTGGAACTGCCCCCCGTTGCGGCTTGTTTTTTTGCAGCCGCCTCCTCTTTTGCTCTGTCCCTGCCCGGGGGACGTTCCTCCTCTCGAAACGCATACTCTTTTTCGTCAAATGCGGGCTCGTCGTTTATATTAATTTGACATCGTGTGTCCGAGCCCCCCGCACTAAAACTACCGTTCTCCGAGGTTTTTTCTCGTTTAGCAATTGCAACCTCATTTGGAACCGGCGCCCACTTGCTATTGATTCATAAAACATCCCAAGCCCGTACGTGTGGGAAAATGGACCCATGCGTAGTTTCGTATTTATCCATCGCCGCTTTGAAAACATCTTCGTCACTCATCTACACTACAACGATTACTTGTATATAAATTATTATATATCGAAGCATCTTTCGCCACTTTGAAGAGATCGAGTCGACATCGCGATAATGGCCTTGTTCCATGATCGCAAGGAACTTTGCTAATGCCGCTTCCCAAAACTCATCGTTTGTTTGGTTGGTACCTATATATTTTTAGAATGTAACAAAAGTATATATTAAAAAAATTAAAATTTATATATTTTTAGTGTAAAATATATACACTTTTACATACCGACAATGGGGCTTTTGGATGTGCGACTCATTGTGTATTTTTTCTTTGACAATGTGTTATGTTTTTCGTCATTATGTTATATTTTGCTCGATATTGTGTCATCACATGCGATCCATTGTGTCTTTGTACACTTCTTATTTTTAGGAGCCTTTATAAAATAACTTGACCCAGGGATTGAAATCGTTACTTTAAACAAAAATGTATTCAACTCAAAAATCCAATTTAAAAATGTCTTAAAATAAATTTTAAGAAAAAGTAAACTTCCGTTTTGCTCCTTGTGATTTGGTCACTTTAATGGTTTTGCCCAAATCCTTTAAAAATAGCCAGTTTACTCCCTAATCTACGAAGCCCTTCATAATTTCATTCCCCGCCTCTTCCAAATTATTTGTTAACTGAAAGGATATTTTGATAACTTCAATACCCTTAATTTCTTTAAATCTGTTTTTTTTTTCTAATTTATTAATATTAAATATATAAATCTATTTAATTAATCCAGCCCCTTACTAACTAAACACCACCATCACCACTACCAGCCCTCCACTTTGAAATCACCACTCCATGAAACCACTTTAAACAGACAAACTACAACAAGATCTATTAATTTTTTAGGTTTCAAATTTAGGGTTTATAAGTAATTGGCATCTTAGCAAAATTCAAACACATAACAAGGTAGTTTCAACCACGAATTCAACAATAAACTATCAAAAACACTAAATCAACCGAACAATTCAACCTTGAACAGACAAATTACAACAGCATCTATTAAGTTTTAGGGTTTCAAACTTAGGATTTATCAGTAATTGACATATGAGTGTGATTCAAACACGTAACATGCTAGTTTCTACTACGAATTCAACAATAAACTATCAAAAACAAGTATCAATCGAGTATTTCAACTTCAACAGACAACCGCTGCCATTCAAATCCTCTTTTCTGTCCACACCGGCAAGTTTCAGATTCAACGTATTCACAAGTTTTAGATCTAGATGAGGTGGAAGGATCTGGATCTAAGAAAACCCTAATCACCCCTGCCACCAACATCGCAACCGCCGCCTGAGCTTGAATGCACCACCGCTACACACATAAACAAACCCTAGTTCGATAAACCACGACCACCGTAGGGCTTCGATTCCGGCGTCGACCTAGAGTTATAGATGACGGCGACACAACTTGGGCTTCTGATTTCGATTCAGGTGGTGGTGAGGTGATGGCGATTGGTGGTGATGGCGGTGGTTGTCGGGGATGAAGAGAGAGGGTATAGAGAGAGAGAATATAGGTGGTTGTTCTGATTTCAAGGTGGTGTTTGAGGGTGGTGGGCGGTCGCCGGCAGTGATGATGAGGCTGATGGTGGCTGGGTAGGGTTGAGAGAGAAGAGAAAGTGCAGAGAGGGTAGAGAAAGAGAAATCATGAAGGGCTTCGTAGATCAGTAAACTGGCTATTTTTAGGGGGTGTTTGGCCTAGCTTTTATTTTTTGGCTTATGCTTATATTTTAAACTAGCTTTTAGCTTATTTTTTATGATTTAATAAGCTCTTTTTAAGTGTTTGGATTAGCTTATAGCTTATTTTATATCATTTGCCCTTACACAAAGAAGCTTCTTCAAATAAGCTAAAAAACCATCTTCAAATAAGCTTATTCAAATTAGCTTATATAAGCTAATAAGCATAAGCTTAAAAAGCTAAACCAAACACTAAATTAAGCTTATTTTATAAAAAAAGCTAAAAAAGCTATAAGCTTTGTTAAAAAAGCTAGGCCAAACACCCCCTTAAAGAACTAGGGCAAAACTATTAAAGTGACCAAACCACAGGGAGTAAAACGAAAGTTTACTCTTTAAAAAATATTAAATAAATATCTTGGATGGACAGATCACCTATCAACGTGTCCAAAAAAAAAAAAGAAGACTAAAACCGTGTGAAACTGTCCCGGTCTAAATATCCATCAATTGCCACTCAACGCCGTCCAAACCGCCAGCGATGTCTACCTCTGCCCACACCAACCTCCCACCGGAGATCATCGAAGCAATCCTCCGTCTGTTACCGGTTAAATCTCTGGGCCGCTTCAAATCAGTTTCAAAGAAATGGAACACACTCATTTCCAGCCCCCAATTCATCAAAACCCACCTCCGTCAAACCACTAAACTCATCCTCACTTCCGACACCAAATCTCTATACTCCCTTCATCTCAACACAGACGACTTATCCGCAACCGGAAAAGAACTATGTTTAGGGTCCCCTGACTCACCTCCAAGCAGGTGGGAACAGATTTTAGGGTCCTGCAACGGACTCGTATTAGCGATTGACGAAGTTGACAAGATATTCATAACCAACCCGACCACGAAAGAGGTCTGGGAAGTTCCCAGGTCCCCTTTCGCACTCCCGGAGGATGAGAGTTTTGTTATGTATGGATTTGGTTATGATTCAGCCAATGTTGATTATAAAATAGTGTCGATATCGTTTTGGGATACCGACAATGAGCATAATCCGGACTGTACGGATATGTTTGTAAGCGTTTATGGATTGCTTAACAATTGTTGGAGAAAGTTGGATAACTCTCCGTACGACCACGCGGTGGGTCATTTAACAAGCGGTGTGCTCGTTAACGAGAAGCTTCACTGGTTAACGAGCACACGGCCTGGATACGCGTCCACGATTTGCGCGTTTAGTTTAGAAAATGAAGGGTTTGTAGAGATCGAGTTGCCGGATTCGATTGATAATGGGAAAGCTGTGTTTAATGAGCTGGTTGTTGTTGGTGAGAAGCTTGGTTTGTTTGTGGGGAATGATTTGTGGGTGATGGAGGAGTACGGTGTTGGTGGGTCTTGGACCAGGGTTTGTATTGATGGTGTCGAGGTTGATCCGGTTAAGCCTGTGTGTTTGGTTGAAGGAAGTGATGGGGATATTGTGTTGGGTGGTGAAGATGAAGTTGTTGTGTACAATATAGATGAAAGCAGATGCAGAAATGTAGTGATTGAAGGGGGTCCGAGTGGGTTTGCTGTTGGAGGTACTTATTTTGAAAGTTTGGAGTCACCTAAATGCATCATAAGAACACTGTAAGTTTGCTGCTTCTTCAATAATGTTTTATTTAGAAAATACATGTAACTTAGTTAGACTACTTAGTTCCGAAGCATGAAACTGAACCATCACGTTATTTCAGTTGTATTGGGGTCGGTTTTGTCAGTTAATTCGGTTATCTTTGCTTACCCCTATCCTGTACTATTTTAAAGAGACTCGTAAACTTTGTTATCAAAAGCGTCCTCGGCGCACACCTAGGCACAACGAGGGTGGACCGCCTGGTGGTGACCTAGGCGACTGAGCTGTTTAAATATAAGTTGGTTAATGTTAAGCATTCCGGAGGCGATCCTAAACTCATCCCAAAACCTGACTTTGGATGTCAAATACTTGATACAATTTTAACAATTCTAAACTTTTAAATATTTAAACGAATTCGATATATTATTTACCACATTGTTAATATTATTATATAAATTAATTTGTTTGGTTTTCCATACAGCTAAATACGCATATAGTATCACCTATAATACTATACTTGTAATCAACACTGTAAAAGTTTAATAGTTGATCTTATAGCCAGTTCTGTATTCAAATAATTGTCTTGAGTTTTTCTTCAATCCTAACAGGTGTTAAAATGTATTAACAGATCCTTTTTTTTTCTGGCAAGTTAGATTAGGGTAATCTGTAAAGTATATTTACTAATCACAATTATTAAAATGGTAAATCCGTTTTGGTACAGATTATTACACCATAAACCATTCATGCCCATTTACCCCCTTGACGATAACATAGTTCCTGTTCCCATGTAACTTCACAATTTTTAGATTTATGTAATTTAAAGTCGAAAAAAGTCAAAAGGAGGCTCAGATTCGAACATCCTCATCACCATAATCAACAAAGCACGGCTCAGTGCCGGCAACTGGAGTTGCCATGCCAAGTAGCAGCTATCATCATCACCGGATAGAACACTCGCATGCAACAACCTTCCAAAACAGTTGATCAAATAAAGACCAACAACCTGACAAACGGCAGCGCTGACAAGACGCCGCCACACAACCACCGTGGTTTCACCACGGTTCCGCCGTCATTTGGTTACCAGAACTGGTGGTTGGTCAGGATGTCTGATTTTATAGATGCAAATCGGATTTAAAGCCAAAACAAACACACAAAAGCTAAAAAACAACCCATATCTTACACAAACACACAATACAAGGTTGCACAAATCCGTCGTGGCTCCGCCACCGTACACGGTGGTCGGCCACCATGCCAATCAGTCTGCCACACTTTCTAACTCTCTCATCGTCTCTACTTGCGCACATATGTGTGTGTTTGTTTGGGGTTTATCTCAGACATTAGAAAAAGAGAAAGATATGAAGTTAGAGAGAGAAAGAGATCTCTAGAGTAATGTACAAACCACAATGCTTACAAATGTTGAAAATTACTATTTTAATATAATATAATGTCTTGATTGGTGCCAATGAAAAAAAATAAAATAAAAATTTGATGGAACATTGTGAATGTCTTAAAAGAATAGTGTCCTACTTGATTGGTGCCAAGATCGTGTCATGAGTATTCACAGCATGCTGGGCATATATTTGTGAGTGAGGCATATTTTAGGAAGTGGTTATGACCTCATGAGAGTGGAGAAAAGAGAAAAAAAGTTAATATTTATCTGGATATTTGGGAAGACATCGTTCCTCTGTAATTATTTTTTTAATATTTTTTGAAAATGGTTGTGAGTGAAGGAGAGAAAAAGATAGTGATAAAGATACTAAAAAGTATTATTTAATTGAAAAAAGAGAAAAATGTAGTGATTTTAGTGTACATTGTAGATTTAGTTGATAAGAAATCTCGAAACTATTATCAACTCTTGAAGACTTGTGGAGGTTGACACTCAAGTCAAGTCAAAGCAACCAACCAATATAGAGTTGGTTGGTTCGAGTTCAAACCAGGTTCGGAAATAAGGATGCTATACATGTCCAGCGGTCTGGTTTGATGTGGTGCTAGGCTGCTAGCCGTGTTATGCTAGACTCAGAATTAATTGTTGTAGTTGCTGAATAATCTTGTACAAAGACACAAAGTGTTTATTTCAAGATAAGTCAGAGAAAAATAAGTGTTAGTACAAACAAAAGGGTGTTTGGTTTATACACGTCATGACGTTTGATGGTATCACTTGAAGCATTAGGTGTGAACTAAACGTTGGAGAGCGTTTGTTGTGCCCAACGCTCATTCTGTTATTGCTTGCGTTTGTGACAAGACTTTTTTCGGTACTTGATAATTATAAATAAACTTAAGGCCACTTTGGAGTTACTATTATGATGGTTGTTTTTAAGGTTATACTAGACAATTACAAAGATGTGGGGTATGGTTTGATAGTCTGAATGTGGGATATTGCGAGGCGTCCAACCTTAATCTTGGGTGTATCATGAGCGCTCAACCTATATATGATTAGGAGGGTCTGGTCATAGCCGAAGTCGGATGCTTAAGTAGAACACAAGTGTATTATGACCTTAAAGAAGGATCGTTCGATGTATAAAATGTAGTCTGAAGATTGTGATTGGCTTCAACTCAGACCATAGATACGTGGTGCGGTTCGATGATAGTGGTGTCAAACCGTGCATGTAATGATACAAAGAAGATTAACATGACCCGCCGTAACACCTTTAGGAAAATCTCAAACATGTTGTGGCCATGATAGCTTCTTAGTTTATATAGAATGTCTTGAATTTTAAATCACCAACGCGTTTTGGGTGTGTTGATTGTGGAGCAGATGTAAACTCCACAGTTAAACGAGCTTAGGTGAGAGTAGTACTAAGATAGGTGGCTTCCTTAGAAGTGTCCACTGGGACAACAAAATATAGATCCGTGAGTTTCTCTATGAATAACCCATCAGAGACAAAGCAAAAAATATTGTTGGTGCGAAAGACCAAATGTTACAATACAAGTTTCCTGATCAATGCTACTAATACCATATGTTAAAAATGCTACTAATACTAAATATGTTAAAAGAATATTGGACAATAAACTCACACCCTAAAAAATTTATGCTAGAAATGAGTAAATACAATAAAGGGTATGGTATCGGTATGGTAACGGTATTTGAAGGTAAAATTCGGTATTTTACCGGTACCATACCGAACCGGTACCGATCCAGAAAATACCGATACCGAAAATGCCAAAAGTTGGATACGGTTTCCGGTACCGAAAAAATTCGGTACGGTATTTTTGGGATCGAGATCGGGATGGTATCGGAACGGGATCGGGATTTGATACCAAATGCTCATCCCTAATGTACGTTGTGTATGGGATTGACTTACAACATACGAACTTCACTTTTCACATGCGATTTTTTTAGGAATATTGGATTTTAATAATCCAACTATTCGCTATTGGCCGCCAACAGTTCCAATTTCAAAAAATAACCACTGGCAGTCCCAATTATTAACATATTGGCCACTAATGGACCCTGACTAACAGAACCCTAACACCGTTAATCTTCGGTCGCTGGAAAACCGCTTTTGGCCAGAAAAAGGTTTCTAAAGGTCCGATCTAAGGTTACAAAAAGGTTTGGGACGAATGCTAAGTTTTCCACCCAAAAAGTTGAGTTTTTCGGCCAAAAAGAAGTTTTCCGGCGAAAAAACGAGTTTTCCGCAAAAAAATAAGTTTTCCGACGACTTCAATTGTAACACCCCGTGTTTCGCAAGTCAAAGTCAAGATTGAAGTCAAAGGAAGAAAAGATTGCTAATTGCGATATGTCACTCCTTACTCAACTACTGTTTTGACTTCTTTGACTTGTAATCGAATCTTTATTTTATTTGCTTTAGTTGTATTATGTGGAGTACTTGTTAATAATCGAGGTTTAATCAATATTTATCGCATCTTTTATCGTTTTATCGCTTATCGCATCGCAATCGCATTCGCAACCCGAATTATGCGTTCTAGATATTGTTTTACGTGTTTGTGCTATTTATGTGTTACCTGTGCCTGTTTATTTATGTTTATGTTGTGGTGATTAATCGAAACACAATAGCAACTCTATCGCAATCGAATCGCAAACGCTAAACGCCAGTCAATTATGATGATTGTATGTTAGAGATATAGTATTTGTGTGTTTACTATTAATCTATCGCATCGTATACTCGAAACTCGCTTAAACGCATCGCAAAACCCAACGCACGAAACGAAACGCCGAAACTCAAATCGTCGGAGCCACTCGATCGAGTGACCACTAGATCGGATGGCCAACCGATCGGATTGCCATCCGATCGGACTGCCATCCGATCGGTGACCCACTCGACCCTTTGCATTTTCCTTTTTGGGAAACCCTATAAATACCCTCACTTGTCACATCACTTGATGTGACAGCTCTCTACTCGACCCAGCCGCACTCCAGCTCATCTTTCTCTCGATTCCTCGCGATTCTTGTAAGTTTTCAACCTAAATCTTGTACTTCTATGATCTACACGCACTCCTTCCTCTTTTTTCACCTTTTAATCTTAACTTTTAACCGTGAAATCAACGGATTTGAGGTGTTCCAGGGTGATGTCATCATGGAGTTCTTATGAACTTCAAGTTTTGGCCTCATTCCACCAAGAACAACCCAGATCTGAAGGATTTCTGTTGATGCATGGAATGTCTGTTGACTACGTCTGCATTACGTCTTAGGTCAAGATAGGTCAACATAGGGTCTTGAAAGTCAAAATTAGGTTTTATGTTGATAGGTTCGCTTTTGTGTCATAGGATAGATATAGGTTCACTTATATGTCATCAGGTGGTCCGCTTATATGTCAAACTAGTAAGGTCCGCTCATATGGCAGTCCATATAAGCGAAACCTCTAGCACTATAAATACCTGATCACTTGTGTACGTTGGGGCAGAGCTAGACCATTGCTTGTGTAACCAAACTCTGTCAAATTTACATCAGAAAGCAATAAAAGAGAAGGAATTGAAAAGGAATAGCTGTTGTAACTTCATTTACGTTGATTCCGCCTTCGTACGTGAAGATGAACGTTCTCAACTGACTGTTTAGGGTCGGAACACGGTCCAACAAGTGGTATCAGAGCTCAGGACGAGGAGTTCATACTACTACAACTTGATTCTACCGAATTCTCTGATTTCTACTCTCTTTCTCTCATACTTTTTCGTATTAAACTGGTTCCTACGGTTGAAATGGCCTGATTTTTTAGTATAACGTGCGAAACACTGTAATAACAAACCCTAGAAAGTTTCAGGTTAAAATTCGGCTTAAAAATGGTTAAAATCAGTTAAAAACTTAGGTTCGCTTATACGGTCATTCGTAGGTTCGCTCGAAATTACTCATTAGGTTCGCTTTTTCGACACTTTCGCTCGAAATAATTGAGTAGGTCCGCTTGAAAGTACTAGCTCCGCTTATACGAACTGAGGAGTTCCGCTTGAACGGACATCTTGTAGATCCGCTCGAACGAACAAAGTAGTTTCGCTCGAACGGACATTGCTTATTTGATTATATCCAGGTTCGCTCATTTGGACAATTGATAGGTCCGCTCATCCGGACATATATAGTCTCGCTTATTTGGACAACACTGCTAGTTTCACTCTTCTGACACTTACTAGTTCCGCTCATCCGAACATCTATTGTTCCGTTTATGCGGACACTCTTGGTTTCGCTTATTTGTCACAAAACTGATAGTTCCGCTTTTCTGTCAACTTTTTCAAAAACTTCGGAAAATTTTTCTAAGTGTTTGCTGATTTTGCAGGTACACTCAAGATGGATGATATATTCTTGAATCCATTCAGCGACATGTATGCTTTTTCTGGAAATTCGGGAGACGATGTAACTTCAAGAAACAACAATGAGAATTCGTCAAATGCTAAGAAGAGGTTTTCGGATGCGTTGGAGATCGAAAGTGCTTTTGGAACGTATAATAAACCACCGAAGTTGATGGCTATCGAAGATTATAGTAGATGGGCAAGAAAATTCGAAGATTGGTTGATGGCGTTTGCATTTCAGAGTTGGAAGAATCTCAAAAATGGCTATAATAGTGGAGGCAAGAAGGGTGAAATGTTATCTACTACCGAGGAGATAGACTCGTTTGTTGCGGAACAGAAATGTGTTGCATTACTTTTTCAATCAGTGCGAGAACATATCATATCTTTAATTGATTATTCTAGTTCTAAAGATCTTTGGGAAAAATTAGAAAAGAAATGTATTGGTAGTGAAGAAATCAAGAAAAACAAGAAGAAATTACTTAGGAAAGAGTTTGATATGTTTGGGTGTTTAAAGAACGAATCAGTTTGTAAAATGATCGAAAGGTTCGGGCATCTGAAGCTGGAATTAGCTAGACATGGAATTACATATCCTGACGATGAGCTAGTTGACAAATTGTTTGATTCATTATCAGACGAGATGGATTGGAGATATTATGCGCTGATGTTGAAGAACACTATTGCTCCTGAAAAGTTGAATCCAGATTTGGTGATTGAGAAACTTGAGAGTCACGAGTTGGAATTGAAGAAGACATACAAATTCAATCACTCATCCTACAAGCAGAATTTGGATTTGTATTATCCAAAGAGCATGATGTCAAAAGCAACTTATCCCAAGACTGCATTTTCTGCTGAGAATGTGTCCACAGGAAGCAAAGAAAGTCAAAGTGGTCAAAGCAGTGAAAGTCACAGTGGTTATCACAGTGGATCTTCATCATCCGGAAGTCATTCTGATGCAAAAAATCGTTTTCAATGCAACATCGCAATAGACTTGAAGAATGCACAGAATTTTGATGAGGAGTCAGCTAAGCAGCAGATGGTCTTTCTCGCATCAGTGTTGGAATCGTATGAAGGGTTAGTAGCAGGGAAGATAGGCAACACCAACCTGACTAAAGAAGATTATGATATGATAGATCCTGAAGAAATGGAGCTGATCGATATTCGTTGGGCGATGGCCAGTGCTGTTCGTCGAGCACAGCGTTTCATGGAAATCACTGGCAGGAAAACAATTGGTGGTCCATCTACCAAGCTGGGTTTCGACAAGTCCAAGGTGACGTGCTTCAAGTGTAAGCAGAAGGGTCACTTTAAGCGAGAATGCAGAAACGCTTATGCTGATGAGTCAGAGAACCCTTTCAGAGATGATTACTACAAGAAGGCGATTTATCACCAGAATAAATCTGAGCCGCCTAGATTAAAGCAGTCTGAAGATATCAGAGAGAAATCTAGAGCTCTTGCAGTGATTTACGATAATGAAGGGTATGACTGGAGCCAAGAAGTTTTACCGGAGGAAGATGCGGTTGGTTACGCATTTATGGCGAAAAATGAACCTATTCCATGGAAAGATTCCAGAAATGAAGAGCAGAAATACAAATACAGAAGAATGTTAGCTGAAAACAGAATTACTTGGATATCTGGAATTTATTTGGAAGCGAAGAGAGCAAGAAGATGGGATCCAAACAGGGAGTGTTATCTTGATCCGTATGGAAATATTGCTATTGATCACAACACTCTTGATATAGAAGCCATAATCAATGAGTTCAAAATTGAAGATGATTATTGGCAGAATAAATGGTGGGGAACTGGAGACGACAAAGAGAAAGAAGAGAAAGAGAAGAGAGAGAAAGAAGAAAACGAGAAGTTAAAGAAGGTTGATACGGGAATTATCGACACAACGCAGGAGTTGACTCCTGAGAACTTGGGAAAAATGGCTGACAAAGTGCTGGCTGCTAAGGCACTTGAGGTAGATTCTAACTCCGTGTCTGAGTCAAAAAGCCAGGTCAGTTCAAATTTGTCCACGAATGTGTCAGGTAAGAAAGTTGATGGAAATGCTGATTGCAAAAATTGCAACAAAGAGTGCAAATTTTGTAACACTGTCACGTATCTCAACGGAAAGAAAGTTGATGATCTGACTGAAAAAGTCAGAAGCGTTGAGAATCAAATTCTTGATCGTGACAAGATGATTAGAGCTTCAACTGAACGGTTAAAAGAGTTAACTAACAAAATCGAAAATGATAAAATTGATCATGACAAAGTTAAACAAGAAAATGAAAGGCTAATTCTTGAAAACCGTCAAATTTCTGAGAAGTTTGAAAAACTCAAATGCACAATGAAAGATAATGATGAACGAAATGGTAAAACTTACAAAGAAAACGTTCAATTAAAGCAGTGCTTAGAATAAAAGAAGAATCAATCAACGAACAACTGGATGAAATCGCTAAACTGAAACTTAAAGTTCAAGAGGCTGTAATTGAAAACGAGCGAATCCAGTTGAAGCTTAATAGTTATAACTCCGCAAGCTTTGTTTTGCAACATATTGTTCCCAAACTCATCGGGAAAAACAAAGCTGGCGAAGACGTGTATTCTGATGGAACCGGGGTGGGTTTTCATAATGTTCCACCGCCGATTTTGGATAACTACACGAAAAAGCAATATGGGTTGGTTGAAATTGAAGAAGAAAGTGAAATGAATCTTCCAGATTCAATTGATGTCACGTTCACATCTTCCAATGACGATAGTGTCCAAAATGATGTGGTAAAAAATGTTGTTGAAAAAGTGCTAAAAACGGATAGTGACACTACTGAGGAAGATAGGTGTTTCTTGGACAAATACATTCCGAAACAAAAGTCCAAGAACAACTTAAATGAAGAATCAAATCTTGTCATGTACAAGATGTTGGGTTCGGATAAGTTGTTTTCGGATTCAGAGTTTCCGATTGAGAATGTAAACATGAAGAAAGTGACAAAGGTTTTCAAATTGGTCGAAGTTGAATTGTCAGAAGTGAACAATCTGAGTCAAATGAAGAGAAAAATGAGTTTTGAGAAACAAAAAGTTTATAACAAGAAATATGTTAATCCACCACATTTTTATAATAACAATCGAAACAACTGGTCAGGAGGTTATCAAGGTGGTAGGAGTTATCAGAAATGGAATGTTCAAAACAAGAGGTTTGCTGAAAAGAAGGTGTTTGTGAACAGTTCGAGTTCACTTGCTGATGAAGAGAAAGAAATTCGTCAAATGCTAAGAAGAGGTTTTCGGATGCGTTGGAGATCGAAAGTTCTTTCGGAACGTATAATAAACCACCGAAGTTGATGGCTATCGAAGATTATAGTAGATGGGCAAGAAAATTCGAAGATTGGTTGATGGCGTTTGCATTTCAGAGTTGGAAGAATCTCAAAAATGGCTATAATTGTGGAGCTTCAAGACATATGACAGGGAAGACTGCGTTACTGTATGATGTCAGAAATATCAATGGTGGTTACGTAGGATTTGCTGGTAATCAAGGAGGAAAGATTATAGGTGAAGGAACGTTATCCAACGGAATCGTAACGTTTGAGAGAGTTAACTACATTGCTGAGCTGGAGAACAATCTGCTGAGTATCTCCCAGATCTGCGACAGGATGTATACTACTCACTTCACTGACAAAGAATGTTTGATATTGAAACCGGGATTTGTGATACCCGAGGAATGGATCATCACGAGGGCACCAAGAGTCAATGATCTGTACGTGTTGGACATGAGTGTAGCTACTACAACCACGGGTCAGGCTCATTGTTTTGTGTCTAGAGCAACGGAAAAAGAATCAAGATTGTGGCACCGGAAAATGGGGCATATTCACCTAAGGAAAATGAATCATTTGGTGCATAATGATTTGGTCACAGGAGTTCATGTCAAAGGTTTTCATCTGGAAGGGGAGTGCATTAGTTGTGTCAAAGGCAAACAAAAGAAAAAGTCACACCCTACAAAGCAAGTTCAGTTTCGAGACCTCTGGAAAGACTTCACATGGATTTGTTTGGTCCGGTGAATGTCAAGAGCATTACAGGAGATTACTACTGTTTGGTCGTTACTGATGATTTTTCCAGATTTTCGTGGGTTTCATTCTTAAAAACGAAAGACGAAACATTTGACAGTTTAATGGCATTGTTCAAAAGAATTGAGAATCTGTACCAACGGCGTATTCAAAGAATTCGAAGTGATAATGGTACTGAATTCAAGAACAGCAAAATGGAAGAATTTTGTGATGAAAGAGGTATACTGCATGAGTTTAGTGCTCCGTACACTCCGCAACAGAATGGAGTCGCAGAACGTAAAAATCGGACGCTAATCGAGACGGCTAGAACTATGCTTGCAGATTCAAAGTTACCGATTAATTTTTGGGCTGAAGCTGTTTCCGCCGCATGCTATACGCTCAACAGGGTTCTCACTGTCAAAAAGTTCAACAAAACATGCTTTGAGTTAATCAATAACCGCAAGCCGAATTTGAAGTATCTAGAACCGTTCGGGTCACCTTGTACAGTTATAGAGCCTAATGGAAAGTTTGGTCCGAAGTGCATTGAGGGAATATTTGTTGGCTATGCAAATCCAATGCGACGTGTTTTCGTTCCAAGTGAGAAGCGGATTATTGAAGCTGCGAATGTTGAATGTCAAGGTCACACTATGCCGCCACAGAATCCTGGAGATTCATGGCGTTATCATTATGACAAACTTTGGGATTCGTTTGACATGAGAGAAGCATCAGAGGAAGATGAATATTTCTTTGATGAGCTGGATATTTTGCGAGAGTATGAATCGCAATTAATGTTCCCAGCGGAGTATTCTAGAAGACCTCAGGAAACTTCAAATGATGATGAAGCAGGTCCTAGCAATGCTGGTGAACACGATGATGAAGTTGCTCCTGGTAATCAGTCGGATGTGAATGATAATCAAGAAGCTGACAACATGCCAGTATTTGATCATGGTGATTCAGATTCTGAGGGGGAGCAGATCCAGATATCAAGTCAAACAAACCAAGTTAGTGAACAAGATGCAGATCAGAGTGTTACTAATCTGGAGGGAAATGTAGATGTTCCAAGCGAAGTGATGCCTCGAACTCTTTCTTATCATCCAGAGGAGTTGATCATAGGAGAACTGCATTCAGGCGTTCGCACAAGACGTCAAATAGACCAGGGCTTAACATGTTTTTATTCTACAGTAGCACCTTTACAAACTGAATTTTCATTAAGTTGTTTTATCTCGCAGATCGAACCAAGAACGTATAAAGAGGCGCTTACTGAAGACTCTTGGGTCATTGCGATGCAAGAAGAGTTGAGTCAGTTTGAAAAGTTGGGAGTGTGGAAGCTAGTAGATTTACCGGATGGTCAAAGGAAAATCAATACAAAATGGGTATTCAAGTGTAAGAGAGACGACAGAGGAGTGGTTGTAAGGAACAAAGCTCGACTCGTTGTTCAAGGCTTTAGTCAACAGGAAGGGATTGATTTTACAGAAGTCTATGCTCCTGTGGCACGACTAGAGGCAATCAGAATTTTCCTAGCATTTGCGTCTTGGAAGAACTTCAAAGTATATCAGTTGGATGTAAAATCGGCGTTTCTTTATGGGAAGGTCAAAGAGGAGGTTTATGTCGGTCAGCCGCCGGGCTTTACTAACCCAATCCACAAGAACAAGGTCTACCTATTGGACAAAGCGCTGTATGGTTTACACCAGGACCCGAGAGCTTGGTACGAGACTTTGTCTCAACACCTACTAGCCAACAAGTTCATACGTGGAAAAGTGGATGCCACTCTCTTCACTAAAGAGGTCGACGGACATCTTCTGATAGTTCAGATTTATGTAGACGATATAATTTTTGGGTCAACGAATGAGAAATTGTGCAAAGATTTCGAACAGGTGATGAAGCAAAAATTCGAAATGTCATCAATGGGGGAGATGAAATTCTTTCTGTGTCTACAAGTTGAACAACTACCTGAGGGAATTTTCATTCACCGGACGAAGTACGTGCATGATATTCTAGAGAAATTCGGAATGTCAAGTTCTACTCCAGCTGCTGCCCCACTTGCGACAAATCATGGGATTCACCCAGATCTCACCGTAGACAGGGCTGATGAAACGTTCTACCGTTCCATGATAGGTTCTTTGATGTATCTAACTGCTTCACGTCCTGATATCATGTACCCAACGTGCCTCGCAGCAAGATATCAATCTAACCCGAGAGCTTCGCACATGATCATTGTCAAGAGGATATTACGCTACTTGAAGGGAACTCCGTCATTGGGGTTGTGGTATCCTAGAAAAGGCGATTTTAAGCTTGAAGGGTATTCCGATTCGGATTTCGGATGCTGCAAAGTCAATACCAAATCAACAACTACAGGATGCCAGTTCTTTGGACCTAGATTGGTTACCTGGCAGTGTAAGAAACAAACGACTGTGGCGTTATCTACATGTGAAGCGGAGTATATTTCTGCTAGCAGTTGCTGCTCTCAGATCCTGTGGATACAGCAACAGATGCGCGATTACGGTTTGCAGTTTCTTAACATACCTCTGTTTGTTGATAATGAGGCCGCAATAAATATAACAAAGAATCCAGTACATCACGCTAAAACCAAACACATAGAAATTCGTCATCACTTTATTCGCGATTGCTTCGAGAAAAAGTTGATACGAATTGAGAAAATCCACACTGACGAACAGAAAGCTGATTTACATACCAAAGCTTTTGATAAAAATCGGTTTAATTATTTGTTAAAACTGAACGGTATGAAGCTTCTGTCGGTGTCGGACGACATAATTGGCGTTGATGAGAGTACTGTTGCGGATGAAGACGAGAAACAATCTGCAATGGTTTGTCGATTTTTTTACGTGTTTTGGTATTTAGGGGGAGTAGATAGTTGTATATAGTTTATTTTCAGAAAATACAAAAACAGTAAAAAATGCAAAAATACAAAAACATGATAAAATTGAAAAAGAGCTTGTGTATATAGAGAAAATGATAGTACATCGGGTAGACAATTACAGTATGCTAAAAAATTGTAAAGTCTAAATGAGTTAAACAGTCTCACTGATGAAATCATCTAAATCGTATCCTGAATAGATTGAAATCTGTGTGAGAATTTAAGAAGGATCAGTATATCGACAATCGAGGTGAATTGTTTAAATCTGAATATGAAATGAACCTTAACGGTACTAGTAATTTGTCTGAAAAGTTGATATGATTCCCTGACACGCTCGCCAAAAATAAGTTTGTATATAATTCAATTTCATTATTTTCTGCAATTTAAGTTTTCTGCATTTCATTTCTTAGGTTAGAACACATTATAAAATTCAAAAAGATTTTATTTCTGCTTTATTTTTTGACAAACCAAAGTAGAGAGTTGATTATTGGATTCTAGAAGATTGAAGCAGATGCAGGAAAGTTCTGAGCTGAAGAATGAGGAGAGCTTACTTTGTCAGAGATTGAGATATTTTCAAAGCTAAACCAAGTTCATTAAGTTGATGCTTGTTACATTATTTTTTGAAAAAAATGAAAATGTTTTTTACAAAATCAGTTTGATTCGTCAAATGATCAACCAAGGTCATTGAGTTGAACTTGGTAGATTAATTGAGTAATCAGGGTTATTAACTTGGACCTGAATACTTGAGTGGATTTCTAAAGCTGGTTGAGTTTGTGATTTATTATTGAAAAGATAGATTGTAATTTTATTGGTTGAGTAACAGGTTTAGACTTCATTATTCCCAAAGGAAGCTAACTGTCAAAGCTTGAACCAGATTTCTCAGATTCTAGCATATCGAGAGGGGGAGTCTGTGAAAGGGGGAGTCTGGATCAACAGTCAAAGGGAAGATGGAAGTTAGAGTCAGATAACGATTCTGAAGCCTGTAAAGATAGAGTGTTTATGATGAAAAGACAGAGAGTTGGAGAAAAGACCAAGACTGAAGACTCAGAAGCTGAAGACTACGTCAACATCCAAGGGGGAGTCTGTTGATGCATGGAATGTCTGTTGACTACGTCTGCATTACGTCTTAGGTCAAGATAGGTCAACATAGGGTCTTGAAAGTCAAAATTAGGTTTTATGTTGATAGGTTCGCTTTTGTGTCATAGGATAGATATAGGTTCGCTTATATGTCATCAGGTGGTCCGCTTATATGTCAAACTAGTAAGGTCCGCTCATATGGCAGTCCATATAAGCGAACCTCTAGCACTATAAATACCTGATCACTTGTGTACGTTGGGGCGGAGCTAGACCATTGCTTGTGTAACCAAACTCTGTCAAATTTACATCAGAAAGCAATAAAAGAGAAGGAATTGAAAAGGAATAGCTGTTGTAACTTCATTTACGTTGATTCCGCCTTCGTACGTGAAGATGAACGTTCTCAACTGACTGTTTAGGGTCGGAACACGGTCCAACAATTTCCACATGAATCAACAACGATTTCGCATAGATCTACACAGATCCATGGTTAAAAGGAATGAAAGATGGTTTTCTAACTTTCTTTCAACTCTTTTACACTCAATGCACTCAAAACCGATAAAATCGGAGCTTGTTCTGATCTTCTACTCCTTCTTAGTGATGTGTTGGTTCAAGATCTGGTTTCTATCAAAGAGACAATCGATTTCGGGTTAAACATGAACCACCGTCACGAACCTGTGAACTGATCGGATTTGGGTGATTCCTGTTATTTAGCACGTTGTCACACCGTCTCGATCAACACTGCAAAAAGTGTCAAAGCCGATCAGGTCGTTGGGACGGATTGCCGTCCGATCGGATTGCCATCTGATCGGACAGCCATCTGATCGGCTTACACTTGGTTCCACACTTGAACTTTTAAAATTCAACTTTTCAAAGGTTACCGAACGTCGAACGGATTGCCATCCGATCGGATAGTCATCCGATCGAATGACCATCCGACCATGTGATGTTTGGAATCTCAACACTTAAACAATTTTCAACATGTTCAATACATAGTCAGTGACCAACAGGATTTCCACCCGATCGGATTGCCATCCGATCGAGTGACCGTCCTGCTATGAACTTGTTCTCACTAAGTGTCCTACCAATCGGATCGCTAACCGATCGAACCGTCGTTCGATCGACCGACCTGAAGGGTAGAGATACTTCTCTATTTTCAAAATGCTACAACGAAATCTTCAAAAGACAAACCATCATACACAAACACATCCTCACCAAACGAGGTGTCAATCCAATCGAATGGCCATCCGATCGGATGACCATCCGAACGGATTGACATCCGATCGACTGGCCATCCGATGGGATTGCCATCCGATCGGATTACCAACCGACACTTACCACCTTTGCACCATTTTACGCGCCACTCATCATTTATGCTATCGTTAATTGTTCAGGCTAATCTCTCTCAGCGCTCCCTTCAATCCAGGAGAGTGTTTACTTGTTAAACACCATCTGTGAGTATACTCGATCACTTTTTGCTTTATGCACTTTTGGGTGTTACATACGTTACTTATTCTAAATCACAATCAACACACAACGCAAACACTATTTAAACGCTAACCGCTATTGCATGCTACGTGTTATTCGATGAATGCTTGTATGTTATGTTAACACAGTGATTGTTGCCTGACACCTTAGCAATGATAGTACTATAGTTTGGACTCAGCACCTGTCGTAGACAGGGGTTGTTAAGGGCTTTACTTCACGTGTCCTAGTGGGGATATGTGTTGCGCATTTCTACAACTCGCAGTCACGTCTGTGCATATTTCTCTATCGATAACCTACTTGCCTTCACTTTATACATGTTACATGCTGGTTATGCGTAGACAATTTCGAACTCTAGTACTATTATCAAACTTGTATGCTCACCTTTACACTATGTGTATTGACCTTTATTTTAACGTATGTGACAGGTGCTTAGGATGTTTTGCTGCGATGTGGAAATTAAGTTAGGATGGAGTCTTAGAAACAAACAATTTAATGAAATCTGAGTTGTCGGAATGGATAATTTGTCTTTGAGAACAATGTCTGTAATAACTGTTTTTATTTTATATGTTTGTGGTATGGGACATGAACCTTTAATATATTATAACTAATAGTTGTTATGGATTCTCCTAGACAATCTGTTTCGCTCAGTGCCGCGCCCCGATGTTTCCGCCATCGGATGGGGTGTGACAGATTGGATATCAGAGCCATAACTATAGGGAATTAGGCAAGACTCTACCTAGTCCGGGTCAATGTCTTAGAAGCGACCTAGTCTATAGTCTAAGTACCAACAGACCGACTTGTGCATACTGTCACGACCCCCGACCCCACCCTGGATGGGAGCGAGAGCCGTGAAGCAGCCAAGTGGTACCGGTGGTTTATTCTGAAAAGTATTGCAGCAGAAAATTTCATCAGGACCGTGAGTTAGGAAAAATATCAGAGTTTTGAAACACCGGATTTTATTTATTAAACAGATGGGATAAACCCATGTTTTGCAAAGATAGCTTTAATATGGGATGAGCTCGAATACATAAAACAACTTTTCTTAATTTAATTTAATTGATAAAATGAGCCACTTCTGTAAGCCTTTTGGTGCCGCATCCAACTCTTATTCCAATATACTGTAATCACCTGAAACGTGTTTTAAAAAGGTTTTGTCAGCAGGAAATACTGGTGAGTACATTCAATTTGTACAAAAGATACATTGTTATAATTTACGGCATTAAGAGTTTTCACATTTGCCCCTATCTTATAATTAGCTGGTTCAGTTGTCACTCGACCGGATCTATGACTGTGGTCATATCACTATTGGGTCATGTCACCCAATAATGACGTATATCACTAATTAGGCTCGCGCACCTAAATTGATAAAACAGTAGTAATGTGCACAATACCCCACTTACTGCCAGTAACTTAAGATTAGCAAAGACTTAATCACTGCAAAGTATAACTGGAAAACATTTAAGGTTTTACAAAGCAATTTGATAAAAATAGAATGACTCACATTATACGCATGCAGTCTTGATTTAACAAGCTTCTTGATTCTACGCCTTCTGATAACTAAGCCTTTACTTTATAGTTCTGAATCTTCTGATGATTAAATATCTTGTTTGATAGTAAGTTATGGAGCGGAGTTTTCTAATAGTTAAACATTTAGTTTAACAGAATGGAATACGTATTAGTGTAAAACCATATCAAACCTAACGATGGTCACGAGATCAAAACCTTAACGAAATTCACAAAGTATAGTCTTATTTAGACAGCACTTTGGCATTTGTTAGTTGGTTCCCGAATCGATCAGAAAGAATATCGTATCGGTGATTATTGGTTAGAACACCAACGTATAGGGAGAGGAATAGAAGAAATGAGCAAAGAAAAATGAATCCTAAGCTTCCTATTTATAGGTAAGGGATAAGTCTTATCCCATATAGAACTTCCCTAGGTGTTATTTACCCATATACACCTTCCTCAGTTGAATCTTCCCTAGATAAAACCTTCCTTAGATAATATTTTCCTTAGATAATACCTACCCCATATATACCTATTTAGATATTTTCTACCTCATGGAGTAGGAGTTGGGTAGAAAGCCTTATTTTCCTAGAAAGTCTAGGAAGCTATCAGAACGTGACATGTGGCATTGAAGAATTTTAACTAAAAGGGCAATTGTGTAATTTGACATTTTATTTTAATTTTGGAATTTATATCTCATTAACTAACTATGCACGATTTTATGGTAACTGATTCTTCATGATTTACGAATTACTACCAGATGTAAATATCAATCAAATTCTTATTCGTTCCTTTCACAATCTTGATCAACTTTATTCGTAAATCATTTTTTACGTGAGAGATAGTTATGGCTTCAAACACAATTCTTGATTGCGGATATGGCAAATACACTTCTTTTTCTGTTTACCATTATCTGGTCTGTATCGATTTTTAATTATGTCTGGAAACCACCAGAATGTTCTTGACGTTGTGTTTTAACAGCAAGCAGATTCAAACAGTTGTGTTTTAGCATTCAGATTCATACAGTTGTGTTTTAATAGCAAGCAGATTCATACAGTTGTGTTTTAGCATTCAGATTCATACAGTTGTGTTTTTAGCATTCAGATTCATACAGTTGTGTTTTAAAAGCAAGCAGATTCATACAGTTGTGTTTTAACAGCAAGCAGATTCAAACAGTTGTGTTTTAACAGCAAGTAGATTCATACAGTTGTGTTTTAACATTCAGATTCATACAGTTGTGTTGTTAACAGCAAGCAGATTCATACAGTTGTGTTTTAGCATTCAGATTCATACAGTTGTGTTTTAACAGCAAGCAGATTCATACGCTGTGTTTTACCATCCATGCTGGTAATGCTGGATGATTTCTTGACGTTGTGTTTTAACAGCAAGCAGATTAATACGATGTGTTTTCTTGATGTGTTTCTTCATGAAGGATAGAAGGAAGAGAGAGAGAGAGAGAGAGAGAGAGAGAGAAAGGGAGAGAGAGAGAGAAAAAAATCGCAAGAAATGTGGGGTGGTTATGGAATGACAATTATTTCCATATTTAAAACAAGCTAAATGACATATCTACCCCTGATTAATTAAATAATTGTAACACCTCGAAATTTTGCGTCCAATAATGTATCGACATGTGTCATAAGTTTACACGTGGTGTTAAATACTAAATAAAGGACTAAAGTTGACAAACATTGAAAGTATGTAAATTCGAGGGTTAAAAATGTCAACGAGGGATAAATATACTGTATAGTAACCCTAAATGATGCTCGTACCTTCAAACGAATAAATCATGGATCGTACGGAACGAAATACGGAAGAAAGTGAGGGATTACAAACTACAGGGATTAATTGTGTCAACATGTTTAAGTTATACCTCTGAGTGACCCTTTAACATACCCGAGGCTTTGTAACAGTAAATTACGCTCACTAGAATATACGATATAAATTTCGCGAAGTTCCGTTTTAAAACGAGAAAGTTATGATCAATTTCGTATGCGAGGGGTTAGAAGCGTCAACAATGAAAGTTAGGGCTTTTCGGATAGTAATTAAACTAACCGGGGACTTAACGATGCGGGTAAAAGTCGCGAGGCCCTTATTCGTAAATAAACAAGGCCCAAAACGCAAAGTTACCCCTTCGGAACCGAAAGGCCAGGGTAATAATGGCAAAAGATTTGAAAATTTTGAAAATCAAGTCTCAGGCGACCCGCGTTAGAGAAACAAGGAAGCTCACGCGGGCCGCGAGCCATGTGCAGATTCGTTGCCTGACAAGAGGATCCAGGCGACCCGCGTGAAGGTAGCCTGATCCTTAACGCGGGCCGCGTCAAGGCGCCAGATGCAGAATACGGGGACAGGAGCACTGTTTGCTATTTTAACCGACTTATATGGCAATTATGGCAGCATGGGCGCCCCCTAAACGTCCCCTAGCACTCAAGGACACATGTTGATCATCCATGAACAATTATAGCCCTAGTTGTAATGATCTTGTGCTCCAATTTTCACTATAAAAGGCCATATGTGGTGCACATTGTAACCACACCTCAAGCCTGCTTTCTTGATTACTTCTAGAGCTCAAGAGCACTCTTCTAACATCTCTGGTCATGTACCAAGCTTCTGTAAGTTTGCCTAACCATTTGTGGTTTAGTTTTTCATAGTTATAGCCTAAAAGTCAATCCGTCGTAATTAACGATTGACTTTATGATAAATCACAAATGGTCCAGTGGTTTGTCGAATCAAAGGTAGTTATATGTTGGTAATCATGTGGGCTTTAAACCCCTAAATGGGCACCCTCTGATTCCCACTCTAACTAGTCCGAATATCGAGTCAAACTTGCTTAGAAAAAAGTCAACAGAATGCTATTTTGCGATATTATGCATAATCAGTAATGTAGATAGCGTGTAACCTGTTTTAACACTCATATAATATGATAATAAGTATATTAACTAGTCTAAGCTTGTTTGATCCGACCATTTACTGTTTTGACCCGGTTCGGAACCGAAAGTCGCAAAACTTTGACTTTTGCTTTGACTTCAGTTCTGACCCGTTATGGTATGATTTAGATATGCCTTAGGACTCTCCTATGACCAGGTTACATGATGGTATAACCCTCTGTGACCGGTTCATTGTTTGTCCGAGTCTTTAGCACATTTCCGCTAAATGCTTAAAAGTTGACCGTAACGCCCTTTTTACTTTAAAACGAGAATTTCGGACACGTGAAAGGACAATAACCTTAGTTACTGATTTCTAAGCATGTCCCTAAAATTTCACGTCAATCCGAGGTCCAGAATAGGAATTATGCTAAATAGCGCAATTACGGAAACTTTAGTAATTAAACGACACATTTAGCATAAAGCCTATCTAAACCCAAATTTCGGCACCAAACCTTTTACAAACTGATGTAAAATAATATTTTGGGATTTTTAAAGATTTTTAATCATTTTTAGCCTGCTCATAACCTGCGGTTATGGCATCGGTTCGGTAAATACCGAATATACCCTTTAGGACATAACTTGAGTTCTACAAGGTATTTTGACCCGATTCCAGTTGCTACTGATTTTAAATAATAAATAGAGTATTTTGGACTCCTGTAGAACTCAGAAATCTCTTTTATAATCTTTAAAATGACCGAAATACCCCTACGGAGCATATAATGGATTTAAACTCATTACGGGCATTATGGAAGGTATCCTACTGATACCACAACCTCTTTAAGCATATTGACTTAGGAAACTTGTGTAGGACTCTTACGGTTACCCGTTACGCCTTTTGCGCGCACGGTTCGGTTTATCTAACTAGTTTACATAAACTAGCCGAAACGGGTCAAACCTTATTGTTTTGACCTCAAAATCCAGAGTGTGGTTATATTACCCATATAAAACAAGTCTTCAAACTTGTTGGGTCCAAACCACAGTCCATTCCCGGTTTTCGCCTTTCACGCGATTAAACCGTAATTATCCTTTGAAACTAACCGGTCTAAGCTAAGGCTAAATTAAAAGACCCGTTAGGATTCTAATAGGTTGTTTGAACCTTCGTTCCAGAATAGGAGACCAGTAAAAGAAACTTGCATTGTTTGATTGAGGTTTAATACTTGCTCAGGTAAATACTTTTAACTTATTTTCCCTATACGGGCTTGGGTTACGGTACATAAATTACCGCTTGTTCGGGCATTAAATCTTCCATCATATGGTGGTTAATTGAATAATTTAATCGGCCCGTTTAAATACGTTTTGTTGGCTTTACGCCTTTGGGAGCTTAATGACCATGTCCCGGATATCCTTGGCAGCATTTTACGAAATGGCCACGACCTAGACACGCGGGTGTAGGCGTACACCCGTCAATGTGTCCTTAATTATAAAGGTATAGCCGTTGGTTTTCCCGCCGCGGTTTTATACTGTGTGGTGTGTCTATTAACCTTAAACCTGGCACGACCCGGGCGACCGAACGCATAGTGAACATGTAATTCTTTTACAAGATTTGATTATAAATTAATCCAAGTTATAATGAGTTTGTGCCTTGTGCATTCAAATCAATTTTTATTAAACATTTTACAAAAGTGTCGGTTGAATGTATTTACCAGTGTAAACTGACGTATTCTCCCCAAAAAGATTAATGCAGGTTCTACTCGTAATAGGCTGGCCACTCCTTAGCATCGTTAGAGTCTCGCAAGCTTGGGATGCCAATAATCTGTTGAACAATATTTTATATTTTATTTTGATCCCCTGTGGATTATATTTCGACGATTGTGATACTTGAATATTACATTCAATAGTTGAAATATATTTATCTTTATGTTTCCGCTGTGCATTTATATATTGTGTGGTTTGACTATATTGTTGCCAACTACGTCACGGTAATCCCCCACCGGACCCACCGGTGAAACACGTGGAAATCGGGGTGTGACAATAATCCTATATTTAAGAAACACATATTAGCAAAATGCCACCAAGATGATCTCAACCATTAAACACACCCATTGGACGGCTCAGATCGCTTCCTAGACTTTCTAGGAAAAATACACTTTCCGTAGGATCCCCACTCCTACCTCCTGTATATCTTGTTGTTAAACTTTAGCTGTTTAACTTTACTTAGCTGTTTAACTGATTAACTTACTTAGCTGATTAATTAATCTTACTAAGCTTAATTAATCTTACTTAGGGTAATTAATCTTACTTAGCTGATTAATTAATCTTACTTAGCTTAATTAATCTTACTTAACTGATTAATTAATCTTACTTAGCTTAATTAATTTTACTTAACTGACTAATTAATCTTACTTAGCTGTTAAGATTTCTTATCTATTAAGTTTCTTAATTGCTAAGTTTTACTTAACTATTAAGTTTACTTAATTGCTAAGTATTCTACTTAATTACTTTCAAGGCCGATTTAATCCGGCTGATTATGTCCATGAACCAATTGGTTTTAACCCTTTAGGACCTGAAGACCATTTCTCCGAAGATAATGCGGTAGATATGGACGAGGACACAGATCCCATAGAACCTGCAAGAGGTACTCCCAACCACCCTATCGAGATCTCTGATGGGTCATCCTTTCATGGAACACCCTATCAAGGTCCCGACAGTTACCAGGCGAGGTTTGACCAGTGTGATTGGTACTTCACACCTTCTCACCACTTCTCGCCTCATGAGCAGCAGCAACAGGATCCCTCCGAGGATTCGCGTTTCGTGGCAGTTACGCCACCGCCTCCACCGCCACCAGTTCAGCAAGCACCTCCTGATCCGCCAAGGCGTAGGAGATCAGGCGCGCGGATGTCTACCCGAGGAGGGGAATTCCACTTTAGCACCCCTCGCCACTCGAGTGCAAGTCACTTTCCGCCAGTGCCTGAAGAACCACAGATAGGGGAACCTTCTGGTCACCCTGCAGAGGTGAATTCTGCACCAGTTGCACCACCTCCACCACCATTCGGCTATGACAATCCGATACCAGCGTACGGCGGTTCCACCGCGTACAACCCGTTTGAGCAGCCGACTCACACGCACTACAACTATAATTATGATGCCGACCCATACATGGTAGCGGCTAATTACAATGCCCTCCATCCCGACAGACCTTATGGAAATCTTCGGGGACTAGATTACTCAGCTCATGGGTATCCAGTACCTCCTAGACCTCCGGTTCAGCAGCCGTCGCAGCAGCCACGTTTTTCTCCACCGGAGCAAGAAGAAATCCTCCACCGTCTAAACCGAGTGGAACAAGACTTTGAGCAAGAACGTAAAAGTAATCGTGGATTCCTCAAAGGCCTGGCAAACCTACTAAAAGGGAGGAAGAAACGAGATCATTAGTCTCTTTATGTATTATTGTATTTACTATTACAATCAAGTCCATGCGAGGACATTTGTCTTAAGTATTTTAGTCCCTGCATGGACATTTATCGTGTTTAGTCCCTGTGTGGACAATTGCGTTTCAGTCCCTGCGTGGACTTATCTTTTAGTCCCTGTGTGGACATCTATCTATGTATTTGGTCCCTGCGTGGACTTGTTTTCTGTAAACCTCTGCGTAGGTATTTATTTATTTAAAAGTCCCGTTTAGGGCAGTGTGTAATCATTATTATGATTAATGAAATATATGTTATAAATTTCATTTTTATTATATACATTGTTATATGAAATGGATCAAAAATCATTCCTTTTAAATTAATTTGCCTAAATAAAGAATCTTAATAGTGAAACCTAGCCTGGTGTCATTATAAGACCCGGCCAAGATGGTAAGACGTAACTAAAAGATTCAGATTCCAGTTGACCTCTGTAAACATCTTAACATCCTTGGCAGATGTGATTCGTTAAAATCACACGCGTCATTCTTATATACGAATCCATCAAGGGATTCCAAAACCCAAGTTAATGATTGATAAATCATGGGTTAAATCGTCAATAAAGATGATCATTTATCAAACATCCATTAGTGATGTAGTGCCCACGGGCCATACTTATTGTCATATAAGACAAAAGACGGTTGTAGTCTATGACTCCCTGTCAGAAAAGGTAAAAGGACTACGGTTCAAACCTTCATGCGTTGATTCTCTGTAATCCCGGCTTACATTATAAAACGTCCTAGTGACTAGGCTTTTGTGCCACTGGCAATATTATTTGTAAATAGGATAAGTTGTATTCAAATCCTAAATAACAGTGAGTAACAAATTAACCAAATATGGTCTATGTTCACCATGGTTAATGAATTGCCATAAAAGACAATTCCATAATAAACTCCTAAATAAAACTTTGTCATTATCTTCTGTAGCAGATTCGAGTTACAATGGCTGAACCAAGTGGAGTTAATAGTCATTCGAAGGAAGATGACAATGATAACGCTCAGATTCATTTAACGGGCGCTGAACTAAAAGCTTTGGTAGACAACGCTGTTAAGGCAGCCTTGGATCGACAGTATGAAGAATACACCGAGTCCCGAAGTAGAACCCTATCTACACCACACTCAAAGCCAAAAACCCACTCTAAATCTCACAGCAAACCACCCTCGACTCCGTCTAAGCCTAAGAAGGACGGCGATAGACACTCATTCAATGAGAATAGCGTCCACCCTAAGAAGAAAGTGGTCGATGATACACCTCGCGCCAGGAGTTGCACGTATAAGTATTTCATTTCTTGCAAACCCCGAGATTTTACTGGGGAAAAGGGCGCGGTGGATTGTATGACCTGGTTAGACGAGATGGACACTGTTGTGGACATCAGTGGTTGTGCTGAGAGAGACTTGGTGAAGTTTGTTTCACAGTCGTTCAAGGGTGAAGCCCTAGCATGGTGGAGATCTCTGGTTCAAGCCTCTGGGAAGGCTGTGTTGTATAGCATGACATGGGAGGAATTTATGGCTCTCATCAAGGAAAATTATTGCCCTCAGCACGAGGTTGAGAAGATAGAATCTGACTTCTTATCGTTGGTCATGAAGAACATGGATTGCCAGGCATATCTCACGACTTTCAACACTCTGTCGAGATTGGTTCCGTACCTTGTATAACAACCCTCGGTAAAACCGACATCCTCATAATATTTCCGACACCCTAATATATTTTTAAATATATCAATATGTCTTTATATGCACCCCGTATGTGAAAACCGAGCCCAAATTAGAATATAATATATAAAATAAATTAAAAACACTAAAAATTAAGCTGAGGCGGGCCGCGTAGGACCTCACCTCAACTTAACGCGGGCCGTGCAAGGGTGTAACCAGACTTCTCTTAAATCATAAGTTCATGCGGGCCGCGTACAAGTTTGGTTAAGTTAAAGCGGGCCGCGAGTGTCCAGAATTGTGGCATAGCCCGGTGCGGCCACGTGTCCGATGCGTGTCGAGCCTATATGGTGACCGGACCAAGCTACGCCATTGACCCAGGTTGACGCGGGCCGCGTAAGGGTTGGCTTGTTCTTCACGCGGGCCGCGAGAAAGTGCGATTACAGCCCTATAAATAGAAGGCAACGGCCTTCAGTCCGTCTCGCTCAACTTCTTTCTTTCTTTCTTAATTTTCTGTAGTGGCGTTACTATACCCGGGCATTATACCCTCTAAAATAGCGAGGTTCTGCTACGATGTAAGTATTATAACCCTGGAGATGTATTAGATACGTGTCACGACCCCTGACCCCATCCTGGCCGGAATCGGTGCCGTGAGCAGTCCAGTGGTACCGGTGATTATTTTGAAAAACATTGCAGCGGAAATTTCATCAGGACCGTGAGTTAGGAAAAATATCAGAGTTTAGAAACACCGGATTTTATTTAAAAAGATGGAATAAATTCCATGTTTTACAAAGGTAGCTTTTAATAAAAACAATATTTCTTAATTTGAAAATAAGCCACTTCTTGAAGTCCTTCAGTGTCGGATCCAATCCTTACTCCAATCTATTGTAATTACCTGAAACGCGTTTTAAAAAGATTTTGTCAGCGGGAAATACTGAGTGAATTATTCATTTTACTGAAAACGACACGTTTGTTATAATTCACAGTGTTAAGATCTTTTACAATGTTTCTGATATCAACCAACTACCCACAGTACTTTACCACTCGACCCATTGGCCCATACGTCCAATGGTGTCTGTGATTATGGTCATATCACCCAATGGCTGCCCCAATGGTGACGATTATCATGTAATGTGCACAATACCCCACATACCGGCTGTAACTTGGTGATTACATAAACTTAATCACTGTAAGTTATAATTCTGAATATAATTTGGAGTATTGTAAACAGTTAACAACTCACAAACTGTGAGAAAAGAGTTTATAAAAGAAGAATAACTCACGAATCATCATGCAGGATTGAGTTAACAAACTTCTTGATTCTACTTTTCCCGATAATTAAGCATGTACTTTATTATTCTGGATCTTCTGATGATTTAATAGTTTGTTTGATTGTAAGGGTGTAGTTGGGAGTGTTTTTGGTGGTTTAACAGAATAGAATACGTATTGGTGTAAAACCCAAATCAACCCATTAACGGTAGTCATGAGATTCGAACCTTAACGAATTTCACAAAAACCGGGTTAATGATCAATACAGCTTTTACGATAACTCACGAGATCAAATTCTCACAATGAACGACAAAGTGCAATACTTCAACTCATTTATCGAATTGACGACAAACGACAAAGTATAATACTTCAACTCATTTATCGAATTATCGACAAACGACAAAGTATAATACTTCAACTCATTTATCGAATTATCGACAAACGACAAAGTATAATACTTCAACTCATTTATCGAATTATTGACAAACGACAAAGTATAACCCAATGTGGGCGGCACTTAGACATTCTTTGGATATATTGATCACTCGGAAAATGAATCGTAATAGCGATTGAGTGATTATTGGTTAGAACACCAACGTATAGAGAGAAGAAGAAGAGAAATGCGCAAAGAAAAATGAATCCTAAGCTTCTTATTTATAGCAAGCAAGCAGGCACCTCAAATCCTCGATGTGGATCAAGTGACGTGCTTGCTAGCTAGCTTGACGTGCTAGCTAGCTAGCTTAGTTATATTAATTCAGCTGCTTAACTCGTTTTTCTTGTATAACTTTTAAAATATAACGTTTTATAAAACGACGAATATGTCTTTAGAACGAGCATATTTTTATCTACGTTTTAACCTAAGTTTCATTAAAAACGGAGTGAGGAAAAAAAATAATATATTTTATTATTAATATTAAACGTTCTTATACGACCCCATATATATCTATTTTTAATAGACCTTACTTAGCTTAATTAATCTTGTTAGCTTAATTAATATTGATTAACTGATTAATTAATCATACTAAACTTAATTAGGGTTTCCTTATTGCATAATTATCATACTAAATATTAATTTTAGTGAGGGTTGTTACATCCTCCCCACCTTAATAAAAATCTCGTCCTCGAGATTTAAACTATGATATTTTCTTGGGGTTATGTTTCTTCTTTTAATTAAGAGGAATAATGTAGCGTGGAATGGAATCAAAAGATATTTTGAGGGGTATGAACATTTTAAAAATAAAAATGATTTATAGAAACAATTGGATTTAATATTCAAAATGAACTTACTTTAATCAATTGAGGGAGATTCCGATTCGATAAATATCTATTTGGGAATGGGAGTATGGAAAATGATTTGTTAATGATTATCTGAAAATCAGTATTGTTTACTTAAATGGTAATGGACAACAGGATTTAGTGTATTGTAATCTGAGTACATAATTGTACCAAGAAAATGACGAATCAAACGAATGACTCATGAATAGGGTTTAACACAGGCTACAACTCTATTCGGATGCTACAAAGCGTTTGTAATGATTTGAAAGAATTCAATAATGATGACCGAATAAATTCACCGTTTTCGAAATTGTGAGTTTCAAGGAAGCGAATCTAGATATTTCAAAAGATGAAATGTTCAAACGAATGAGATGAAATGGTATAGTTTTTTTTTCAAGGTGATTGGGTTTAAGCCAAAAGATATATGATCTATAGATTCTTAAAATGAATGTGAAGAACTTTTTGGAATTAGTAAAATTCTTTGTCAGAAGAAAACTTACCTTGATTGGTACCTAAGGAAGACTTAAGATTGACCAGTTAAAAATGAAATGAAACCATGAAAATGATTCGGCAAATATTGAATTATGATATGAGAAAATCAATGTGTTGCGATGGGTGATTTGTAAGAATACATGAAAAGACAATAAAGTTAGATTATTTTTGTCTTAATACAAAATTGTATTCAGATGATTTTAATCAAAATGTTTGATTTAAAGATATGTGATATTTTGATTTACTAAATACCTTTTCCTTTTATGTTATCATAAAGTAGAATAATAAATAAATATAGATAGGTTTAAAATATCAAAACCCGTAATAATAATAATATATGTTTTATAAATAGGTTTACCCAATATCGTAGAACTCATGATTATTATTTTTAAAATCAAGTATGTTTACTATAAGATTAGGGTATCATGAAAGTAGAATAATAAATGTTTATTTTAATATCGAGCATACTTAAATATTGGCTTGCGTAAATGACATTTGATATTTTAATATGTACATATTATAAAGGAATATTTCTATAAGTATTTAATAGTTGTGAAATATTAACCAAAAATTTATTTATAACATGTCTTGTTTATGAATCTTTAGGCGATTATTTAGATAATTTTATTCTTCTCTTTATTTGTTTTATGAAAATATGTTTTCTCTTCACAGTACGAAGTATATATATATATTTCTATAAAAATATTTATATATATAATTGAAATTTACTAAATAAGTATGATGACTTAATTTATATTAAATAGTTATTATCATTGTTGGATATTGGTTAGTACTGCCTTGTTTAAGCATAGGTGATCAGTCCATGCCTAACTAAGGCTGCGCTATCCAATATCTGTCTTGATAATACCCTTAAAATAATGTTAGTACCTAATGTTATTAATATTTAAATATTTACTAAAAATAAATAATTTAAATGAGATCAGCGAAATTTTCAAATGTTGTGAAAAATGTCACCACAAGGTGATTGTAATCAAATAAATGTTTTGATGAAATTCGAAGACTAAACAAGCATGCTATGGTTCAAGAGAATTGAAGTGCTTGTCGGGACTATTTTGAATATGATGGCTTCAATCCATCATATGGGACTTTGAATTGAATACATGATGCGAGCAAGTTCAAACAATTGAACTTGGTGTAAACAAAACGAGTTCATGTATTAATAAGAAATTTTGGATATGGTTACCACAAAACCCATGTATGCTAAAGGAAATTGAGTTTTTCAAGAAACTTATTGACTCGATATCAAAGAGTCAACGTTTTGCAATAACCGTGGTTTATAAATGCAAAGATCAAGTATAGTAATACGATATTTGAACTTTTGATAAAAATAATAAATTGGAATGAAGCCCTCCAGTGGTCTTTATAAATCAAACGAACCACATGCGCAACAAGCAGTGCATGTGTAAAGTGTGGATTTACCAAGAAATGAAATAGATCAATATTTGCTACTATGAAAGAAATCCTCATGGTATGATGACTATTAGAGGAAGTAAAAACACGAAAGTCAATTCTTTATAGGCAGAAGTCAGAATTGCAACGAAAGAAATATAAGAGCTTTATCTGGAATTTCGTGTGATAACTTATTTATCAGAGAATGTCGAATGAAGTGAAAGGAAATAGGGAATTTGCAAAACTATATGACTTCTTTTGTAGTGCTAATAATTATGACTATAATTAGACTGTGCTCCGATGGTTGTGAAATATTGTTCCAACGTACCTCAACGATATTTTGATCGTTTGTAAGATCATGTGGCAAGGTGCCGATTTTTTTTTATTAGGAGTTCTTTTACTGATGAAATTAGTGTTGGTATCATCGTGCCTAATTTATATTTTTCAAAGGTCTTGCCTTGGAAATGGTATGTGATATACTTTGATGTCTGTGGACGTATAATTTTAAGTTTCATGTGTTTTCTTGTGCATTAGCACAACTTGACATGCTTCTTACTTGCGTTCATAATTTATGGCGTTAATAATTTATGGTAACGTATTGATAATTCTTATATTTTTGATGGTGTCCCAACTTAATGGGTTTCCATTTATTATTGTTGCTCGAGTTACGAGGTAGATGATCAAACAAAATAATGTTTGATATCGATATAGGTAAGAGATTCTTGATAAAGGAATCTAAATTTATTATTGACACATATACTTGTGCTTTATCCCTAATTATCAATTGTTATGGCTTTTGAAATTTCTTATAGATATACATATCTATATAATCATATATTTCACATGCTGTAATATACATACCCTTGATAAGGTTAATGTATTTAACAGATTCTTATTTCCAAAAATAAGTCTGATATCAGGCCATGATACTTATTTAGGGAAATCTTGTCACTTGTTTGACATTTTATATATACCCCATCTTACCCGGTTCGCGCCGGAGAGGTAACCTCAGTATATCCGGACAAGCTGGAGAGTCTGCTACTCTATACCCAGTTTTGCCGGAGAAAATTTTCTATTTCCCATAAATAGTATCTTTTCAAGATTTTAAAAGTGCCTCTTTTATTAGGACTTTTATCCAGAATCAAAGAAATTTGTAATCCCATAACATATCTTATTCTAGACCAAATAATATCAATAAGCAAGAATAAATAGCAATTAAGTGCTATTGCCTGCTAACCGTCATTCTTATGACATACCAGTATTCATTACATTATACTTATATAAGTAATTTACCTTAAAGTTTATTTTAAGGCAAAATTCTTAAGTTCAAGTCTAAATATCATTCAGAACGTTATCAGATAATTTTTAAGTTTCTAACTTTCCGTTTAAGCTTAGGTATTATTATAACACCTATTTGCGTAAACAAGTGGCTTAGCTTATACTAAGGCATCTTTTCTTATGTGCAAGTCTAAATGCTATCAGATGTGCTACCAGTTACGTTAATAGCAATCTCCTAACTCTTTTATTTAAGCTTAAGTATTGTTATCACAACACTTTATAGGCTTAAAGTAGTGGCTTAGCTCTGATACCACCTTCTGTCACGACCCCCGACCCCATCCTGGCCGGAATCGGTGCCGTGAGCAGTCCAGTGGTACCGGTGATTATTTTGAAAAACATTGCAGCGGAAATTTCATCAGGACCGTGAGTTAGGAAAAATATCAGAGTTTAGAAACACCGGATTTTATTTAAAAAGATGGAATAAATTCCATGTTTTACAAAGGTAGCTTTTAATAAAAACAATATTTCTTAATTTGAAAATAAGCCACTTCTTGAAGTCCTTCAGTGTCGGATCCAATCCTTACTCCAATCTATTGTAATTACCTGAAACGCGTTTTAAAAAGATTTTGTCAGCGGGAAATACTGAGTGAATTATTCATTTTACTAAAAACGACACGTTTGTTATAATTCACAGTGTTAAGATCTTTTACAATGTTTCTGATATCAACCAACTACCCACAGTACTTTACCACTCGACCCATTGGCCCATACGTCCAATGGTGTCTGTGATTATGGTCATATCACCCAATGGCTGCCCCAATGGTGACGATTATCAAGTAATGTGCACAATACCCCACATACCGGCTGTAACTTGGTGATTACATAAACTTAATCACTGTAAGTTATAATTCTGAAAATAATTTGGAGTATTGTAAACAGTTAACAACTCACAAACTGTGAGAAAAGAGTTTATAAAAGAAGAATAACTCACGAATCATCATGCAGGATTGAGTTAACAAACTTCTTGATTCTACTTTTCCCGATAATTAAGCATGTACTTTATTATTCTGGATCTTCTGATGATTTAATAGTTTGTTTGATTGTAAGGGTGTAGTTGGGAGTGTTTTTGGTGGTTTAACAGAATAGAATACGTATTGGTGTAAAACCCAAATCAACCCTTAACGGTAGTCATGAGATTCGAACCTTAACGAATTTCACAAAAACCGGGTTAATGATCAATACAGCTTTTACGATAAATCACGAGATCAAATTCTCACAATGAACGACAAAGTGCAATACTTCAACTCATTTATCGAATTGACGACAAACGACAAAGTATAATACTTCAACTCATTTATCGAATTATCGACAAACGACAAAGTATAATACTTCAACTCATTTATCGAATTATCGACAAACGACAAAGTATAATACTTCAACTCATTTATCGAATTATTGACAAACGACAAAGTATAACCCAATGTGGGCGGCACTTAGACATTCTTTGGATATATTGATCACTCGGAAAATGAATCGTAATAGCGATTGAGTGATTATTGGTTAGAACACCAACGTATAGAGAGAAGAAGAAGATAAATGAGCAAAGAAAAATGAATCCTAAGCTTCTTATTTATAGCAAGCAAGCAGGCACCTCAAATCCTTTTCTGCTCGATGTGGGATTCAAGTGACGTGCTTGCTAGCTAGCTTGACGTGCTTGCTAGCTAGCTTGACGTGCTAGCTAGCTAGCTTAGTTATATTAATTCAGCTGCTTAACTCGTTTTTCTTGTATAACTTTTAAAATATAACGTTTTATAAAACGACGAATATGTCTTTAGAACGAGCATATTTTTATCTACGTTTTAACCTAAGTTTCATTAAAAATGGAGTAAGGAAAAAAAATAATATATTTTATTATTAATATTAAACGTTCTTATACGACCCCATATATATCTATTTTTAATAGACCTTACTTAGCTTAATTAATCTTGTTAGCTTAATTAATATTGATTAACTGATTAATTAATCATACTAAACTTAATTAGGGTTTCCTTATTGCATAATTATCATACTAAATATTAATTTTAGTGAGGGTTGTTACAATACGCTGCCCGATTGATCTAGGGTTCCGTAACGGCTGTCGTGGTTCTGCCCGACGTAGTCGTTGGAATGCCGTCTCGGGGAGGGTATTACTAATGTTAATATGGGTTATTATACTAACACACGTGCATTTGTGTAAATTATAGATATTCTCCAGGAAACCCTTACGAAAAACCTAAAACAGCAATGTGAGTTGATCCACTTTTTGTAAACCTTTTTGTTTACTGTTTTTAACAAAACCTCACTTAATTAAATAAATACAAAGCAGTTATTGAGTATTTGTAAAGAATACAATTATAGTGGATATGTTGGGGTTTTGTATACAAAAATTGGTTACTGGCGTGGTAACATCCCATAAGTTGAGTATGACCGTACCACTGATGTTAATTGTGATGTCTTGGATACAAATGTAATTGCGGATGTGCCCTCAATACTGCAAATTGGTTTTTACTTAAACTTGATTAAACTAGGAATCACTCACCAGTATTTCCCACTGACAAAATGTTTTTAAAACGCGTTTCAGGTAACAATATGTGAAAGCCAAATAGAAGCCAGCTGGATAGCACTGGAGGCTTGGAAAAGTGGCAATAAAGTTACCTAAGAATAAAAAGAGATGTTTTTAATAAATAAATAGGATTTATTCCTATGAAACGTGTGTATTGAAAACTTGGGTTTTACCCATATGTTTAATATTATTAAACGAGGTGGTTTACTCTGATTAAATATTTCCTAACTACGGTCCTGATGAAAATTTCCGCTGCCAAATTGGATAAATAAATGTGATACCACTGAAACTGGCTCACGGCCGCCCGTTCCCGGGAGATAGGGATCGGGGGTTGTGACAGAAGGTGGTATCAGAGCTATGCCACTGATTCAGCCACAGAAGTGTTCTGCTGACATCAAAATTTAAAGTGTTAGGAAATAAATTATGGAAATACGTGTATAATTGTATTCCTTGTTATGTGTTATCTGACTATTTGTTAGTTTACAGTATGAGCGACCAAGGACCTTCTGACGCCTATCGTCAACTGTCTGGTTCGCCTAGGAGCGAAGGCACATCCTCTTCTCAGCCTGCCCTATCGGGGTATTCTGCTGACACAGAAGAAGGAATCTTTGTGTTTAAGGCTCAGTCTGAAGAGCCATTTCCTCAGAAAAAGAGGGGATGGTTCAGTAGGGGAGCGCACGAGCGTAGGAAAAGAATGAAAAAATTGCAGGAACAGCGAGTGTTAGCCGCAGCAAAAAGAGAGACTGATGCTTATAATCAGGATATGCTCAATAGGGGTATCGCTAATATCCATATTTTAGCAACCACTGCTGCTGACCCAAACCTGGAACAAATGCTAGCACCCCAACCACAAAATCCTGACCAACCCATGGAAGTAGAAAACCAGATAGAAATGCCTGATTACAACCCGGAGGAAATACCTAGGGTACCTGCACCAGATCCTCTAGACCCAAACAACTACGACCCCTGGTGGGACGATGTTAGGGACCACGTGCAACAAAACCCAATACAGGAAAATGTGCCAATGCCCAATTTAGGAGCTTACCCAGGGATAGATCCTCAAGATCCCTACAACATTAGTGATGCATATGTTAGGGAAATTTTAGAGAATCCATACAAAGCCCCTATGCCTCCGTATCAGGAACCCGTACCTCAGTTTCCAAACCCCGTCCTAGAACCTGCACCCCCAATGAGTGCAGAAAATGTCCAGGAACTTAGGACTTTTGGGGAGGAAATTTTAGAAAGCAGTGATCGTATGCGACAGGTGGGAGAACGCCTCGTATGGAAATACGATGAGCGTAATATGGATTTTTGGATGAATCCATATCAGTGAAGGTGATGACAGGTAGTAGTAATAATAATAATAATAATAAAATAATATATGTGTGTATGTGTTAGAAAAAAAAAACAACGGATGCCTACTATTAGTATTATAGTTTTACATTCCAGTCAGTATTGTAATTTAAATTTCTGTACTAGTGTGTAATGATGCATACTATATAAATAGAGTAAAAGTCGCAATGCTCGACGCTTTTGGTTAAAAAGTGCGTGACATGTGATTGGCTATATTCAAATATTAATTGTGATATTAATATTTGGTAAATTGTTTAAAATTCAGATGGCCGACGAGGAAAATCAGGATAATTTGAATAACGATAACCAGAGTAACATTAACGTGGTTAATGAGAATCCGGACAACAATAACAATGGAAACCAAATGGATAATAGTGCCGTTCAACATATAGTGGCACAAGGAATTATAAATGCAATGCCATTTATTATTCAAACGGTTCAAGAAGCGAATAATAAAAGTAAGCATAGCAGTAAACGACCCAGTGAACTGGAAAACAACGTGAACAATGGACCCGTACTTCAAGCGCCCATTCCCAAAAGAAGAAGAACCATGCCATATGGTTGTTCTTACAAGGAATTCTGGTCCTGTAAACCAATAGAATTCTCGGGCAATGAAGGACCCATTGCAGCCCTACGCTGGATAGAGAAAACTGAGGCTGTTCTAAAAATAAGCAAATGTGCTGAAGAAGATAAGATAATGTTTGCTTCAAATCTGCTTAAAACCGCAGCCTTAGAATGGTGGAACACTATCCTCCAGTCAAGAGGAAGTGATAGGATTTATAACATGGAATGGGAGGAATTTAAAAATATGGTAGAAAGGAAATTCTGCCCTCCCAATGAAAAGGATCAGATAGCAAATAAGTTTCTAAATCTTAGAATGACCGGGGTAGACAATAAGGGTTACACTACCACATTCTTCGAATATGCTAGGATAGTACCTACCCTTGCATCACCTGAACCTGTATTAATCTCCCGTTATATTTGGGGATTAATAGGAGAGATTAGACATGTAGTCAAGGCAGCTAGACCCCAAACTATAGAAGAAACTGTAGAACTAGCCAATACCTTGACAGATGAGTTAATCCGTACTAGAGAAGAAGACCAGAGGAGAAACCTAACCCAAAGGCTTACTCAAGAGTTCCGTTCGGGGAATTCCAATCGTAGGAATGTAGGTTCTACCTCTGCACCATACTGCAAAGCCTGCAGAAAGAAGCATTCTGGAAGATGCTCTACTTACTGTAATTTTTGCAAGGCCCCAGGACACAAGGAAGAGAATTGCAAGAAGAAATCCAGTAACGGAATGTGTTTCAATTGTGGAGAAAAAGGTCACATTAGGACAAACTGTCCGAAATTGGCTCCAGCTGCAACCAACAAAAATCCTAAAAATGCTAGAACATTCGTGCTAACTGCAGACAAAGCTAGACTAATTCCGGACGTCATTGCTGGTACGTTTTTAGTTAATGATATTTTTGCTAAAGTATTATTTGACTCTGGTGCTAACCAAAGTTTTATTAATACTTCATTTTGCAAACTCCTAAATCAATCATTAACTAAACTACCACAAGAATGTCTAGTAGAAACCGCAAATGGAGAAACCGTTAGAATTTCTGAAATCTTGCAGGGAGCAAGAATAGAAATTTTTAATCAAAAATTTATTGCAAACCTTTACCCAATGAATCTGGTAGGATTTGATGTCATATTAGGAATGGATTGGTTAATAGCCAATAAAGCAAATATCTTATGTGATCAAAAGTCAATACAGATAAAATCACCAAGAGGTGAAAAGATCACAATTAAAGGAGATAAGCCATCTAGATCCACTAAATTCATCTCTGTGATGAAAACTGCAAGTTGTATAAGGAAAGGGTCTATAGTGTATTTGATTTCTATAATCACTAACACTAAAGGAAAAGAGTTAAAAGACATTCCAGTAGTGTCCCAATTTTCAGATGTCTTTCCAGAAGAATTGCCAGGACTACCACCAGACAGGGAAGTTGAATTCAGAATTCACCTATTACCAGGGACAGCACCGATTGCCAAAGCACCTTATCGTTTGGCACCCGCTGAAATGCAAGAACTGAAGAAACAATTAGACGAATTGTTGGAGAAAGGATTCATACAGCTAAGCTCATCGCCATGGGGAGCGCCAATTTTATTCGTTAAAAAGAAGCACGGATCAATGCGTATGTGCATTGACTACCGTGAATTGAACAAAGTCACGATTAAGAATCGATATCCATTACCGAGGATCGATGATTTGTTTGATCAACTTCAAGGAGCTCGATTTTTCTCTAAAATCGATTTGAGATCAGGATATCATCAACTAAAGGTACAGGAAGAGGACATTCCTAAAACCGCATTCAGAACAAGGTATGGTCATTATGAATTTACGGTCATGCCATTTGGTTTAACCAATGCCCCAACCGCATTTATGGACATGATGAACCGAATATGTAAGCCATATTTGGATAAATTCATAATTGTTTTCATAGATGATATTCTAATTTACTCTAAAGGTAAAGAAGAGCATGCAAAACACTTGCACTTACTTTTAAGTTTATTGAGAAAAGAAAAGCTTTATGCTAAGTTTTCAAAGTGTGAGTTTTGGTTAGAACAAGTACAATTCCTCGGACATGTAGTTAACCATGAAGGAATTCATGTAGATCCAACAAAGATCGAGGCAATTACCAAATGGAAAACCCCAGAGTCACCAACTGAGGTTAGAAGTTTCTTAGGATTGGCCGGTTATTATAGAAGATTTATCCGAGATTTTTCTAGAATAGCCATTCCTTTAACTAAGTTAACCTGTAAATCTGTTAAGTTTGAATGGGGACCAAAACAAGAAGAAGCCTTTAGAATTCCTAAGCAAAGATTAACCCATACACCAATACTAGCGTTACCAGAAGGAACTGAAGACTTTGTGGTCTTTTGTGACGCTTCTAAGTTAGGTTATGGATGCGTATTAATGCAGTGCCAAAAGGTTATAGCTTATGCATCTAGACAGCTTAAGAGTCATGAAGAAAATTATTCGACCCATGATTTGGAATTAGGAGCCATAATTTTTGCCCTTAAGATTTGGAGACATTATCTTTATGGTAGTAAGTTTACCATATTCACAGATCATAAGAGTTTAAGATATGTCTTCGGGCAAAAAGAGTTGAATATGAGACAGAGACGCTGGATGGAATTGCTTAGTGATTATGATTGTGATATCCAGTATCATGCAGGAAAAGCCAATGTGGTGGCTGATGCTTTAAGTCGAAAATATCACGAAAAGACAAAAAGGGTACGTTCTCTTAAATTAAATCTACAAGTAGATTTAAACAATCAGATTAGAAAAGCACAAGAATCAGTAATCAAGGAGGATACTGAAAAATTAAAGGGAATGATTAAGGAATTAGAACAAGGAACAGATGGAATTTGGAGGTTCCATAAAAAGAGAATGTGGATACCTAAATTGGGAAATTTACGTCACCGTATATTAGAAGAAGCCCATAAGTCTAAATATACGATGCATCCAGAAAGTGATAAAATGTACCAGGATTTAAGGAAAAATTTTTGGTGGATAGGAATGAAAAAGGATGTAGCAGCTTACGTTTCTAAATGTTTAACTTGCTCACAAGTTAAAGCTGAACATCAGAAACCCTCAGGTTTGTTACAACAATTAGAAATACCAGTTTGGAAATGGGAATTGATAACAATGGATTTTGTTACCAAATTGCCAAAAACAAGAAAAGGTAATGATACAATCTGGGTGATTGTAGATAGGTTAACCAAGTCAGCTCATTTCTTACCAATGAAGGAAACTTTTAGTATGGAACAATTAGCCAAATTGTATGTAAATGAAATCGTTTCATTACATGGAATTCCTTTATCAATTGTTTCTGATAGGGATAGCCGTTTTACCTCTCATTTTTGGTTAAGTTTCCAAAAAGCAATGGGAACCAGGTTAAATCTAAGCACAGCTTATCATCCTCAAACAGACGGGCAAAGCGAAAGAACAATTCAGACAATGGAGGACATGCTTAGAGCTTGTGTAATTTATTTTGGAGGTAACTGGGACGAACACTTACCTTTAATAGAATTTTCTTATAATAACAGTTATCACACAAGTATCAATGCTGCACCATTCGAAGCACTTTATGGACGAAAGTGCAGAACCCCAGTCTGTTGGGCAGAAATTGGGGAAAAACAATTATCTGGACCCGAGATAGTACAGGAAACAACTGATAAAATCATTCAAGTCAAGGAACGACTAAAAACAGCACGTGATCGACAAAAGAGCTATGCCGACAACAGACGCAAACCATTAGAATTTCAAGTAGGAGATAAAGTATTATTGAAAGTCTCTCCCTGGAAAGGAGTGGTAAGATTCATCAAAAGAGGAAAGCTAAGTCCCAGGTATATTGGACCTTTCAAAATTCTTGAAAGAGTAGGACCGGTAGCCTATTAGCTACAACTGCCAGAGGAAATGGCAGGAATACATGATGTGTTTCATGTATCTAATCTCAAAAAGTGTTTAGCTGATGAATCACTCGTAGTACCTCTCAAAGATATAGAGGTTAATGAACAACTCAAATTTGTAGAGAAGCCTCTACAGATTGAAGATAGAAAAATTAAGAATCTCAAGCATAAGAGATTAGTTCTGGTCAAAGTGAAATGGGACTCCAAAAGAGGACCTGAATACACTTGGGAACTTGAATCAGAAATGCAAAAGAAATATCCACACTTGTTCCAGTAGATCTCGAGGACGAGCTCTAAAACAAGGTGGGGAGGATATAACAACCCTCGGTAAAACCGACATCCTCATAATATTTCCGACACCCTAATATATTTTTAAATATATCAATATGTCTTTATATGCACCCCGTATGTGAAAACCGAGTCCAAATTAGAATATAATATATAAAATAAATTAAAAACACTAAAAATTAAGCTGAGGCGGGCCGCGTAGGACCTCACCTCAACTTAACGCGGGCCGCGCAAGGGTGTAACCAGACTTCTCTTAAATCATAAGTTCATGCGGGCCGCGTAAAAGTTTGGTTAAGATAAAGCGGGCCGCGAGTGTCCAGAATCGTGGCATAGCCCGGTGCGGCCACGTGTCCGATGCGTGTCGAGCCTATATGGTGACCGGACCAAGCTACGCCATTGACCCAGGTTGACGCGGGCCGCGTAAGGGTTGGCCTGTTCTTCACGCGGGCCGCGAGAAAGTGCGATTACAGCCCTATAAATAGAAGGCAACGGCCTTCAGTCCGTCTCGCTCAACTTCTTTCTTTCTTTCTTAATTTTCTGTAGTGGCGTTACTATACCCGGGCATTATACCCTCTAAAATAGCGAGGTTCTGCTACGATGTAAGTATTATAACCCCTGGAGACGTATTAGATACGCTGCCCGATTGATCTAGGGTTCTGTAACGGCTGTCGTGGTTCTGCCCGATGTAGTCGTTGGAATGCCGTCTCGGGGAGGGTATTACTAATGTTAAAATGGGTTATTATACTAACACACGTGCATTTGTGTAAATTATAGATATTCTCCAGGAAACCCATACGAAAAACCTAAAACAGCAATGTGAGTTGATCCACTTTTTGTAAACCTTTTTGTTTACTGTTTTTAACAAAACCTCACTTAATTAAATAAATACAAAGCAGTTATTGAGTATTTGTAAAGAATACAATTATAGTGGATATGTTGGGGTTTTGTATACAAAAATTGGTTACTGGCGTGGTAACATCCCATAAGTTGAGTGTGACCGTACCACTGATGTTAATTGTGATGTCTTGGATACAAATGTAATTGTGGATGTGCCCTCAATACTGCAAATTGGTTTTTACTTAAACTTGATTAAACTAGGAATCACTCACCAGTATTTCCCACTGACAAAATGTTTTTAAAATGCGTTTCAGGTAACAATATGTGAAAGCCAAATAGAAGCCAGCTGGATAGCACTGGAGGCTTGGAAAAGTGGCAATAAAGTTACCTAAGAATAAAAAGAGATGTTTTTAATAAATAAATAGGATTTATTCCTATGAAACGTGTGTATTGAAAACTTGGGTTTTACCCATATGTTTAATATTATTAAACGAGGTGGTTTACTCTGATTAAATATTTCCTAACTACGGTCCTGATGAAAATTTCCGCTGCCAAATTGGATAAATAAATGTGATACCACCGAAACTGGCTCACGGCCGCCCGTTCCCGGGAGATAGGGATCGGGGGTTGTGACACCTTGTTACACCGGAACCCAAACGGATTGCGCGCTTCATTGGGGGTTTGGCCCCAGAAATAAAAGCTAGCGTAAAGGCTTCTAGGCTTGCTACCTTCATGTCCGTGGCAGATATATCTCTGTCTCTCACACTAGATGCAGTGAGGCAGAGATCGTTGAGAAATGCCGATAGCGAAAAGAGGAAACGTGAGGATGATGATTCACGTAGATCCAGCAAGAAGCATCGGGGCAATCGTGATCACAAGAAGGGGTCAGAGAACAAGAAGAACGACCGACACTCGGGCGACAAGCCCTTGTGCAAGGTTTGTCAGAAGCACCACTTTGGAAGGTGCAGGTTTGAAAAGAAATCCCCACCAAAGGCGTGTGGGATATGCAAGTCCTCTGAGCATAGGACTCTTGAGTGCAAGAAACTCAAGGATGCAACTTGCTATAGTTGCAATGAGAAAGGGCACATCAAGATTAACTGCCCGAAGATAGCGAAGAAGGCTGAAGAAGGGAAAAAGACCAATGCGAGGGTCTTTCAGATGGATGTTAAGGAGGCTATCCAGAACGACAACGTCATAACCGGTACGTTTCTTATCAACGATGTATTCGCAAGAGTATTGTTTGATTCTGGAGCAGATAAATCCTTTGTGGATGATAAGTTCTGTGAGTTGTTAAATTTGCCTGTTAAAACCTTGAATGTAAAATACGAAGTAGAACTAGCTGATGGGACTATGGGGACAGTTTCAACTGTTTTAGATGGATGTGTTATATCCATTAGGAATCACTCATTTCCTTTATCCCTGTTACCCTTTAAACTAGCTGGTTTCGACGTAGTATTGGGTATGGATTGGTTATCACATAACCAAGCCCAAATCGTGTGCAACCAGAAACAAGTGCTAATCAAGACTCCGTCTGGAGAACCACTTACCATTCAGGGAGATACTTGACATGGTTTGCCTGCACATGTATCTATGCTAAAGGCATCCAGATGTTTGAAGAAAGGATGTGTCATTTATATGGCACAAGTGACTGTCGGTGAGGAGAAACCCAGAATTGAAGACATCCCAGTCATCTCTGATTATCCTGAAGTTTTCCCGGAAGAACTGCCTGGTTTGCCACCTGACAGACAAGTGGAATTCAGTATCGACATTATTCCAGGAGCCACACCTATTGCGAGAGCACCTTATAGATTGGCACCCACGGAAATGAAAGAGTTAAGAACGCAGCTAGATGATCTGCTAGCCAAAGGTTTTGTTAGACCAAGTTCATCTCCTTGGGGAGCACCAATCCTGTTCGTCAAGAAGAAAGATGGTTCGATGCGTCTATGCATCGATTACCGTGAGCTGAACAAAGTTACGATCAAGAATAGGTATCCTCTGCCCAGGATCGACGATTTGTTCGATCAGTTGCAAGGAGCGAGCTATTTCTCCAAGATTGACCTACGGTCAGGCTACGATCAATTGAAGGTCAAGGACGAAGACGTGCACAAAACTGCATTTAGGACTCGATATGGTCATTTCGAGTTCCTAGTGATGCCTTTCGGGCTCACTAATGCACCTGCCGCATTCATGGATCTCATGAATCACGTTTGTAAGCCTTATTTGGATAAATTTGTCATTGTCTTCATTGATGACATCCTTATCTACTTGAAGAGTCAAGCTGACCACGAAAAGCATCTTCGATGTATTCTTAAACTGCTTCATCAAGAGAAACTTTATGCCAAGTTCTCTAAATGCGACTTTTGGCTACAAGAAGTCCAGTTCCTTGGGCATGTAGTCAGCGAGCGTGGTATCCAGGTGGATCCCGCCAAAGTTGAAGCCGTCATGAATTGGCAGGAGCCGAAGACACCTACGGAGATTCGCAGTTTCCTAGGTCTAGCAGGATACTACAGACGCTTCATTGAGAATTTCTCAAGGATTGCTGCACCCCTAACTTCTTTAACTAGAAAGAAGATAAAGTTCAATTGGGGCCCTAAGCAGCAAGAAGCTTTTGATATCCTCAAACAAAAGCTGAGCAATGCTCCAGTGTTGACATTGCCAGACGGAATGGAAGAATTTGGCGTATATTGCGATGCATCGCACACAGGAATGGGTTGTGTGCTTATGCAGAGGGGCAAGGTGATTGCCTATGCTTCGCGACAATTGAAAGTGCATGAAAAGAACTACACCACCCATGACTTGGAGTTGGGTGCCGTTGTATTTGCACTAAAGCTTTGGAGGCATTACCTTTATGGCATTAAATTTGTGATCTATTCTGATCACAAAAGCCTTCAGCATCTGTTCAATCAGAAAGATCTGAATATGAGGCAGCGACGTTGGATGGAAACTCCGAACGATTACGACTGTGAAATAAAATACCATCCAGGCAAGGCCAATGTAGTCGCAGATGCCTTGAGCAGGAAAGAAAGAGTGAAGCCAATAAGGATCAATGCCAAGAGCATTGAAATCAAGAACAGTTTGAATGAGAGATTGTTAGCAGCACAGAAAGAAGCTGTGTTAGAAGCTAACTATCCAAACGAAAAACTAGGGGTAACTGAAGAGCAGTTATCTTATGGCAAAGACAGAATTCTGAGATTGAATGGAAGGATATGGGTTCCTGTTTATGGAGGTCTTCGTGACGTTATCCTTCAGGAAGCCCATTTCCCGATATTCCGTTCATCCTGGTGCTGATAAAATGTACCAGGACTTGAAGGCAAATTTCTGGTGGATAGGCTTGAAAAAGTCTATAGCCACCTATGTAGCAAAGTGCTTGACTTGTGCGCAAGTAAAGGCTGAACATCAAAAACCGCCAGGCTTGCTACAACAGCCTGAACTTCCCGAGTGGAAATGGGAAATGGTGACGATGGATTTCATCACCAAATTACCAAAGACAAAGAAGGGAAACGATACAATATGGGTAATAGTTGATAGACTGACTAAGTCAACACATTTCCTACCCATAAAGGAGACTCATAGCTCCGATGTATTAGCCCAGTTGTTTGTAGATAAGATTGTAGCTCTTCATGGCGTGCCTGTGTCTATCATCTCTGATAGAGATACCAGATACACATCACACTTTTGGAGAAGCTTCCAACAATCTTTGGGCTCACGTTTGAATTTCAGTACGGCTTACCACCCTCAGACAGATGGACAGAGTGAGCGTACAATCCAAACGTTGGAAAACATGCTCCGTGCATGTGCAGTCGACCTAGGTGGCAGTTGGGATAACCACCTACCATTGGTCGAATTCTCCTATAACAACAGCTACCATACCAGCATTAAGGCTGCACCTTTTGAAGCTTTATATGGTAGAAAATGTAGAACACCCGTTTGTTGGGCAGAAGTTGGAGATGTCCAAATGACAGGACCTGATATTATCTTCGAAACAACGGACAAGATTGTCCAAATTCGCGATCGATTGAAAGCTGCCCGAGATAGGCAGAAGAGCTACGCAGATTTGAAGCGTAAGCCTTTCAATTTCGAAGTAGGCGATAAGGTATTACTTAAGGTATCACCCTGGAAGGGGGTGATGCGATTCGGTAAGAAAGGCAAACTAAGCCCGAGATATATTGGACCTTTCGAGGTAATCGAACGAGTCGGATCGGTTGCCTACAAATTAAACTTACCGGAGGAGCTCAGTGGTATCCACAATGTGTTCCACATCTGTAACCTAAAGAAGTGTGTCGCTGACGAATCACTGGTTATACCGCATACAGATGTACACATCGACGAGAGCTTGAAATTCGTTGAGAAACCTGTGTCGATCGAGGATCGACAGGTTAAGAAACTTCGCAGGAAGTATATACCTATTGTGAAGGTGAAATGGGATGCCCGTAGAGGTCCCGAGTACATGTGGGAGGTAGAGTCCACGATGAAGGAGAAGTACCCTCATCTATTCCAATAAATCTCGAGGTCAAGATTTCTTTTAAGGGGGTGAGGATGTAACACCTAGAAATTTTGCGTCCAATAATGTATCGACACGTGTCATAAGTTTACACGTGGTGTTAAATACTAAATAAAGGACTAAAGTTGACAAACATTGAAAGTATGTAAATTCGAGGGTTAAAAATGTCAACGAGGGATAAATATACTGTATAGTAACCCTAAATGATGCTCGTACCTTCAAACGAATAAATCATGGATCGTACGGAACGAAATACGGAAGAAAGTGAGGGATTACAAACTACACGGATTAATTGTCTCAACATGTTTAAGTTATACCTCTGAGTGACCCTTTAACATACCCGAGGCTTTGTAACAGTAAATTACGCTCACTAGAATATACGATATAAATTTCGCGAAGTTCCGTTTTAAAACGAGAAAGTTATGATCAATTTCGTATGCGAGGGGTTAGAAGCGTCAACAATGAAAGTTAGGGCTTTTCGGATAGTAATTAAACTAACCGGGGACTTAACGATGCGGGTAAAAGTCGCGAGGCCCTTATTCGTAAATAAACGAGGCCCAAAATGCAAAGTTACCTCTTCGGAATCGAAAGGCCAGGGTAATAATGGCAAAAGATTTGAAAATCTTGAAAATCAAGTCTCAGGCGACCCGCGTTAGAGAAACAAGGAAGCTCACGCGGGCCGCGAGCCATGTGCAGATTCGTTGCCTGACAAGAGGATCCAGGCGACCCGCGTGAAGGTAGCCTGATCCTTAACGCGGGCCGCGTCAAGGCGCCAGATGCAGAATACGGGGACAGCAGCACTGTTTGCTATTTTAACCGACTTATATGGCAATTATGGCAGCATGGGCGCCCCCTAAACGTCCCCTAGCACTCAGGGACACATGTTGATCATCCATGAACAATTATAGCCCTAGTTGTAATGATCTTGTGCTCCAATTTTCACTATAAAAGGCCATATGTGGTGCACATTGTAACCACACCTCAAGCCTGCTTTCTTGATCACTTCTGGAGCTCAAGAGCACTCTTCTAACATCTCTGGTCGTGTACCAAGCTTCTGTAAGTTTGCCTAACCCTTTGTGGTTTAGTTTTTCATAGTTATAGCCTAAAAGTCAATCTGTCGTAATTAACAATTGACTTTACGATAAATCACAAATGGTCCAGTGGTTTGTCGAATCAAAGGTAGTTATATGTTGGTAATCATGTGGGCTTTAAACCCCTAAAAGGGCACCCTCTGATTCCCACTCTAGCTAGTCCGAATGTCGAGTCAAACTTGCTTAGAAAAAAGTCAACATAATGCTATTTTGCAATATTATGCATAATCAGTAATGTCGATAGCGTGTAACCTGTTTTAACACTCATATAACATGATAATAAGTATACTAACTAGTCTAAGCTTGTTTGATCCGACCATTTACTGTTTTGACCCGGTTCAGAACCGAAAGTCGCAAAACTTTGACTTTTGCTTTGACTTCAGTTCTGACCCGTTATGGTATGATTTAGATATGCCTTAGGACTCTCCTAGGACCAGGTTATATGATGGTATAACCCTCTGTGACCGGTTCGTTGTTTGTCCGAGTCTTTAGCACATTTCCGCTAAATGCTTAAAAGTTGACCGTAACGCCCTTTTTACTTTAAAACGAGAATTTCGGACACGTGAAAGGACAATAACCTTAGTTACTGATTTCTAAGCATGTCCCTAAAATTTCACGTCAATCCAAGGTCCAGAATAGGAATTATGCTAAATAGCGCAATTACGGAAACTTTAGTAATTAAACGGCGCATTTAGCATAAAGCCTATCTAAACCCAAATTTCGGCACCAAACCTTTTACACACTGATGTAAAATAATATTTTGGGATTTTTAAAGATTTTTAATCATTTTTAGCCTGCTCATAACCGGACATAACTTGAGTTCTACAAGGTATTTTGACCCGATTCCAGTTGCTACTGATTTTAAATAATAAATAGAGTATTTTGGACTTTATAAACTGTTCGGAAAACTCAGATTTCCTGTAGAACTCAGAAACCTCTTTTATAATCTTTAAAATGACCGAAATACCCCTACGGGGCATATAATGGATTTAAACTCATTACGGGCATTATGGAAGGTATCCTACTGATACCACAACCTCTTTAAGCATATTGACTTAGGAAACTTGTGTAGGACTCTTACGGTTACCCGTTACGCCTTTTGCGTGCACGGTTCGGTTTATGTAACTAGTTTACATAAACTAGCCGAAACGGGTCAAACCTTATTGTTTTGACCTCAAAATCCAGAGTGTGGTTATATTACCCATATAAAACAAGTCTTCAAACTTGTTGGGTCCAAACCACATTCCATTCCCGGTTTTCGCCTTTCACGCGATTAAACCGTAATTATCCTTTGAAACTAACCGGTCTAAGCTAAGGCTAAATTAAAAGACCCGTTAGGATTCTAATAGGTTGTTTGAACCTTCGTTCCAGAATAGGAGACCAGTAAAAGAAACTTGCATTGTTTGATTGAGGTTTAATACTTGCTCAGGTAAATGCTTTTATTTTATTTTCCCTATACGGGCTTGGGTTACGGTACATAAATTACCGCTTGTTCGGGCATTAAATCTTCCATCATATGGTGGTTAATTGAATAATTTAATCGGCCCGTTTAAATACGTTTTGTTGGCTTTACGCCTTTGGGAGCTTAATGACCATGTCCCGGATATCCTTGGCAGCATTTTACGAAATGGCCACGACCTAGACACGCGGGTGTAGGCGTACACCCGTCAATGTGTCCTTAATTATAAAGGTATAGCCGTTGGTTTTCCCGCCGCGGTTTTATACTGTGTGGTGTGTCTATTAACCTTAAACCTGGCACGACCCGGGCGACCGAACGCATAGTGAACATGTAATTCTTTTACAAGATTTGATTATAAATTATCCCAAGTTATAAAGAGTTTGTGCCTTGTGCATTCAAATCAATTTTTATTAAACATTTTACAAAAGTGTCGGTTGAATGTGTTTACCAGTGTAAACTGACGTATTTTCCCCAAAAAGATTAATGCAGGTTCTACTCGTAATAGGCTGGCCACTCCTTAGCATCGTTAGAGTCTCGCAAGCTTGGGATGCCAATAATCTGTTGAACAATATTTTATATTTTATTTTGATCCCCTGTGGATTATATTTCGACGATTGTGATACTTGAATATTACATTCAATAGTTGAAATATATTTATCTTTATGCTTCCGCTGTGCATTTATATATTGTGTGGTTTAACTATATTGTTGCCAACTACGTCACGGTAATCCCCCACCGGGCCCACCGGTGAAACACGTGGAAATTGGGGTGTGACAATAATCCTATATTTAAGAAACACATATTAGCAAAATGTCACCAAGATGATCTCAACCATTAAACACACCCATTGGATGGCTCAGATCGCTTCCTAGACTTTCTAGGAAAAATACACTTTCCGTAGGATCCCCACTCCTACCTCATGTATATCTTGTTGTTAAACTTTAGCTGTTTAACTTTACTTAGTTGTTTAACTGATTAACTTACTTAGCTGATTAATTAATCTTACTAAGCTTAATTAATCTTACTTAGCTGATTAATTAATCTTACTTAGCTTAATTAATCTTACTTAACTGATTAATTAATCTTACTTAGCTTAATTAATTTTACTTAACTGACTAATTAATCTTACTTACCTGTTAAGATTTCTTATCTATTAAGTTTCTTAATTGCTAAGTTTTACTTAACTATTAAGTTTACTTAATTGCTAAGTATTCTAGTTAAACAGCTCCCTGAGTATGAGTTCTAATTTTAGAAACAATGGAACTCGTCTTAGCGTATTAACCCAATTCAACTTTAATGATAATCACGAGATCAAAACCCACAATGAGTGACAAAGTATAGCCGTATATGGGCAGCACTTAAACATCCATTGGATCGGTTTCAATCAATCGGATATAGTACCGCCTTAGTGATTAGAGTTATTACCTTGATAACGAGCAGAGTTTCGGGGTTTTAGGGGTTTTGTTGAAAGAAACAGAGATACGGGAAGTAGGACGTCGTTTTAAACGAGCGAACTGAGCAAATTGAACTAGTCCCACACTGCAGCATATATACTCACATTTGGTCTCCCCCGCGTGTCGCGCACGGGTCGGCCTCCCCTGGCGCGTGTCGCGGGGAGGGTCTACCTGGCTTCGGTCACCACGTGTCCACGTAGGTCTGACACGTGTCGCTTCTGCGTGACGCGTGTTCTCGGCCTTCTTTTTTGATCAATCACGTGTTTTTCTCGATTTCCGTGCTGATACTTATCACGCATGCTCGGGTCTTGATTTCATTTGGTTCAGTTTTAAGTTTTGAATCTAATGAAAGTTATATTTGTGTGGTTTGATTCATTAACCGTCAAGTTTTCAAGTTTCATTGCGCATATTTCTGATTTTGATTACAGGTTGTTGTCGAGAATATTTTTGAGGGTTGTTACATATACCGTGTAAGGCTTTTGTATGAGCTTACTTGCTATATCTCGCTGTTCTCGCTTACACTTCACTATCACTGCACTCTAATTTTCGAAAATGAACGAGTGATTAGTGTTAGTGCACTATGTCTGTTGACTTCGTCTTGTATCATGTAATGAGACAGGATAGGATATCCAGTGCCCGAAGTGCGAGAAACTGAGTTTAGTGGATATATGGCTGATTCCGCTTGAAAGTGCAAGGAGTCATTCCAAGCGAAATCAGAACTATCTGATTCCGCTTGAAACCATCTTTGTCCATTTCGAGCGGAATACCAACTACTATATATAGGGTACTTGTGTTTCTTTTGGCACACGGCTTCTGGATTTGTAACGAAGTGCTGCCAAAATCTGTTCAGGTTGTAATTGATGTTATAATCAATATAAGTGATAGATTTAATAGTATCAAGCTGTTTCCAAGTCCGCTTCACTGATTCCGCCTTTGAATCGGATATAAAGCTCTTCTGAACGATCGTTCAGGTCAAACAACGATCCTACAAGTTGTATCAGAGCTCAGGAAGAAGAGTTTAGCTTGATATCATCTATTTTCTGACTTCTACACCTTCTTTTTCAAAGTGAACAAGATTTCATGGTCAAAATGGAATGAATTTTTTACCGAACATGCAAAACAGTATAATAACAAAGCCTTGAGAGTTTGAGACCAAAATACTGATTAAAAGTGACAAAATTGGACAGAAAACCAGATTCCGCTTGAATGAACATAGATATTTCGCTTGAAAAATAAACATGATTTCGCTTGAAATGTTGATTCCGCTTGGAATTTGTATATGATCCCGCTCGAAATAGAGATTTCGCTTGAAAAACAATCAGATTCCGCTTCAAATAGATTCCGCTTGAAATCAATATCTGATTTCGCTTGAAGAATTGATCTGATTCCGCTCGAATTGTTATCCAAGAGATTCCGCTTGAGAATTAATTTTTGATTCCGCCTGAACTTGTCTGTCAAGTGATTTCGCTTGAAGTCTGATTTCGCTCCAACTGTGATTCCGCTTCAGCTTGGGATTTCGCTTGAAATTACTATTTCGCTTGAAAATAGGATTTTTTGTGTCAAGATTATTTCACGTCAAACAAGTGTCAGTCTATTTCAGATTGCTTGATATTGTTTGTACTGATTGTCTTTGCTTGATTGTTTGTCCAGGATCAAATCATGGCTGAAGAATTCTACAACACGTTTTTCAACGCGTTCACATCCGAATCTTCCGAAATTGCAAATGTTACACCAAAAACTATCACGAAAGTGATCAATGAGAACATCAAGCATGATAACTTCTACGGAACACACTCAAAGCCACCAACTCTGGAAAGCATTGAGGATTATACTTGGTGGAAAGAACGGTTTCTCAACTGGGCGAAAGCATATGCGCATGAAAGCTGGTTTTGTTTAGAGTTTGGATACAAACGACCAAAAGATCATAAAGGCGAAGATCTTCCATTCAAAAGATTATCCAGAGATGATAAATCTGAATTTGCTGTCGAACAGCGAATGATTGCGTTGATCCAATCGGCAATCAGAAATGATATTTTTGCGTTACTAAATCATGATGGATCATCTAAATCAGTTTGGGAAGCTTTACGTTTAAAGCTAAGGGGGGTAAACAGATTAAAAAGAACAAAATTGCATTGCTTAAAAAAGAATTTGATCTTTTTGATAGTTTAAAAGGAGAGACTGTGAGGCAAATGATAGAGAGGTTCTGTCATCTTAAAATAGAACTTGAGAGATTTGAGATAGTAAAAACAAGAGAGGAAATTGTAGACAAAGTGATTGAAGCGTTACCATGAGCTGATCAGTGGCAAACGTTTGTTTTTATTTTGAAAAATGATGCTTTGTATGAAACAATCTCTCTTGATAAATTGTTTGAAAAGATTGAAACTCATGAGCTTGAATTGCAGATACAGAACAAGATGAGCAGTTCTTCACATCAACAGAATGTTGGCTTATACTACAAAGGAAATTTACCTTCAGAGAAAGTTGTTAGTTCGCCATAGACAACATTCAGTGGTGAGAGGATACAAGAGCCACAGAAGAGCTCATCAAGTTATGATCCGGGTTATCATTCATCGGCTTCAAAAGCTAGTTCTAAAGATGCAGAGGAGATATTGTGCAACATTGCTCTCAAATTGAAAAATTCTCCTACAATGAGCATCAATGCAGCTAAGCAGCAAATGAGTTTCCTAGCATCAGTTCTGGAATCATATGAAGGTCTTGTAGCTGGAAAAATTGGAAACTCCGAATTGACCAAAGAAGACTATGACCAAATTGATCCGGAAGAGATGGAGCTCATTGAAATTCATTGGTGCTTAGCAAGTTGCATCCGAAGAGCGCAGAGGTATATGGAAATTACTGGAAAACAATCTCTTGGAGGTGCGTCAACTAAACTTGGATTTGACAAATCCAAGGTGACCTGCTTCAAATGCAAGCAAAAAGGTCATTTCAAGAGAGAATGCACTAATTCTGCAGTTGGTGGAAATGAACATCCGTTCAATGATGATTACTACCGAAAGACAATTTACCACCGATGTAGAGAAGATCCCAAAATGATTGACGATAAACCCAAGTCAAGGGCTTGTGCGGTCTTTCATGATGATGAAGGTTTTGATTGGAGCCAGATTTGTCCAAAAAACGATCGGCTCAATTATCGATTCAAGATTAGAACAATGGAAGACTCAAAAATTCCTTTAAAGAAACATGATCATTATGCCTTTGTTGCTAAAATTAACGAAGATAACAAAGACAAAGACACAGCTGAAAACAAAGAAGAAAATGTTGTTGCTGAGGTCAAGGAGAAAACTCGAGAAGAGATTTTGAGTGAGAAAACTTATCGCGAAAGAAACATTGTTTTGAACAGAATGGATGACATGCAAGAAGAGTATGAGAGTGTTGTCAGCAACAGGAGATGGGATAAAAAAGAGAGTGTTACTACAACAGAGAAGGAGAACCAGTTGTTCCAAAGAAAGACATAATCTTTGAAGATGTTCTTCTCATAATCCCTTAAAGAGCCGAATACTATAGAAATGTGTTGAAAGATGACTTGTATGCAAAAAGGCATGAAAAGGAAATCAGATATGCCATGGCATCGTGTCTGAGAAAAAGGGATGAAGAGAGAATGAAGAAGAATGTTGAAGAAATGGTGAACAATCTGAAGAAAGTTGCTGAAGAAGTTAAAGCTGAAGATGTTGAAGTTGAGGCTATGAAAGAAATTAAAGTTGTGCAAGAAGAAGTTTTGAAAGATGTTGAGACAGAAAAAAGTGAAGAAAAAGTTGAGGTGAATGTAGAAGTTGAAAAAGCTGTTACTGAAGAACAGCAGATTGTAGAAGATGGGAAGAAAGCAAGAAGAAGTAAAGAATGAGAATTTGAAAGTTGGTGATGCTGGTGATGAAGTTGGTATTAAAGAAAAGCAGAGTGTTGCTGAGATGAATCAGACAGAAGCAGCTGAAAACACCGAGGTGCCAATCACTGAGGTAAATTCTGATTCTGAAATCTTAAAACTGACTGAACAATGCAAGAAATGCATAGAAACATGCAGAGCTTGTACTGAAAAAGATGAGAAATTCAGAACAAGAGATTTTGAATTCACAAAAATTGAAAACATTTTCAAAGAAAAATGCAAAGAGATGTTAGAAAAAGAAAAAGTTTTAAAGGAAAATGATGAAAAACTTTCTGAAAAATGTAAAAAGATAGAAAAAGAAAATGAAGTCTTGAAAGAAAATGTTTTGAAAAAGACAGAAGAATATAACCAAAAAGAAAATGTTTGTCAAGAAATGAAGAAAGAATATGACTCAATGAAATTGGCTTATCACATTACAAAAGAGTCATATGAAAAAGTGAAAGATGAAATGAAATTTGCTCAATCTAGAATAAATTATCTTTCTGAAACAACTAAAGAGCTTAAACGAATGTATGAAATCAAACAAGGTGTTGTTAATTCCTATATTGAGGATGTTGCTAAGCTAAAACGACAGATTACTGATTTAGAACAGGACAACAACAAGTTAAAAAGTTATCACGTGTCGTCATATGTTCTTGAAAGAATTTTCAATATAAAACCGGGAGATGGTGAGTCTGAGCAAAACAAGAAAGGCATTGGCTCAGAATTTCATCAAGTTCCTCCACCGGAAAAGTTTGCATTTTATGATGAGGAAAAGGTCGAAAAAGCTTTCAACATGGTTGATCAATTGCCAGACAATATTGACATAACCTATTCCAAATATGATGATACTCATGATTCAGAGGTGGTAGGTAAAGTTGTTGAAAGTGTGTTGAAAGAAGAGTCGGTTGATACAGGTAAATCTGAATCACAGGATGAAAATGAAGGTAATTTTCATGATGGATATCTGAAAAACACAAAATCCGAGAAAAATTTGAATGAAGATTCAAAAGGATTGATTTATACCATGATTGGAGCGGACAAATTATTCTTAGATGTTGTATTCCCGATTCAGAATGTGATTTCAGAAAAGACTGACAAAGTTTTCAAAATGGTTGAGATTGAAAAATCTGAAATTTCAAAGTTTGCTGGTAAAAGTCACAAAACTTTTTATAACAAACTGGGTTTTAAGAAGAAAAACATGAAGGCTGGGTTGGGTTATAAAAAGAAACAAAGTTGGAAAAGGAATGAAGTTCCGAGTTTTCAAACAAAGATGAATTTTGTTCATGGAACAACGTCAAAAGAAGAGAAAGAACTAAAATTTAGACGATAGTCTATTGACGAGTTCTTAGCTCAAAAGAAAAAGCAACAACCACAGGTCAAACATGTGTCCAAAAGAACATGTTTCAAATGTGATCAAATTGGACCTCTTGCACGAAAGTGTCCAAATCTAAAACCTGCGAATGTTGACAAAAAGAAATCTGAAAATGTGGAAAAACAAAAATCTGAGAATGTGAAACAAAGGTCAACCAGATTTGATTCAAAACAAACTTGGAGGTACAACACAAACAAGTTTGCTTCGAATCAAAATTGGAAATTAAACCCGAACAGGTTCGATTCAAGACAGACCTAGAATTCTCACACACCCAGATTAAGAACAACACAAAGTTGGAAAACATCAGTTGATGTGACAAAACCCCAAGAGTTTTGGAAACCAAAAGTTGTTGTTCAAAAACAAAGTGTTCAAAAAGATTCACATTTTTACAAAAGGGGTACACCAAAAGGTCAAAAATGGTCTGTTAAGAAAGAAGTAACTTCGGTAAAAGATTAGAAAGTTGAAGTTAAAGATGAAAAAGTCTTTGTTCCTAATGACAAAGATTTTCCGACATTGAATGAAAATTATTGCATTGAAATGCCTAAGGTCAAACAGACCTGGGACAAATTGTTCAAGTAATTGAGTTAGTTGAATGTGCAGGTGCTCAAAAATTCCGAAGATTGTGAAAATGGAAACTGGAGCAGCCTGGCACATGAAGAAGAGAAAGAGGCTGCTGCTGGACCCTGGTTTGGTTGAACAGGGAGTTTATTGGTTTTTCTGTAAATAAATAAACAATATTTTCAAAAACTCTAAAAATCGAAAAATTAAAAACCAAAAATATGATTGTCTTCAATTTTTGAAAAAAAAAATAGAAAATGCAAAAAAAATATATATGTGTTGATTGAATATGCCCAAACCCTCACGGCGGAACAAACATGATTAATTTCACAAGATTGAAAAACGATTTTCAAACTGTCGAAAATCAATGGGTTGTAAATCATGGGGGTATTTACTGCTTTTTGTGCAAAATGATTCATAGTTAGCAGAAAATGGATGGCGAGACAAAGCTATCTACATCGTGTTGTCAAATTTTCTTTAAATGATTTTGAATTTTAGGGGGAGAAAAATTATCAGAAAATCCAAAAACATTAGAAAATTTGAAAAAGCCAAAAACATGATAAAATTTGAAAATTGAGTTTTTGTGTAAAAAGAGGAAATGATAGTACATCAGTAGACAGTTACAGTATGCTAAAGAAATGTAATAATTTAATAGTGTTAAACAGTCTCACTGATGAAATGCTGATAGGTTTTTATACATTTAGTAAACTTTTTCGGGATATAAACCTAAATTCAAACTTACTTATTTCGTGGGGAACACTACTTGGATATATAGGTAACCCCTGATATCTCGTTTGAAAGGTCCCTCTTTCTGAAATACTAGGTCTTTATACTCAGTGATATCTGGGGTATTATTCCGGGACTTCTGCTGAATGGAAGTTCTGACCTAGTCCTCGAATAAGACTTTCTGCATTGCTTGAAAAATAGCATCGCCCTCAGCATAAAAAATGATGAAACATTGAAAAATGCTAATCATGTGCTATTGTAAGAAAAGATCCTCTAAAGGGGGCACATCTAAAGTCGAACCGTCATCTCTCTGCTGAACGGAAGTTCTGACCTGAGCTCTCACGGTTTCGCATCTAACCCCTTACAGATATCATCTAGGTATATTCACCTGTAAGACTGAATATTGGGATCTGGATACGGGAGTATATTCAAGAGGTGGGACACATGAATGAGTTTAAGTTCTTAAAACACCTAATTCGTATCCTGAATCAGTTGAAATTTGTGGATCAGTATATCGACAATCTAAGTGAATTGTTTAATTCTTAATGTGTAACTAAGCTCAATGGTACTTGTGACTTATCAAAAACTGATATGATTCTCTGACGCATACTCAAACAAAAATATTGTTTGTAAATATGTTTGTACATATTTCTTTACTGCTTTATAGTTTCAGAAAATACAAAAAGATTTTGATTTCTGCTTTATTTTCAACAACCGATGTCTGAAATGCTGAGTTTCAAAATCTAAGTAAGCTGATTGTGTTTCTGAAAATAAAACAAGTTCATTAATTTGAAACTTGAATTAAAAATAAAAAAAAAACAGTTTGTGATGTCTCCAAGGTCATTAGTTTGGACTTGGATAATTAACTGTGAGGTAGTTGGATCTGGATGCTTATATTATTATAGAGCCAGTTTATAATCCTGTTTGATGGGACTGCCAAATCAATGAAGTTTGTTGATAGGGGGAGTGGTTTAGAGAGTTGGTTGAGGATTTGAAAACATTATACTTATGGTTGTATGAGTGTTTGCAGATAGTCCAGACTACGATCCCGAGAGCAAAGTCTAAGGGGGAGTCTGAAGACAAGCTTGAAGCAATGGGGAGCTTGTAGATGAAAAGCTAGGTGTCGATCCCAAAGCACGGAAGCTTGACGAAAGGGGGAGCCTGAAGCTGATAGAAGAAGTTAAAGATTGATGGATGCTTATAGTGTTACAATTTGGATAAAAAGGCAGAATGATCAAGACTAAAGATGTGTCATGATAAAGATTAGTCACTGAAGACTTCGTCAACATCCAAGGGGGAGTCTGTTAGTGCACTATGTCTGTTGACTTCGTCTTGTATCATGTAATGAGATAGGATAGGATATCCAGTGCCCGAGGTGCGAGAAACTGAGTTTAGTGGATATATGGTTGATTCCGCTTGAAAGTGCAAGGAGTCATTCCAAGCGAAATCAGAACTATCTGATTCCGCTTGAAACCATCTTTGTCCATTTCGAGCGGAATACCAACTACTATATATACGGTACTTGTGTTTCTTTTGGCACACGGCTTCTGGATTTGTAACGAAGTGCTGCCAAAATCTGTTCAGGTTGTAATTGATGTTATAATCAATATAAGTGACAGATTTAATAGTATCAAGCTGTTTCCAAGTCCGTTTCACTGATTCCGCCTTTGAATTGGATATAAAGCTCTCCTGAACGACTCGTTCAGGTCAAACAACGATCCTACAATTAGGTCGAGATTAGGTGTGAAAACCGCAAACTCTCGACTAAATTGCTTGTTCGACCCGCATTTTTATCCATAAACAGGAGAATTTGTGTTGAATCAGGAGTGAAATCCGCACTTCGACGCAAATTTCCCTCGCTATTTTATCAAAACAGGAATAAGCTGTTGAGTTAGGGGTGAAACCCGAACCTTGACGACTTGTTCCGATCTCTATTTTGGTTTTATAAAACTCTCACGAAAGTCACGACGGACTCTAACGATTGGGAGACACACCGTAACTGAAAGGATGCATGTCGTTCGCCCAAATTCGAGGCGAGAGCACAGTCCCGAAGGCTAAAGTGGGTACCAAAGGTCCTTGTGAATAGTCGAATCACTTTGGGTAGTCGACGTCTACCAAGCTTTAGACAACCTATCTCTCGATTTTATGTGTTTCGATTCTGGAGATCGCTGCTGTTAACTCTGATGATTCGTCGTTTTTATGTGGATTTTATGTGATTTATGTGGTTTTATTTGCTTATGTGTTCCTATTTTTGGTAATTTGTTCGCTTTTTGCTTTCGCTTTGACCGATACACACGACCCGCACTACACATCTATCTCAAAATGTAAACAAATCACTACTACTTGTGGATAAATGCATGCTATGTTACTCGCTGTGTACTCGCTAATCGCAATCTCTATTCTCGAACGCGCGCGAACTTTGAATGATAGGTTTCTGTATTCTGATTGCCTCTTGTGCTTATGTGCTTCTGTGCTTCTATGTGCCCTATGTGCCTTACGTGTTTTTGTGTGCTCTGTGATTTTATGATTATGTGACTGTATGGGTGATTGTGTTCCTGAGCTTTAGTAGTAGTACATGTGAGGTGAGATCTGATTGTATAGCGTTTTGAATCCTATGGCAATGTCTGTTGCAGACAATGTCGTCATCTGGATCCCGTCTCTCTTGCGCTGCCCGAAGAAACCGGGATAACAAACGTATCGCCTCCCTCGTCTGAAAGCAAATGGATAAAGTTATCCCCCAGATTGTTAGCGAACTGAACGAAAACACTAGCAAGTATTCTGAAAAGTCCAGGACTGATTCACCAAAAGCTGCTTTTAGCATCAAACAGTTCAAAGCTTGCGGTCCAAAAGAGTTTACCGGCGAAGATGGTCCTACGGCCATGTTTCAATGGTTCGATTCGATTGAAGTCACCCTGCGTCAGAGCAACTGTCCTGAAAATCTCCGAACTGTTAACGCCACCGGCGTCTTACAGTCTCGCGCTTTAGACAGGTGGACGGCCGAGAGAAACAAGAGAGGAAATGACGCAGCTTATGGTTTGACGTGGGATGAGTTGAAGGACCTGATGATAAAAGAGTTCTGCCCTCCCCACGAGCTCCAAAAGTTGGAGGATGAGTTCTGTCATCTGAAGCAGAAGAATGGTGACAACGCTGCTTTGACCACTCGCTTCAAGCAGTTAAGCATAATCTGTCCAGACCAAGTTAATACGCCCGAAATCACCATCAAAAAGTATATCCGTGCTCTTCCGGATTGCGTGGCTGATTTTGTTCAAGCTGCAAAGATGTCAACAATCGAGAAAACTTTTCTACTCGCTGCTGAGATCAACGACAAGTGAGTCAAGTCTGGTTACTGGGATAAAGCTTCCAAGAATCTGCATCAAGCTACCACTGCCGCAACCGCTGAAACCGCCGCTGTTCTGCAGTCTTCAAAGCCCTCTCGTCGCAAGAGGAAGAACAACAACAGTAGCAAAAATTGCGCTGTCACTACTGCTGCCCCACTCCAAGCAGTACCTGCCCCACCGTAGCCTCAACATCGCCAAGTAGCGGTGCCGATTACCAACGCACCGCCGGCCAAGCGTGCGTACACTGGTCCTCACCCGCTCTGCCCTACTTGCACCTATCACCATGCTGTGGGAATCGCTTGCAGATACTGTGTGTACTGCAACATGTACGACCACTTCACCGCCAACTGCCGTACAGGTCCACGTCAAGCTATAGCTACAGCTCCTGCTCAACAAGCTCTACTTCCCGCTCCTCAAGGCTAGCAAGCGGCTCTTGCACCCGCGGTCCATGTTAGAGCTTGCTTTGCGTGTGGTGATCCCAACCACTTCGCAAACATGTGCCTAAATCGAGTGGTGAAGCAAGAGCCACAATAGCTGCAGCCCCAGCAACATCAACAGCAACAGCAACAGCAACAACAACATCAGCCAGCAGCTCGCGGCGCACTTTCAACATCAATGTCCGCCAAGCTCAAGCCAATAACAATGTGCTCAATGGTACTTTCCTTGTGAATTGTATTTATGCTTCGTGTTTGTTTGATACTGGAGCCGATAACTATTTCGTGTCGTTTGAATTTGAAAAGCTCCTTAATCGTAAGCGTGCCCATCTCCCCTCGACGTTCGATGTTGAAGTTGCCACCGGAAGAACCGTCGCCGTCAACTCTGTTCTTCATGATTGTACTCTCGAACTCAACAATCACGTGTTTCCTATCGACCTTATTCCCATGTAACTCGGTAGTTTTGACATCATAGTAGGCATGGACTTTCTTCGCGAAAACCATGCTGAAGGTGTTTGCTTCGATAAGATGATTCGCTTCTCGCTCGCTAATGGTGATCAACTTTGTGTGTATGGCGAAACTCCTTCGAAGGGTCTGAAACTCATGTCGTGTGTTCAAGCTAGCAAGTATCTCCGCAAGGAATACCAAGCTTTCTTGGCTAACATTGTAGTAGCGGAGAAGGAAAAGAAAGGTAATCCAGGAGTAAACGATGTCCCTGTTGTTTGTGAATTCCCCAACGTCTTTCCCGACGAGCTTCCATTTTTACCCCCGAGTCGTGATATCGACTTTCGTATCAACCTCATTCCTGGAGCAAATCCTGTTGCTAAAGCTCCTTATCGACTCGCTCCGTCCGAAATGCGCGAACTCTCGAGTCAGCTCCAGGAATTGCTTGATAAAGGCTTCATTCACCCTAGCACGTCTTCTTGGGGCACACCGGTCCTTTTCGTCAAAAAGAAGGATGGGTCGTTCCGAATGTGCATCGACTACATGGAATTGAATAAGCTGGCCATCAAGAATCGCTATCCCCTGCCTCGAATCGATGATTTGTTTGACCAGTTGCAAGGTGCTACATGTTTCTCAAAGATCGATCTACGCTCAGGCTATCACCAATTACGCATTTAAGAGGAGGATATACCCAAAACCGCTTTTCGCACTCGATACGACCACTATGAGTTCGTTGTTATACCTTTTGCGTTAACCAACGCACCCACGGTTTTCATGGATCTGATGAATCGCGTGTGTAAACCATTCCTCGACCGCTTCATCATCGTGTTTATCGATGATATCCTGATCTATTCTAAGTCGAAAGCCGAACACGTGCAACATTTACGTTTGGTTCTCGAGCTACTCCAGGGGAATCAACTCTATGCCAAATTCTCCAAGTGTGAATTTTGGCTGGAGGAGGTTCAATTCCTCGGTTATATTGTCAATAGTTAAGGTATTCACGTCGACCCCGCGAAGATCGAAGCTGTTAAGAGTTGGGTTACACCTAAGAACCCGTCTGAAGTCCGTTCTTTTCTCGGACTAGCGGGCTATTATCGCCGATTTATCGAAGGATTCTCTAGAATTACCGTGCCGCTTAACTCTCTCACAAATAAAGACACGCCTTTTGTTTGGGAACTGAACAAGAGACTGCCTTTCAAACCCTCAAGCATATGCTCTGCAATGCTCCCGTCCTCGCTTTACCCGACGGAAATGATGACTTCGTTGTCTACTGCGATGCCTCAAACCTTGGTTTTGGTTGTGTTCTCATGCAACGAGACAAGGTTATCGCTTACGCATCTCGTCAGCTCAAGATCCACGAGAAGAACTATACAACCCACGACCACGAGCTAGGCGCAGTTGTTTTTGCGTTGAAGATTTGGCAACACTACCTTTATGGTACCAAGTGTATGGTCTTCACCGACCATAGGAGCCTACAACACATCTTCAGCCAGAAAGAACTTAATATGCATCAACGCCGATAGGTAGAACTTCTCAATGATTATGACTGTGAGATTCGTTATCATCCTGGCAAAGCCAATGTCGTTGCCGACGCCCTCAGCAGACGAAGCTATTTGCATAGCGTTCGTAACGTTCAAGCCCAACATCATCTCGAAACTCTCATCAGGGAAGCCCAACATGCTTGTTTCACCGAGCGCACTTTAAAGAAGGAAAGGATTCTCAACGATGGAGCCCAGCTAGTGAATAAGTCGAATGGGATTTTCCATTATCTGGAGCGAATTTGGATCCCTAAGCGGACCGATTTACGACAGATTCTGATGGACGAAGCCCACAAGTCTCGATATTCTATTCATCCCGTTGCTGATAAAATGTACCAGGACCCTCGCTACAAGTACTGGTGGCCGGGCATGAAGAAAGATACCGCTCTCTATGTTTCGAAGTACCTGACTTGCTCGAAAGTCAAGGCCGGGCATCAAAGACCCTCTGGCTTACTCGTCCAACCCGAGATTCCCATGTGGAAGTGGGATAGTATAGCTATGGATTTCATAACGAAACTCCCGTGCACGCCATCAAGTCACGACAGCATCTGCGTTCTCGTTGACCGCTTGACCAAATCTGCTTATTTTCTGCCGATACGAGAAGACTATAAGGTAGAAAAATTAGCTCGAATCTACACCAATGAGATCATTTGTCGACATGGGACGCCTCGCGACATCATCTCTGACCGCGATGGTCGGTTTATCTCGCGTCTTTGGGAAATGTTTCAATCTGCTCTCGGTACTACGCTTAATCTAAGTACCGCTTTCCATCCCCAATCCGACGGTCAGACTGAAAGAATGATTCGTACCCTTGAAGATATGCTCCGTTCGTGTGTCATAGATTTCGTTGGTAATTGGGACGCATACTTACCTTTAGTCGAATTCTCGTACAATAACAGTTATCATTACAGCATTCAAATGGCACCATTTGAGGCGTTATACTGAAGAAAATGTCGATCGCCTATTGTATGGCACGAGATCAGAGACTCGCAAATAACCGGTCCTGAGCTATTGCAAAAAACGACTGACAAAATCCTCCAAATTCGAGGCAATCTGCTGAAAGCTCGGAGTCGTCAGAAAAGTTACGCCGATAGACGACGCAAGGCCCTTGAATTTGACGTTGGCGACCATGTACTCCTAAAGGTATCACCTTAGAAGGGTGTGGTCAGATTCGGCAAGAAAGGAAAGCTCGCACCTCGATATGTTGGACCCTTTAAGATTCTGGAAATGATCGAAAAAGTGGCCTACAGACTTGAACTACCGGAGGAACTTAGCAACGTCCACCCGACTTTCCACGTTTCGAACCTCAGAAAGTGCCTGGCTGAGCATGATTTACACGTACCACTTGAGGACCTACAAGTGAACGAAACATTACACTTCGTTGAAAAGCCTGTCGAAATCATGGACCGACAAACCAAGCAGCTCAGGCGCTCAAGCATTCCCATTGTGAAGGTCCGCTGGGAAGGTAAACGAGGCACAGAGTTCACTTGGGAACTCGAAGGTGACATGAAGGCGAAGTACCCGCAGTTGTTTGTTACGGCTTCGGCCTAATTTCGGGACGAAATTCCCTTAAGAGGGGGAGGCTGTAACACCCCATGTTTCGAAATTCAAATTCAAAGTCAAGATTGAAGTCAAAGGAAGAAAAGATTGCTAATTGCGATCTGTCACTCCTTGCTCAACTACTGTTTTGACTTCTTTGACTTGTAATCGAATCTTAATTTTATTTGATTTAGTTGTATTATGTGGAGTACTTGTTAATAATCGAGGTTTAATCGATATTTATCGCAAGTTTTATTGCTTTATCGCTTATCGCATCGCAATCGCATTCGCAACCCGAATTATGCATTCTGGATATTGGTTTACGTGTGTGTGCTATTTATGTGTTACATGTGCCTGTTTATTTATGTTTATGTTGTGGTGATTAATCGAAACACAATCGCAACTCAATCGCAATCGAATCGCAAACGCGAAACGCTAGTCAATTATGATGATTGTATGTTAGATATAGTATTTGTGTGTTTACTATTAATCTATCGCATCGCATACTCGAAACTCGCTTAAACGCATCACAAAACCCAACGAACGAAATGAAACGCCGAAACTCAAATCGTCGAAGCCACTCGATCGAGTGACCACTCGATCGGATGGCCAACCGATCAGATTGCCATCTGATCGGACTGCCATCCGATCGGACTGCCATCCGATTGGTGACCCACTCGACCCTTTGCACTTTCCTTTTTGGGAAACCCTATAAATACCCTCACTTGTCACATCACTTGATGTGACAGCTCTCTACTCGACCCAGTCGCACTCCAGCTCATCTTTCTCTCGATTCCTCGCGATTCTTGTAAGTTTTCAACCTAAATCTTGTACTTTTATGATCTACACGCACTCCTTCATCTTTTTCACTTTGAATCTTAAATTTTAACCGTGAAATCAACGGATTTGAGGTGTTCTAGGGTTATGTCATCATGGAGTTCTTATGAACTTCAAGTTTTGGCCTCATTCCACCAAGAACAACCCAGATCTGGAGGATTTCCACATGAATCAACAACGATTTCGCATAGATCTACACAGATCCATGGTTAAAAGGATTGAAAGATGGTTTTCTAACTTTCTTTCAACTCTTTTACACTCAATTCACTCAAAACTGATAAAATCAGAGCTTGTTCTGATCTTCTACTCCTTAGTGATGTGTTGGTTCAAGATCTGGTTTCTATCAAAGAGACAATCGATTTCAGGTTAAACATAAACCACCGTCACGAACCTGTGAACTGATCGGATTTGGGTGATTCCTGTTTGATCGGATCACTTGGGTCATGATGGGGTTTCTGTTATTTAGCACGTTGTCACACCGTCTCGATCAACACTGCAAAAAGTGTCAAAGACGATCAGGTCGTTGGCACGGATTGCCGTCCGATCGGATTGCCATCCGATCGGACAACCATCCGATCGGCTTACACTTGGTTCCACACTTAAACTTTTAAAATTCAACTTCTCAAAGGTTACCGAACGTTGAACGGATTGCCGTCCGATCGGATAGTCATCCGATCGAACGACCATCCGACCATGTGACGTTTGGAATCTTAACACTTAAACAATTTTCAACATGTTCAATGCATAGTCAGTAACCAACAGGATTGCCACCCGATCGGATTGCCATCCGATCGAGTGACCGTCCTGCTGTGAACTTGTTCTCACTAAGTGTCCTACCAATCGGATCGCTAACTGATCGAACCGCCGTTCGATCGACCGACCTGAAGGGTAGAGATACTTCTCTGTTTTCAAAATGCTATAACGAAAACTTCAAAAGACAAACCATCATACATAAACACATCCTTACTAAACGAGGTGTCAATCCAATCGAATGGCCATCCGATCGGATGACCATCCGTACGGACTGGCCATCCGATCGACTGGCCATCCGATCGGATTGCCATCCGATCGGATTACCAACCGACACTTACCACCTTTGCACCATTTTACGCGCCACTCATCGTTTATGCTATCGTTAACTGTTCAGGCTAGTCTCTCTTAGCACTCTCTTCAATCCAAGAGAGTGTTTACTTGTTAAACACAATCTGTGAGTATACTCGATCCCTTTTTGCTTTTTGCACTTTTGGGTGTTACATACTTTACTTATTCTAAATCACAATCGACACACAACGCAAACACTATTTAAACGCTAACCGCTATTGCATGCTACGTGTTATTCGATGAATGCTTGTATGTTATGTTAACACAGTGATTGTTGCCTGACACCTTAGCAACGATAGTACTATAGTTTGGACTCAGCACCTGTCGTGGACAGGGGTTGTTAAGGGCTTTACTTCACGTGTCCCAGTGGGGATATGTGTTGCGCATTCTACAGCTCGCAGTCACATCTGTGCATATTTCTCTGTCGATAACCTACTTGCCTTCACTTTATACATGTTACATGCTGGTTATGCGTAAACAATTTCGAACTCTAGTACTATTATCAAACTTGTATGCTCATCTTTACACTATGTGTATCGACCTTTATTTTAACGTATGTGACAGGTGCTTAGGATATTTTGCTGCTATGTGGAAATCAAGTTAGGATGGAGTCTTAGAAACAAACAATTTAATGAAATCTGAGTTGTCGGAATGGATAATTTGTCTTTGAGAACAATGTTTGTAATAACTGTTTTTATTTTATATGTTTGTGGTTTGGGACATGAACCTTTAATATATTATAACTAATAGTTGTTATGGATTCTCCTGGACAATCTGTTTCGCTCAGAGCCGCGCCCCGATGTTTCCGCCATCGGTTGGGGTGTGACATCAATAATTGGGCCTTTTACTAGATAAAGGTTCCTAAAGGTCTGTAATAAGGTTACAAAGAGGTTTAAGACGAAAATTTTGAGTTTTCCGGCCAAAAATGAGTTTTTCAGCCAAAAACGTATTTCCGGCGACCGGAGATTAACGACGTTAGGGTTCTGTTAGTCAGTGTCCATTGGAGACCGATATGTTAATAGTTGGGACTGCCAGTGGTTATTTTTGAAGTTGGGATTGTTGGCGGCCAAAGACGAATAGTTATGATTATTAAAATCCAATATTCCTTTTTTTTATAACATGCTATTTTTTCATTTATACAACATGCTATTTTTTCAGTTTCAACATATATATATATATATATATATATATATATATATATATATAGAGGCCGGTTATCATACAATATACCTAATCCTACATTACGTACGCTATAACCATGGCCGTCGGATCATCTCATATAAACCACGTGTTTAACTATTAAATTAATCAAATAAAGATATATATATGAAACCGCCAAGGTTAAAATCATCCATTACAAAATAAATAACCCTGATAATCAGCAAACAAAACCTCAAAAATCATAACGTAAGATTCTTAAACAAAACCGTAATCGAAAATATAACAATTAATAAAAAATAGATCGATTCCTATTCAACAAATCATTCTGCGAATTTAACTTCTGATGAATTTGCAAATTCAAAACTAAAACAAATCGATGGACCGACTATCGAAGAAGATGATGCAGGGTGAAAATCAAATAAGAATATGCGAAATACATAAAAACGTGCGAAAAACACTTCAGACAAAAAGAAAGGGTGTGATTTTTGTAAAATTTGCGAATTCATATAACATAATATGCGAAAACACTTAAGGTGTAATATAATGTGCGAATTCATGACAATACACATGCGATTTCAAATAAAAAGGCAAATATTCTTTGAATTTTCATATAGTGTGCGAATTCATGCTTTTACACATGCGAAATCAGAAAAAAAAAGATAATTATCTTTAGGTTTCTTAAAGTTTGTGAATTTGTTTACGATTCAAATGCGATTTTGAATAAAACACTGCAAATACTTTCAAATTACTTTACGCTAGAAATGAAAAAAAAATTATGAATCTTAAAAACTAAAATAGAAGTATTTTATATAAAAAAAAACTTAATTTATTACCGATGTGACTGTAATTTGACATGTAACGATCAATTTTACAATAAATACTACTGAACTTACCACCCTACCTACATAATAAATTTACTATATTAATATAAAAAACCTAGATATAACTACCTTCCATATTAAGACATAGAACACGAAAAACACACAAACAACCAACAAAAATGGCATCTGAAGATTCAGAAAAAATAAAAAACATTGCAATCAAAGAGCTATTGTCAACTCGCACGTTGACAGAAATAAGCACTGATGTCACCTCTTCTCATCTAGTTCTTGATGTGCAGGGCAAAATTCTTAAACAGATCAAGAAAAATCAAGATGTATGGGAAATACTACTTCAAGAACCACCATCAAGCTTCAGAGACAGAGCTTTGGATCACATAAAGGAGCAATCCCGCGCTGATGACTTGGCCTTCTCTTTCCTGACAGATGCTCTAAACACTGTGAAGAAGAAGATGGAGTTTAGCTCTTCTGAACGTGACAAAATCTTTGCTTCAAGTAACTAAAATCTCTTTTTAACCGTTTTGTGGTTGTGGCTGTGTTAGACAATAACAACTATTTTAATATTTTGGGTACATGTTTTGAACACATATTATGGTTGCTTATAATATTAAATCGCATGAATGATATAGCCATCTTTGTCACAGAAAAAAAACAGATAACTCAAAAATCGCATGTACTAAAAGTGAAATCGCATGTAAGAATGATTATAAACTGAATCATATAAAATCGCATGTTTATGTACTAAAATCGCATGAGAAAATGATATAAACAGAAGAATATAAAATCGCATGTGTTTCGTATAAATTCGCATATGCATTTAGAAAAAACTACTCATCCTCATCATCTTCTGAAGCTTCCTCCCACTGATCTTCTTCATCAGATCCATCATCACTACTGTAATCTTCAAACTCATCTTCCTCTTCGTCGTCTTCGACCTCATTGTCTTTGTCTCTGGGAACATTTTCAATCTGGACGCCCTTCATCTTCTTTTTTTGATGTTTACCTTGTTGTTTGGCTTTCAGCTCCTCGCAAGTACGGATGTCATGACCTTTTTCATTGCATACGCTACATGTCCTTGACCTTTTCCCTTTGCGGCTGATCATTTGTTCCTTCTTAGATTTAATCCTTTTATGCGAGCCGCGACCTTTGTTTCTTATACCAGCCGGCACACGGACAGTAGGAGGAGCATTAGTTACTGGTTGTTGATAACCAATCAACTTTGAAAATCGGTCATATTTTGGATCAAGTTGCTTGGTTATACGACTCTGATCAACTCTCTCTTTAAGCTGCATCATTTGATCCCTCACTAAAACAAGTTGATCAAGGTCGGAAATCAAATTGCTAACCAAATACTCCCCTTTGTGGATGATTTCACGAGCAATCCGTTTAGCCTTGTGTTGCACATCCTTGCCACCCACATTTAGATTGTACTTCACATTTAACTCATTCGGCACCACATCCTTCGTCCATCTCTTCGTAACATATTTGTTTGGTATTTCTTTAACACCAAACATCTTGAAAAGAAAATAGATGTGTTTGCATAGCAGCCCATACTGCTCAAAACGCAAACAGCTACACTATGCAGTTACATCATTTTCAAGATTCTTGAACCACACCTAGTAAGAACCAAAAAAAATATAATAAAAATTAAAATCGCATCTGTAACATAACAATTTCGCATGTCTAAAAAAATATGTAAATGAATAAATTTTAAAATCGCATGAGAAAACCAACATCGCATATTGCAAGATCATGATCTGAAAAGAAAGAAATTCGCATGCATGTTATCAAAAATCGCATGTTTGAAATATATATGATATAATACCTCCAATAAACCATCTCCATGGGCTTTAAAGTCCTTCAACAATATCCTGATCCGTGGACCCTCTGTTTTGGTGTCCATTGGCAGACATTCAGTAATTGTACCATAAATCTCTATTTGCTGATCAAAGAATATAGACCTCGTGAATCTCTTAACAACATCTTTTTCCAAAGAAGTTTCGCTCCAATCAGCAGGCTCAGTATATCTTGAAATATGATCATTCTTTCTATGATTAAACCTTTGTACATCCATTGCACCATCAAAATGATTCATAAACTCTACGAGAGTGAGTTGTGAATTAGCCACCTGGCAGAAAAAATGGTTCTCACTCTCTGATCTTGAAGTTGTTCTCATAAGTCCCGACATTGGCTCGTGCCGGTAAAAAGCCGAAATCCACATAGATCTCATCACAAACATATCATCAATCCATTTGTTTTCTGTGTGACCGAACTCAATCATCACCAACTTCCACTGTCTCTCGAATTCTTCGGGCTCAATCGAATCAGTCCATACAATGTCGCACATCCTCCTTTTAAACTCATCGTTATTGCACAACTCGTGTCCAACCTATAACAATAAATGCTTTTTATATCAGCCTATAACAAAAATCTATAATATAAAAAAATAACGTTAACAAAAGACAATATAGCATGCTATACCTTATCTGCCACTTTTTTCATTATGTGCCACATGCACAATCTGTGTCTGCTGATAGGGAAAACCTCCTCAATAGCCTGTTTCATAGCAGGGTCTTGTTCCGTCACTACAACCTTTGGCTGCCGACCAAATGACTTTAAGAATGAATTCAGAAGCCATTTATATGATTCAATGCTCTCCGATGCCAACAACCCAGCTCCAAGTGTTACATTTCGACAGTGGTTGTCAATGCCAGTGAACGGAACAAACACCATCTTGTACCTGAACAACACATGCGAAAACACGTTGAAGACATGCAAATTATAAAAAATCACATGCGAAAACAAAAAGTATAACATGCGATATATTCAACACCACTTCTTCAAAAATGCCTACACATGCGATATTACAAGCTCATGAAGACATATAACATGCGAAAATTAGTAAAAAAAAGCATGTTTGTCATGAAACACTAACCTGTTTGTCTTGAAAGTTGCATCGAACGATATAACATCCCCAAATTCCATATAGTTAAGCTTGCATAAACCATCAGCCCAGAACAAACCTGTTAACCATTTGTCATCATCAACAGAATATTCAAACGAATAATCAGCTAAATACTGTTTTTTGTCAGTCATCCTACTAATCACCATATCAGCATCATATTCTCCTATATAGCTGTTAATTCGTTTCCTAAAATTTTTGCAATCATCAACCATGGCACCAACGTTCTCGAAACCACTATAACGTTTCCTCATTATATGGAAAGCTTTGACAGGACCAAGGTTTAAAGTGCCTAGTTCCCAAACCAACTCCTCCTGGACATCTGACAATTGTCTGTAAGCTGGCAGCATGTGAATATCATTTTGACATACAAACTTATGATTATGGCCATCAACAAATCTCTTTACTGTATATAATCTACCATCCACAGTGCAAATCATAAGTTGAGCTTTGCATCCAGTTCTAATAGTCCCCCTGTTCCTTGTTTTGAATTGCTTTTTTGACTTCGAACGATCATCAATACACAGTGGCTTATGTCCCTCTTTAGAACAAACAAAATACTTAGTTTTGATTATACCACCACTGTGTACTTCACCACCTTTCTGAATAGAAAAACCAGCTAACTTAGCATATGATTGGTAAAACGCATATGCTTGTTCAATAGAGATAAATTGCATTCCAACAACAGATGTAGCTGATGCTTGAACCTCCGGAGTGTAAACCCTTTCATCTACATGAATCAAAATCAGAAAAACAAAAAAAAAACGTGCGAATTATCGAACTAGTTACATGCGAGATATTAATAACAGCATAATTTCATCATAAAGAACAAACACACATGCGAATTGTATGAACAATAACATGCGAAAATGATGATGTTGATTAATCTATTTTATATATGCGATTTATTATACCATAACATGCGAAAATGCCTAAAGAAAATAAAATCAAATGCGAATTGTAAGAGTAATAACATGCGAATTTGTGCATGTTGCTTTCAAATAAAAAATATAATCAACATTCAAACTTCAAAAAACAGCTACAACAACATTGCTACAGTTAAACAAAATACGAACAATTTAGAGATCTGAATTAACATAATTACCATTAAAAAACTCGTTTACATCACTTGTACTTGCAATTGGATTTGGATTTGCAGGTAGCGGATTTAAAACATTCTCAATAGAAACTCTCTGATATGCAGATAATTGAGCATGATCACCGATCGCCTCGAGTTTCTTCAAAATCAACATCTGTTCGTCCAGTGCTGCTCTGTGGATCCATCGAAAAAAAAACAATTGAATGAAACCCTAACACAGAAGAACGAAAACTGCAATTTAAGAATTATGAAAAATTTGAAACTGATTCGAATGATAAGTACCGGGATATTAGTGTAACGAATATCTCGCTGATTGAATGAAGAGACGAATTTGCCCTCAGATGGTTGAATTAATTGTCTAATTTAACCTTATTAAAGAAAAACTGAATCAGGATACCTGTATGGCCCAAATCCTCGCCTATGTAATGTACGATAACCTTATTTGTATCATACTCTTTACCTATATATATATATATTAGCTCTACAAATTGTGTTTCTCTTGTAGAAAGCGATTGTGAGTATTAGATTAATTAGTGTAATTGATTGATGACGATGAAGAAATAAATAATGGTTCCATTTGAATGCCGCTCTAGTCATTATTAGTCCTTCCAAGTTTGGCATGTTCAACCGTTTCCCAGTTCCCATCCTTGTTGAATTTGTTGTTTTTTTTTTTTTTTTTTTTTTGTCAAAGAATGAGGCCCAAAGTTGCACATACATCAATATTTGGTTGAGATTAATTGTTGAGAAATTCGGTATCAAGCCGGTACCATATCGAAAAACCAGTCTGGTACCATGCTCATCCTTAACTCTGGTACATTCAAAATTACTAATTTTGACCAATTTCATTGACGCTTGGGAAGTTTTTCACACTTTTGACAACTCTATTGCAATCACTTTCATTGACGTTTGGAAAGTTTTTCACAGTTTTGACAATTCTAATGCAATCATTGGTACATGGAAATTGCTAATTTTGGTTCTTTAAATGTATTACAAGTTGCTTTATTTAGACCGGCTTTACTTATGTCTGCTAATTTTGACCCGTTTCATCTAAGCTTTAGGAAGCTTTTGTATTGAACAAAGTGGGCTGCGAAAATGAACAAAATAGCCCTGTCCATGCCACATTTAACTGGGTTGGTAAACAAAGTTAATTTATTTGACCAAAATGGCAAAAATTTGCAAAGTACATTGTATCCAAGGAAAAAAATTTGAATTTGGATGAAAATGACAATTTGAGTGAAACGACAGGGACTAAAAAGGAACTTAACTCTAGTTTATTTGGCTATAATCCTGATGGTAGAAGCTCTTGACTCTTAGAGAAAAGAGTAGGGTTGAAATCCTGGTATTATAGGAATTATTATTATTTCATTATGGCTCATCTATTAGTTGGATACTTATCGGATGAGTATTTGATTTATTTAAACAATGAGATAATGCTTATCTCATTCTTTTAAATAAATCAAATACTCATCCGATAAGTATCCAACTAATAGATGAGCCATAATGAAATAATAATAATTCCTATAGGTATAAGGTGTAATTTAGTATTTATTTATATAGTTTAGAAGTACTAACAATGCTTCACCATAATTTTTGGAAATAATGGATTTTAATAATTCAAACTATTAGTCGTTGGCCGGCAACGATCCCAACTTAAAAAATAACTAGTGGTGGTCCTACCTTTTCACATGTTGTAAACTAATGAACTTTTACTAACAGAAACTTATTTCTTTTTGTCCCCTTATCCTTTTCAGTTTAGTAAAAGTCCATTGGTTTACAATATATAAAAAGGTAGGACCACCATTAGTTATTTTTGAAGTTGAAATCGTTACCGGCCAACAGCTAATAGTTAGGATTATTAAAATCCATTATTCCTAATTTTTTTTTGCCATAGCCCATAATCAATAATATCTCAATAATATCCAGTTAAGATATACAGCTATATGTATATATTGCTTAATATTGCCTTTCAAAAAAGTTTATTGCTTAGTATTAAAATTTGTTAAAATACAGGCTATAAACTTTAAAGGTCTTTATATTTTCTGATAAATTAATTAACAGTAAATAATTTAATATTGTATATTATTGTATTTATTTCATATTTGCTATATTAGGTAGTCAATCTTCAACTTTATTAGGTCAAAGGTTTTTGTAACAGTAGCTTAAGTCTCTCCTCAATTGTTGTCTGTACTCTGTATATATTCCCAAAGAGGGTTATTGAGAAATCAAGTCATTTTGACAATTCAATCATACTCTCATATGGTATCCAGAGCCTAACTTGCTCCTACGAGCCTCAATTTTTTTTTCCGATCCACACAGCCCTCTTCTTCCCTGTTTCCTCATCCTTCTTCAAACCTTCAATAGCTCAGCCATGGCACCCAAACAGATAGTTCAACTCACTGCAGCAACTCACTTTCCCATCAAACTCACATCCACCAACTTCCCCTCGTGGCGCAAACAAATCCTCTCCACCCTCATTGGTCTTGAACTTTACCACCACATCACCGGAACTGCAGAAATTCCGGCCAAAACCATCTCTGCAGGCGAAGTATCGAAACCCAACCCAGAATACATGCTCTGGTTTCAACAAGACCAAATGGTTATCAGTGCACTCCTTGGGAGTTGCTCTGTCACACCCCGATTTCCACGTGTCTCACCGGTGGGCCCGGTGGGGATTACCGTGACGATGTTGGCAACAATATAGTCAAACCACACAATTATATAATGCACAGCGGAAGCATAAGATAAATATATAAATTTCAACCTCTGATTGTAATATCAAAATGTATTACAGGGTTGAATATATCCACAGTGGATCGTAAATAGATATAAAGTATTGTTCCATCAGATACTGCAATCAAGCTTGCGAGGCTTATCCCGACGCTAGGGAGCTAATACCAGCCAATTACGTTTAGGTACCTGCACTTAATCTTTTTGGGGAAAATACGTCAGTTTACACTGGTAAATACATTCAACTGACACATTTGAAAATGTTTATTAAAATTGATTTGAATGCACAAGGCACAAACTCTTTTATAACTTGGGAAAATTCATAATGATCTTGTGAACGTTTTACATGTTCTTTTATACGTTCAGTAGCCCGGGTCGTGCCGGGTTAAAGATTTATAGACACACCACGTTTGCGTAAAACCGTAGTACAGAAACCAACGGCTACGTCTTTTAGTTTTAATGTCGACACTTTATACCGGGTGTACGCCTACACCGGGATGTCGATGGTCGTGGCCATTTCGTAAAATGATGCCGAGGATATCCGGGACAACGGTCATTAAACCCCCCAAAGGCTTATAAGCAACAAAACTGTTTAAATGAGCCAATCATATTTAATCAATTAACCACCTAAGCGATGGAATTATATAATGCTCAATCAAGCGGTATTAATATACCGTAACCCAAGCCCATATAGGGGAAATAAGTCAAAAGTATTTACCTTTGCAAGTATAATCCTTAATTAAGATCAAGTCACCGATAGCTTTTACTGGGGCTCCTAATCTGGAACGAAGGTTTTAATTAACCTCTTAGAATCCTAACGGTCCTTGTATTAGCCGTAGCTTAAACCGGTTGATTCCGATATATAGATATGGTTAATTCGCACGAAAAGGCGAAAACCGAGAATGGAGTATGATTTGGACCCAACAAGTTCAGTGACTTGTTTTATATGGGTTTATAGTTCATACTCTGGATTTTGGGGTTCAAATATATAATTTGACCCATATCGGCTATTGCACGAAAACTAGTTCCATGAGCCGTACCGTGTGCGCAAATAGGCGAAACGGTTAACTATGAGAGTCGTACGCTTATTTCCTAAGTCGATATGCCTTAAAAGTATTTTGGTATCAGTAGGATACCTTCCGTAATGCCCGTAACGAGTTTAAGTTTATATTATGCCCCGTAGGGGCTTTTCGGTCATTTTAAAGACTTTAAAAGAGCTTTTCGGGTTCTACAGGAAATCTGAGTTTCCCGAACAGTTTATAAAGTTTAAAATACTTTATTTATTATTTAAAATCAGTGGCAACTGGAATCGGGTCAAAAGACCTTGTAGAACTCCCGTTTTGGCCAAAAAGGGCATATTCGGTATTTACCGAACCGTAGCCATAACCGCAGGTTATGAGCAAGGTAAAAATTATTAAAAATCTTTAAAATTCTCAAAATATTATTTTACCACAGTGGGTAAAAGTTTTGGTGCCGAAAACTTGGGTTAGATGAGCGTTATGCTAATTGCGCCGTTAATTACAAAACTTTCTCAAAAGTGCGCCTTTTAGCATAACTCTCATTCTAGACCTCGGATTGACGTGAAACTTTAAGGACATGCTTATAATTTAACAAGCAAGGTTTTGGTCCGTTCACGTGTCCGAAATACTCGTTTTAATTTTAAAAGGCCGTTACGGTCAACTTTTAGGCGAATGACGGAATTGCGCAAAAGACTCGGATAACTCATGAACCGACCACAGAGGCTTATACCAACATGTGACCTGGTCCTAAGAGAGTCCTAAGGTATATTTATACCTCACTAAAACGGGTCAGAACTGAAGTCAAAGCAAAAGTCAAACTTATGCGACTTTCGGCTCCGAACCGGTTCTATATAGCAAATGATCGATTCAAACGAGCGCAAACATGTTTATGTACTTATTATCATGTTTTATGATTATCAAAACAGGTTCCATAACATATATATTACAGATTATGCATAAATCGCTAAAATAGCTTTCTGTTGACTTTTTAATCGCACGTTTGACTCGACATTTGACATAGTTAGAGTGGTGATCAGGGGGAACCCTTTTAGAGGTTTATTACCCACATAAATACCAACTCATAACCATTTTTGATTCGTCCTAAGACTGAATTATTTGCAAGGTATTGCAATGACAACCGTTAGTTACGACGGTTGCGTTTATGAGCTATAACTATGGAAATGTGAAACCAAAATGGTTATGAACGACTTACAGAAGTTGTTTCTTGATTATAGAGCAGAAGAGAATGCTTGGGAGCTCCTTAGAATGATCAGAGGTGTATGTTTGAGTTGTGTGAATGTTATGTGCCAAACTTGGCTATTTATAGCCAATGTCAAGCAAGCATGATCATTACAAGCACTACAACAGGTCAAGGGTGATGGGTAGGTGTCCCCTGAAGTTATGGGTCAAGTGTAGGGTGCCCATGCCTCATACATTGGTGTTTGATCATTCAAAGGCTCCAAAAGTCAAGAAAACTACAACTTTCTGCATCTGGGCACTTTACGCGGCCCGCATGGGAGTTCCCATGCATTTTAACGCGGGTCGCCTAAAGTTCATATAACAGACGTGTTATTTAAGAGGCTCGCGGCCCGCCTCAACTAATCCTTAACCTTTACGCGGGCCGCCTAAGGTTAAGATTTCAGGATTTTTAAATCTTTTTGTAATGATTACAGAATCTGGCCATTAATAACGAAATCTTTCGTAATGATTCGCCTGACCTTTCGGTTTTGAAGGGGTAACTTTGCGGTTTGGCCCTCGGTTATTTACCGATAGGGGCCTCGTGTTATTTACCCGCGCTATTAAGTCCCCGGTTTATTTATTTAATTATTCTGAAAGCCTTAACTTTCATTGTTGACGCTTTTAACCCTTCTTCTACGAATTCGATCGTATCTTTCTCGTTTCATATCGAAACTTCGCGAAATTTATATATATTATTTTAGTGAGGGTATAATACCGTTACAAAGTCTTTGGAACGTTAAAGGGCCACTCAGAGGTATTATTAAACATGTTGACACAGTTAACCCCTGTAGTTTGTAATCTCTCACTTGCTTCCGTGTTTTATTTTTGTACGATCTATAATTTATTCGTTCGAAGGTTTAAGCATTATTTAGGGATACTATACAGTATATTTACCCTTGTTGACATTTATAACCCTCGAATTTACATACTTTCAAGGTTTGTCAAAATTAGTCCTTTATTTATTATAGATGCCACGTGTAAACAAATGATACGTGTTAACACATCATTGGACACAAAAATTCGAGGTGTTACATCCTCACCCCCTTAAAATAAATCTCGACCCGAGATTTACTCAAATAAATAGGGGTATTTTTCTTTCATTGTAGCTTCGACTTCCCACGTATATTCAGGACCTCTACGAGCATCCCATTTGACTTTTACAATCGGTACGTGCTTTCTGCGAAGCTTCTTCACCTGTCGATCTTCAATCGACAAAGGTTTTTCTATGAACTTTAAGCTCTCATCTATATGCACATCTGTGTGTGGAATCACCAACGATTCGTCGGCGAAGCACTTCTTGAGATTGCAGATGTGGAACACATTGTGAATTCCATTGAGCTCTTCAGGCAAGTTTAGTTTATAGGCAACTGATCCGACTCGTTCAATGACCTCAAAAGGCCCTATGTATCTCGGACTCAGCTTGCCCTTCTTGCCGAAACGCATCACCCCCTTCCAGGGTGACACCTTAAGTAATACCTTTTCACCTACTTCGAAGTGAAAATCCTTACGCTTTGGATCAGCGTAGCTCTTCTGCCTATCGCGGGCAGCCTTGAGACGTTCCCGGATCTGGACAATCTTGTCCGTAGTTTGGAAAACAATCTCTGGTCCCGATAATTGGACCTCTCCTACTTCCGCCCAACAAACAGGCGATCTGCATTTCCTACCATATAATGCCTCGAAAGGCGCAGCCTTTATGCTGGTGTGGTAGCTATTATTGTAGGAGAATTCGATCAGGGGTAGGTTTTTATCCCAGTTACCACCTAAATCGATCGCACATGCACGAAGCATGTCTTCTAGCGTTTGGATAGTACGCTCACTTTGACCGTCCGTCTGTGGATGGTAAGCCGTACTAAAATTTAAACGCGTGCCCAAAGATTGCTGGAAACTTTTCCAGAAGTGAGATGTGTACCTAGTATCCCTGTCGGAGATAATAGACACAGGTATGCCGTGTAAGGCTACAATCTTGTCAACATAAAGTTGGGCTAACATATCGGAGCTATATGTCTCCTTGATGGGTAGAAAATGAGCTGATTTAGTCAGCCTATCGACTATGACCCATATTGTATCGTTTCCTTTCCTGGTTTTGGGTAACTTGGTTATGAAGTCCATAGTTACGCATTCCCACTTCCACTCGGGAAGTTCAGGCTGTTGTAGCAAGCCAGACGGCTTTTGGTGCTCGGCTTTGACTTGAGCACAAGTCAAGCACTTTGCTACATGGGCGGCTACAGACTTTTTCAAGCCTATCCACCAATAATTTGCCTTTAAGTCTTGGTACATTTTGTCTGCACCAGGATGGACTGAGTATTTGGAACTATGGGCCTCCTGGAGAACAACATCTCGTAGTCCTCCATAAATCGGAACCCATATACGTCCGTTCAGCCTAAGAATTCCATCCTTGCTAAGAGTCAACTGCTCCTCAGTTACTCCCAGCTTTTCATTAGGATAATTAGCTTCCAACACAGCCTCTCGCTGTGCAGCCAAAATCCTTTCAATCAAATTATTTTTAACTTCAATGCTCTTGGCATTGATTCGAATGGGTTTTACCCTTTCTTTCCTGCTCAATGCATCGGCGACTACATTCGCCTTGCCGGGATGGTACCTGATTTCACAGTCATAATCATTCAGGGTTTCCATCCAGCGGCGCTGTCTCATGTTCAACTCCTTCTGGTTGAACAGGTGCTGGAGGCTTTTGTGATCAGAATAAATCACAAATTTAATACCATAAAGGTAATGTCTCCACAACTTAAGTGCAAATACAACGGCACCCAACTCCAAATCATGGGTGGTGTAATTCTTTTCATGCACCTTTAATTGCCTTGAAGCATAGGCAATCACCTTGCCCTTTTGCATAAGCACACACCCCATGCCCGTGTGTGATGCATCGCAGTAAACTACGAATTCATCTGTACCCTCAGGTAAGGTCAACACAGGTGCGTTGCTTAGCTTCTGCTTCAGTATTTCAAAGGACTCTTGCTGCTTCGGGCCCCAAATGTACTTTTCTTTCTTCTTGGTCAAGGAAGTCAAGGGCGCAGCAATCCTTGAAAAATTTTCAATAAATCTTCGGTAGTATCCTGCTAAACCCAGGAAGCTACGGATTTCGGTAGGCGTCTTTGGCTCCTGCCAGTTCATGACCGCCTCTACCTTAGCGGGATCCACTTGGATACCGCGCTCACTCACAACGTGTCCTAAAAACTGGACCTCTCGTAGCCAGAATTCACATTTCGAGAATTTGGCGTAGAGTTTCTCACGCTGTAGTAATTCGAGAATGCAACGGAGATGCTTCTCGTGGTCAGCTTGATTCTTGGAGTATATAAGGATATCGTCGATGAAGACTATGACGAATTTGTCCAAGTATGGCTTGCAAACGCGATTCATGAGATCCATGAACGCAGCCGGTGCATTTGTGAGCCCAAAAGGCATCACTAGGAACTCGTAATGACCATAGCGAGTCCTAAATGCAGTCTTGTATACATCTTCATCTCTGACCCTTAGTTGATGATAACCCGACCTTAAGTCGATCTTGGAGAAGTAGCTTGCTCCTTGCAGCTGGTCGAACAGATCATCGATCCTTGGTAAAGGATATCTGTTCTTTATGGTAACTTTATTCAGCTCTCTATAGTCGATGCACAACCGCATTGATCCGTCCTTCTTCTTTACAAATAGGACAGGAGCTCCCCAGGGAGATGAACTAGGTCTGATAAAACCCTTTGCCAGCAGTTCATCCAACTGGGTCCTCAGTTCTTTCATTTCCGTTGGCGCTAATCTGTAGGGTGCTCTTGCTATCGGAGCTGCTCCAGGAATGATGTCAATTCTGAACTCCACTTGTCTATCTGGTGGCAAACCAGGTAGTTCTTCAGGAAAAACCTCGGGGTATTCAGAAATGACAGGAAGATCCTCGATCTTCGGCTTTGGTTCTTCAATTATCACTTGAGCCATGTAAATTACACAGCCTCTGTTCAAACACCTTGAAGCTTTCAGCATAGATACGTCTTCGGGCAATCCGTAATGCGTATCCCCTCGAATGGTAAGAGATTCACCACTCGGAGTCTTTAAAACTATTTGCCTTTTGCCGCAAATGATTTGGGCCTGGTTATGGGATAACCAGTCCATGCCTAGCACGATGTCAAAACCCGCAAGTTTGAAAGGAAGTAGAGATAAAGGAAAAGAATGGTTCCTAATGGATATTTGACATCCTTCTAGAATAGTAGAGACGGTTTCTATCGTGCCGTCTGCTAACTCTACTTCGTATTTCACGTCAAGGGTTTTGATTGGCATATTTAGTAGTTGGCAAAATTTCTGGTCTACAAAGGATTTGTCAGCGCCAGAATCGAACAGTACTCTTGCAAATATATTATTTACGAGAAAAGTACCTGTAAGCACATTGTCGTCCTTGACCGCTTCCTTTGCATCCAAGCGAAAAACTCTCGCGTTTGTCTTCTTAGTCTCTTCTGCCTTCTTGGCATACTTCGGGCAATTACTCTTTATATGCCCCTTCTCGTTACAATTAAAGCAGGTTGCGTCCTTTATCTTTTTGCACTCCACTGTCTTGTGATCCTTGGACTTGCATAACCCACAGGGTGGAGTCCTTTGTTGCGACTGCGAACCAGACGCAAACCTACACTTCCCGGAGTGAGGTTTCTTGCAGACCTTACAGTGAGGTCTTCCATCAGCTTGCCCCTCCTTTCTTGCCTCCGACCCTCTTTTGCCCTCACCGTTTCCACGGTGCTTTTTACCGGACTTTCGTGAGGTATCATCCTCACGCTTTCGCTTTTCAGCCTCCTTGCTCCTTTGTGCCCTCAGACGGACAGCATCAAGTGTAAGAGACAAGGAGAGGTCAGTAACTGACCTGAAGGTCGTCGGCCTAGAGGCCTTTACGCTGGCCTTGATCGCCGGCTCTAAGCCCCCAATGAATCGGGCAATCCTTCTAGGTTCTGGTGTCACAAGATATGGCACCAGGCGTGACATAGTGTTAAAACTTGTCAGATAAGCTTGACAATCCAGGTTTGTCATCACCAGTGAGACAAAATCAGCCTCAATCTTCTCAACCTCGTGCTGAGGGCAGTAGTTTTCTTTTATGAGGGTAATAAACTCCCCCCATGACATTTTGTACAAGGCAGACTTACCTGAAGCCTGTACCAGAGCTCTCCACCACGCCAGGGCCTCGCCCTTGAATGACTGGGACACAAACTTAACCACGTCCCTCTCAGCGCACCCGCTGATGTCCACAATCGTGTCCATCTCGTCCAGCCAGGTGATACAGTCAACCGCACCTTTCTCCCCTGTAAATTCACGGGGCTTACATGATACAAAGTATTTGTAGGTGCAACCCTTAGCACTGGACGCATCAGTATATTCTCTATCGCGGTGAACGCTGTGCTCAGTAGACGAATGCTTGTCGTCATCTTTCTTGGGTTCAGAGGGTGGTTTGGAGTGTGTCTTTGGTTTAGAGGGTGGCTTTGACACAGATCTGCCTTGAGACTCAGTATGTTGACGATCAATAGCTGCCTGGACAGCATTGTTGATCAGAGCCTTTAGCTGTGCGCCTGTCAAATGTACCGACGCATTGTCATAGTCATCTTCGTTTGTGTGGCTGTTCTCTCCATCGGGATCCGCCATTTGTAACTTGAATCTGTTACAGAAGATAACAAAATTTTAATTTAGGAGATTATTATATGATTGTCTTTTATGACAATTTGTCAACCATGGTACAGAGACCATATTCGGTTAACCTATTAACTCATTACATTAAATATTAGGATTTGAATAGATCCTATTTTAACTATATAAATAGTATTGGCGGCATAAAGCCTAATCATGATGATGTTTTATAATATTAGCCGAGATTTCAGAGAATCAAAGGCATAGAGAGTTGAACCGTAGTTCTTTTATCTCTTTCTGACAGAGAGTCATAGACTACCATTGCCTTTTGTCTTTATAAGACAATTATTATGGCCCATAGGCACTACACCTCTAATGGATGTTTTAGTATGGTTGGCCCGTAGGCACTACATCTCAAATGGATGTTTTAATAATATTGGCCCGTAGGCACTACATCACTAATGGATGTTTTAATAATATTGGCCCGTAGGCACTACATCACTAATGGATGTTTTAATAGTTCTGGCCCGTAGGCACTGCATCACTAATGGATGTTTTAATAATTCTGGCCCGTAGGCACTGCATCACTAATGGATGTTTTAATAATTCTGGCCCGTAGGCACTGCATCACTAATGGATGTTTTAATTAATACTGGCCCGTAGGCATTGCATCACTAATGGATGTCTTTATAATTCTGGCCCGTAGGCACTGCATCACTAATGGATGTTTTAATAATTCTGGCCCGTAGGCACTGCATCACTAATGGATGTTTTAATTAATACTGGCCCGTAGGCATTGCATCACTAATGGATGTCTTTATAATACTGATCACCTTCATTGGTGATTTAACCCACGATTTATAAATTATTTAGTTGGGTTTTGAAATCCTTAAAGGATTATTGTATAAGAATGACGTGCGTGATTTTAACGAATCACATCTGCCATGAATGTTAACATGCGTACAGAGGTTAACAGGGAATCAGAATCTTTTCAGCTAGGTCGTACCATCTTGACTGATCTTAAAAGACCCCAAGCTAGGTTTCACCCCCTTAAGATTCTTTATTTAGGCAGATCAATGTAAAAGGAATGGTTTTGATTTATTTTTATATATTAAAACAAAACTCATAACATACATTCCAAAATCTCAAATACAATTACATTTTGCCCTAAACGGGTCTTTCAAATAATACATACCTCCATAGAGGTTTTAAAATAAGTGACAAGTCCACGCAGGGACTAATATAAGATAGGTGTCCATGCAAGGACTAAAGATAAGTCCACGTAGGGACTGAAATACGATAAGTTGTCCACGCAGGGACTTATTTCAAAGTAGAAATTACAGTAGTACTACTATTAAGGGCTAGTGGTCACGTTTCTTCTTTTTGCCCTTTAGTAGGTTCGCCAAGCCCTTGAGAAATCCTCGGTGGCTTTTCTTTTCTTCCTCGAACTCTCTCTCCACACGATCTAGTCGATGGAGTATTTCTTCCTGTTCAGGAGGAGAAAATCGTGGTTGTGGCGCTTGGTGCGGAACTGGAGGTCTGGGAGGTATTGGATACCCATGAGCTGAGTAATCCGGTGGTCCCATGTTTCCATGTGCTCCGTCAGGGTAGCGCGTATTATATCTAGCCGACACCACATATGGGTCGCGCTCATAGTCGTAGTTGTATTGTGCTTGTGACGGTTCAAACGGGTTGTAAGCCGTTGGACCTGTGTAAGCTGGTATGGGTTGGTCATACCCAAATGGTGGCGAATTTTGTGCAGTAGGTGCGGAGTTCGCTTCTTGTATAGGACTTGAAGGTCCTTCTTCATGTAGCGGCGGATAGTGGCTACTACTAGAATGTCGAGGAGTGCTGAAGTGGTTACCCCCTCCTCCTCGTGTAGACATACGAGCATTGGTCCTCCTACGCCTCGGCGGATCAGGTATAACTGGTTGTGCCGGTGGCGGAGGTGGTGGCGTAACTGCCTCAAAGCGTGAATCCTCAGAGGGATCCTGTGGATGTCTCGGTTGTTGTGTCTGATGAGATGGTGTGTTGTACCACTCATGTCGGTCAAACAAGGCCATAAAGCTGTCTGGGCCTTGATACTGCGGACCATGATATGAAGATCCATCAGATACTTCTATCGGATGCGTGGGCGTACCACGAGCTGGTTCAGTTGGATCCTCATCTTCCTCCATGGGATCTTCAGAAAAATGGTCTTGTGGCCCTAGTGGAACAAAACCTGAAGGTTCCTGTATGTAGTCAGCCGGATTAAACTGAGCTACGTAGTATGGACTAGGGTCGTCATAATTCCGGTGCGAAACCGAACGTTATAGAGGTATGAAGGAAGGTTGTGGGTTGTTGGGATTATTTTCTGAATCTGGTCCAAAGGAGTGCCGGTAGGATGGCGTCGAGCTGTGCGAAGTGGAATGCCTCGCGGGTTCGTAAAGATCTCTTCGTCGTTGTGGCTCTTCGCTCCGTGTCATCGAGGGATGTCTTGTACCAGATGGTCCAGCTTCTTGATCGTGATGTGTCACGATTTCTCCTCGGCCTCTTCGTCCCCTTCCTCTTCCTCGGAATATAACAGGTGGCATTTTCCTGCTCCAAAACTTATTAAAAATCAAATTGGAAATAAAGACAAAAAGGAGTATTAATCCGAATTTGTCCTAAGTTCTTGTCTAGACTCAAGTATGTGCAATTGTGTCACTGAGATTAAACACAATGGGATAGTGTTTAATTCACTCAATGTTGGCTCTGATACCAACCTGTCACACCCCGATTTCCACGTGTCTCACCGGTGGGCCCGGTGGGGGATTACCGTGACGATGTTGGCAACAATATAGTCAAACCACACAATTATATAATGCACAGCGGAAGCATAAGATAAATATATAAATTTCAACCTCTGATTGTAATATCAAAATGTATTACAGGGTTGAATATATCCACAGTGGATCGTAAATAGATATAAAGTATTGTTCCATCAGATACTGCAATCAAGCTTGCGAGGCTTATCCCGACGCTAGGGAGCTAATACCAGCCAATTACGTTTAGGTACCTGCACTTAATCTTTTTGGGGAAAATACGTCAGTTTACACTGGTAAATACATTCAACTGACACATTTGAAAATGTTTATTAAAATTGATTTGAATGCACAAGGCACAAACTCTTTTATAACTTGGGAAAATTCATAATGATCTTGTGAACGTTTTACATGTTCTTTTATACGTTCAGTAGCCCGGGTCGTGCCGGGTTAAAGATTTATAGACACACCACGTTTGCGTAAAACCGTAGTACAGAAACCAACGGCTACGTCTTTTAGTTTTAATGTCGACACTTTATACCGGGTGTACGCCTACACCGGGATGTCGATGGTCGTGGCCATTTCGTAAAATGATGCCGAGGATATCCGGGACAACGGTCATTAAACCCCCCAAAGGCTTATAAGCAACAAAACTGTTTAAATGAGCCAATCATATTTAATCAATTAACCACCTAAGCGATGGAATTATATAATGCTCAACCAAGCGGTATTAATATACCGTAACCCAAGCCCATATAGGGGAAATAAGTCAAAAGTATTTACCTTTGCAAGTATAATCCTTAATTAAGATCAAGTCACCGATAGCTTTTACTGGGGCTCCTAATCTGGAACGAAGGTTTTAATTAACCTCTTAGAATCCTAACGGTCCTTGTATTAGCCGTAGCTTAAACCGGTTGATTCCGATATATAGATATGGTTAATTCGCACGAAAAGGCGAAAACCGAGAATGGAGTATGATTTGGACCCAACAAGTTCAGTGACTTGTTTTATATGGGTTTATAGTTCATACTCTGGATTTTGGGGTTCAAATATATAATTTGACCCATATCGGCTATTGCACGAAAACTAGTTCCATGAGCCGTACCGTGTGCGCAAATAGGCGAAACGGTTAACTATGAGAGTCGTACGCTTATTTCCTAAGTCGATATGCCTTAAAAGTATTTTGGTATCAGTAGGATACCTTCCGTAATGCCCGTAACGAGTTTAAGTTTATATTATGCCCCGTAGGGGCTTTTCGGTCATTTTAAAGACTTTAAAAGAGCTTTTCGGGTTCTACAGGAAATCTGAGTTTCCCGAACAGTTTATAAAGTTTAAAATACTTTATTTATTATTTAAAATCAGTGGCAACTGGAATCGGGTCAAAAGACCTTGTAGAACTCCCGTTTTGGCCAAAAAGGGCATATTCGGTATTTACCGAACCGTAGCCATAACCGCAGGTTATGAGCAAGGTAAAAATTATTAAAAATCTTTAAAATTCTCAAAATATTATTTTACCACAGTGGGTAAAAGTTTTGGTGCCGAAAACTTGGGTTAGATGAGCGTTATGCTAATTGCGCCGTTAATTACAAAACTTTCTCAAAAGTGCGCCTTTTAGCATAACTCTCATTCTAGACCTCGGATTGACGTGAAACTTTAAGGACATGCTTATAATTTAACAAGCAAGGTTTTGGTCCGTTCACGTGTCCGAAATACTCGTTTTAATTTTAAAAGGCCGTTACGGTCAACTTTTAGGCGAATGACGGAATTGCGCAAAAGACTCGGATAACTCATGAACCGACCACAGAGGCTTATACCAACATGTGACCTGGTCCTAAGAGAGTCCTAAGGTATATTTATACCTCAAAGCAAAAGTCAAACTTATGCGACTTTCGGCTCCGAACCGGTTCTATATAGCAAATGATCGATTCAAACGAGCGCAAACATGTTTATGTACTTATTATCATGTTTTATGATTATCAAAACAGGTTCCATAACATATATATTACAGATTATGCATAAATCGCTAAAATAGCTTTCTGTTGACTTTTTAATCGCACGTTTGACTCGACATTTGACATAGTTAGAGTGGTGATCAGGGGGAACCCTTTTAGAGGTTTATTACCCACATAAATACCAAGTCATAACCATTTTTGATTCGTCCTAAGACTGAATTATTTGCAAGGTATTGCAATGACAACCGTTAGTTACGACGGTTGCGTTTATGAGCTATAACTATGGAAATGTGAAACCAAAATGGTTATGAACGACTTACAGAAGTTGTTTCTTGATTATAGAGCAGAAGAGAATGCTTGGGAGCTCCTTAGAATGATCAGAGGTGTATGTTTGAGTTGTGTGAATGTTATGTGCCAAACTTGGCTATTTATAGCCAATGTCAAGCAAGCATGATCATTACAAGCACTACAACAGGTCAAGGGTGATGGGTAGGTGTCCCCTGAAGTTATGGGTCAAGTGTAGGGTGCCCATGCCTCATACATTGGTGTTTGATCATTCAAAGGCTCCAAAAGTCAAGAAAACTACAACTTTCTGCATCTGGGCACTTTACGCGGCCCGCATGGGAGTTCCCATGCATTTTAACGCGGGTCGCCTAAAGTTCATATAACAGACGTGTTATTTAAGAGGCTCGCGGCCCGCCTCAACTAATCCTTAACCTTTACGCGGGCCGCCTAAGGTTAAGATTTCAGGATTTTTAAATCTTTTTGTAATGATTACAGAATCTGGCCATTAATAACGAAATCTTTCGTAATGATTCGCCTGACCTTTCGGTTTTGAAGGGGTAACTTTGCGGTTTGGCCCTCGGTTATTTACCGATAGGGGCCTCGTGTTATTTACCCGCGCTATTAAGTCCCCGGTTTATTTATTTAATTATTCTGAAAGCCTTAACTTTCATTGTTGACGCTTTTAACCCTTCTTCTACGAATTCGATCGTATCTTTCTCGTTTCATATCGAAACTTCGCGAAATTTATATATATTATTTTAGTGAGGGTATAATATCGTTACAAAGTCTTTGGAACGTTAAAGGGTCACTCAGAGGTATTATTAAACATGTTGACACAGTTAACCCCTGTAGTTTGTAATCTCTCACTTGCTTCCGTGTTTTATTTTTGTACGATCTATAATTTATTCGTTCGAAGGTTTAAGCATTATTTAGGGATACTATACAGTATATTTACCCTTGTTGACATTTATAACCCTCGAATTTACATACTTTCAAGGTTTGTCAAAATTAGTCCTTTATTTATTATAGATGCCACGTGTAAACAAATGATACGTGTTAACACATCATTGGACACAAAAATTCGAGGTGTTACATGCTCTGATGCCATTCAACCTCTCGTCTCCGCTGCCGACACTGCTCGACAGGCGTGGGACACCCTCAATGCTAGTTATGTGATGTATTGCAAAATACATCGGTATTCGCGTCGGTTTTAGTCGTTAGTCAGTTAGTTTTAGTGTCGGTTTAGGTTAGAATGTACATACTTTTGATTTATTTGTGTTTCCAGGTCTTTACAACCAAAAGGAGTAAAAACGAGCAGAAATCTGGAAAGGCGGAAGGCTGGCACGGAAACCGAGGAAGTCGGGAGCTGAAACGAAGCGAAATTACAGTTCTGGAGCTCCCAGGCGGGCCGCGTGGACTTAACAGGCACCCTCACGCGCCCCGCATGAACTTAAAGGAGAATTAGAGGAATCTTTACCTCTCGCGCCCCGCGTCAACTTAAGCATAACTCTTAGGCGGGCCGCGAGAGCTTTGGAAAAGAAGTTCAGGATTTAAACCCTTAGGCGACCCGCGTTAGCTCAACCCATTTCTTTACGCGGGCCGCCTGAAGAGTCTGTGTCGGCAGAAGGTTGCGGATTGCATGGAAAGTTAGGGTTTTTGGTTATATAATAACATATACGCGTGCACAGCTGGCCATAGACGAACTTGGGCATCTTAGGGCAAGTATTGGCTGCTGATTGAAGGCTGTGGAAGTGTTTGGAGCATCTTGGAAGCTTGGAATCATTGGGATAGCACTTTGGAGCATTCGGGAGTGAAGATTCGGGTTCTACATACCTTTTTCTTTCGTTCTTCGTTTGTTTAAACCTTGTTACCCATGAATTCAGATTATACAATGTTTTTGATTACGTTCTTGATGATGTTTTCCGGCTAAAACTATAAACTACCTAGGCGATGACTATGGCATAATAAAGTTTGGATTTTTATTTGATTATTGATGTGGTTGTGGATCTTTCTTGTATTGTAAACGCTATGGTAGTTTGTCTTGGTGCGTATGTGTGCTTGTGATTATTTTATTATTGTTTATTGTTTCATTCGATTCTTGGTGACGGTCTTTATCACGGAATAGAGTCGGATTAGGGTTTTTGATTTAGGTGAGTGTCTATATCACGTAATAGATCATTAATCCTTTAGGGTGAAAACGCGTAAGTAACCTTAGAAACAATATTTGGTAATTAATTAAAATCAAGTGTGCTGCTAGACTCGTCGCGGAAAGGCTCGAGGATATTAATAGGTCTCGGTGTATTTATAAGGAATTAACAACCCATTGTCTATTAAGCCAAGATTAAACCCATAGTTGCTTTAGACGTTCGCGCGGCAAAGTAGAGCGTCTTACATAGGCACTTTCAAGAAACTAGAGGACGGAAAAGAAATCTAGAAAACCGGTGAGCATAACATCCTAGGTAGTGCCACAAGAATCGCCTTGAGAGTGTTTGAGGGGCTTAGTGGTGTCTTAATAGGTTTAGCATTTAAAGATCCCGGTTCCACACCACAAAATTATCAAATAGGAATCCATTCTGAGTTTAGCCTGCGTGTAGCGTAGGTAGTCTTCATCCTCACTGGTCAAACCCTTCGTTCGAGTTTGTGTCTAGCTTTCTAGCATTCTTTTATTATTTTATTTAGGATTTTTAGAAACCCCCCCCCCCAAATTAATAAACAATCTAGTATGTCGTGTCAGTCTGAGTCTAGATAGAGTCGTAGCGTAATCAGTAGGGTCTCGTGGGTTCGATACTCGGACTTACTTTAGCTTTACTACATCGATCGGTTCACTTGCCGGTTGTGTGTTTTAGGGTTTAGGTCGAGTCTTAGTTTTATAAATTTAAAGCTTAGAGAGTCTAGAATTAGGGTAATTTAGTTAGTTTTATTTGACCCATTTTCAGCACATCAAGTTTTTGGCGCCGTTGCCGGGGACTCTTGGCGATTGCGCTGATTACTTTGTTTGGACTTACTTGACATATTACGTGCTATTTTGTTTCTTTGTTTGAGTCGTAGGTGTCTAAGTAATTTAGTGTCTTTTTATAGTTAGTCGAGTCGTTTAGTAGAGTCTTCTTACTTGTTTGTTTTCGGTTTTTGCAGTGGATGCCCCATACGCGCTCGCAGGGACCGCCGCCGTTGCCGTTTGCACTCAAGTCTTCCTTCTCGTCGTCTACGTCCGAGGTACGTGCTTCTAGCTCTACTTCATTTTCTCAGTCCACCCCAGTTTTCGATTTTACACCAAAATCTTCACCCCACAATTCCCCGCCACCCACCCGCCCACCTAGTCCGCCACCCGTAGCTCACATGGCCCGTAGGACAGTTTACGACCAGGCTACCACCGGCTTCGCCGGTGGTAGTTCCCCCATCACCCTTCCCGAGATCCCGAACGATCGGTCTTGGCAGATACCATCCTACATTATGACCGCCATCACCAATTCCTGCCAGTTCCATGGTCGTGACGACGAGGATGCCCCCGCCCATATCAATCGCATCACTCGTCTCTGCAGCACCTTCTCCATTGAGGGTGTCAATCTTGATGCTAGGTATCTTCAGGTTTTTCCGTTCTCACTTGCTGGACGCGCAGCCGTCTGGTTCGATTCCCAGCCTGCTGGCACTTTCACTACTTGGGCAGGCCTTCGCGATGCATTCTTAGCCAAGTATTTTCCGCCAGCCAAGGCATCTCGCCTTCGTGACCAGATCCACTCATTTCGTATGGAGCCAGATGAGCCTTATCACTTAGCTTGGGAGCGTTTTCAGACCCTGATTACCCGTTGTTCTCAGCATGGTCTATCTGACTGGGCGTTAGTAGAGAAGTTCTACAATGGACTTACTCCTGAGATTAGGGCTCGTTTCGATACTTCAGCAGGAGGTCAGCTTATGGGAAAGAAGACAGTGGCGGAGTGCAATGATTTATTTGAGAGTTTTGCCCACTCTGATATGGACTACAGCACTACCAGCAGGACTTCCATTCCTGTGCGTACCACCTCGGCCGGTCGAGGGGTAAACCTAGTTGGCTTGGATTCATCGGTAGCTGCTGCAGTCGAGAGAGCGAAGGAGGAATTGAGGCAAGAGATGAGGCAGGAGTTGAATGAGATAAAGAAGAAAGTCGATAGGTGTGAGGTTTGTCGAGGGGGACATGATACTATAGATTGTCCTACGATCACTCTTGAGCAGGTAGAGTACATAGCCGGTCAGTCTAGGGGTCCCACAAATCCGTTCAATAATTCTAATTCCAACTGGCGCGGTAGTGGTAATTCAAGTGGTTATCGTTCGTCTGGAAATCCTCCTGGATTTCCATCTGGTCAGTATCAGAGTAGAGGGCTCGGTATTTACACGCATTCTGGTTCAGGGCAGTTTAGTGGGTCAGGTTCGAGTGGTCAGTTTATGAGTGGAGGACCGACTCAGGAGAGTCAGGGTAGTGGGAAGGCTCCTGAGGTTAGCACGAACAGGTTGGAGGAGATGTTCGCCCAGATGATGACGCGGTCCGATGAGTTCATGAAAAATCAGGAGCAAATTAATAAAAACAACGAGCTCCAGTTCAAGAATCAGCAGGCCGCCCTCCTCGATCTTCAGAGGACAGTAGGCGGGCTTGCTAAGCAGTTACAGGAGCACCCGCCGGGTCAGTTTTCGGGAAACACTTTCACGAATCCCGCGAACCAGTCAGCAAAGGCGATTACGACCCGTAGTGGGAAGAGTTTGGGAGAGGTAGTGAGAGAAAGAGAGGTTGAAGAAGTAGAGGAGGAGGTCGATGAGGAGATCGAGATGGAGGCTCCAGGCAAGGTGCACACGAGGCTAGCCCCAGCAAGTACAGCACACGCCGAGGAGTCGCCAGTAGAGCAGAGAGTGGAGAAGCAGCCGACGAGGGGTCGGCCGGCACCGGTGATTGATTATTCTCGCCTTCCGTTCCCCGCCCGTGCCAGGCAGCAGAAATATGCTCAGGAGTACGGGAAATTCCTCGAGATGTTTACTCAGTTGAAGATCAATCTTCCGTTCATCGAGGCACTTCAGTCTATGCCTAAGTATGCGAAATTCCTTAAAGATCTTTTGAAGCGTAAGGAGAGAATCGGTGAGCTTTCAAATATTCCATTGACAGGAGGTTGTTCCGCGGTAGTCTTGAATAAGCTACCAGAGAAGTTGACCGACCCTGGCACATTCACGATTCCATGTTTCTTTGGGGGAGCCGTCACCCTTTCTCACGCCTTAGCCGATTTAGGGGCCAGCATCAACTTGATGCCATTCTTGTTGTATGAGCGTCTCGGTCTAGGAGAGCTTACACCCACGCGCATGTCATTGTCCTTGGCTGACCGATCAGTCAAGTATCCTCGTGGGATAGTAGAGAATTTGTTGGTGAAGGTCGATAGGTTTGTGTTCCCAGTAGACTTCGTTGTGCTCGATATGGAGGCCGATGAGAGAGTTCCGATTATTTTAGGCCGTCCATTCCTTCGAACCGCAAAGGCGATCATTGACGTCTTTGACGGTAAGATTTCTCTTCGTGCGGGTGACGAGGTTGTCACATTCGAGATCGATAGGGCGATGCAGCATCCTAGCTGTGGAGATGATGTTAGTGGGCCGTGTCATTCCGTCTATTTTCTCAATTCATTCATATCTTGTGTCGACACGTGCTTCGAGTACATTAGTGGAGCCGATCTGGTAGGTGAGGGAGTGGTTGACGAGCATTCTGAGGATGAGGTAGATGAGGTAGAGGAGGAGCAGTTTGATGAGAGTGACGAGGTTAGTGCTGAGCCATTAGAGCTCGATGCGATTAGTGATGAGAGTACTCCTGTAGAGATTCCACCGCCTTTAGAACTTAAGGTTCTTCCATCCCATCTCGAGTACGCGTTTCTAGGAGAGAAGCCGAATATGCCTGTCATCATTTCTTCGAAGTTGACAGAGGAGGAGAAGTCGAGGTTGATTGAGGTGCTTAGAGAGCACAGTGATGCGATTGCATGGAGGCTATCCGATATCAAGGGCATCAGCCCTACCTTTTGCACGCATCGCATTCTGATGGAGGACGTTTTCAAGCCTGTAGTGCAGCCGCAGCGTCGGTTGAATCCGAATATGCAGGAGGTAGTGAAGAAGGAGGTGATGAAGTTGCTAGAGTCTGGGTTGATCTATCCTATTTCTGATTCAGCTTGGGTGAGTCCTACGCAGGTCGTCCCGAAGAAAGGGGGGATGGCGGTTGTTCTGAATTCGAAGAATGAGCTTATTCCGTCTCGTACTGTTACGGGTTGGCGTGTGTGCATTGACTATCGAAAGTTAAATGACGCCACTCGTAAAGATCATTTTCCGCTCCCATTCATTGATCAGATGCTTGAGCGTCTCGCGGGTCAGCAGTTCTATTGCTTTCTCGACGGGTTTTCGGGTTATTTCCAGATTCCTATTGCACCAGAGGATCAGGAAAAAACCACTTTTACATGTCCATATGGCACATACGCGTACCGACGCATGCCATTTGGATTATGTAACGCTCCTGCTACATTCCAGCGTTGTATGATCGCGATCTTTCAGGATATGGTTGAGAGTTCGATGGAGGTGTTTATGGACGACTTCTCAGTGTATGGTAGTTCTTTCGATCAGTGTTTGACGAATCTTGAGAGGATGTTGAAGAGATGTGTGGAGACGAAGTTGATGCTTAACTGGGAGAAGTGTCACTTCATGGTGACTGAGGGGATTGTGCTAGGGCACAAGATTCCGCGAGCAGGTATTGAGGTTGATAGAGCGAAGATAGATACGATTAGCCAGCTCCCTCCACCGACTAGTGTCAAGTAGGTTCGTAGTTTTCTCGGTCATGCGGGATTTTATAGGCGCTTCATTAGGGATTTTTCCAAAATCACTCGCCCCATGACGCGATTGTTGGAGAAGGACGTTCCTTTCGTCTTTGACGAGGAGTGCCTTCGAGCGTTTGAGTTTCTGAAGGAGAGGTTAGTGAGTGCACCGATCCTCGTATCGCCTGATTGGAGCTTACCATTCGAGCTGATGTGCGATGCGAGTGACTACGCAGTTGGTGCGGTGTTAGGGCAGAGACGGGAGAAGCATTTTCACCCGATTTACTACGCGAGTAAAACGCTGAATGATGCCCAGGAAAATTACACCACTACGGAGAAGGAGTTGTTGGCGGTGGTGTTCGCGTTCGATAAATTCCGATCATATCTCGTTCTTTCGAAAACCGTCGTGTTCACTGATCATTCTGCTCTGCGTCACTTGTTTCAGAAGAAGGACGCGAAGCCACGTCTTATACGATGGATTCTGCTTCTTTCCGAGTTCGACATTGAAATTAGGGATAAGAAGGGGGCAGAGAATGTGGCGGCGGACCACTTGTCCCGCTTAGAGGATCCGAAGCGTGAGGAGATTCGTGAGGAGGCGATAGGAGATAGATTCCCTCACGAGTCTATTGATGCTGTCACGGCAGGAGCCGTGGACCTCCCGTGGTTTAGCGATATAGCCAATTATTTGGCCGACGGGTTTGTGATGGAGAGGTTGAGTTTGCAGGAGAAGCGGAAGCTGACGAGGGACGCTAGGAAGTACATTTGGGACGATCCCTATCTCTTCAGGATAGGCGGTGATCGAGTCCTGAGGAGGTGTGTTAGTAGAGAAGAAGGTGCGGGGATCCTGAGGCACGTGCACGAGGGATTGACTGGAGGACACCATGGTGCGCATGTGACTGCACAGAAGGTGTTTGATTGTGGTTTCTATTGGCCGACGGTGGTAGATGATGCGGCCGAGTTTGTGAGGAAGTGTGACCGGTGCCAGCGGACCGGCAACATCTCATCCAAGGATGAGATGCCCCAGAATCCCATTCAAGTGTTGGAAGTCTTTGACGTTTGGGGCATCGATTTCATGGGACCATTTCCATCTTCGAGTGGAAATCGGTACATCCTCGTTGCGATTGACTACGTTTCGAAGTGGGTGGAAGCTCAAGCTTCGCCTACGAATGATGCACGAGTGGTGGTGAGGTTCTTGAAGAAGTTGTTTACGCGATTTGGTACGCCTAGAGCCATTATTAGTGATCGCGGCACGCATTTTTGCAATGCGATTATGGAGAAGGCGTTGGAGAGATATGGAGTTACGCACCGCTTGTCCACCGCGTATCATCCACAAACGAGCGGTCAAGTGGAGAACGCGAATCGAGGAGTGAAGCGGATTTTAGAGAAGACGGTAGGGAAGAGTAGGCAAGATTGGTCCGACAAGTTGGACGATGCGTTGTGGGCTTTCCGAACCGCCTACAAGACGCCATTAGGTACGACACCGTTTATGATCGTTTATGGGAAAGCGTGCCATTTACCGGTCGAGTTAGAGCATCGGGCTCTTTGGGCGCTCAAAACGGTGAATTTAGATTTGATCGAGGCCGCTAGGAGACGATTTTTCCAAATCCATGAGTTAGAGGCGCTTCGTGACGCCGCGTATGATCGTTCTTGGAGTATCAAGGAAAAGTCGAAAGCGTTGCATGATAGGAAGTTGCGAAAGTTGAAAGAGTTCAAAGTGGGCGATCAAGTGCTATTGTTCAACTCGAGGTTGAAGTTGATTGCCGGAAAGTTGAAGTCGAGATGGTCCGGGCCGTATGTCGTGAAGGAGGTTTTCCCGTACGGCACCGTCGAGTTGTTTGATGAAGCGAGTTCGCATGTGTGGAAGGTAAACGGGCATAGGTTGAAACACTACATAAGAGGTCCCATCGATACCGCCGAAGAGGAAACCGTTCCTCTTTCGGACCCGCCTAGCACCGCCACGTAGGTTCTTGAGTGAAAACTCAAGTGTAGAGTTTGTACATTGAGTCGGTGTCCATGTCGTGTCTTTAGTTTAGCGTTTGTGTGTTTTTGCGTTTTTTATGTCGTTTTGCGTGTTTTTGCGTCTTGCGTGTGTCGTGAGTGTTTTTTGCAGGTTTCATTACCTTTACGGGGCCGAAGTCGATCACCGAACAGCTGCACAGGTACGTTTGACGTTGAAAACGAGGAAATAAGTGCAGGGGGTAAAATGGGTATTAATAAAAATACATTTCTGCTGTAAATTGCTGCTGCTGTCAACCAAACAGCAGATTTCTGTTGTCCAGGCGGCCCGCGTGGTGTTTCTCTTCACTTTCTCGCGACCCGCTTGGACTTAAAAAGAATTAAAAAGTAATCACCCACTCGCGGCCCGCCTTCACTTATCATCATACTTTACGCGGGTCGCGTGGTTGTTAAAGGGTTTTAAAAAAAAATAATAATAAAGTTTAAGCGACCCGCTTCATATTGGCTTCACACTTCACGCGGGTCGCGTGAACAGTCTCAGTCGGCATCCTCATCAAAACCCCCAATCTGTGCTCATTTTAAAACCCTAGCCTTTTTATCAAATCCCTCCGGCGATTACCCTAAACCCACCGCCACTTTACTCCTTCCACCTCCACCGGCGACAAACCACCACCCACTATTCACCACCTTCCACCACCCACAACCACTGACCATCACCACCAACCTCGCCATCGATTTCCACCATTACAACCACTGCGCCGCCTATCACCATCTCCACCACTGAAAACCCCACACCCGCTGACCACCACTACCACCCATACCGCCGAACACCACCATTGTCCCACCTGTTCACCACCGCCTATCACATTCACATCGGTTTTGTTCATTCGGTTCAGTCGACTGCGAGGTATGATTCCCTGCTCAATTACTTGTTTTTCTTTGAGTCGTGTCGAGTCCAGTTCTGTTTAGAAAGTCATCTGCCGTCTTTTTGCGTTGAGTCAGTAGGTCTGATTGTTTTGGGTCAGTAGGTTATGATTCTGGGTCAGGTCTTGTGTAAGTGTCGAGTCGTCGGTTTCTTCAGTTTTGTAGTCATTATGGTTCGAGTCAGTTTGTCAGTGTGTCGAGTGTGGTCGAGTCATATGAGTCGAGTCAGTTTGTTGCAGTTGTACTTTAGAACTTGTTGAGTATCAAGCACCGTTAGGCATTTTTGGGATTGTCGAGCTGATAACACATATGCCGATTTGTTTTGAATTAGTGCGAGGGTGCGGATGGGCCCGGGTTGGTTTATTTTGACGATTGGTTGCTTTGAGCGATGTGCGCGTGGGGTGTGATAGAGACATATAAGAGGGGTGGTTTTGTCCGCGGATTTATTGGTCATGTTATTTGGACGCGGACGTTTGTTTAGGATATAATGCACTTCAAGTGTGGGGAGGCTTTTCGCGCCGTTTCATAAAATTCCATTTTTCACAAAATTTTGCGCGCATTGCTTCCATTGCTTCCGCACTTGGTGTGTGATGATTTCTCGGCACTTGGGATTGCTCGAGGGCGAGCAAGGTGCCGGGAGGGGGTAAAAGTGTATCTTTTGTGTATTTTGCGTCTAGAGTGTCGTTTTCGAGTCATAGTGTCGTAGGTTGCGTCTATAGTCTAGTTTTTGCGTCATCTAGGGTCGTTTAGTGTGTTTTGTCCGTAGCGAGTCATGTTGCGTCGTGTGAGTGTCATGTTGTGCGCGTACTATTGCATCGCTTGACTTTAGGCCGCTCCGCTCGTACTCAATCTCCATTCGGGCGAGGTTTGGCCTATTTTCGAGTTGTTTATGTAATATGCACTTGTATCGGACAACGGCCGCGAATGAAATGCTATACAGCCGTCGTCCGATTGTACATTATTATATTATTATTTTATTTGAATAAAAAAATATATATATAAAAAATAAAAAATTAAAAAACAGAAAAAAAAATCAAAAAATTCAAAAATACCAAAAATAGCTTGTGATTACTAACGGTTCACCTGTTTTGCATGTTTATTTGATCTGTTGTGAACAGGATGTCAGGTGCAGGATCCTCTTCGGGTGTGAAGCGCAAGAGGCGCAATACTCGTGCTCAGGCGGCTGCACAGGAGCAGCCGGATGCTCCGGTACTTCGAGAGATCACATACAGGGATGCTGGGACCCTACACGATCAGAGTGAGAGGCTGGTTGAGAGCCCGTTGTTGCGTTTTACGGTGGGATCATATGAGTACATGAGAGGCAATAAAAAAGGTGAAGTTGTTAGAGTTTAAGAGGATTGACTGGGATTTGGTTAGAAGGTTGGGACAGGTCGAGAGAGTTCAGGAGCTTCTAGGGGAGAAGTTTAGGTGGGCGTTGGAGTGTGAGATGCCTCAGTATGTTGAGCTGACTATGGAGTTTCACTCCACATTCATTTATAGGCACCCAGGAGGGTTCGACCAGCCGGATGTGGTTTCGTTTTCGTTGGGGAAACAGGTTTTTAATATGAGTCTGATGCAGTTTGCAGAGGCGACAGGGTTATATTCGGCTGAGGAGGTTGGGTTAGACGAGTTTAGAGGATTATTGAGGCAGGTTGTGAGAGAGCCGGCGGAGGCGTGTGTGCTGAAGGAGGATTTAGCACGGTTCTGGCGCACCATTGCTATTTCACCATATTCTAGCAATTTGGTGGCATCAGACATTAGAGATCCAGTATATAGGTTCGTGCACAAGATCTTAGCGTCTACTTTGATAGGGAAGCACGAGGGAGACAAGGTAAACCAGCACAGTTTGTTTTGTTTGATGTGCATGGTTGAGAGGTGGCCAGCCAACCTAGCTAGTATTTTGGCATGGTCCCTAGCGAGGCCGAAGAAGGGGGGAGGTACGGCCAGATTGTATGGTGGGCCGTATATCACGATGTTGGCAGCCAATTTGGGCGTGTTTACTGATTTTCCGGCTGAGAGGATGACTGAGGGACCCGCTCCATCTCTCGTGGAGTTGAGGAGTTTACAGCTAGCTAGGATAGTCATTTTTATCGAGCCGCTAGCATGGACAGAGATTCTGCCAGCACCACCGTCTCCGGATCCGACTGCCGAGGAGGCAGCGCACACTACGATCCCGGAGCGGTATCAGGTGCCACTTCAGAGACACCAGCTCCCAGCACGGGAGTATCCTTTCAGGCAGCCGCGGCCAGAGCCGCTTACTTTGGAGGGTTTGTACGATAGGGTGGAGCAGGTTAGGCATGAGATGCAGTTGGGTTTTCAGGCTATATACGATCACTTTCATATACAGCCACCACCGGTAGGGCAGCCACAGCAGGGGGGTCTAGCTGGTGGAGAGGAGGAGCCTACCGGTGCACAGCAGGGTGGAGCAGGAGATGCATGAGGATGTGCAGCAGTGCTTGGAGCATTTATATCTTTTGTTTTATTTTTATGCTGTTTTTGATCCTCATAGTCGGTTTGTATTGATATGATATATTGGTTGGTCGGGTTGTGGGTTGGTTGATACTTGTGATGATACTTTGATGGTTTATATTATTTTGGGTTTAGTATGTTTTGAGTGATAGGTTGATTTTGATGCCGCTTCCGTTCGCGTGTCCGAGTTAGTACAGTTTGCTGAGCGCGTTTTGGATTGGAGGGCATGTGTGGTATCGACTGGCATACTGACAGTCTCACATATGATTCAGCTAAGTCGGTCCACTTGTATACTTGTATATTTATTTATTTATTTTTGTTTTTAGGTTTTAGGAGTCAGGTTTACATCCTTGCATTAGGGACAATGCAACATTCAAGTGTGGGGATGGGAACTTGTAGTTAGTGAGTCTTGAGTCGAAAAAAAAAATTTGAAAAAAATCCAAAAAAATTAAAAAATTAGAAAATGTCTTTTGAAATAAGAAGTTTGCAAAATAAAAACGGAAAATGATAGAAAAGTCGGATTTTTGATCGGGTTCAAATAATAATAATACGAGATAAAATATTCGTGCTTGTGTCTAGTTTGGGATGCGCGGGTAGGCTTGATTCGGTTTCGGGTTCCTTTGATATTAATTATACCTAATTGTCGGTCTACTAGTGGGTTCTCATCTAGGGAAAGTGGGGAAATTGAAACCGCCAATAATAGTATAAGGGATGCCGTTATAAGCTAAGATCGTTAGAGTTTTTGGTCATTATCTCGTTGAAAAAAATAAATAAATAAATAAGCGAGCTAGAAACTAAATGAAAGTAGCCATTCTATGTAATCTGTGGTTGGGGATAGCGACTCTACAGCCGGAATACCGCTAGAATGTGTGAAATCGACCTTGCAAAATAAATAAAAAGTACCGAGGCCTATGTAATCTGTGGTTGGGGATAGCGACTCTACAGCCGGAATACCTCTAGGATTAGGGAAAGCAACGTCTACGCTCGTAAATGTGAAAAAAAAAATGATGAAAAAAAATGGGAAGAATAGATTTGATTTTAAACTCTCTTGATCTTGGTATAAGGCGGTTAGGAAATAACCCAGTGGTGGTTCCTTTTATCCTATAAGCTTGAGGGGGGAGTAGGTGGACTTGCAATTCGTAGCGTGAGACCGTAGGTGGATTGACCGAACTTGAACCTAAATTGCATGATAAGGGCTTGAAACCGGGTTGGGTTTAAGAGGATCATTATACTTGCAATCGCGGCTAACACGAGTATCAATTTAATAAAATAACCTAAGCTTTTGTCCCGATCGACTATCTTGACTATGATTCCGTTTGCATTATTCTTTTTCGAGGACGAAAAAAAGATAAGTGTGGGGATATTTGATGTATTGCAAAATACATCGGTATTCGCGTCGGTTTTAGTCGTTAGTCAGTTAGTTTTAGTGTCGGTTTAGGTTAGAATGTACATACTTTTGATTTATTTGTGTTTCCAGGTCTTTACAACCAAAAGGAGTAAAAACGAGCAGAAATCTGGAAAGGCGGAAGGCTGGCACGGAAACCGAGGAAGTCGGGAGCTGAAACGAAGCGAAATTACAGTTCTGGAGCTCCCAGGCGGGCCGCGTGGACTTAACAGGCACCCTCACGCGCCCCGCATGAACTTAAAGGAGAATTAGAGGAATCTTTACCTCTCGCGCCCCGCGTCAACTTAAGCATAACTCTTAGGCGGGCCGCGAGAGCTTTGGAAAAGAAGTTCAGGATTTAAACCCTTAGGCGACCCGCGTTAGCTCAACCCATTTCTTTACGCGGGCCGCCTGAAGAGTCTGTGTCGGCAGAAGGTTGCGGATTGCATGGAAAGTTAGGGTTTTTGGTTATATAATAACATATACGCGTGCACAGCCGGCCATAGACGAACTTGGGCATCTTAGGGCAAGTATTGGCTGCTGATTGAAGGCTGTGGAAGTGTTTGGAGCATCTTGGAAGCTTGGAATCATTGGGATAGCACTTTGGAGCATTCGGGAGTGAAGATTCGGGTTCTACATACCTTTTTCTTTCGTTCTTCGTTTGTTTAAACCTTGTTACCCATGAATTCAGATTATACAATGTTTTTGATTACGTTCTTGATGATGTTTTCCGGCTAAAACTATAAACTACCTAGGCGATGACTATGGCATAATAAAGTTTGGATTTTTATTTGATTATTGATGTGGTTGTGGATCTTTCTTGTATTCTAAACGCTATGGTAGTTTGTCTTGGTGCGTATGTGTGCTTGTGATTATTTTATTATTGTTTATTGTTTCATTCGATTCTTGGTGACGGTCTTTATCACGGAATAGAGTCGGATTAGGGTTTTTGATTTAGGTGAGTGTCTATATCACGTAATAGATCATTAATCCTTTAGGGTGAAAACGCATAAGTAACCTTAGAAACAATATTTGGTAATTAATTAAAATCAAGTGTGCTGCTAGACTCGTCGCGGAAAGGCTCGAGGATATTAATAGGTCTCGATGTATTTATAAGGAATTAACAACCCATTGTCTATTAAGCCAAGATTAAACCCATAGTTGCTTTAGACGTTCGCGCGGCAAAGTAGAGCGTCTTACATAGGCACTTTCAAGAAACTAGAGGACGGAAAAGAAATCTAGAAAACCGGTGAGCATAACATCCTAGGTAGTGCCACAAGAATCGCCTTGAGAGTGTTTGAGGGGCTTAGTGGTGTCTTAATAGGTTTAGCATTTAAAGATCCCGGTTCCACACCACAAAATTATCAAATAGGAATCCATTCTGAGTTTAGCCTGCGTCTAGCCTAGGTAGTCTTCATCCTCACTGGTCAAACCCTTCGTTCGAGTTTGTGTCTAGCTTTCTAGCATTCTTTTATTATTTTATTTAGGATTTTTAGAAACCCCCCCAAATTAATAAACAATCTAGTATGTCGTGTCAGTCTGAGTCTAGATAGAGTCGTAGCGTAATCAGTAGGGTCTCGTGGGTTCGATACTCGGACTTACTTTAGCTTTACTACATCGATCGGTTCACTTGCCGGTTGTGTGTTTTAGGGTTTAGGTCGAGTCTTAGTTTTATAAATTTAAAGCTTAGAGAGTCTAGAATTAGGGTAATTTAGTTAGTTTTATTTGACCCATTTTCAGCACATCAAGTTTTTGGCGCCGTTGCCGGGGACTCTTGGCGATTGCGCTGATTACTTTGTTTGGACTTACTTGACATATTACGTGCTATTTTGTTTCTTTGTTTGAGTCGTAGGTGTCTAAGTAATTTAGTGTCTTTTTATAGTTAGTCGAGTCGTTTAGTAGAGTCTTCTTACTTGTTTGTTTTCGGTTTTTGCAGTGGATGCCCCATACGCGCTCGCAGGGACCGCCGCCGTTGCCGTTTGCACTCAAGTCTTCCTTCTCGTCGTCTACGTCCGAGGTACGTGCTTCTAGCTCTACTTCATTTTCTCAGTCCACCCCAGTTTTCGATTTTACACCAAAATCTTCACCCCACAATTCCCCGCCACCCACCCGCCCACCTAGTCCGCCACCCGTAGCTCACATGGCCCGTAGGACAGTTTACGACCAGGCTACCACCGGCTTCGCCGGTGGTAGTTCCCCCATCACCCTTCCCGAGATCCCGAACGATCGGTCTTGGCAGATACCATCCTACATTATGACCGCCATCACCAATTCCTGCCAGTTCCATGGTCGTGACGACGAGGATGCCCCCGCCCATATCAATCGCATCACTCGTCTCTGGAGCACCTTCTCCATTGAGGGTGTCAATCTTGATGCTAGGTATCTTCAGGTTTTTCCGTTCTCACTTGCTGGACGCGCAGCCGTCTGGTTCGATTCCCAGCCTGCTGGCACTTTCACTACTTGGGCAGGCCTTCGCGATGCATTCTTAGCCAAGTATTTTCCGCCAGCCAAGGCATCTCGCCTTCGTGACCAGATCCACTCATTTCGTATGGAGCCAGATGAGCCTTATCACTTAGCTTGGGAGCGTTTTCAGACCCTGATTACCCGTTGTTCTCAGCATGGTCTATCTGACTGGGCGTTAGTAGAGAAGTTCTACAATGGACTTACTCCTGAGATTAGGGCTCGTTTCGATACTTCAGCAGGAGGTCAGCTTATGGGAAAGAAGACAGTGGCGGAGTGCAATGATTTATTTGAGAGTTTTGCCCACTCTGATATGGACTACAGCACTACCAGCAGGACTTCCATTCCTGTGCGTACCACCTCGGCCGGTCGAGGGGTAAACCTAGTTGGCTTGGATTCATCGGTAGCTGCTGCAGTCGAGAGAGCGAAGGAGGAATTGAGGCAAGAGATGAGGCAGGAGTGAAGATTCGGGTTCTACATACCTTTTTCTTTCGTTCTTCGTTTGTTTAAACCTTGTTACCCATGAATTCAGATTATACAATGTTTTTGATTACGTTCTTGATGATGTTTTCCGGCTAAAACTATAAACTACCTAGGCGATGACTATGGCATAATAAAGTTTGGATTTTTATTTGATTATTGATGTGGTTGTGGATCTTTCTTGTATTGTAAACGCTATGGTAGTTTGTCTTGGTGCGTATGTGTGCTTGTGATTATTTTATTATTGTTTATTGTTTCATTCGATTCTTGGTGACGGTCTTTATCACGGAATAGAGTCGGATTAGGGTTTTTGATTTAGGTGAGTGTCTATATCACGTAATAGATCATTAATCCTTTAGGGTGAAAACACGTAAGTAACCTTAGAAACAATATTTGGTAATTAATTAAAATCAAGTGTGCTGCTAGACTCGTCGCGGAAAGGCTCGAGGATATTAATAGGTCTCGGTGTAGTTATAAGGAATTAACAAACCATTGTCTATTAAGCCAAGATTAAACCCATAGTTGCTTTAGACGTTCGCGCGGCAAAGTAGAGCGTCTTACATAGGCACTTTCAAGAAACTAGAGGACGGAAAAGAAATCTAGAAAACCGGTGAGCATAACATCCTAGGTAGTGCCACAAGAATCGCCTTGAGAGTGTTTGAGGGGCTTAGTGGTGTCTTAATAGGTTTAGCATTTAAAGATCCCGGTTCCACACCACAAAATTATCAAATAGGAATCCATTCTGAGTTTAGCCTGCGTCTAGCCTAGGTAGTCTTCATCCTCACTGGTCAAACCCTTCGTTCGAGTTTGTGTCTAGCTTTCTAGCATTCTTTTATTATTTTATTTAGGATTTTTAGAAACCCCCCCAAATTAATAAACAATCTAGTATGTCGTGTCAGTCTGAGTCTAGATAGAGTCGTAGCGTAATCAGTAGGGTCTCGTGGGTTCGATACTCGGACTTACTTTAGCTTTACTACATCGATCGGTTCACTTGCCGGTTGTGTGTTTTAGGGTTTAGGTCGAGTCTTAGTTTTATAAATTTAAATCTTAGAGAGTCTAGAATTAGGGTAATTTAGTTAGTTTTATTTGACCCATTTTCAGCACATCATTATGCCAGCGGCTCTCGCTCATGTATCATTTCCCTAAAAGCAAAACTCTCCAAAAACCCCAAAGGTACCCGCTCTGTCACTGATTTCCTGAATGATATGAAGTCCATTTCGGATGAGTTAGCCCTAGCCCAAAGTCCTATTGATGAAGAAGACCTGGTGATTCACACCATGAATCAACTCGGAGACGACTTTACAGGCCTTGTTCAGTCCCTGAAGTCACGGGACACCACCATTTCCTTCGCTCAACTGTTTGACAAGCTACTTGACCACGAACGCACCCTCAAAGAAACCTCCACAGAACCACTCATTACCACAGTCAACTACACACACCGCCAATCAGCTCGTTCCTACCCCAAACAACAGTCCGACAACCGATATCAAAAACCCACCCACTCCCGCCCTTCCTGGACTAACCGCGACAAACCTGCTGCACCAAATCAGACCCGACCCACCAGAACACAAACCTACTGCCACTTCTGTAACATTCCGGGTCATGAGACAAAGGACTTCCGCAAGCTAGGATGCTTCCTCCGTGACTACAATTACCCGACTCAGGGTCCTACAAGCTCGGCGCCGTCAGTTAACTACACATCAGCATATCCCACTCCTGGATCAGCACCAGCATGGATGTGGGACACAGGAGCAAAAAATTCAGCCCCTAATCAGAACTCACTACCCGTCCTTTCCGAATACGGAGGACCGGATGAAATTGTCTTAGGTGATGGTAAATCTCTTCCTATTACACACATAGGCCATACTCAAATCCACACTAACTCACGACCACTCTTACTCGAAAACGTTCTTGTTGTTCCACATTTACGTAATCACTTAATTTCCGTTGCCAAAATTTGTCGTACTAACCGTGTGTCTGTTGAATTTTTCCCTTCTTATTTCATGGTTAAGGACCTACGCACGGGGGCGCATCTCATGCGGGGAGTGAACGTCAATGATGTTTACTACGGACCATTTCCTTCATCTCCTCAAGTTAATGCAACCAGAACAAGATCACTACTCGCGTGGCACCACACACTTGGGCACCCTTCGTACCAAGTATTTAAGTCTTTAATCACTAAGTTAGGACTACAGTGTAATAAAGTGTCACCCGAGTCGTTTCATTGTAAATCTTGTTCGTTGAATAAAAGTCACAAACTTCCTTTTGGTCAAAACTCTTTTGTTGTGCACAAACCATTGGAACTTAATTATTCGGATGTTTGGGGACCAGTATCAACATCTATTCATGGGTTCAAATACTATGTCATATTTGTTGATTTTTTCTCCAAATATGTTTGGTTGTATCCCATTAAGCGCAAATCCGATGTATCCATCCTCTTTCCTTAATTTAAATCCCTAGTTGAGCGTTTCTTTAAGACCCCTCTCGTGTCTTTATTCACCGACAATGGCGGTGAATACATCGGACTCAAACCCTATCTCACCTCTAACGGTATTTCTCATTACACAACCCCGCCCCATACACCTGAACAAAATGGCGTTGCCAAAAGACGTCATCGTCATGTCGTTGAAACGGGCCTTGCCCTTCTTCACTATGCTAACCTTCCTCAGAAATTCTGGTCACATGCTTTTCAAACTGCAACCTACCTCATCAATCGCCTTCCTACTCCCATCCTTAATAATCAAACCCCCTGTGACGTATTGTTTGGTAAACCACCCGACTACACGAAACTCAAACCATTCGGGTGCCTTTGCTACCCATGGTTGCGCCGGTACACCACCTCCAAGTTGCAACATCGCTCTCACTCCTGCATCTTTCTAGGATACTCAACCTCGAGATCGGCATTTAAATGCTTCGACCCGACTACCTCTAAGGTATATCACTCGAGGCACGTTGAATTCACTCCCCACATCTTTCCTGCCCATCCCAATGAGCAACCACACTCCAATCCTGTTCAATCTTATTCGTTTCCCATTCCTCCATGTGCCGAGTCCTCATCAACACCTCAAACTACATACCCAACCAACCCACCTACTTCCACTCCTCCCTCACCATCTGTCCCTCCAACTACTGATTCCAACTCAACACCTCAATTCCCCAGCAGCCCTGCCTCTGTCCCCTTCCCCAGCCCTCCAACCAACTCACCTACGGCCCCACCCACCTCTTCTCAACACCCGAATTCCACCATCACAACATCTCCTACACCAGCCTCCTCTCCTACCAACACTACTGAGCCGATACACCCTCAGTCTCCCCCTCCCTCACCTACTTCCGAAACATCTTCCACCACTCCCTCTCCCACTACCGAAACCACCAACACCTCCCCTCCTCCTGTCAAAAGACAACCCAAACCCAACAGCAAATACTTCAACTCCAACTTCATAAACTCCACCACATTACATCCTTTACCTCAAACTCTTGAACCCACAACTCATATCCAAGCAATGAAAGATCCCAAATGGCGACACGCCATGGATCTTGAGTTCAATGCCCTCATTCAAAACTCACACATGGGAACTTGTACCGCGCACCGATCAACATGTCATTGGCTGCAAATGGATTTTTCGCATCAAGCGAAAGGCCGACGGCACCATTGACAAATACAAAGCCCGTCTCGTGGCAAAGGGCTTCCATCAACAATTTGGCAAGGACTACTTTGACACCTTTAGTCCTGTAACAAAACCGGTCACCATACGAACCGTTTTATCCATCGCTCTTTCCAAACACTGGCCCCTACGACAACTAGATGTCAATAATGCTTTCCTTCATGGTACCTTACATGAGGACGTCTTTATGGTCCAACCCCCTGGATTTGCTCATTCGGAGTTTCCAAACCATATTTGTAAACTTCGTAAATCTCTATACGGCCTTAAACAAGCACCTCGGGCATGGTATAACGAACTCACCTCCTTCTTGCTCCACTCCGGCTTCAAAAAATCCTTGACCGATCCATCTCTCTTTCTCTATCATCACCATAATGTCACATGTTATCTACTCGTATACGTAGATGACATCATCATTACTGGGAGTGACAACAATCTTCTGGAATCATTTATTACCTCTCTTGGCCAAAAATTCTCCATCAAGGATCTTGGTCCTCTTCACCACTTCCTTGGCATTGAGGTTATCTCTACTTCTCACGGTCTCTTTCTCTCACAACATAGCCACATACTCGAGATTCTCAACGCCTACAAAATGGATGGCGCAAAGGATGTTCTTACCCCGATGAGCATATCCGCTCCTCTCTCTCTTGTTGACTCCACTCCGCTCGTTGATCCCACCCAATTCCGTAAACTCGTTGGCTCCTTACAATACTTAGCCTTTACCCGTCCGGATATCTCCTTTGTGGTCAACAAACTCTCACAATTTATGCACTCACCTAGACAATCTCATTGGCAGGCCCTTAAACGGGTTCTTCGCTATTTGAAAGGAACGGTACACTATGGGTTATATTTACATCGCGACTCTCCTCTCACACTCCATGCCTTTTCTGACTCGGATTGGGGAGGAGTCCATGATGGGGGCCGATCTACTACGGCATACATTTTATATCTTGGCTCCAACATAATCTCTTGGCGCTCCTCTCGTCAAAAGACGGTCTCGCGTTCCTCCACCGAGGCTGAATACAAAGCGGTTGCCAACGCGGCTGCTGAAATTGCTTGGGTAAAAAACCTCCTTCAAGAACTTGGGATTCAACTGACAAGCACTCCTCGACTATTTTGCGACAACACCGGTGCAACATACTTATGCGCCAATCCAGTTTATCATTCTAGGATGAAACATGTTGCCTTGGACTACCACTTTGTCAGAGAACAGGTCAATGTCGGAAAGCTACAAGTCTTACACATTAGCTCCAAAGATCAACTTGCGGATGCTCTCACTAAACCTCTGTCGCGATCACCCTTTGTCTACATTCGATCCAAGATCGGAGTCTCCAACGGATCCTCCATCTTGCGGGGGCGTGTTAACAGTAAATAATTTAATATTGTATATTATTGTATTTATTTCATATTTGCTATATTAGGTAGTCAATCTTCAACTTTATTAGGTCAAAGGTTTTTGTAACAGTAGCTTAAGTCTCTCCTCAATTGTTGTCTGTACTCTGTATATATTCCCAAAAAGGGTTATTGAGAAATCAAGTCATTTTGACAATTCAATCATATTCTCATATTCTCGACTCTACTTTTCAGCCACATGTACCCATACATCTTGATTTCTATCCTGTTAACGTAAGGTTGTTTTCCTTCAAAAATCGCCTCATTTCGACTCCTTCAAATAACCCAAATGGTCGCTTGAGTTACCAGACTAACCACTTTTTTCCACCTGTACGAGCCTCTGTTACATTTATGAATGTTCGCCAAATCTTTTAACTCCAAAATAAAAACTTGCTTTATTTTGCACCATCGAGCTACAAACTCCCAAAGAAGCTCCGCAACCGAAAAGATGCAAGGCCGATTCTTCCTCCTCTCCACACATTTTACATCTATTATCCTGTATTATAATGTTTCGTCTAGCCAAAGCCACATAAGTCGGAAGTTTATCTTGGATTAGTCTCCATGTCAAGAAGTTAACTTTGATGGGAGACCAATTATTCCACTCGAACTCCAGCCCAAGGTCTGCGAAGATGATCTGCTTAGCCTTATCTTTAATACTCTTCACCGAGAACACGCCAGATCGACCCAAAGTCCAAACCCATTTATCCTTACCCAGCCCAAAATCATGTCTAAAGACGGCACTTATAATATGTAAATTTTTAATTAGTGATGATGGACGTGCTAATCAAACAAAGTCACTTATATAATTAATTATTTTGGATATGAATCGAATAATATGTAAATTTTTATTAAACAAAGATCTACTTGAAATCGAATCATATTAAAATATTTGTACTTCAGAATACATAATATTGCAGTTTCATGCACCTAATTATGCACCGCCACCTTAGGCTTATCATTTTTACAAACCAAAACGTATTTTTAATAGAACAATAATACAAAGATTTTGAGTTCAAATGTTGTATAGATTTGTATTTGTAATGGGTAGGTATTTAATCACTTGAAACCTTAGGCTTGACGATTTCGATATGAGAAAATTAAAATGATTGTAATAAGCAGAGTTGTCTAGTCTTGACGATTTGGATAAAAGAAAATTAGAATAATAGTAATAAGTCTTCGAGAACCTTGAAAATGTTTTGGGCTTGAGCGAGTATAAAAAAAACGGACTCTAGTCAGAGTTAATTGGGGAACGCTCCCTATCCGAAAGTCATTGGGACGGGTGTGGAGCAATATAGTTAAGGTTGTGTTGAAAACAAATATTGGTGGTTCTCCGCTAAGGATTTTTTTTAAAGGCACAGTCAGTAGGGGAGATGAGATATCCTTTTGGTTAGACACTTTGCTCGGAAACGAGACTCTCAAAGACAAATTCCTAGCTCTTTTTAGTCTTTAGATGTCAAAATAGTGTATGGTAAAAGATAGGATTCAAGGCTCGGCTTCGAACCCTATCCTTTTGTGGCAGTGGAGCAGGGTTCCGACTCATGGTGCAGAGTTAAATGAGTTGGCGGATCTGTTCAAAATGCTGGAAAGGATGGTAGTTTCAGATGGAGACGATAAGTGGGTTTGGAATGGAGCGGGGAACGAAGGTTTTAGTATCACAGCTGTTAAAGAGCTTCTTTGCTCCGGACATGATTACAGCCAAAGGTATGTGCTTAAATGGTGTAAATGGTTACCCTCTAAATGTGATATTTTCGTACCGAGAGCGAAAATGGGTAAGATTCCAACAACAGTGGCGTAAAAAAAACGAGAACATTGATGTGGGTAATACTACGTGCCCGCTTTTCGACTTCGGGGAGGAGACTATGGACCATCTCTTCACTTCATACATCTTTATATGGCAGTCCGTTAGTAAGTGGTGTCGGGTTCAAAACTTTTTTGCTTTCTTCAAGATTTAATGGAGATCCACAACGATCTTAATCTCCTGGATAAGGCTAAAGAGGTGCTACATGACATTGTTATTATTGGGTGTTGGAGCATTTGAAAGGTAAGAAATTACTTAAATTTTAACAACAAATCGGCCCGGGTTGTAGACGTCATTAGCGAAATCAAGTCTATCGGTTTTTTATGGTTGAATAGTAGACCTAAACTAACCCCAATTGATTGAGGGAAAATGGTGTAAATTTGTAACTATGTAGTTTTGTTTGTTTGGCCACCTTATTTTTGGGGTGATCATTGTGCTTGGTTTTAATAAAGTTTACCTTTCAAAAAAAAAAAAAAAAAAAAAAAAACCATGAACTCACACTGTTAGAAAACAGAAAACTCAACATTTGGCACCTGAAAGACGATCGTAAAAATCTAGGTGGGTTGCTTATATTGCCACCAACATGATTTCGGTTGCAAATCGATCTCTAATTTGTGATATTTTTTTCTTGGGATATTTGATATAAATAACCTAACTTTCATTAATTGACCGACAACACTCACAACTTTCGAGTTGTATCATAGCACTCTCAACTTTCAACTTATTTTACTTTAACACTCCCAAACTATTTGAACCCTAACTCAATTACTGATGCATATGCCAAGCCACCAAACAAGTGCCACATCAGATGCTACGTCAGCAAAAAAGCCACATCAGATGCCATACCAGATGCATGTCAGCAAAAAGTGACATGTCTGCCAAATTAGCAAAAAATGCCATGTCAGGAAAAAAACTAACTGGGTTAGGGTTTAGTTAGTTTAGGAGTGTCACAGGAAAATAACTTGAAAGTTGAGAGTGTTGTGGTACAAAACAAAACTCAAGAGTGTTATCAGGCAATTGATAAAAGTTGAAATTATTTAAATTCAACAACTTTTTTCTATTGCCACTTTAGAGCATCCACAATAAGGGAACCCGGGGCACTCCGTGATATTATCACGGGAACAAAGTTTGACGCGTGATGGCCGGCCGCCGGTACATGCGGTAACGCGTTATACATTAACGAAATCCATTTTCCGTTATTTCCTTCACGCGTTATGATTTTGGTTTGTGAGGGTATTTGTTGGTTGGGGGGAAATTGTTGGGTGTGGTGGTGAGTGATGACCACCCCTACTAAAAATGCTTGTGAGTGATGGAAAAATGGTCAATGACATGGCGAAACTTGATTGGTGCTTGTGAGTGATAAATTCTATCACTAGTGAACCACCCCTAGTCCCCTAAGAGAATATGTTGGTATTTTTAGAGAGAGAGAAAGTGATGTGGAGGAGAGAGGGTGTGAGGTGGAGGAGAGAGGGTGTGAAGATGTTGGTGAGAAAGAATGAGAAAAAATCGATGGATGTGAGTTATGTGAGTGTAGAGAAGAGAGAAGAGAGAGGAGAGAGTGGAAATGTGTTTGCAAGGCCACTGGGGTGGAGCGTTGAACTTCCGTGATGGCCTTTTTCCACGAGTGATAAAAACAAAACTTTCACCGCCATCGAAAATGTCTACCCGTGATAACATAATTCCGTTATTTTCTTCACACGTTGAAAAACAAATATTGAAAAGTGCAACTTTGATTGTTTTGTCGTTTTATGTTGAATTAATATCAACTTTGATGAAAAGGGCAAATTAGCCCCTCAACTTTTGTTAGCTATTTTTAAATAGCTTTCCTTTAATTGCAATTCAGATCCCTCATCTTTATATAAATTTTAATTGCCCATCTCGACGAACCATTTAAGTCGGTTGTAATTACAATAAAAGCGCGAGATTTGCGAAAGGTGGGGTTGGGAGATGCCACCCGTTTAATTTAAGTTTTTTTTTCCCAATATTTAGTTGTTTTTTATTTTGCTATGTAATTTATTTTTTAATTTTAATGAAATTTATAATTTAATGTTTTATTGTTAATTTCTAATTTAAAAACAAAAAAAAAAAGTTGTGAGTGATGGAATTCTATCACTAGTGATGACCACCGCCATTAAAAAGGCTTGTGAGTGATAGAATAGTGGTTAATGCCATGGCGGAACTTGATTGGATGTTTGTGAGTGATGGAATTCTATCACTAGTGACCACCCCCACTCCCCTAAGAGGGGTAAGTGAGAGAAAGAAGATGATTGGTTGGGCATGTGCCAACCAGACACCCTCAAAAATGAGAAAAAATACCCTTTATTGGGGATGCTCTTAGTAGCATTTACCCATTTTTCTTAGGAAAAATTACAAGTTTTGTCCTTTATCTTTATACCACTTTTCTGGCGGTGTCCTTTTTAACGAATGTTGACAGGCGGTGTCCTTTACTAGGTATTTTGTTACAAGTTTAGTCCTTTACACCCAACCCAGTTAAAAAACCCTTTTAATTGTTGATAGGCGGTGCCCTTTACTGGGTATTTTGTTGCAAGTTTAGTCATTTACCTAGGTATTTTGTTGCAAGTTTAGTCCTTTACACCCAACAATTAACAGAGTTTTTTAACTGGGTTGGGTGTAAAGGACTAAACTTGCAACAAAATACCTAGTAAAGGACACCGCCTGTCAACATTCGTTGAAAAGGACATCGCCTGAAAAGTGGTATAAAGATAAAGGACAAAACTTGTAATTTTTCCTTTTTCTTATTTTCTAGTTATTATTATATCCTATTATTTTGTAACACTTCTATGCAAGTTAGTATTGTATTCTAGGCTTTATTAGTATTTTGTGCATTAAAAGTATTACACTTTGTGCTTTATTGCTTGTACAAATGGCTTTATTTATATACTATAATTATTATATACTATTATTTTGTAACACTTCTATGCAAGTTAGTATTGTATTCTAGGCTTTATTAGTATTTTGTGCATTAAAAGTATTACACTTTGTGCTTTATTGCTTGTTCAAATGGCTTTATATATATATATATATTATAATTTAAAAGATATGTAAGTTTATGGTGTTTGTACTTCATGCTCCATTAGTGTTATTTGTTTCTTTGGCTTGTACTTTATGTTAAGGGTTTTGTAAAGTTTTGTGTTGGGTACACGTGGCTTCTGAGCGGTCTCTCTCTTCTACAGTTGTCCTTTATTTTAGGATTCATATCCTCTTAGGTGGTTTCAATATTAAATGTTTTGAGAAACGACGGTGGGGTTTCTAGAGAGAAACAAAGCAAAAGGGTGTCGTCTTGATGTTGTGATCGGCTTTCCGGTCACCCATAGCGGTGGTGGACCTGTGCGATCTTCTCTATATCTCTTTTTAGCCGACAGCCATTTGCGGGACCTATTAAAGTCTGGTTTTGTACATAGAGAACATGGTTTTTAGAGAGAGAAACATCTCCGTATTTGCCGACATCTCTAATTTCATAATTTGGCAGTGGAACTTTAGGTTATTTCGGTGTTTTGGATATGTCAATTCATTTGGGGCGAGACTTGGAAATTGACAGGAGATTTAAAGCAAGAGAAGGTCAATATGTTCACATGAATAAAATGGGTCATCAAATTAATTAAATCCTAGATGTTTAAAAGATTTGAACCATAATAGTTTTCTAAGGTTCGACGCGGAACCCTAGTTGTATTTAAATTTCACCTTTCTAACCCATCTATGATAAATTGTATTAGACAACTAATAATGGATAGAAATGGTAAAGTTGGATTTGATTCTTGTTACAATTAGCTTTTTCTTTTAAAGAAAGTTGCGATATCCTCCAATAAAAAAATATAAGCAGGGGCGGACCTAAGTGAAGCTCAGGGTGGGCGGGCGCACCCCTTGAAAGAAAAAAATTTAGTATATTTTTTAGGCAAAAAACCCGACTGCACCACCTGAAAATATGCTTGAACTACTCATCCGCACCCCCAGCAAATAATTCCTGGGTCCGCCACTGCATATAAGATAGAAATCTGGTGTGCAGAAAGCACTATCACTATTCATAACTTTTTGTTGATTGCAATAAACAAAACACATTATAATCAGGCATCAATAATTCATGTTTCTAATTGCAATTTAAATTTAACTGGACAAATTAGTATTACTGATATTTATATACTTTTATATATTTACTTCAAATGTTCGTATCATGCACATTCAATAGTTGGAAATTATGTTAAGAAGATATGACCTTGTTTTAATCATACTCCTAAACATATACTCTAAACCACCATCGATTCTATCTATTTGAGCTTCCATTACATCCCATAAATATGCATCATTCTGCCAAGACGAAAATCGATCATCTTTGATGCATTGACCGTGTAACACAACATCCAAACTTTCGATATCTTTTGTATGTTGATCATGATGTTCTTCACATGCCACTCTTGTCCTTTGAATCAACTTTGATACCACCAAAGACCACCTACTTGCCTTAGGTGTTTCTGAATTCGGCATGACAAAATGCATCAATAGAGACTCAAAGACGGAAACAGTCACCTCCATTACCATTTTGATCACAACCTCATGGTGCGGGTGGTGGTGGTGGTGGCGACGATCTTGTGACTTTGCTACCGTGGATCGCTTTAAACTTGCTATCAATCTCTTCACATCTTTCTTAATCATTTTTCTAAAACATTTGTATCGTGCAATGCTGATTTCGATGCTTGAATCTCCCTTTCTCCTTCTTAAAGCACATTGAAGGTCTCTTGCATGCTCTTTGTAACGCGACATGATATCTCTCATGATGTCGCAAACATCCAAGAACCCAACCAATCCGTCCCTTAGCTCTTCAACCCATTTCTCGTCGTCATGGGTCGAACATACCACGTTTATAAACTCATGCAAGCATTCATACAATCTAGACAATTTCAATAAACCATCATAAAGGGTTTCTATAGACGGCTTACACGATGATGAATACATTGCACATGTTTTGATGTCGTTAAGCTCTTTCTTGATATTATAAGTGGATGAATGTGATGTGGTAGGGAGACTAATGGATCGAACTCCATAGGTAGTATTATTTGATGTGTAAGAACAGGCCATAGCCAAGATGATCAACTATGAAATTGTGAGCTGGATATTGTTGATGATATGGTAGGAGGTAGCTCTAATGTTCCCTATTTATGGGAGCTTGTATTTAGTGTGTCATTATTGCCTTCTAAGATTGTGGCCTTTAATTTTTTTAAGCCATTAATGCTCATATTATTGGCATGAATGGTTATGGTAGAAAGCATCATTAAAGCATGCATTTACACTATTGGTCCTGATATTTGTGAACTATTTCAATATCATCCCCCATCTTTAGATTTAAGCATAACTGGGCAGCATTATTGTTGCTCAAAGTAGCATAACAATTGTTTAACTCTCAATCATAACAACCCAAAATTGAGTTACATAAAAAAAGCCGAATAACACAGTTTAACTCAAAGCACAGTATACTAGTTAGTCATTTATATTTTTACCAGATTATGTGTCCAAATTAACACCACTGTATTTTTTTCATATAATTTTTTTACAAGGTCTAATCCTCTTAAACCATGATATATATACTTTTTATAAGTCTATTTTTGATGAATAAAAACTTTATAATTTTATATAGATGTTTTGCTATTTCTAGAATGTAATCTAATTAGTTTTATGTATTCTTATACTAATTGTGATTATATATATTAAAACTCAAAAATCAATTAACCATAAAAACAAATACGTTGCGTGACTATTGTAATTATAGTAAAAACAATAACATGACTTTTAGAATTTTAAAGTTATTATATGCTTTTAGCATACACAATGTATTTCTTGTTCATAAAATGTACATTATTGAAATTGGGTTAATGGATTTAAACACCCCCAACTATTGCCATTTGGCCGCTGGCACTCTCAACTTTGACTTTGGCTCACACCACTCCCAACTTAACACTTGGGTTGCTGTGTCACCCTGTCGTTAAATAAACACTAATTAAGTTAGTTCTTTTTGCTGACATGGCCAATATTTGCTGATATGGCATGATGATGGATCCAAAAATCTATAAAATGGGAGTAACAAGACTCGAACCCGAGTCTGTATAAACAACAACCCATTAAATGGGCACTGGCCGATTGAGCTAACTACGATTTGATGATGTATTGTATTATGTGATATACATATATCCTGAAACGTTATAAAATTTCTTATAAATACCCACACACAGATTCAGCAACCCATTTATCATCATCATCCCCATTTATCATCATCATCCCCAACACAGATTCAGTATCCCGATTCCAACAACCCCAAACCCCTCTGCTCTCTCGATTATGACCGGCGACCGGAGTGACTCCGGCGCCCCTCCCACTCCGGCGAACGCACAAACACCCCCAAATACCTCCACCCCTCTCGATCTCCCTCCCCTGAAGAACCGGCGGCACACCGGCGAAGTTTTTGCGCAGCAGCGTCGCCGCTGCGGCGGCGGTAATTAAGATGAAGACGATGGCATAGATTGTAGATGACGGTGAGGGTGGTTGATAGCAGCCCGCGATGGCTGTGGAGTCCCGCGACGGCCAGAAGCACGGCGATGGTGGTGTTCATGGTTTCCGACAAGCTTTCTTTAGTTGATATTTGGTTATTACTTTTGAGTGAATTTGTTGTTTAACTACTCTTTGAATTTGTTGTTCAAGTTGTTGAATTTTGTGATTCCAGTTTCATCTCTCGGTCAATTGTTATTCACGTTGTGATTCAAGTTTCATCTCTCGGTCAATTGTTGAATTTTGTTATTCAAGTTTCCGGCCAGAAGCACCGGCGAAGCACCGGCGACATGGGTAATGTTTTTTTAATTTTCTTTTGTTTTATTTTTTTAATTTTAATGATGATCATGGGTAATGTTCCACATCAGATCATGTATGACACGTCATACATGCCACATCAGCTTAAATTGCCACATATGCTCATTTTACTAACCTGGTTAGAGAATATTTAACGAGGGTGTGCCATGACAATCGATGTGTTAAGTTGGGAGTGGTGTGAGCCAAAGTCAAAGTTGAGAGTGCCATCGGCCAAATGGCCAAAGTTGAGGGTGTTTAAATCCATTAACCCATTGAAATTTTAGTAACATGAGCCAGCAAAAAAAGTATCATCTCGTACATCCTAATATTGTGACACTGGTACAATTGTTTATGGGTATGTCCTTGTTAACATATTCTTCTATTTTAGAAAATAGACTCTATTTTATTAGAGTAAAATAACTATAAACGCAAAAATATTAGTTATCTTGAAAAAAAAACTATTGTACATATATAGCCTTAGCTGGAAGAAATAAATAGTATGTTATTTTCAATGTTAATAAACGTGAAACATTACATCTTAACGTTATAAGAGGAAAAAAAAAAAAGGAAATATGTTTAAAAGCAATTATTATACGTGAAAGTGTAAAATATAATGTTTTTTAACGTGCAATTGTATGATATGACATTACGCATGTTATAAAACTCAAAAACCTAATTACGCATGAACAAAAAACCATAATCATGCATGTTATGATTTTTGTGCATGCTTGATTTATGGTTTTGTTCATGCGTTATTATGTTTTTATTCATGCGTTATTAAGGTTTTGAGTTTTAAAACATGCGCAATTTCATATTAACTTAATTTATCTACGTACTTTTTTTTAAATTCTTATGTGTTGGTAAACATAATCATTTACCTACATATATATTAGGTTTTTTACATGTAGATAATTTAGCTACACATGACGAAAATTTGCTACACGTGTAAGCAATTTTTGGGGGGAAATTTTCTCACCAACACCAAGTGTGGCTAAAATGTATTACCAACACATATTAAGTGTTAATCATTATGAAAATATATCAACTGTTACACACACATAAATAAACATGTGTAGGTAAATACCCACACATTTACATGTGTAGGTAAATTATTATATGTGGGTAACACCCCAATTTCTTGTAGTCTGAAATTTGTTTTTTTTTTTTTTGAAAGGTTAACTTCATTAGAAACAAACCCAAGCCCGAAAACCGGACTGGGAAAACAACACCAAACTACAAATTACATAAATACAAATCTACACCAATCAACCCATGAGATCGACCTACCTTTAGACCTATTATTATACCACAAAAACCCCAACGACTTAACCTCACTAAAAATACATTCAACCTTAACGACGGCGGCCGAGAAGATCGCCTTATTACGCATTAACCAGAGGCACCAACACGCAGAGAATATAATACCGTGCAGGGCGACTTTAGCTTCAGATCCGAGCGAGCAATACTTGTGGAATTCCAGCAGGTCTTTAACGGAGAATGCATAGATAGGCGGGATTCGACACCAGCTGCTAATTTTCTGCCACAGAACCGCCGCTATATAGCACGAAGTGAATAAATGAGCAGCCGTCTCAACCTCTGACTTACACAGCGGGCAAATACCTTCCCCGACGTCTATACCTCTTTTCTGCAGCTCATCTCCCGTAGGGATCCGACCCAGTCCCGCTCGCCATACGAACAGATTGCATTTGATTGGGACCCACTTACACCATTCGAGCTTGAAGTCACCAACCGAACCTTCCAATTTCTCCAATAATTTCTTAGCCGAGATAACCGAAAACACACCCGATTGATCCCCCTTCCACCCCCAACCGTCCTCTCTCTCCGATAAAACAACATCAGTAACCGCAGCACATAACTCCGCAAATTCAGCAGCTTCTTCTTCCTGATCTGGATCGTGTCTCCACAGCCAGTTACCCGAAAGCCTCTCATTTACTGAACATGTTTTAACGACCTCCAAAGCGAACAAATGAGGGAAACAGTCTTTAAGTGGGATGTTCCGGAGCCACGGGTCCAACCAAAAGAGCGTATTATCCCCTCTGCCGATATTGCTTTTAAAAAAATTGCGGACCGTCGAGCCATCTTGTAGAGGTTTATTAACTACAGCAACTATATTTGACCATACCCCTCCTGCAGATTTTTTAACCGGCAAAAACGACCAACCCGAGCCTTTGGAATGGAAAGAATCAACGACCTTAACCCATAACCTACCCTTTTCTGTTTTATATCTCCACGCCCATTTGAAAAGCATCGCCTTATTGATATTACTCAACTTATTCAGTCCTAGACCCCCTTTATCTTTAGGACTCGCCACTAAATCCCAAGAGACCCAGTGGGTTTTATTACCCGCACTTGACCCTCCCCAAAGGAACTTTCTTATCATCCCTTCTAAATCTTTTATTACTTTAACCGGCGCTCTATATAATGAAAAGTAATAGCATGGGAGACTTTGAAGGACAGAGCGGATCAACGTAGTTCTACCTCCCATCGATAAAAGAGCCGATTTCCAAAGAGCTAGTCTCGATTCAAAAATATCGTACACCGTCTTCCAATTATTAACACGGTTCATGTTCGCCCCCACCTTTAATCCTAAGTACTTAAACGGGAGAGAATCCTGTTTACACCCTACCGCATCGGCCACCACCCCTACCTCCCCATTGTCGACCCCAATACCATAAAGATTGGACTTACCCAGGTTGATTTTTAAACCCGAGCAAGCATGGAAGCTCCTAAGAAGCCTAACGACGTTCAAAGCTCCCTCGGAGTCCCACTCCCCTACTATCAACGCGTCATCCGCAAAAAACAAATGAGAAATCGACGGCCCATCCTCCGGAAGAGCAACCCCCGAAAACACCCCAACCTCCTTAGCTCTATCCAAAATATTCGATAATCCTTCCATAACCGCAACAAACAAAAATGGGGATAGCGGGTCCCCTTGTCGCATCCCTTTCTCCCACTTAAACTCAAAAGTCGGGGCACCATTAACTAACACTGATGCTCGAGCCGAAGATAGGACACCCCAAATCCATTTGCACCACCTTTCTCCAAACCCCATATTACTAAACATATCCACCACGAATTTCCAACTGATGTTATCGTAGGCCTTTTCAAAATCAATTTTAAACAAAAACGCCTTTTTTCCACTTCTTTTAAGCCACGCATGAACTTCATTAATGACAAGAGGACCATCAAGGATGAGTCTACCCCCCAAAAAGGCCGACTGAGAATCCGAAATCACTGATCCAAGCACCTTCTTAAGCCTATTCGCGAGAATTTTAGACACCACCTTGTTAATAACCCCAACTAAACTAATTGGGCGATAATCACCAAGCCCCAACGGGTCTCTCACTTTCGGAACAAGGGTGATGAAGGAAGAACCACAACCTTCACTAATCCTACCCGAGTCAAAGAAATCCGACAAGATACTAGCAAAATCCTCTTCAAACAACCTCCAAAAAGTTTTGAAAAACCGAAAGTTGAACCCATCCGGCCCAGGGGCCCTATCATCCCCACACTCAAAAACCGCTGCTTTAATCTCTTCAGTAGAGAAACTAGATTCGATTCCCCGAGCTTCATCCTCCGAAATCTTCTTCAAGTTAGGACACTGAAGACGGGGCCGAGAATTGCTATCCTCCATATATTTTAACCTGAAAAAATTAAACACCTCCTTTTTCACTAAAGACGGTTTGGAGACCCACTCATTTCCAATCGACAACCCATGAATCACATTACTGGCCTTCCTGCAATTTATCATCGAGTGAAAGAACTTGGAGTTTTCATCTCCCTCTTTAGCCCAACGAACACGGGACCTTTGCTTAAGATCTTTAACCTTGGCCAGATCAATCTCCTCTATAATCCTTTTGTTTTCCGCTAATGCCCAACTTTCATCCTCCTCAAGTTCCCTAATTTGAAGGATAGATTCCAGTTCCTCCAATTCCTGCTTTGCCATGTTAAGACTTTCCCCTTCCTTGGACCTCATCACATCTCTCCACTGTTTAATTTTAGACCGAACATACCCCAATTTCTTAATTAACTTCATATCTGGATTGCACTCCGGCACCGAGAAGCTGAGACACGCTTCCTCAACCACTTCTTTGAAACCTTCTTTCCCCAGCCATGAATTGAAAAACCGGAATGGCCGAGCACCATAGTTTACTGATTTAGAAGACAATACGATGGGACAGTGATCAGACCATAAATTAGGGAGGGCCTGAACGCATGCCTCGGGCCATTCATTGAAAAAATCGGAGTTCACCAAAAATCTGTCCAACTTGCTCAATTTCTGGTTATTCTCTGATTGCCAAGTGAATTTCCTACCCTTCATCTCGTACTCCATCAACCCGGAATCATAAATAAAAGAATTAAAGTTACTCGCACATCTGGGCTTATAAGAACAATTTCTTTTCTCTTCCCGAAAGCGCACTGCGTTGAAATCCCCACACACAGCCCACAAACCATCATGGGACAGGATCAACTCACCTACCAGATCCCAAATTTCCTTCTTAGCCTGAATCCCCTGTGGGGCGTATACATTCAACAAATTCACCACCCTATTTGACCCTTTCAACTTCCCACGAACATGCAAGAAATTCCTATGCTTGTTAAATCCTTCAACGGCAAAAACAGACTCGTCCCACATCCAGATTAAACCACCCGACAGACCCGAAGAATCAACTGTTTCAAAACCGAAATCCCCCCTACCCCAGTACCTCGACAAAGCAGAGTGAGAAATATTACCTTGTTTCGATTCCTGAATCGCCACGAAACTGATGCTGAACTCCTTCCTGATAGACTTTATCCACCCTTCCTTGTTACCACCCCCCAGACCTCTCATATTAACCGATAGGATATTCATGATGACACCCCATTAATACCTGGAGAAAAAATGACCTTTCTGAGCAAATCCGTGTGGTCCGTCAAATCGATACCAATCTGAGCCCCAATTCGGACCGTCTTCTCCACTTCCTTTTCAAAGCTCGACCTAACCACCGGATCGACACCCCCCTGCTCCGCGTCTCCCCCTTCTGTGACCGAGTCTCCAACCTGTTCCTCCGCTGGAGGATCCTCCGCCAACGCACTAACATTGAGATCCAGATTACCATCACTAACGTCTTTCTCAGTCTGACTAAACGCCGCTCCTTCTCCAACCCTCGAGGTAAAACCAATATAGCCAAACCCAGGAGGAAAGTCATCAGGCTCAGATCTAACTCTCTTGTTGGGCCTTAGAGAGCCAGGAGAGACTTCAAGAACATTAGTGGAACTTGACTGGCCCAGCTTACTCCTTGGGCCCAACCTGGACCTTCTATGCCTTTTACTACAGCCCACATTTCCTGACCCCACTAAAAAATTAATGCCATGCCTTTCCGCCGGTTGGAACGAGTGGCCCCCTACCCCATTATTCTCCTCGGGACCCACACCTTCTCTCTCTTCTTGCATGGACTCAACGTTACCCTGGGAACTCCCACCCCCCATAATGAAATCATCTTCCCCATGCAACTTGGAACCAAAACCCTGAGAATTCAAACCGTTTCCCACCGGAGACTCCTCAGCTCCCCCTGTCCCTCCCGACGCTTGAGACACCCCGACACCGGAAGGCTGATCATCATTCACCGGAGAAAAATCTGACGATGGATTCCTATCAGGTTCCGACTCGGAGAGCCTCCTCAGGCAATCCGGCACCCACACCTCATAATCTTCCTCAATACCAACTCTGAACGATCTACATTTCCAACTCAGAACAGCTTCATCTATGATCCTTTTGTGATGACCAACCAGAACCCCAACTCTAACTATCCCCTTGATCTTCCTCAAACCCTTTCGGAACATGGAGCACCTTACCAAACGCCTCACCCACCTGACTAAGGACATCAGCTTCAAACAGGTGTAAAGGAATGTCAGTTAACTTCAACCAAGCAACCCTTTCAAAGGGGAGAGTCTGACCTTTCCACGGATCCAACTTAGAAAACCAAGGTTCCCAAATATTCTTACCACTCAAAAACTGTTTAGCCGACTCCTCTTCATGAAAGGTAATTAAAACCGAAAGGCCTCCGAGGTATTGTACGTTAGCTACAACAATTTTTGCAATAGAAAGAAGTCTGTCAATGTCCGCTAGGGTTTCCAAATCCACCGCTCTTCCCATTACCGCCAACCCTTGACATTCTTTGAAAGCCTCCACCCTATCAGGAACTATGATGAACTTCTCGGCAAAACTCGGACCTGCCACCGGATTACCCACGGAATTAACGGCAGAACCACTCCCGGAGTTTGAACCTCCCACCACCTCCTTATAACTCCTAACGTCCCTGACAGAGGGATTACCTCCTCTAAAATTCTGACCAGGGGGTCTAGTCGTCTTCACCGGACCTTCCTTCTCAGCCTCTATCTCCGAATTTTCCAAAGCAAATCTAGCCACGTTAATCCTGAGCTTGAAATCTCCCATCTTAACCCTTCCAAGCATACCCAGTAACTCCTGTTTGTCCCTCACTCCCGCAAAGGATACAAAACCAAATCTGCTTCCCTGTTTGTCCCTTTTCCTGGCCACATACGAGCCCGCTACCTCCCCATACGACTCCATACACTTCCTGAGCTCCCAAGGAGTGCAACCCTCAGGGAGGTTGGAGACAAAAAACTTGACCTTACTACCAAACAGATTCCTCCTATCAGCCATAATACCAACCACAGTCGCACACAGAGACAGGCACCTCAACCAATTACTCCACAACGAAGAAGTGTTAATGGGATTCGAATCAGTCTAGCTGAACCTATACAAGATAGTCGCGACCAATATCAGACCCACTAAGCCAACCGGTGAAGAAACGGCTGAGGAACCGAAGAAGAATAAAGGCAGAAACGATGAATGGAGCAGCAGGAAACTTAGAGAGAACGGTCAAGCCAGGAAACTCCGGCGACCCCTCACGCTAAATCGCCCTTTGACTCTTCTGGGTTAGTCTTCTGGAGTCCTGAAATTTGTTGATAACATAGGAGAAACAATTTGCTTTGGTTTAATTTCAACAAGCTAGTTGATGGTTTAGAAAGCAGAAGCTAGAAGTTAAGGGAATTATTAGACACTGATGAAGAAACATGGACCAATAATGTAAATTAATAAGAAAAAGGTATTAGCTGGCTTTTCTCATGAGCTCAATTATGGACACAAGTATACCTTTCAAATTGATGAATTTGGAAAATGCAATTATCAATGTATGCTGTACATAATATGAGATGAAGCAATGGTGTTTTCGCCACGTGTGCATAAGGCCCAAACTTGTTGGATGCAAGTATGGATTAATATCAGCCATTGAGTTATAATTTACATTATTTGAATTCAACTATCTTTATCTTTTAAGATTTAGCGATGATTTTTTTCTAGAAAAAGTTAAAATATGGCTATAAATTAAACATTGAAGATTGTTAAGTGATGCCATCACCATTTGGTGGGTTGTAGAGGTTTTGTGTCTCTTCAGTGACAGATCTAGGATTCAAGCCAAGCGGTAGCGTTTTATAAATAAGCGGTAACGAAATCGAAAAAAGTAAAATTTTTTCAAAATTTACACTACCGTCGGAACACCAAGCCGTAGCGAATGCCACCCCTTAATATATAGTACATCCACCCCTGTGCCTCTTGGAGAAAAATCAGGGTTTAATTTCTCACATAGAGTAAAATTTGGTGTAATTTACGAGTAGTGTTATGTAACATTTCCTGTTAAAAAAATATTTAGTGATGAGTTGCTTGTAATGGGTGCTCAATGAATAAGTGGGAGACCAGTTTATTTTGGATACGAATCCTATTTAATATTTTTTTAAACAAAGATATACTTGAAATCGAATTAGATTAAAAGATTCGTACTTTAAGGTACATAATTGCAGTTCATGTACCTAATAATACACTGCCACCTTGTTCTTATCGTTTCAAAACCCAAAAGAGATCATGAGTATATAAAAATAATAATAAAATAAAGATTTGAGTTCAACTGTTGCAAAGATCTGTAGCATTGGGTATTCAAGTATATGATATCTTTTGGTATGGGGTAATGGAATGTAGGAGAGAATGGAATGGACCAGATAATGGAATGGACAACGAAATGAAATAGATCATTCCATTCCATTGTGATGTTTGGTTACTCATATGTGAATAAAATGAATTATTAGTTTGTACAATTTAATAAACAAAAAAGACGAAGTAACAAAAAGCAATTGTATTAAAAAAGACAAAAATATAATTTTTTTAACAGTAAAAATATAATTGCCTCAATAATAATAATAATAATAATAATAATAATAATAATAATAATAATAATAATAATAATAATAATCTATTAATGGTAAAAAAATTAATAATAATTTTTTATTGTATATTAATATTAGTATGAATAATAATAATAATAATAATAATAATAATAATAATAGTAATAATAATAATAATAATAATAGTAATAATATATTTCTTTTCATTCCTTTAAGGAATGGAAAAAAAACACCCTCATACCAAGGAATGGAAATTGTTATATTTGGAAGGAGTTACATTCCTTTGGAATGCACAATTCCATTACTACATGATAACCAAACATGTTTCTTTTCATTTCATCAGAATGATCCATTCCATTCCACCTTCTATTCCTTCATACCAAACACTACCTTAGTGTAACTTCAAATTTGACTTCATTACAAATAGGAATTTATCATCTAGTATGCGGGTAAAAAATAATTCTATATACTCGAATCTATACTATATAATAAAAGAAACCACTTTAAGGACACTTGTCATCATATTATGCCATGTGTTATGGATAATTATAATTTTAATTTAATCTTTTCTAATTAATTATAATATTATATTATTAATCTAACTACTATAATAAACGAAACAAACTTTTGAACACGTGTCATTCATTGAAGGTCTCCTCAAATTTATATTTATCTAAATAAATAATAATAAATTATATTAAATCTTATCATACTTTAATAAAATATTATCCTCAAATCTAAATTGTTAATTTAATATATTTTTAAAACAAATACCTCTCTTATCTACTTATCTTATATTAAATATATAAATAATAAATTAATATTAAATGTTATCCTAATTTATTAAAAACATAACTTTTTTTATTATTTGGTATACAAAATTATGTTTATTCAACTTGAGTAAAACACGAGGTTTTTAAGGATATAATTTTTTTTTATTATTTGGGAGATTTTTCAACCCAACTATACACGGGTTTTTTAAAGATACGACGTTTTTAGTATTTAATATACAAAATTACATTTATTTAGGATATCATTTTTTACTATTTGGTAGATTTTTAAACCTGACTATACACGGGTTTTTTAAAGATACGGCGTTTTTAGTATTTAATATACAAAAATACATTTATTTAATCTATGTAATACACATGATTTTAAAGATATAACTCTTTTTTATATCTATTCAACACATGTAATATACGGGGTTTTTAAGGGTGTAATTTTTTATTATTTGGTAGATTTATTCAACCCTATTATTCACGGGTTTTTTTAAAGATACGACGTTTTTAGTATTTAGTATACAAAATTACATTTATTTAATCTGTGTAATACACATGGTTTTTAAAGATATAACTTTTTTTATTATTTGATATATAAAATTACATTTATTTAACCCGTACAATATATAAGGTTCATAAAGATATAAGTTTTTATTATTTAATATATAAAATTACATTTATTCAACCCGTGTAATACACGGGGTTCTAACCTAGTAACAATATACATGCTACTTTGAATTGGACTAAATTGCACAGGGTTTATTTTCTTTTTCTTTTTTGGATCGATGAATATATCTACAATACTTATGCTGCACTTCAAATATCTTGAAAATTATTCCAAGCCCATGTATTAAATTTGAGACCTGAGGCAAGAGCCTCTATCAAATGAAATCTCGCACAAAAACAAATGTTGGTTTTTCTATTAATTTTTGGGTAGATTACACTTTTCGTCTTTTATGTTTGTATCGAATTGCAACGGATACCCTTTAACTTCAATAATTACAGTCACAGTCATTTATTTGAAAAACTCGTTACGCCCCAGGTCCTTTAGCACTAACCACGTTAAAACTTTAAGTTAAATCTAGTAACAGCAGGGTATTATCGTCATTTCATGCTTTTATTTAAATGATTTTTAATAAATAAAACTAAAAAACATAGTGTAACTTATTTTGATTCTCTTTAAGCACTCTATCTCTCTCTTAAATAAAACAACCCGTCCTAGGTCCACCATCGCCACTGCCTGTGACATGACCACCACCATCATCGCAACAAATAGTAGGTGGAAATGACAAAACAATATGAAGCTCATGTAAAATGAATAAAATCCAACGTATCTCTGCAGCAGTATGAGCTAAGGCGCGATACTCGTCCTTAGTACTAGATCGAGCAATAATGTACAGTTTCTTGGAGCTCCAACCGATAAGGTTGGGCAAAAAACACAATAACCGGTAGTAAATCGTCGATCATCAGGGCAACGGTTCAATCAGCATTAGAATAAGCATGTATATCATCCTTTCTTATGTGATATAAATTAGGTAAAATTTATAACTGACTAACTAGTGGTTCCCACGCACACGACATACTCTTGTATCCAGGTATGCACAAGAATTTCATCTTACAAGTAAATATACTACTTGCATATGTAATTGGGTTATTGCGAGTGTTAGTGCATAATGTCTATAGTTGAGTCATGTATTTTAATAGTGTCTAGGTATTAAGTTAGACAGAGTTTTTGTTTGAGGCTTTGATAAGTCTTGTAAGTCAAACACAAGAGTCTTTTGTGTGACATTGTCAATGTATGAGCTTTGTTAACGGATGAGTTATACGTTGGCTTGTTTAACAGCATGAGTCGTCCATTAGTGATTTAAACACATGAGTCCTACGTTTATAAATATGACTCATGAGGTTTAGGTTAGATAGTTTTAGACGCATGTTACTGATTTTTCTCTAATTACAGGGAAACTCTGTCAAAATTTCTCTAGGAATACAAGAACGCTTATTTAGCTTTCTTGTTCATACAATCACACATATTAGCTGGATTCCGCACATCTAATTTGCTTAAACATAGAATATTGTTTGTTTTGACACATTTAACCGCGTTTAACAAGATCAAATGGAATTTCACGTGGTATCAGAGCATTAGGCTCATTCTACGGAGATTGTACAAGTTTCTTGATGAGTTTTGAGTGTTATTAGACAAGAATTGGACGTTTATGGATTGTTTTGGAATTCAGAAATTGAAAATATAAAACTGCTCTAAAATAGATCATGCACAAAACATATTCATCAATTTTCCTAAAACCAACTACATTATGATAATCATAATCTCTGTTTACAATCAGAATGTTGAAACGCATGTCATGTTTATCAGATCAACGACATGTCTTTTCAATGGCATGTCTATTTCAAGTGTAAGAGATACATTTAAAAGATTAACTAAAAGAGACATACATTTAAACTTTTCAACTCAAGAGTCATACGTACATAAAAGACATACGTCTAAGAAAAAAAGTGCACAGATTTGAGACTTCGCTTATAGTCAAATTGTGTTGAGTCTTTTGTTTGACCAAAGATTTACGTTGGGTATTTTGTTCTGAAAGTCAACAACAAGAAACTCGTATTTGACCAGAAAGAGACATTCGTTTGACCAGGACATATGTGTAACAATTTTTTTAAAATTTGTATAAGTGTTGATAAATTTTTCAAGATGTGGGATTTCTGAGCTTATGTTGCACAACAAACGGGATTGTCACAAACAATTAATCTAGATAATTCAATGGGAACTAATAACAAGGTTCCTAAACTGCTTAGAATGGAAGATTATCTGAGTTTGAAGGATAGATTAAGGGTTACACCTGTGGTTTAGACACGAGTCTTTGGATTGTAATTGAAGAGGACTACATAAGGCCGAGAGCAAAGAATTCTATAGAACCACAACCAATTTCTTTGATGAATGTTGAACAAAAGACTGCTTTTGACAGAGAGAAAAAAGATGTCTAATTAGTTGAAGGAAGCTTTACATGATAATCTTCTTTCTTAATCAAAGAGAAAGACTATCCTCAATATCATAAATACATTGATCTCATTGAAAAATCTCCATTCCATCGTGTACTCACCATAAATCCTCCTATTTACAAAACCACTCTTGTTGAATTTTGGTCACATGCAAAAATTACACAACTTTCTATGCACTCGATAAAATTCTCATGAGACAACTCTTCGCGCTTCTTCTTCTTCTTCCTCCTCCCCTACACTCTCAAACTTTTCTCAAAGAATCTTCATTAACTTATCAGAAGCATCGGTTTTGCTGCTTGGTAGAACTCAGAGATCTTACATTTTCTTAAGCACGAGATCAAATAATCTCAAAACCTTTTTCACTGAACTATACGACCTTTTTTCTTAGATCTAACATACCCAAAACAAAAATAAAAATTATGACCCCGTCGTAGAACCAAAACTTATGGATTGGTTCCTCAGCCATTGGTGTATCACAAGAGAGAGATCCAGAGGTTGTGATGTGAGGTTTGAAAGAGAGACCGAGAAGTTGTATAAGCCATTTTGGACAATTAAAGAAATAATTATCTTAGACCATGTGTAGTGGAAGACACCAATAATGCTCAACTCTTGGGCGTTTTGCGTCATGTGGCAGTCCAGTCAGCAATGGGGCATTATGTGGCGTTTTTTTCTAAAATGGGTGTAGTGGAGATGTGGAACATTATGTGATAGAATTAAATGAAAAAAAAACCATCAAAAAAATGTCATTGGTCATAAATTTGAAAAGGGCAAGATTGGAGCGTTTTTTAAAGCACGCCTAAGGGAATTTTTTTTTGAAAAAAAACGCCCAAGAGGCAGGTGTGGGATGTTTTTTTTAGGAAAAAACGCCAAAAAAAAAAAAAAAAAAAAACCTATGAATGATCTTATATTGAATTGAATTTGGCGATCTAAAATTCCAACGATAATTTTATCATTTAATTCAAAGGAGTTGTTTACATCGAAAAATGATGAGGTGACTTGTACACCATAATTATTTTTCATTATAAATGTAGTAATAGTGTAAAAAAATATGTAATGTTTATTAATGCTACTTAAAAAGGCTTAATATATATGTATACTAGGTTTTTATCCGGGATTGCTTCTCGGGCTTGGGAAACTTATTTAGATTAATTAATTACTATTTGTTTGTAATACGACCACATTAGATCAACCATCTTATTCGATTCAACATCAATGTCTTCAAATCACCGGATTAGTTCATGAACTCATATTAGAGGACAAACAAAAGCACAACAGGACCATATGAATAATATCATTTCCACTTTTACTTCAATGCACTTACATGATAGGGTGATTTGGAATTCTGAAAAAAATCTTTGTTTTTGTACCTCTTTTACAAAATAAGGTGTTGACCAAATTTGAAACAGATGTTAACCAAAAGTCAATAAGATATTGACAAATAGTTAAACAGATGTTGAGCTTAAACAGATGTTTGGTTTAAGGCCAAACATCTGTTTATGGCCAAACATTTGTTTAAGGTCAAACATCTGTTTAAGTCCAAATATCTGATATAGAAGAAGAACATCTATTTATGGCAAAACATCTGTTTAAGGTCAAACATGTGTTTAAGGTCAATCAACTGTTTAAGTCCAAACATCTGATATAAAAGGCCAAACATTTGTTAAATGCCAAAAATCTGTTTAAGCCTTAACAGATCTTTAACTTGTTAAGATCTACTGTCTTCTAACACAGTTTTCCTCTTCAAAACACTGTTGAACCTAACATGGGTTTCCATTAACTATTGACCAAAAGGCAAACAGATGTTCAAACCACCATTTGTTATTGAAGTTCTTTAAAAAATTAGATAGAATTCAAGAAAATGGAACAATGACTTAAAGGACTATAATTTAACACATAATCTAATTGGCCAAATTTAAAACATAAAGTGCTAATAACAGTGTTTTATCATCTTAGCCATACATAGCAACAAATCATCAAGTTAATAATTTAAGAAAAAAACTGTCACACCCCGAATTTCCACGTGTCACCGGTGGGCCCGGTGGGGGAGTATCATGACGTAGTTGATATCATCATTGTCAAACAACACAAGTTATAATGCACAGCGGAAGCAATAGAAATAGATTTATTTCAACCATCAAATGTAATATTAAGTATCACAAGTAGTCAAAATAGATCCACAGGCGGATCAGAATAAAAAGAAGAAAATTGTTCAACAGATATATGCATCCCAAAGCTTGCGAGACTCTATGATGCTAAGGAGAAACCAGCCTATTACGTGTAGCACCTGCACTTAATCTTTTTGGGGAAAATACGTCAGTTTACACTGGTAAATACAATTTAACTGACTCATTTTGAAAAAGGTTTTAAAAATTGATTTATATGCACAAGGCACAAAACATTTTATAACTTGGGAATAGTTAATTAAAGTTAAACTTGTAAAAGAATTACATGTTCGTTATGCGTTCAGTCGCCCGAGTCGTGTCGGGTTTAAGGTTAATTGACACACCACTCAGTATAAGTCCGCGGCGGGAAGCCAACGTTTATACCTTAATAATATGGACATATTACCGGGTGTACGCCTACACCCGGGTGTCAAGATCGTGGCCGAAAATGATGCCAAGGATATCCGGGACATGGTCATTAAGCTCCCAAAGGCGTAAAACAAACAAAACTAGTTTTCAAACGGGTCACATTGATAATACCCAACTACTAATGAGTTGGGGTCAATTGCCCGACCAAGCGGTATTTTATATACCGTACCCCCAAGCCCGTATAAGGGAAAATAAGTTAAAAGTATTTACCTGAGCAATGTATAAACCACAAAAGCAAAAATGCAGTGTCTTTTACTGGGCTCCTATTCTGGAACGAAGGTTCATAATAACCTATTAGAATCCTAACGGGTCTTTTAACATAGCCTAAGCTTAGACCGGTTAGTTTCGAAGAATAAATATGGTTTAATCGCGAGGAAGGCGAAAACCGAAAAGGAATGTGACTTAGACCCTACAAGCTTGGATACTTGTATAACATGGGTAAACTAAACACATTCTGGATTTAGAGACTAAGATGTTACGGTTTGACCCGTTTCGGCTAATGTGCGTAAACTAGTCACATAAGCCGATCCGAACGCGAAAGTGCGTAACGGTTAACCATATAAATCATATACATGTTTCCTGAGATTATATGCACCAAGTATGTTGTAATATCAGTATGGTATGTCCCATTATGCCCCGAATGATTTTAAACTCCAATTACGCCTCATAAGGGTATTTTGGTAATTTTACATAGGCTTAAAAGGTCAAAACGGGAAACCTGAGTCCTCAACCTTAGTTTACTGTTATAACATGAAATTTTACTAAATATAGCAGTAGGTATTAGACCTTTAGTATAAAAACTAGTTTTGACATATACTATATCGTAAAAATGCCTAAAAAGGCGATTTGGAGCCTTTTCCGGGTTTTAAAAGAAAAGCTGATATATTTATAATTCCAGAAGGCTCAAAATAATATATTTAACATAATAAAGCAGTAGGAAAAGGTTTGGGGTCAAAAGGTTTTGTAAAACTCATTTTATGGCCGAAAAGGGCAAAACCGGCATAAGCCGAATTAAGCTTAAAACCTTAAGTTATGCTTAGCCTAAAAATAAATAAAAATCTTTAAAATTCCCAAAATATTATTATATAACAGTGGGTATAAGGTTTTGACATAAAATCTAAGTTTAATTAGGCTATGCGTTAATTACGCTAATTATTCACTAAGGAAGCTTCTAATTACGCTAATGAGCATAACTCTCAATCTAGACTTTAAACTGATGTCAAATTTTGGGGACAAGTTTATAATTCAGTAACTAAGATGTCTACCCTTTTACATTTTCAAAAATCATGATTTTTAGACATTCGGGCATAAGGGTCAACATATGGCCATTTAACGGAAACATGCATGTGAACAAGATATCTAATGGACCAAGTTGTATAATCACAGGAGGATATACTAACATGTTATTAGGTCCAAAAGAAGCTCTAAGGCAGTCTTAATCTTGACTAAAACGGGTCAGAACTGAAAGTCAAAGCGAAAGTCAAACTATGCGACTTTCGGTTCCGAACCGGGTCTAAACAGAAAATTGTCGAGTTGAACATGTTGGAACATGTTCTTACATCATTTACCAAATTATATTAGTGATAAAACAGGTTGCATGCATCCTACATTGCTAATTATAAGTTAATTTGAATTTAAGCGTTTTGTTGACTTTTTATAGTTAACTTTGACTCGACAATTAACATGCTTAGAGTGGGAATCTGGAAATACCCTTTTAAGGGTTTGTTACCCACTTAATTACCTACTTAAAGGTATCTTTAATTCGTGATTTGACAGAGCACATTATGATTAATCACGAAGTCAAACCTTAATTACGATGGTTTGACTTTTACTTAATTAACTAAGTTAAAATGGATTAGGGGAGGTTAAGGTTACTTACAAGGATCCTAAATAGGATTCGGGACTTAATGAGCACTTGTTGCTGTCCAAGGAAGTTCCAGAGAATAAGCTCCAAGTGAGTGACACAATGAATGATCAAAGTTCACCACTTCACTTCCTTATATAGGGACCAAGATGCTCTAGGATCAAGACATGGAAGTCTAGGATAGTTACAAGATCACCCCAGGTGTCCCTATGAGCCTAAATACTGCCTAGCAAGCCCCTGATTTCAAAAACCATCATTCAAAGTCGGTGCAACGGGCTGGACAGGCAGCTGTCCAAAATCTGCTGCCAGCGACGGTCTTACGGACCGTAAGCTTGAGGCCTTACGGTCCGTAAGGACCTCTTGCGGACCGTAAGCTGAAATGGTTACGGTCCGTAACCGACCTTGCTGAAACATGCCCAGATACCCTCCTTACGGACCGTAAGCCTAAGGCTTTGCGGTCCGTAACCGATGGCCAGAGGACAAAATTTTGTGAGCTTTTAAGTCTTAACCATGCAATCAAACCAACTCCGAAATCAGTCCTTCTTTTTCAGATGTGGGACCATCTTGATTAGCCATTGCATGCCTAGCATGCTCTTACATGTTTCCCATTCAATTTCAACTCACAAGGGTCTTGCAAAGTGACGGAGATTACCAAGAATGAGTCTTGGATTCTCATAATAGTTGGCCAAGGAAATTAACTATATTGATTCCTTTTTACAAGGATTTTATTTAATATTTTCAGTAGTAACAACCTATAATTCCAAAGTCCTTAATAAAGATGCAACTTTATTTATTTGAGGGCAGCCGGTTATCATATAAGATGATTATCTAATGATTTAAGGATCTTGGGATTTATAACAATTTGGGTCGCTCAGAGGTGTTTTAATAACATGTCGCCCTTGGGTCGTTCAGAGGTATTTTAAATAACATGACGCCCTATAAAATCCTACCAAACATCTTTTTATATAATCCGGTTTTTCTGACACCTCTGTCTAACGTGACACGTGTCTTTATTTTTATGGACAGGAATTTTCGAGGTGTTACATCCTCACCCCCTTAAAAGAAATCTCGACCTCGAGATTTACTGAAACAATTGAGGGTATTTCTCTTTCATCGTGGATTCTAACTCCCACGTATAATCAGGACCTCTGTGGCCCTCCCATTTGACCTTGACAATGGGTACATGCTTCCTCCGAAGCTTCTTTACCTGTCGGTCCTCAATCGACACAGGTTTTTCTACAAACTTTAAGCTTTCGTCTATATGCACATCTGAATGCGGTATGACTAGCGATTCATCAGCTAGACATTTCTTCAGATTGCAGATGTGGAACACGTTATGAATACCACTAAGCTCCTCTGGTAAGTTCAACTTATAAGCCACCGATCCTACACATTCGATGATCTCGAATGGTCCAATGTACCTTGGGCTTAACTTACCTTTCTTGCCAAATCTCATTACCCCTTTCCAAGGTGATACTTTGAGCAAAACTTTATCGCCAACCTCGAACTTGAGGGGCTTTCGCCTATCATTAGCATAGCTCTTCTGCCTATCACGGGCAGCCCTTAGGTGCTCACTAATCTGGGTAATCTTGTCCGTTGTCTCCAGGACTAATTCTGGTCCTGATAATTGAACTTCTCCTACCTCTGCCCAACAAATGGGTGTTCTGCACTTTCTACCGTATAGTGCCTCAAAAGGCGCAGCCTTAATGCTGGTGTGGTAGCTATTATTGTAGGAGAACTCGATCAGAGGTAGGTGCCTATCCCAACTTCCTCCTAGGTCATTCACGCATGCACGAAGCATGTCCTCCAAGGTTTGAATAGTACGCTCACTTTGCCCATCCGTCTGAGGATGATAAGCTGTACTAAAATTTAATTGCGTACCCAGAGACTTTTGGAAACTCTTCCAGAAATGAGATGTGTATCTGGTATCCCTATCAGAGATGATAGATACTGGTACGCCATGCAGGGATACAATCTTATCCACGTACAGTTGGGCTAGCATGTCGGAACTGAAAGTCTCTTTAATGGGTAGGAAATGTGCTGACTTAGTCAGTCGATCGACTATTACCCAAATAGTGTCATTTCCTTTCTGCGTCTTAGGCAACTTGGTGATAAAATCCATCGTTACCATTTCCCATTTCCAGGTGGGAATTTCAGGCTGTTGTAGCAAACCTGACGGTTTTTGATGCTCAGCCTTAACTTGAGCGCACGTCAGACATTTAGCCACATGGGTGGCTATAGACTTTTTCAAGCCTATCCACCAATAATTTGCTTTTACATCCTGGTACATCTTATCCGCTCCAGGATGGACGGAATATCTGGAACTGTGGGCTTCCTTAAGGATGATGTCTCGAAGTCCTCCATACACAGGAACCCATATTCTTCCATTTAGCCTCAGGATTCCGTCTTTGCCATAGGATAACTGTTCTTCAGTTACTCCTAGCTTCTCATTAGGGTAGTTAGCTTCTAGCATTGCATCCTTCTGTGCAGCTAACAACCTTTCGTTCAGACTGTTCCTAACCTCAAGGCTCTTAGCATTGATCCTTATTGGCTTCACTCTTTCTTTTCTGCTCAAAGCATCTGCAACTACATTGGCCTTGCCTGGATGGTATCTGATTTCACAATCATAATCGTTCAGAGTTTCCATCCAACGTCGCTGCCTCATATTTAACTCCTTTTGGTTGAACAGATGTTGAAGACTTTTGTGATCAGAAAAGATCACACATTTAGTTCCATATAAATAGTGCCTCCACAGCTTAAGTGCAAATACAACGGCACCCAATTCCAAATCATGGGTGGTGTAATTCTTCTCGTGCACCTTTAATTGTCGTGAAGCATAGGCAATGACTTTGCCTTTCTGCATTAGCACACAACCCATCCCGGTGTGTGATGCATCACAATAAACCACAAATTCATCAATCCCATCAGGTAACGTCAACACGGGAGCGTTACTCAATTTCTGCTTCAAAATGTCAAATGACTCTTGCTGCTTAGGTCCCCAATTGAATTTGCTATTCTTGCGAGTCAGCAAAGTTAGGGGTGCTGCAATTATTGAGAAATTTTCGATGAATCTCCTGTAGTAACCTGCTAAACCTAGGAAACTGCGGATTTCCGTAGGTGTCTTTGGCTCCTGCCAATTCATGACAGCCTCAACTTTAGCGGGATCCACTTGAATACCGCGCTCACTGACCACATGTCCAAGAAATTGGACTTCTCTCAACCAAAATTCACATTTTGAAAATTTTGCATATAGCTTTTCTTGATGAAGTAATTTCAGAATACAACGGAGGTGCTTCTCGTGGTCAGCTTGATTTTTGGAATAAATGAGAATGTCGTCGATGAAGACGATGACAAATTTGTCCAAATATGGCTTGCAGACGCGAGTCATGAGATCCATGAATGCGGCAGGTGCGTTAGTGAGCCCAAAAGGCATCACTAGGAACTCGTAATGACCATAACGAGTCCTAAACGCAGTCTTGTGTACATCTTCATCCTTAACCTTCAATTGGTGATATCCTGACCTCAAATCGATCTTGGAAAAGTAGCTTGCTCCTTGAAGTTGATCGAATAAATCGTCGATCCTGGGAAAAGGATACCTATTCTTGATAGTAACCTTGTTAAGTTCTCGGTAATCGATACATAAACGCATCGAACCATCTTTCTTCTTGACAAATAAGATCGGCGCTCCCCAAGGAGACGAACTAGGTCTAATGAAACCCTTGGCTAGCAAATCGTCTAGCTGCGTTCTCAAGTCCTTCATCTCCGTTGGTGCTAGTCTATAAGGCGCTCTAGCGATAGGTGCAGCTCCAGGAATGATATCGATCCTGAATTCCACTTGCCTGTCTGGTGGCAAACCAGGCAGTTCTTCCGGAAAAACTTCAGGGTACTCCGATATAACGGGAATGTCTTCAATCTTGGGCTTCTGCTCATCAATGGTCACTTGTGCCATATAGATAACACAACCATTCTTCAAACATTTGGATGCTTTGAGCATAGACACTTGCTCAGGCAGTCCATGATGTGTATCTCCCTGAATGGTGAGTGGCTCACCAGATGGAGTCTTGATTATTACTTGCCTCCTACTGCATATAATCTGGGCTTGGTTATGCGATAACCAATCCATGCCCAATACTACATCGAAACCGGCTAACTTAAAGGGTAGCAGGGATAGAGGAAAAGAGTGGTTCCTAATGGAAATAGCACAGGGATAGAGGAAAAGAGTGGTTCCTAATGGAAATAGCACATCCATCTAACACAGTTGAGACGGTTTCTAAAGTCCCATCTGCTAACTCTACCTCATAATTTGCACTTAAGGCTTTAACAGGCAATCCTAACAGTTCACAGAATTTACTATCCACAAAAGATTTATCCGCTCCAGAATCAAACAATACTCTTGCGTAAACGTCATTAATGAGAAACGTACCAGTTATGACGTTGTCGTTTTGGATGGCCTCCTGCACATTCATTTGAAAGACCCTAGCATTGGTCTTCTTCCCTTCTTCAGTTTTCTTGACAATCTTTGGGCAATTGGTCTTGATGTGCCCTTTTTCGTTGCAACTGTAACAAGTTGCATCCTTCATCTTTTTGCACTCAAGAGTTCGGTGCTCAGAAGACTTACATATCCCACATGCCTTGGGCTGGGATTTCTGTTCATATCTGCACCTCCCAAAGTGGTGCTTCCTACAAACCTTGCACTTGGGCCTATCGCCCGACTGTTGCTCGTTCCTCCTGGCTTCAAACCCCTTCTTACTATCACGGTTCCCCCTATGTTTCTTGCCTGATCGACGTGAACTGTCATCTTCACGTTTCCTCTTGTCAGAATCCGCATTTCTCAATGCTCTTTGTCTCGCTGCATCTTGAGTGAGAGACAGAGATAAATCGGTGATAGATCTGAATGTGGTAGGTCGAGAGGCCTTCACACTGGCCTTGATTTCTGGGGCCAAACCCCCAACAAAGCGTGCGATTCTCTTGGGTTCCGGGGTTACCAGGTAAGGAACCATTCTGGACAAGGTGTTGAAACTGGTGAGGTATGCCTGGCAGTCTAGGTTTTTCATAACCAGAGATAGGAATTCAGATTCTATTCGCTCAACCTCATGCTGAGGGCAATAGTTATCCTTGACAAGAGCAACAAATTGCTTCCAAGACATATTGTACAAGACAACTTTTCCAGAAGCCTGGATCAACGCCCCCCACCAAGCTAGAGCCTCACCCTTGAAAGACTGGGATGCAAACTTAACCATATCCCTTTCAGCACAACCACTGATGCCTACCACTGTCTCTATCTCATCAAGCCATGTCATACAGTCCACTGCCCCCTTTTCTCCAATAAACTCTCGAGGTTTACAAGATACAAAATATTTATACGTGCAACCCTTAGCACGTGGGGCTTCATCAAACACAATCTTCTTGGGGTGAACACTGTTTTCATTTGAGGAGTGTCGGTCATCATCTTTCTTAGATTTGGGTGGAGTAGGTGGTGGTTTGTTGTGAGCCTCAGAATGATTCTTTGGTTTAGCATGTGGTGTAGATAGGGTTCTACTACGGGTCTCACTGTACTCACCGTACTGCCGTTCTAAGGCTTTTGCAACCGCATCATTCACAATTGCTTTTAACTCAGCACCAGTTACTAGGAATTTCGCATCATCACGGTTCCCTACCGGATGGCTATTGACTTCATCTGATCCAGCCATGTAGCTTCAATTGCTACATATAAATGATGGACAAGGTTTTTACTTAAAGGCTCTTATGGTATTTTATGCTTTATTAACCAAGGTTTTAAATTGCCATTTTAGGTTAATTCGTTAGAACATTAGGATTTTATTATTATCCTATGATACTTTATTACTAGCACATAAGGCCTAGTCACAAGGACAGTTAAGATATTTAATAAACCAAGATTTTATAGTATCTAGGTGTTTTAGGTTAAATCATTTATTAACAGGGAGTCATAAGCTACCACTGCCCTTAGTCACGGAGGACATATAATTATTGCCCACAGGCACTTCACTTCAAAGAAGTGGTTAAATAATTTAAGGGAATTTAAGATTAACCCTTTATGATGGATGGCCTGTGTGACTTTACTGATTCACAGTTTGCCAAGATCATTATTATACTAACAGACGTTAATAATTGGAATCTATTATGTGGGTTATACCATCTTGGCCATGTTTGCGACAACATAAAGGCTAGGTTTTACCTCCAAGATTCTTTAATAATAAACGCAGAATAGTCCTAAATTGAGATGTTAATTTGCGGATCTTAACCTAATTATGGAACTACCATCTTGGCCATGTTTTATAAATTATAAGGCTAGGTCTTTGTTCTCTTTAGATTTTACCAATTTAATATAATGGCAGATCTTTTTAAATTTTCATTTATTTTCATATTTTATGCATATAATTATCAAAAATGAAAACTTAACTAGAACATCCCATAAATTGTCTTAAACAAGTACAATATTTGCCCAAAACAGGACTTCTACCAAAAATAAATGCCCACGCAGGGGCGGAAATCAAGAACAAACCCACGCAGGGGTTAACTAACCAAACTTGCTCACGCAGGAGCAGAGTACAAAATGACAAGCTCACGCAGGAGCTGAATACTGAAGCAAAAAGTCCACGCAGGGACTGAATTACAACTAAATAAAATAACAAGGATCTTCAATAGTCCCTCCTTTTGGACTTTCCCTTTATCAGATCTGATAGTCCTTTGAAGAATCCTCTGTTGTGTCTGCGCTCAGTCTGAATTTTCCGTTCACAACGGTCTAGTCTCTCAAGGACTTCCTGCTGGCGCTCAGGTGGAATAATCTGTGGCTGCGGCGGCTGATACACAGGTGGAGGGGGTGGCGGATGCTGGTACCCAAAAGTCGGGTAACCAGTAGTCCAAAGTCCTCCATAAGGCCCCTCAGGGTGACTGGCATTGTAGTCCCATGCCTCTGGTACGGGTCCACACTAGCATAATTGTAGTTGTAGTGGGTATGCGCCGGCTGCTCGAAGGGGTTATACGCTGCTGACCCGGCGTACGCAGGAATTGGGTTATCGAAACCCAATGGTGGTGCCACAGGTACTGAGTTGATGTCTGGAATAGGGCTTGATGGACCTCCCATCTGTGGGTCCTCTTCTTCCTGAAGTGGCGGGTAATGGCTGCCACTTGAAGGCTGGGGAGTACTGATTCGAACTCCTCCTCGCACGGACATCCGTGCGTTCGACCTTCTCCGCCTCGGTGGCTCCGGAGGCGGTTGCTGCTCTACTGGCGGTGGCGGTGGTGGCGTAACTGCCCTGAATCGAGAATCCTGGGAAGGATCCTGTTGCTGCTGATGCTGCTGCTGCTGCTGGTGCTGCTGATGGGACGACAAGTGCTCGGACGAGGTGAAGTACCAGTCATACTGGTTAAACCTTTCCTGGAAGCTATCTGGACCACGGTAAGGTGATCCGTGAAATGATGACCCGTCAGAGATCTCTATCGGGTGATTGGGTGTTCCGGACGCGGGCTCCACTAGATCCGTGTCTTCATCCATATCATCAGCGTGTTCGCCTGGGAAATGATCCTCAGGACCAAGTGGGTTATGACCCACAAGTTCAGGGAAGATGTTAGCCGGGTTGAATCGGCTCTGAAAGATCGGAGTGGCATCGCCATACGCATGGTGCGAGTTGGATCTCTGTAGCGGAATGAAGGCTGGTGGTTGGTTGTTGGGCTCGTTTTCCGATTGGGGCCCAAAGGAATGCTGGTAAGAAGGTGAAGAGCTAAGGGAGACAGACCGTCTTCCAGGTTCAACATAGAGCCTCCATGGCTCTTGCGGGCTTGTGCTCATAGTAATGGATGGGGTACGCCGGTGCGAAGGCCCGGCTTCGTGATCATGACCCGTGACGGGTCCCTTGCCTCGACCGCGAAGAAATCTTGGTGGCATGATGACCTGCATACATGATTTAGATAACAACCACAATATAATTATAAAAGACTCAAAATAAAACAAAACAGAGTTGGTCCTATGTTCAATGTCTAGACTTGGAACTCGAAGAATGTGCAATTTGTGCACTGAGATTAAACACAAAAGGCTAGTGTTTAATTCACTCAGTGTTGGCTCTGATACCAACCTGTCACACCCCGAATTTCCACGTGTCACTGGTGGGCCCGGTGGGGGAGTTTCGTGACGTAGTTGATATCATCATTGTCAAACAACACAAGTTATAATGCACAGCGGAAGCAATAGAAATAGATTTATTTCAACCATCAAATGTAATATTAAGTATCACAAGTAGTCGAAATAGATCCACAGGCGGATCGGAATAAAAAGAAGAAAATTGTTCAACAGATATATGCATCCCAAAGCTTGCGAGACTCTATGATGCTAAGGAGAAACCAACCTATTACGTGTAGCACCTGCACTTAATCTTTTTGGGGAAAATACGTCAGTTTACACTGGTAAATACAATTTAACTGACTCATTTTGAAAAAGGTTTTAAAAATTGATTTATATGCACAAGGCACAAAACATTTTATAACTTGGGAATAGTTAATCAAAGTTAAACTTGTAAAAGAATTACATGTTCGTTATGCGTTCAGTCGCCCGAGTCGTGTCGGGTTTAAGGTTAATTGACACACCACTCAGTATAAGTCCGCGGCGGGAAGCCAACGTTTATACCTTAATAATATGGACATATTACCGGGTGTACGCCTACACCCGGGTGTCAAGATCGTGGCCAAAAATGATGCCAAGGATATCCGGGACATGGTCATTAAGCTCCCAAAGGCGTAAAACAAACAAAACTAGTTTTCAAACGGGTCACATTGATAATACCCAACTACTAATGAGTTGGGGTCAATTGCCCGACCAAGCGGTATTTTATATACCGTACCCCCAAGCCCGTATAAGGGAAAATAAGTTAAAAGTATTTACCTGAGCAATGTATAAACCACAAAAGCAAAAATGCAGTGTCTTTTACTGGGCTCCTATTCTGGAACGAAGGTTCATAATAACCTATTAGAATCCTAACGGGTCTTTTAACATAGCCTAAGCTTAGACCGGTTAGTTTCGAAGAATAAATATGGTTTAATCGCGAGGAAGGCGAAAACCGAAAAGGAATGTGACTTAGACCCTACAAGCTTGGATACTTGTATAACATGGGTAAACTAAACACATTCTGGATTTAGAGACTAAGATGTTACGGTTTGACCCGTTTCGGCTAATGTGCGTAAACTAGTCACATAAGCCGATCCGAACGCGAAAGTGCGTAACGGTTAACCATATAAATCATATACATGTTTCCTGAGATTATATGCACCAAGTATGTTGTAATATCAGTATGGTATGTCCCATTATGCCCCGAATGATTTTAAACTCCAATTACGCCTCATAAGGGTATTTTGGTAATTTTACATAGGCTTAAAAGGTCAAAACGGGAAACCTGAGTCCTCAACCTTAGTTTACTGTTATAACATGAAATTTTACTAAATATATCAGTAGGTATTAGACCTTTAGTATAAAAACTAGTTTTGACATATACTATATCGTAAAAATGCCTAAAAAGGCGATTTGGAGCCTTTTCCGGGTTTTAAAAGAAAAGCTGATATTTTTATAATTCCAGAAGGCTCAAAATAATATATTTAACATAATAAATCAGTAGGAAAAGGTTTGGGGTCAAAAGGTTTTGTAAAACTCATTTTATGGCCGAAAAGGGCAAAACCGGCATAAGCCGAATTAAGCTTAAAACCTTAAGTTATGCTTAGCCTAAAAATAAATAAAAATCTTTAAAATTCCCAAAATATTATTATATAACAGTGGGTATAAGGTTTTGACATAAAATCTAAGTTTAATTAGGCTATGCGTTAATTACGCTAATTATTCACTAAGGAAGCTTCTAATTACGCTAATGAGCATAACTCTCAATCTAGACTTTAAACTGATGTCAAATTTTGGGGACAAGTTTATAATTTAGTAACTAAGATGTCTACCCTTTTACATTTTCAAAAATCATGATTTTTAGACATTCGGGCATAAGGGTCAACATATGGGCATTTAACGGAAACATGCATGTGAACAAGATATCTAATGGACCAAGTTGTATAATCACAGGAGGATATACTAACATGTTATTAGGTCCAAAAGAAGCTCTAAGGCAGTCTTAATCTTGACTAAAACGGGTCAGAACTGAAAGTCAAAGCGAAAGTCAAACTATGCGACTTTCGGTTCCGAACCGGGTCTAAACAGAAAATTGTCGAGTTGAACATGTTGGAACATGTTCTTACATAATTTACCAAATTATATTAGTGATAAAACAGGTTGCATGCATCCTACATTGCTAATTATAAGTTAATTTGAATTTAAGCATTTTGTTGACTTTTTATAGTTAACTTTGACTCGACAATTAACATGCTTAGAGTGGGAATCTGGAAATACCCTTTTAAGGGTTTGTTACCCACTTAATTACCTACCTAAAGGTATCTTTAATTCGTGATTTGACAGAGCACATTATGATTAATCACGAAGTCAAACCTTAATTACGATGGTTTGACTTTTACTTAATTAACTAAGTTAAAATGGATTAGGGGAGGTTAAGGTTACTTACAAGGATCCTAAATAGGATTAGGGACTTAATGAGCACTTGTTGCTGTCCAAGGAAGTTCCAGAGAATAAGCTCCAAGTGAGTGACACAATGAATGATCAAAGTTCACCACTTCACTTCCTTATATAGGGACCAAGATGCTCAAGGATCAAGACATGGAAGTCTAGGATAGTTACAAGATCACCCCAGGTGTCCCTATGAGCCTAAATACTGCCTAGCAAGCCCCTGATTTCAAAAACCATCATTCAAAGTCAGTGCAACGGGCTGGACAGGCAGCTGTCCAAAATCTGCTGCCAGCGACGGTCTTACGGACCGTAAGCTTGAGGCCTTACGGTCCGTAAGGACCTCTTGCGGACCGTAAGCTGAAATGGTTACGGTCCGTAACCGACCTTGCTGAAACATGCCAAGATACCCTCCTTACGGACCGTAAGCCTAAGGCTTTGCGGTCCGTAACCGATGGCCAGAGGACAAAATTTTGTGAGCTTTTAAGTCTTAACCATGCAATCAAACCAACTCCGAAATGAGTCCCTCTTTTTCAGATGTGGGACCATCTTGATCAGCCATTGCATGCCTAGCATGCTCTTACATGTTTCCCATTCAATTTCAACTCACGAGGGTCTTGCAAAGTGACGGAGATTACCAAGAATGAGTCTTGGATTCTCATAATAGTTGGCCAAGGAAATTAACTATATTGATTCCTTTTTACAAGGATTTTATTTAATATTTTCAGTAGTAACAACCTATAATTCCAAAGTCCTTAATAAAGATGCAACTTTATTTATTTGAGGGCAGCCGGTTATCATATAAGATGATTATCTAATGATTTAAGGATCTTGGGATTTATAACAATTTGGGTCGCTCAGAGGTGTTTTAATAACATGTCGCCCTTGGGTCGTTCAGAGGTATTTTAAATAACATGACGCCCTATAAAATCCTACCAAACATCTTTTTATATAATCCGGTTTTTCTGACACCTCTGTCTAACGTGACACGTGTCTTTATTTTTATGGACAGGAATTTTCGAGGTGTTACAAAAACCTACAACATCACCATCAAAAAGTTCATAATTAGTATCTGATAACATAACAGACTTAAAATGTGTTTGTTAAACTGATGTAACTTGATTTAATACTATCTTCTGTTGCGAAGACACTTATGTGAAATGCAACATATCACCAAACCTCAAGTTATTGTCAGTCATAAACTTTCGCCAACCGTCCAACGCATAACGTGGCTTCAATTCATTTAACTCCAACTTAACATCATAAACCTCCACAACTCCAACCATGTTTTGAACTTTCAAAGGATGAAGATCTAGAGAAAGACCTGCTCGTCTCGCAACTTCAGCAGGAAGACGCTACATTTATTGTGTGGAAAAAAATAATAGTCAGACAAATAAACGTAAATCATTAGTTTATTATAAAAAATGGTATACCAGCCTATAGTCTCCTTTGCGATCAAAATGAAAGAACTCAGGGTCAAGAGGATGTTCAGAATGTTTTTTTGCAGTCTTTGCAATCTTATTTCTACGGTTAAGCTTTTTCTGAACGTTGGCAGCTCTCTTCCCCTTGATGAAAAAGTAAACATACAAATGTGAATTAAATTAACGATCAATATACGCACACACAAAAAAAAAAAACAATTTATATAACATATACTAATTAACTGGCAAGTATATACCTTAACTTTATTAACAGACGAAGAACATCCAGTATGATCACTTGTGTCGACAGGTAAGGCAACATTTCCCTTAGTCCTATTCTTGACGACCTCCTTTCTCTCAGAAGTAACTTTACCTTTCTTATTAACCTGTTGTCATAGAGTAACTTTAATAACAATAGTAATATAACAATCTTTAAGATGGTAAACTTACATCTTGGGTTTTGTTCAATCGTGAAGACATGCGTCTCTTGGACGTGCATTCAGCATTGTTTGGTAAGTTCTTGTAAATAATACATTATTGAATAAATATAACATCAGTAAACAGCATTACTAATAGTTGTAAAAACATTAAATTCTTATATGTGTTAAATTAAAAATAAATAATTTTAATAATTTAGCAAGTACCTGAGTAAGGTTCTTAATCTGATGTTCAGGAAGCACTAAACCTAGCAAATAAAAAAATTAACATTATTAAATAAAAAATCAAAATGTAGTATGTGAAAAAAAATAGATCAGAACCTGAAATATTTGTTTCTTTTTGACATCTATAAACAATATCATCAGCTAAGTATTTCCACGTATTCTCCCAAACAAATTCTGGCCAAGATAGAGTATTTGACAAAAGCAGGGTAGCAAATAACGCTCGAAGATACCCAGCATGTCCTTCAAAACTTGCTTCTTTAATGGCCTCAACGTATTCATTGTCATCATCTAAAAGTCCCATCGCATAGCAAGCATCTCTAAAAGTCGGGAATAATTGACCGTTAACTGTACGTATCTCCTCAAATGATCTAGGTCCTTTAACTTTATTCAGTAGTATCCTCAAAAAATAAGGTTCGCCCAAAGCAGGAGATACAGAATGAATCCGGCCAACACACTGGTACAACTTATGTACCTGCCAACATCTATCTTTAAGTATCCAAACAAATTTAGAAGGAAACTCAACATAAGTCAGCTTTCTAGCATCTTCATTTGTCTCGTTCAACTTCATCCATTGCATAAATATTGAAGAAGCAACAGAAGGCTTGCTTAAAACATTATCAATATCGCCATCAGCACCATACACAACATTCTGTTGGCCGGGCAAATGAAAGGGAAGCCTCATAACAGCAGGATACCTATAGTGAACCTCATTAGAGAATATTCTCCAGGATGCCTCACAAGCTGAAATATATCTACAATCATAATACTCCTTGATCTCGTCTTTTGGCTTTTCTTTGATGGTTGAACTTGTATCACCAGAAACTACCGCAGTAGCCATATCAGGACCTTTGTTGATGTACTTGAACAAATATTTCACTGAACCGGCTTGATTACACCATTCAACATTAATGTGTGCTTGATATCTTTTCAAAAGCCTTTTGTTATAAGGAACAACATTTCTGTTGTCTAATCTAACACCAGATTTTATAAATGTATGACCTGAATCTCTTCTTCTGTATACAGGAAAACCATTTGAATCAATAGTTGTATGTGGTGTGAATTTCTTAGGAAAGTTTTTTGAACATCTTTTATCAACCATGCAAGGACAATTCAAATTAGCATTCCCACATGAACCATGAATCATATAATCAGTCACAAGAGAATAAAGTTCAGGATCTTCTTTTTTATCGGGAATCTCAGCAGAAATAAATGGATCTATATGATCTATGGTTGGAAGTTTGTGATCGACCTTCATGAATAAGCATATATATGCATGAGGAAGACCACGCTTTTGAAATTCTACTGTATAAACAACTAAATAAAAAGGAACAATAAATATATTTATTAGTTAATAACCTTGATTAAAAAATATACATCAGAGGATAAGCTGTGAAAACAAAATAACATACCAGCGTTAATCTCACCAAAATACTTGGAATCCTTAAAATCTTTAATTAAGGAATCAAGCTTCCTTTTAAACAATCGACACAATATGTCAGGCCAGTCTTCGGCTTTGATGGTTGAATCTTTTAGAAATCTTTTTACTTCAGGCCACTTAGGATTACATGTTATAGTTATGAAGAAATCAGGGTACCCATACCACTTACATAAGGCCATTGCATCGAGGTAATTTTGTTGCATGAATCTTGCACCACCAGTAAATGAAGAAGGAAGTATAACAGGCTTTCCAGTATCTGTTAAAACTTCCTTACCTTTAGATTTTGTAACACCCCGAAAACGGGTTTCGTAATCAAACCCGGTTAATACTAAGAGACGGGTTATAACGCCCGGAATCCAATAAGTTAACTAGGAATAATAATAACCTAGTTAGAAGAGAAGTCTTGTAGTGACATACTAGTGGGTTAAAACCTTATAACTAGGAAAATATAAAACTTTATATTAAAATTATAAAGTTTTAAATAAACAAGGACAAACTAACTAGGACAAAATAACCCAGTTAGTCATGAGACTTGTAAATTACTTACTAGAAGGTTAAAACACCTTAAATAAATAACTTAATGATAATGGAGGGACTAAAGGTGTTAAAACTAAAACTAATAATAATAAAAACAAGGTTTAAACACCAAACACACTAAAAGAAGTGTGTCTGGTCGATCAAAACATCAGGGGCGAACAGGAGCTTCCCCACCAAACCCTAACTTGTGCAAATTGATCAAATTGGGGCTTCAAATCAGTTCCAAATCGATTTCCAAGCATGAATTGTGATCTCCTCTAAAAAGGGATCATAAGGTATGTAATTTCAATGCAAAATCTTCACCCAAATCTCTGAGTGAATTCATGGAATTCAAGAATTGATGTTGCATGTTAGTTGTTTTGAAAGACATAGTGACTAGGGACAAACCCTAGTTAATTACTTGTGGAAATTTTGCTTAATTCTAGTGAATTCCATAATCACCATTGAAGGTGATAAGTGAGTTTTGTAGGAGCATGCAAAACACTAGAATTTGATTGTTCTTCTAGTATAATTTGAATTCTAGGAAGTAAATTCAGATATTGATAATGTGGAAAAAGTGATATGAGCATGCTTAGTAGATGCTAATATTGGCTAAATAACAAGCCATGAACATGATTATAAGCTTTGAGAAATTATGCCCTTAAGGTGTTTGTGAAAATGCCTCAAAGAAGGCTTAGAAACTAAAATTTAAAGTTAAAACGCATGATTGTAACGATTTAGCGAATTAATGCGATACATGATTGAAAAAGGGTTCTAAAAGGATTTCGAATTGAACTCTTTAGGCGAGGAATCCGGATCGTCAAATGGACAAGCCGGTGGAAATACGCGTTTGGAAAGGATGCTTAAAAGGTACATAACTACGGTTTCGTTACGATACGCTTGATTACGCATTTTCGCTAGTAGACTTTAAATTATCATAATAGATGAAATTGGTATTTAGTTAAAGTGACAAAGATCACTAAGTAGATAAACGGGTCAAAAGGTGAAATTATCACCCTTTGACAATATCGACTAATGGTTCGTTGAGTTATATGATTATAGGAATGAATATCATTTGGATGTTTACAGCGCTATCACTTAACAGCCACTAAGGCAAGGTATTGAAATGGGTCAATATATTGACCCGAGCCAGGTATGTATAATAACACAACTCATCACGTAGAATTTGAAGTTCTATAAGAATTAGACAAGGTTAAAGTATAGATATTCGGTTATCTTTAGGTAAACCGAATAAGTTGAATTATGTTTATGGTGTTTTAGAAGCACATGAGTTTACAAACAAGTATTTAAAGGTCCTTGTAGTAAAGGAAGGATGAAAATTGACTAAATTGCCCTTGTAAGCTAATTTGAACGAACGACCTATAAAGGTGGTTCGGAAATAAGTTTTATGATTAAATATATGCTTAGAATGAGTATAGGTAGTGAAGGATGTAAATCCTTGGGTCGAAAGACTTTATATGAGTCTTTGCCGTAAAATGATAATCCGAGGGGTAGAAACTCGGAACATATAGATATCCATATTAAATCCAAGACACATAGAAATGTGGTGGAAGATAACTTGATAAGAAATGTAGGAATAAGATGCAAGAAATGAATGAAAGCGAGTTCAAGTTTTAAAGTGCTAAAATACCCTTAACGGGTCAAAATAAGCATACGAGCGGAAACGGGTTTAATTTGTGTAATAAATCTATGATTAGAACCTAATATAGTAGGTAACATTAATTTGTGTAATAAATCTATGATTAGAACCTAATATACGTTTGTTTGATAAAACGTATGAACGGGTTAAAATTTCGGTAAAAAGGTAACGAGTCGAAGGCTTAGAAACCTCAAAATTTCTTATGGTGGATGTAGGATTTTAACTCCATATGATGGAGAATCAAATTATAAACACGTAGGATGAAACGGTAGGTTAAACAGACAAGCGGATTGAAAGATACGAAAGATTTCGTGTCAATAACGACAAAAAGGAAAGGAATGATACAGGGGCCACCGTAACTTACGGTGCCACCGTAAGTTACGGTGGAGCTGATTTGGTTACGGTGCTAGACTACTGAGGTACGGTAGGGAAATGTTAAAACAGCGGCCACCGTACCTTACGGTGCCACCGTAAGTTACGGTGGAGGTCAGAATTGAGTTATTGTTTTGGGATCCAGATGTAAATGTTGGATTTTCCTAATTACCTCGTTGTATTAGTTATTTAATTATCAAAACTGACCTATAAGTTGGTTTTGATCATAGGTGAATGTCGAAAGTCCCGGATGAAGATCGAGCATCGAGCAAGAACCGAACACACGTTAAACAAAGCTTTCGCAATGTTGTTTGGTTGTTATTTTAAACGGCGAGTTAAAACACATTATGTATATTACTTAAATTGTAAAAGTTTTTAACAAACCGTATTTCCGATGTATATGTAATCATTAATCACATGATTATTTTCGCAAAATATACGTTAAACCTTGATTTATAAGAACGGGTGTTACAAGTTGGTATCAGAGCCTTGGTTTAAGAGATTCAAGTATGGTGGGAAAACTATGCTTGGATTTAAACCTTATGCTCTTAATAAAGATTGGTGTTCGGTTCGAGGCTTGATCGCAAATCTGGTAAGTACATGTATATCAATGGTTTAGTATGATTAAAGTGTTGAGAACAACACATATGGTCATCGTGTAATACACGTCACACCAATAAAAACGATATAGAATAGATATAGTCGACGAAATTACACGCGTTGATGCATTTAGTAGAAGAGCCTTGTATTATAATACAGGCATCCCTTAATGTCGAAATTACTAACTGTTGTATATGTTTTAGTTGAAGGACACTCGCATATGAAGATAACGAGAGTTTAGCAAATCACAGATTTGACAGAGGAACGGTCCAAAGTGTATGCTCATCAAGGACCTAAATCGCGTAGCGGTCGCGAATAAGGCTAATGGCAAGAGAAGCCCATTAGGGCAAGCATTACCAGGTGCACATTTAAATATAATTGCACAAATAGTAATATGCGACAAATATGTAGAAATTGAAAGTTGCATATGTAGATTAAAAACTTGGAAAAACCCGAATAGAAAATGTATTCGGGATATTGTTTCCAAGAGAAACAAATAGAGGCATTACTTACATAGGGCGTGATGTGAAAACTATAAAAAGGTCATGCGTGTCATGTGTTAATCGCTTACTCTGGCCAAGTAAGTAGTGGCATATGATACCACGAACTTCTTATAGCGGACACATTTACATCCGATGTAGTAAGGGCGGGGTGAATGGGACTAACTTAAAAAGTACCCAAATGAATCAAATGAGCAAAATATTTGATAATAATGTAAACGCACAGCCGGGTGACGGGAGCGTATTACATTAGGATGATGAGCCCGAGTGAAGGGACAAAGATTAATGTAAAACGATGAAGGTATGCAATTGGGAGGGGTGTGCTTACACACGAACCCGGAGAATGCAAATATGACTCTTAACGGGCCGATTTTGTAAAACACGAAATTTGAGAACAAAGTGGGAATATAAAAGTGAAACGAAGTCATAATGCATACAGTAAGGGTTGCAATAATAACGACTTTGATAAAACACCCGGTTGGTGGGTAAGGATTTAAACGCATGCGTAGACTGAGGAACAGGAACGCGAAATAGAAAGTCAAAAGACTCGGAATATGAGTCATGACTAAAAGATGACAAGAATTTTCGCAAACATAAATTTTGGTAGTTACGTTTAACCGTTTCACAGTTGGACGGGTCAAATAAAGAATGAAGTCTGACATTCATAAGTGATGAAAATTCACCCAAAATGAGTCAAACGAGTCAATTAAGGAATAACGCTTAATATAATAGGAAAACGCAAACCGGTGAAACCGGAAAGCTAAAAAAAATATAGATAGAAGGACCCGAGTAATCGGTTGTAAAGGAGTATAAGTATGAACTGGGTAACGGTAAGCGTAGGACAAACCGACGTGTAAATGATGTTAGAAGTCGTAAAGTCGGAAAAGATAGTCCGAAAGTAAACAAATGAAACCTTAGACTACGGTCAAGGTCAACTAAAGTTCAAAAGCAAAATTAAATGATTCCAAACATAACAAAGGGTGCTTTAAAGCTATATATGTATAAATAGACAATTGAATAAAGACTATAATAAAAGATGATCTACGGGTTCATCATAAACTACGGGATATTAATTAGTGTAAAGGTCTACGGGGCCAAAAAAAAATAACCCACGGGTCATGAATTGAAGCAAAGGGATCATAAAGGCCTCGTCTTAAAGAGATGAAAGCTTAAGGAAATAGCCTACGAGGTTAAGTGAAGGAACCTACGGGTCAATAGAGTAAGGTGAGGGAACTTGTTACGATTCCCCGCGTAAAACGAGAACGGAAAACAATAAATTATGAGTTGTCAATTTCCTTGATATGAGTAATTGACATAGTTAAAGAGAAAAACGTTAGACTAAAAATTCAGTTTTAGTAAGAAATAACATTCTTTACAAATATAAATTCTGATAGGAAATTGAATAGTAAGCATGAAAGATTCAAGTCTTGACGCTGATAGGCGCAAGACGATATATTCGAAAAGTGATCTTTTCGAAAATGAAAGATAGATATATATATAAATTAAACATGATGCGACACGATCCCGGTTAAGAAATGTAATGTGAAGTAGAATCGCATTATAACCAAGCGAGCGGTAAAAAGTAACTGGACTAATAAGTCTAGTTAGTGAGACCGGTGAAGGTCAGCAATTCAAATCGAGAAATTTGGTTTGCTCGTAAGCGGAGGATTCGGAGTAACTAAACCGAATAAATGAATTTGGAAACAAAAGAAATAGTTGCTAAAAGAGAAAGATTTCACTAAAGACCTTTAAACGGGTCAAGGAAACGGATTCACAAAGAGTTCAACAATATATAAAAGTGATGGATATCGCTAAGTTAACTAAACTAGTAGAAATAACAGAATTACGTTATTTCAAGTTACATTATGTCGTATGAGGTACGTAGATGTTATGTAACCAAAAAGATATTACCATAATTTTTCTGGTAATACTAACAATTGGTTAAAGTATGAGTAATGCTTAAAAGACTACTCAGGTCAAACGCATTGAGTTTAGAACTCGATGAACTATGTAAGAAAGGTTTCGAGGACAAAACCTCTTTAAGGGGGGTAGACTTGTAACACCCCGAAAACGGGTTTCGTAATCAAACCCGGTTAATACTAAGAGACGGGTTATAACTCCCGGAATCCAATAAGTTAACAAGAAATAATAATAACCTAGTTAGAAGAGAAGTCTTGTAGTGACATACTAGTGGGTTAAAACCTTATAACTAGGAAAATATAAAACTTTATATTAAAATTATAAAGTTTTAAATAAACAAGGACAAACTAACTAGGACAAAATAACCCAGTTAGTCATGAGACTTGTAAATTACTTACTAGAAGGTTAAAACACCTTAAATAAATAACTTAATGATAATGGAGGGACTAAAGTGTTAAAACTAAAACTAATAATAATAAAAACAAGGTTTAAACACCAAACACACTAAAAGAAGTGTGTCTGGTCGATCAAAACATCAGGGGCGAACAGGAGCTTCTCCACCAAACCCTAACTTGTGCAAATTGATCAAATTGGGGCTTCAAATCAGTTCCAAATCGATTTCCAAGCATGAAATTGTGATCTCCTCTAAAAAGGGATCATAAGGTATGTTATTTCAATGCAAAATCTTCACCCAAATCTCTGAGTGAATTCATGGAATTCAAGAATTGATGTTGCATGTTAGTTGTTTTGAAAGACATAGTGACTAGGGACAAACCCTAGTTAATTACTTGTGGAAATTTTGCTTAATTCTAGTGAATTCCATAATCACCATTGAAGGTGATAAGTGGGTTTTGTAGGAGCATGTAAAACACTAGAATTTGATTGTTCTTCTAGTATAATTTGAATTCTAGGAAGTAAATTCAGATATTGATAATGTGGAAAAAGTGATATGAGCATGCTTAGTAGATGCTAATATTGGCTAAATAACAAGCCATGAACATGATTATAAGCTTTGAGAAATTATGCCCTTAAGGTGTTTGTGAAAATGCCTCAAAGAAGGCTTAGAAACTAAAATTTAAAGTTAAAACGCATGATTGTAACGATTTAGCGAATTAATGCGATACATGATTGAAAAAGGTTTCTAAAAGGATTTCGAATTGAACTCTTTAGGCGAGGAATCCGGATCGTCGAATGGACAAGCCGGTGGAAATACGCGTTTGGAAAGGATGCTTAAAAGGTACGTAACTACGGTTTCGTTACGATACGCTTGATTACGCATTTTCGCTAGTAGACTTTAAATTATCATAATAGATGAAATTGGTATTTAGTTAAAGTGACGAAGATCACTAAGTAGATAAACGGGTCAAAAGGTGAAATTATCACCCTTTGACAATATCGACTAATGGTTCGTTGAGTTATATGATTATAGGAATGAATATCATTTGGATGTTTACAGCGCTATCACTTAACAGCCACTAAGGCAAGGTATTGAAACGGGTCAATATATTGACCCGAGCCAGGTATGTATAATAACACAACTCATCACGTAGAATTTGAAGTTCTATAAGAATTAGACAAGGTTAAAGTATAGATATTCGGTTATCTTTAGGTAAACCGAATAAGTTGAATTATGTTTATGGTGTTTTAGAAGCACATGAGTTTACAAACAAGTATTTAAAGGTCCTTGTAGTAAAGGAAGGATGAAAATTGACTAAATTGCCCTTGTAAGCTAATTTGAACGAACGACCCATAAAGGTGGTTCGGAAATAAGTTTTATGATTAAATATATGCTTAGAATGAGTATAGGTAGTGAAGGATGTAAATCCTTGGGTCGAAAGACTTTATATGAGTCTTTGCCGTAAAATGATAATCCGAGGGGTAGAAACTCGGAACATATAGATATCCATATTAAATCCAAGACACATAGAAATGTGGTGGAAGATAACTTGATAAGAAATGTAGGAATAAGATGCAAGAAATGAATGAAAGCGAGTTCAAGTTTTAAAGTGCTAAAATACCCTTAACGGGTCAAAATAAGCATACGAGCGGAAACGGGTTTAATTTGTGTAATAAATCTATGATTAGAACCTAATATAGTAGGTAACATTAATTTGTGTAATAAATCTATGATTAGAACCTAATATACGTTTGTTTGATAAAATGTATAAACGGGTTAAAATTTCGGTAAAAAGGTAACGAGTCGAAGGCTTAGAAACCTCAAAATTTCTTATGGTGGATGTAGGATTTTAACTCCATATGATGGAGAATCAAATTATAAACACGTAGGATGAAACGGTAGGTTAAACAGACAAGCGGATTGAAAGATACGAAAGATTTCGTGTCAATAACGGCAAAAAGGAAAGGAATGATGCAGGGGCCACCGTAACTTACGGTGCCACCGTAAGTTACGGTGGAGCTGATTTGGTTACGGTGCTAGACTACTGAGGTACGGTAGGGAAATGTTAACACAGGGGCCACCGTTACTTACGGTGCCACCGTAAGTTACGGTGGAGGTCAGAATTGAGTTATTGCTTTGGGATCTAGATGTAAATGTTGGATTTTCCTAATTACCTCGTTGTATTAGTTATTTAATTATCAAAACTGAACTGTAAGTTGGTTTTGATCATAGGTGAATGTCGAAAGTCCCGGATGAAGATCGAGCATCGAGCAAGAACCGAACACACGTTAAACAAAGCTTTCGCAACGTTGTTTGGTCGTTATTTTAAACGGCGAGTTAAAACACATTATGTATATTAATTAAATTGTAAAAGTTTTTAACAAACCGTATTTCCGATGTATATGTAATCATTAATCACATGATTATTTTCGCAAAATATACGTTAAACCTTGATTTATAAGAACGGGTGTTACAGATTTATACTTTTGAAGATTCTCAAATGTTTCAGAGCAAAGGTTCGCTTGTTGCCTACAAATGTAATTTAATCTTTCGCTCTCAATCATTGTGTACGCATCAACCAAAAACTGTTGTAACAACCTTCGCCCATTTAAAATTAAGGAAAAGCCATAAGTTCTATCTTGGATCCTATATGAAAAAAATTCTCTCATTGTGCACTTTGGTTTTATTTTCTTTTATGTGGACATAAAATCTCTATGAGGAATATCAACTCTATAACCATCATCACCATATGGAAAAAGTAACGGATATTGAAGAGCAAGATACGATGGGTGTAATTCGCTAATACGCTGCAGCATTCCCGACTGCGTCTGGACAACAATATCACGATGGTCTATAGCTTTATCTATGTCTCCGACAACCAAAGCAGCAACTTCAGATGTGGTGGGTAAGTTATATGTCCTGCCGTCTTTTTCTCTTCTATAAATTAGTCGAAGACTAAGGTTGGCATCTGAAGATTGGTGGTTTCTGACCATCCTATATGTCTTAACCAACATATTTTGTGAATCTAATAAAGCCCTCAAATACTTTATCATTTCAACATCAAGTTCTTTATCAGCAGGCGATGAAGGTTTGGTTCTTTTGCTGTTAAAAGAAAAAAAACAACAAAACGTTAGCATAACATAACTATTGTAATAAGCAGTGGATAGAGAATCAGTGATTAATAATTAAGTTTTAAGGAAGAACAATTGTAAACAACTGTTGATACCAGCTCAAAACTTTTAGAATATGTTGAGAAAAAGTAACATTTCAGAGATTTGGGCTTAAACAGTGGTTTGGTAGGCATCAGTGGTTTGGTCTTGAACATTGGATGGGGTTAATTAGACTTTGTGTACAAATGTAATTGTATCCAACAGTGTTTTGCCTTATTAAATTGTTATAACCAATGTCATTGTAGGAAACTTAGCTGGGCAGAGCTTATTGTAGGAAACTTCAGTTTACCTACAACAGCTAATGAATTTAGAATTAATAACGCAAACTACTGTTAAGTCAAACAACTGATGAAAAAAACTTTTAAGCACTGCTAGTGATTAAAACACTGATGGTACTTAACAACTGATAGTGAACTTTTAAGCACTGCTAGTCATTAAAACACTGATGAATTGTAATTATAAATTTAAAATGAATTTAAAATGAATAAAGCAAACTACTGTTAAGTGAAACTACTGTTAAGTGAAACAGCTGATGAAAAACTTGTAAGCACTGCTAGTAATTAAAACACTAATGGTACTTAACAACCGATAGTGAACTACTAATGGTTAACAACTGCTGTTGTAGCAATCTCTGGATAGAGAATCAGTGATTAAGGATTAAGTGATAGTACTTAACAACTGATATTGAACTACAAATGGTTAAATTTCTAGATGTTCTTTAATAGAATAAAAATGGAACTTAGAAATCACTCGTACCTGAATAATGCCTGTCTGTTTGTTATTTCATTTTCAGTATTAATAGATAATGTATTTATGGTTATTATTATGTTTACTATTATCGTTGTAAATATCCCTAAAGTTACGGGATTGTATTTTCTATATAATGGAAACCCATTCAAGGGAGAGGATCAAGGATCCTATTGTTTCATGGTATCACGAGACCAGGAACCCTAATTCCTACCTTTCGGCCGCCGATCACCTTCTCCCAATTCTTCTTTTTTTTTTCGGCAGCCTCCTACCCTTCTTGTTTCTCACATCCGATCCCTCCCCCTACCCATATCATTCTCACAGCCTCTTCCCCATGGAAACCAAGCTACACCCGGCCGTTACGGTCTCGAATATCAAGACCGCTATACCCGTTACTCTTGAGATGGAAACCGGCCACTGGTCTACGTGGTCGGAACTTTTCCAGCTTCATTGTAAAGCCTTCCAACTATATGATCACCTTCTTCCTCCTGTCGCTGACACACCCAAGCCGTCAACCGATAAAGACAAAACTACCGGTGACTCCTCTTCTGCCAAAGAACTCTGGGAGCGTCTTGATTCCATAGTCCTCCAATGGATTTATGGAACAATCTCCCAGGACCTCGTCCACACTATTATCAAGCCTGGTGCCACCGCTTATCATGCATGGACTACCCTCGAAAACTTATTTCAAGACAACAAGAGTGCCCGTGCTCTTCACCTTCGTCATCGCTTCACCACTACCCGTCTTGAAAATTTTACTAATGTCTCCGCATATTGCCAAGAGCTGAAAGTTCTGTCCGATCAGCTTGCGGGTGTCGGCCACCCCGTTGACAACGATGCCCTCGTCTTACAACTCATCGCTGGCCTCACTGATCAATATGAAGGGATTGGCACGGTCCTTCAAGGTCAGGACCCGCTGCCGTCCTTCTCTACGGCCAGGTCTTAACTTTGCATCATCGAGACACACAAGCAAGAGCAGGCCATACATGCCGCCAAAGCAGTCGGCACTGCCCTCACCACCTCCACTAGACCCGCCTCCACTGCACCAGCCGACTCTTCTTCCTCCGAGCGCGGCCGCGGTCATGGCAGATCCCATGGACGGGGACGCGGAAGGAACGGGTTTGGCAGGGGCCGATCATCCCACCACTTCTGGCCCAGCCCGTATCCGCCATACAATTACTGGCCGCCCACCCCGTATGGTTGGCCTGCTAATGGGACGGCCCAGCAGTTCCAGTCTCAATGGGCCTCCCCTCCTTGCCCCTATCCTACCACTAGCTCGCGGCCCAACAATAATAATGGACCAGGCATCTTGGGCTCCAAACCGTCACAGGCTCACAACACGACTTATGTACCAACTGACATTGACCAGGCGCTTAATGCAATGTCCTTGAACCCGCAGGAGCCGACTTACTTTAAGGACACCGGGGCGACAGGTAATATGTCTAATACCTCTGCTGATTTTCACTCTTTTTCTAATAATGGCATGGGACAACAAATTATCGTCGGTGATGGCTCCACCATCCCGGTACTTGGACATGGCACAAAAACCTTACCCACACCCTTCCCTCCCCTTGCCCTTAAAAACGTCCTTTATGCTCCCAAATTACTTAAAAATTTAATCTCCGTTCGTCGGTTCACTACCGACAACTCTGTCTCTGTCGAATTTGACCCTTTTGGTTTTCTTGTGAAGGATTACAGGAGCCGGATCCCTATCCTTCGGTGCAACAGCAGCGGTGACCTCTACCCACTCGTGCTAGGACCTGGATCTACCACTTTTCCAGCCACCTTTGCTGCTGTTATCTCCACTCTATGGCACCAACGTCTTGGCCACCCAGGACGTGCACCTTTACAGTCTTTAAAGTCGTCTTGTTCTGTTGATTTTTCCACTTTAAACAATAATATTTGTCATTCTTGTGTACTTGGCAAAAGCATTCGATTACCTTTTGCCAACTCTAACACTCGTATTTTTTATCCCTTTGATCTTATTCATAGCGATTTATCCCCTGTGTTAAGTTCTGATGGTCATAGATATTATATTTTATTTATTGACGAAGTCACAAATTTTCTATGGACGTACCCCTTATCAAACAAATCTCAAGTATATAATATTTTTTTGTCAATTTCACAAATTAATTACCACCCAGTTTGAGCGACCCATAAAAACCTTTCAATGTGATAACGGCACGGAATATGTAAATTCCTCGTTCAAAACATTTTTTGCTACTCATGGCATCCTCTTCCGCCACTCGTGTCCACACACATCCTCCCAAAGAGGCAAAGCGGAACGTATGATTCGTACCATTAATAACATGATTCGCACCATCCTCACCCACGCCTCATTACCTAACACGTTTTGGCATCACGCCCTAGCCACAGCAACATACCTACTAAATATCTTACCGACCAAACTTCTCAATGACAGAACACCAACCGAAGCCTTATACCACCGTGTACCCTCCTACGAACACTTACGTGTTTTCGGATGCCTTTGTTACCCTTTGTTCCCAAACACCACAATTCATAAACTTGACCCTCGATCCACCCCTCACGTTTTCTTGGGGTATCCACTAAACCACCGCGGGTACAAATGTTTCAATCTAAAAACCAAACAAATCATTTTATCCCGTCATGTGGCCTTTGACGAGACCACCTTTCCGTTCGCCAACACCAATAAACCACCTCCATCCTATGATTTCCTCACCACATTCCCACCTCTCTTGTGGCCACATGTCCAGTCGACTACTTCCCACACCCAACTACCTAACCTCACCTCCCAACCCAACACCCCTTAACCAGCCCACACCACTCCTACTAGCCCAATCCACTCCCACACCTCCCCTCCTCCCAACTCTTCTTCGGCCCACTACAGCCCTCACCCTCTTCCCTCCCCAGCCCACCCCCCTCTCCACTGACCCATCCTATCAACCCATCTGACCCGCCTTCCCCACCCACATCGGCCCAACCCTCACCTGTTGACTCGCAACCTTCCCCACCCACATCAGCCCACACTTCGAACCCCCCTCCCATATTACCTACTTCCCAGCCAAACCCGCCCACAACAACCACCCGCACCATGCGCACCCGCGCCATGGGCGGTATCATCAAACCCACCAACCGACTTAATCTAAATGTTTCCACCATCGTTCCTCTACCCAAAAGCCCCACCGCTGCCTTATCCAATCCGGTTTGGCACAAAGCCATGACTGACGAATACCATGCCCTTATCAAGAATGAGACGTGGGAATTAACGCCGAGGTTGCCGGACATGCACATTATTCGGAGCATGTGGTTATTTAAACATAAGTTCAAATCTAATGGGTCTTTGGAAAGGTATAAAGCCCGACTGGTATGTGATGGTCGTCTTCAGCAAGTTGGGGTTGATTGTGGTGATACTTTCAGTCCGGTTGTCAAGCCGGGCACTATCTGTACCGTTTTATCTATTGCTCTTTCTTAGTCATGGCAGGTACACCAACTAGACGTCACAAATGCTTTTCTCCACGGTAATTTACAAGAAACAGTTTACATGTACAACCAATGGGTTTTCGGGACGCCAACTTTCCCGATCATGTCTGTCGTCTCAAGAAATCCTTATACGGATTGAAACAAGCTCCTCGGGCGTGGTATCAACGCTTTACAGACTTTTTGCTCACCTTAGGGTTCACACAAAGTAAATGTGACACTTCCTTGTTCACTTTTCATCAGGGCTCACAGGTTGCTTATCTCCTTCTTTATGTTGATGACATCTTACTAGTCACTTCTTCTACCAATCTTCGGGCAACTATCATGTCTCATCTAGCAAAAGAATTCGCCATGAAGGATCTTGGTCCCCTTAGCTTCTTCCTTGGTATCTCCGTCAAGCGACACAAGGACACCATGTTTCTCTCTCAACAGGCCTATGCTCAGTAAATTATTGAACGAGCTGGAATGTCTTCTTGCAATCCGGTGCACACCCCAGTTGACACACATGCTAAACTTAGCGCCACTGCTGGGGATGATTTTCATGATCCTACTTTATACCGTAGTCTGGCTAGTGCTCTTCAATATCTCACCTTCACAAGACCCGGCATAAGCTATGCCGTGCGACAAATCTGCATCTATATGCATGCCCCAAAATCGGACCATTGGAATGCACTAAAGCGCATCATCCGTTACATTGAAACGCCCAATTTTTTTTCACATTTGACATTTAACATAAACGTCCACTTGTGAAGCCCCAAATTCATCATTCGACAAATCGACATACAATTTCTCTTACAATTTTACCAAAATTTTGACATGACCCGTTCGTAATAGGTACCTTTCCCCCTGTTTATAACAATACCATTACTATTAATACTACGACACTTACCAACATAATCAAAATTACAACCGTATATGGTTCGCCATGAACCTTTTGTACAAACTACACAAGTTTAGTATCCAAACTTTCTACTAACAAACTAGACACATACAAAATAACATTTACTAATCAAAATGGTAAGTTAACCCATCAAACAAACAACTTGGACCGGAAGCGCTTAGAGTCGACGTTTCGTGTGTGTGTTCGGTTCGGGCGCGCTGCATTCAAGCAAGAGATTTACCTACATTTCATAACGGAAACATTATTAGTTCAAACACATATTACTTCAAAAATCCTTTAATTACCTATCATTGTTCAACCCGTTAACATGTCTTGTTACCTTAATAGCATCCATACTTCCATTCGGAAGTATCCAACGTATCACTTTCCGAATCATTCACCATGAATCATTAAAGACCACACTTTTCCATATACTTACATCATTCGACCCGTTATGAACCTTTACAATAATTCCATAGAACCAAATACCACTTTTCGAAAAGTTACATTAAAGTAAATAAAGTTCATATGAACTTACCGCGATCTTGTGATGATTGTGCCTTTGAGTGACTCGCGCCTTCTTCCTTCTTTGTGCCTATATACCATAATCCCGTACTTTAGCTTTCTTTCAACATTAATTTTACAATCCTTATGGTATGTTATGGCGTTTAATAACTACATACATCATTATCATAAGAAAGTTGCATCATCTTAACAAGTATTCATGCAAAAGCCATAACTAACTCACTTAGACATTTTGTCAAACACATGGTGTGCATATCACTAGATTAGCATAATGTACAAGCATTTTAAGCACAACTTCCATAGTTCATTCTTGAGCAACATAAACATACTACCATGTTAGGATTTATCATTCAAATCAAAAACATACAATTCTAAATCTACATTCATAACAATTTCATAATTAAATCATCAATTTAACATACAAACTTCACAATTTCCAAGCATTATTTTGACATGCAAGTGGGTTTTTGCCCTAATCATGTTCATACTAAGATTTAGCATCTAGTGATGTCTAAACCTCCTTAGAAACTGTTAATCATACTGAATTTAGCAATACATTCACGAATTATACTAAACCCCTTAAATCAAACATCACCAAATTGCAAAATTTGACTTACTTGATACAAGAAACACTTAGGTGATCACCATTCTTAAGTCATACATTCACCTAGACTCCAAATCCCCTTTCAATTTGATTGATTTGTGTTGATTAGGGTTTGTTCTTCCTTGCCCCCCTTCTGGTCGCATATACACGCACACACATATCTGATGTGTGTGTATTGTGTTGACAATTTTTATTAAATTGTCTTTCTAATTGTCCAACTTTGGTCCCTCAACTATTGAGCACTTTACTTGATAGTTAAACTTTTATTTTCACACATTCTTAATTAACCTATTCATAAATTTATATTTTAGGGTATAATGGTAAAAATTTATATTTACCATTCTTTGTCGTTAAATTCTCACTATTAATTTATTATATTAAGACATACGAAAACTGGGGTGTTACAAGTCCACCCCCCTTATAAAAGGTTTCGTCCCCGAAACCTGACTACGTACCAAATAATTCCGGGTAGTGCTTTCGCATATCATCCTCCGCTTCCCAAGTGAGATCCGATCCCTTCCTATGTTGCCATTGAACCAACACTTGTCGAACAGATTTGTTTCGGAGGTGCTTCACTTTAAAATCCTTGATTGCTACAGGTTTTTCAACATAATTTAACTTCTTATCCACTTCAATGTCGTCCATAGGCACGTATGCCGTCTCATCCGCAAGGCACTTTCGCAACTGAGACACGTGAAAGGTGTTATGAATCCCATCCAGCGCAGGTGGTAGTTCTAACCGATATGCCACCGCCCCAACTCGGGCGAGTATTTTGAATGGCCCGATATATCGAGGGCCTAGCTTCCCGCGTTTACGAAAACGGATTATTCCTTTCCATGGAGAGACCTTTAATAACACATGATCTCCCACTTGAAATTCTATTGGTCGCTTTCGTCGATCCGCATAAGACTTTTGTCTATCTTGCGTTGCTTTCAATCTTGACCTAACCATATCAATCTTTTCATTCGTTTTGGTCACTACCTCTTTTGGCGCGATTTCTCGTTGACCCACTTCCCCCCAACAAACCGGGGTCCTACATTTCCTTCCATAAAGCATTTCGTAGGGGGCCATTTTTATGCTGTTATGATAGCTATTATTATAAGAAAATTCTACCAAAGGTAGTTGATCATCCCAGCTTCCTCCGAATTCTATAACACACGCCCTTAACATATCAACTAATGTTTGGATAGTTCGCTCTGTCTGACCATCGGTTTGTGGATGGTAGGCGGTGCTGATGTGTAATTGGGTTCCCAATTCATCGTTAAACTTCCTCCAATAACGAGAGGTGAACCGGGTGTCCCGATCGGACACTATAGACACCGGAACCCCATGTCGGGATATGATCTCGTTCATGTAGACTTCCGCCATCTTTTCTGATTTATAATTCTCCCGAATAGGTAGGAAATGTGCACTTTTGGTAAGTCGGTCAACGACCACCCATATTGCATCGTGCCCTTTTCTTGTCTTGGGAAGCTTAGTCACCAAATCCATCGTTATATGTTCCCATTTCCACACCGGGATCTCCAAGGGTTGTAACTTTCCATACGGCTTCTGGTGTTCAGCCTTTACTTGGGAACACGTCAAACACTTAGCAACATACTTGACAATGTCTCTTTTCATCCCTGGCCACCAATAATTCATCCTCAAGTCTCGATACATCTTTGTAGCCCCCGGATGAACGGAGTATCGAGACTTGTGAGCTTCATTCAACAATAGTTCTTTCACTTCGCAATACCGGGGTATCCAAATTCGGTTGTACCTCGTTTTTATACCATTTGCATTCTCTTCCAATTCATGAATGAATCCTTTCGTTCTTTCTTTCTTTGAGTCAACAGCATTTAAAGATTTCATTTGAGCTTCCCGAATTTCATCAAGTAGTTTAGGAGTAACTACCATCTTCATGGACTTTACCCGAATCGGGGTCGGGTATTCCTTTCGGCTAAGTGCGTCCGCTACTACGTTAGCTTTCCCGGGATGATAATGGATGTCGCAGTCGTAATCCTTAAGGAGTTCCAACCATCTTCGTTGCCTCATATTGAGATCTTTCTGTTCGAAAAAATATTTGAGGCTTTTATGATCCGAGAAGATAGTACATTTCACCCCATAAAGGTAGTGCCTCCATATTTTCAAGGCGAATACAACCGCCGCCAGTTCAAGATCATGAGTTGGATAATTGCCTTCATGTTGCTTGAGTTGTCTCGAAGCGTAAGCAACGACTTTACCCCTTTGCATTAACACACACCCTAAACCTTGACGAGAGGCGTCCGTATACACCACCAAACCATCCGTTCCATCCGGTAATGTCAACACCGGAGAATTTGAGAGCTTTTCTTTTAAGGTTTGAAACGCTTTTTCTTGCTCTTCGCCCCATATAAACTTTTCACTCTTCTTTGTTAACTTCGTCATAGGAGAGGCTATCTTGGAGAAATCTTGGATAAATCTCCTATAATACCCAGCCAAACCCAGAAAACTTTTTATTTCGCTTGGATTCTTCGGGGGTACCCAATTCATCACCGCATCTACCTTGGACGGATCCACATGGACACCATCCGCATCGATCACATGACCCAAAAATTGTACCTCCCTAAGCCAAAAGGCACACTTTGAGAATTTTGCATATAACTTTTCCTTGCGAAGCGTTTCCAATACATCACGTAAATGGGAAGCATGCTCTGCTTCACTGCGAGAGTATACTAGAATATCATCAATAAAAACGATTACATATTTATCAAGCATAGGTCGGCATACCCGATTCATTAAATCCATAAAAGCAGCTGGGGCGTTCGTTAATCCGAAGGACATTACTAAAAACTCGTAATGTCCGTACCGCGTTCGAAACGCAGTTTTCGGCACATCCTCTTCTCGTACGCGTAGTTGGTGATAACCCGACCGCAAATCGATTTTTGAAAACCAACTTGCCCCTTGTAACTGATCAAATAGATCATCAATTCTGGGCAACGGGTATCGATTCTTCACCGTCAATTTGTTCAACTCTCGATAGTCGATGCACATTCGCAACGAACCATCTTTCTTCTTCACGAAAAGTACGGGTGCTCCCCATGGTGAAACACTTGGTCTAATAAAACCCTTATCGAGCAACTCTTGAAGTTGCGTCATCAATTCTTTCATTTCGGTTGGGGCCAACCGATAAGGAGCCTTAGCTACCGGTTTTGCACCCGGGTTTAGCTCTATTTTAAATTCTACTTCTCGTTCAGGCGGGAGGCCCGGTAGGTCTTCCGGAAACACATCCGGATATTCATTTACCACGTTCACATCTTCAAGCTTTGGGACACCTCGATTGGTGTCAATCACATAAGATAGATAAGCTCTACCCCCGTTCCTCACATGTTTGACAGCTTTGATTATAGAACACAATTTCGACTTAATGACTCTATCTCCTTGAACACTTACCCGTTTCCCCCCCGAGGTTAATATATGAATAACTTTCTTTTCACATTGAATTTCAGCGTGGTTTTGGGCAAGCCAATCCATTCCTACAACTACTTTAAATTCCCCCATGTACATCGGGACAAGATCTATACTAAATTCCTCATCTTCGATTAAGATCTTACAGTTTCTACAAATATCATGTAACAAATAGCTTTTACTATCAGAAACTTCTACTTCTAAGGGTACCATCATCTTTTCAAGCTTAAACGATGGGTGAGCTAACAATTCATTAGAAATGAACGACCTACTAGCCCCGGAATCAAATAAAACATTCATAGGCATGGAATTCACCAAAAATATACCTGAAACCACGTCCGGGCTAGCTTTAGCTTCATCCGAGGTTAACTGAAACATCCTTCCGCGAGCCTTGGGAGGCTCATCCTTCTTTCCATCTCTCTTTGTCCCTTGTTGGAGTTTCGGGCATTCCGCTTTAATGTGCCCCGTTTCATTACAATTATAACACGCCTTAGGGTTTTCGGGGCACCTATAAAACGGATGTCCCTCACGTCCACATTTGTAGCACCCCTTCTTTCCTGACAAACATTCACCCGAATGATGCTTCCCACACGTCTTGCAAGTCGGAATTTCACTACTTGCTTTCCCTTTCTTGCTTTGATCTTGATATCTTGCCTTTTTCGATGGGCTTGCGTTGGTAGGCTTCTCCGCTACCCTTTTCTCTCCCCGTTCAACCTGCCTTTTTATCTCAATTTCTCTGTCTCTTGCCCAATCAATTAGTTCGTTCAGCGTTGCACACTTGGAGGGATTTACAAATTCTCGATATTCAGCCTTTAGCATAGCATGGTAACGTACAATCCTTTGCCTCTCCGTCCCAGCTATCTCTTCACAGAACTTCACCCTTTCAAGGAATTTGTTTGTTATCTCGTCAATCGTTTCATCCTTCTATCTGAGACGCAAGAAGTCTTCCTGAATCTTATCAATTGCGGATTGTGGACTATAATATTTCAGGAATGACTCCTTGAATTCTTGCCATGTTAACGACTGTACTTTATCATCCCCCAATTCCTTCGAGTATGCATCCCACCAATCTTTTGCTCGAGATTGTAGGAGGCAAACATTACTTGATCTTCCACTTCGCATCTACTCCGTGTAAACACGGCTTCGGTGCTTGAAATCCACCTTTGGCAAGCTATCGGATCAACATCCCCTTGGTATGGTAAGGGATTACATGCCATGAACTCTTTGTACGTACATCTCCGTTTGCTTTTCTTCACTTGCAATTCACTAATCATTTCTTTCAATTCTTCCACCTTAGATGTTACCGAGGTATTAACTATCTCCAATACTTGCCCCTCGACTTCCTGAGCTAATCGGGGTATACTAGCCTCAATTGCTTTCTTTACCTCTTCCACAACCATAGTTCTTATTTCATTTCGGCGTGCTTCATCGTCATCATTCACGTTCACCCTATCAGCCATCTACATAAAACATTCGGTACATTCATTAGATTTCATTTCATACTTGCCAACGTCATATTTCAACATCATTTATCATGACATTTCCCATTCATTATTCGTATTTCATGCCTTGTCGTCGTTGACAATCGTATCGTGTCGTTCTTATCTTATCAAATGTTTCTTCTTAACATTTACATGTACTTTCCCTCGAGTTTAAATCATCTAATACATTCAATTTCATGCATTCTCGTTGTATATCGAGCTACTCTTGCGACTTGATAAGCATTATTAGAGTTTGAGGGTTTAAACTAAAGTTTTTGTTACTACATGCGGTCTCGGTAAGCTTTGGTTGCCCTTCCCTAGCTCCCGATTGCAAGAAAAAGAAAATTTATGTCTGGTCGCCACCGTAAGCTACGGTGGCCACCGTAGCTTACGGTGGAAGAAGAAAGCTTACGGTGATGATTTACTGTCTTACGGCAAGATTTTGCAGCCGCACGGTCGTGCGTCCATTTGCACTACCGTGCATCACCTAGAACGTTGGAAACCCTGGCAGTGCACAAGCCCGTGCACTGTCTTACTCGGAAACGCACGTTCGTGCGACCAGTGCACGACCGTGCACCGTGCCCAGTTGCTTAATTGCTGCTGAAAATTTCCCAGCCAACCCAAGTTTCACGAAAACGGACATAACTCATTCGTTATTGATCCGTTTTACACGATTCTTTTTCCCACGCGTCCGTAATTTAATTACGGATCCGTTTATCACTTCGGGTCGCATTAAAAGCTGATTTATAAGCAAACGGCTTATAAACCCCTTTATACATTATTTGACCCGTTCTAACCCCAAACTGAAACGATTCATTCCCTAACATTCAATGACATTTCGAAACTAATTATTCATACTACAAAAGAAAATTTTCAACTTTTTAAAAAAAAGTACTTACTTGCTTTGCGCCGCGAAACGAACACACACTTCCTCACGAGCTTTCGGTTTGAGTTCAAGCACTTGATGCTTAAATCCCTCAAACCTAGGCTCTGATACCAACTTGAAACGCCCAATTTTTTTTCACATTTGACATTTAACATAAACGTCCACTTGTGAAGCCCCAAATTCATCATTCGACAAATCGACATACAATTTCTCTTACAATTTTACCAAAATTTTGACATGACCCGTTCGTAATAGGTACCTTTCCCCCTGTTTATAACAATACCATTACTATTAATACTACGACACTTACCAACATAATCAAAATTACAACCGTATATGGTTCGCCATGAACCTTTTGTACAAACTACACAAGTTTAGTATCCAAACTTTCTACTAACAAACTAGACACATACAAAATAACATTTACTAATCAAAATGGTAAGTTAACCCATCAAACAAACAACTTGGACCGGAAGCGCTTAGAGTCGACGTTTCGTGTGTGTGTTCGGTTCGGGCGCGCTGCATTCAAGCAAGAGATTTACCTACATTTCATAACGGAAACATTATTAGTTCAAACACATATTACTTCAAAAATCCTTTAATTACCTATCATTGTTCAACCCGTTAACATGTCTTGTTACCTTAATAGCATCCATACTTCCATTCGGAAGTATCCAACGTATCACTTTCCGAATCATTCACCATGAATCATTAAAGACCACACTTTTCCATATACTTACATCATTCGACCCGTTATGAACCTTTACAATAATTCCATAGAACCAAATACCACTTTTCGAAAAGTTACATTAAAGTAAATAAAGTTCATATGAACTTACCGCGATCTTGTGATGATTGTGCCTTTGAGTGACTCGCGCCTTCTTCCTTCTTTGTGCCTATATACCATAATCCCGTACTTTAGCTTTCTTTCAACATTAATTTTACAATCCTTATGGTATGTTATGGCGTTTAATAACTACATACATCATTATCATAAGAAAGTTGCATCATCTTAACAAGTATTCATGCAAAAGCCATAACTAACTCACTTAGACATTTTGTCAAACACATGGTGTGCATATCACTAGATTAGCATAATGTACAAGCATTTTAAGCACAACTTCCATAGTTCATTCTTGAGCAACATAAACATACTACCATGTTAGGATTTATCATTCAAATAAAAAACATACAATTCTAAATCTACATTCATAACAATTTCATAATTAAATCATCAATTTAACATACAAACTTCACAATTTCCAAGCATTATTTTGACATGCAAGTGGGTTTTTGCCCTAATCATGTTCATACTAAGATTTAGCATCTAGTGATGTCTAAACCTCCTTAGAAACTATTAATCATACTGAATTTAGCAATACATTCACGAATTATACTAAACCCCTTAAATCAAACATCACCAAATTGCAAAATTTGACTTACTTGATACAAGAAACACTTAGGTGATCACCATTCTTAAGTCATACATTCACCTAGACTCCAAATCCCCTTTCAATTTGATTGATTTGTGTTGATTAGGGTTTGTTCTTCCTTGCCCCCCTTCTGGTCGCATATACACGCACACACATATCTGATGTGTGTGTATTGTGTTGACAATTTTTATTAAATTGTCTTTCTAATTGTCCAACTTTGGTCCCTCAACTATTGAGCACTTTACTTGATAGTTAAACTTTTATTTTCACACATTCTTAATTAACCTATTCATAAATTTTTATTTTAGGGTATAATGGTAAAAATTTATATTTACCATTCTTTGTCGTTAAATTCTCACTATTAATTTATTATATTAAGACATACGAAAACTGGGGTGTTACATACATTCAAGGTACAACTGCTTTTGGTCTCACCTTCGGCCCGTCCCCTACTCCGCAACTGACTGCCTATACTGACGCGGACTGGGCCGGGTGCCTTGACACTCGACGGTCCACCAGTGGATATTGTCACACCCCGTTTTCCACGTGTCTCACCGGTGGGCCCGGTGGGGGATTACCGTGACGTAGTTGGCAACAATATAGTCAAACCACACAATATATGAATGCACATCGGAAGCATAAAGATAATTATATTTCAACCATTGTTTGTAATATCAAATGTATTACGAATAGTCGAAAAAGTATCCACAGGGGATCAAATAAAAATGTAAGTGTTGTTCAACAGACATCGACATCTTGAGCTTGCGAGACTCTTTATGATACTAAGGAGAATATCCAGCCAATTACGCATAGTACCTGCATTTAGTCTTTTTGGGAAAATACGTCAGTTTACACTTGTAAATACATTCAACCGACACTTTTGAAAAATGTTTATTAAAATTGATTTTGAATGCACAAGGCACAAACTCTTTTATAACTTGGGAGAATTATTTAAATATATAATCTTGTGAACGAATTACATGTTCCTTATGCGTTCAGTAGCCCAGATCAAGTCCGGGTTAAAGATTAATAGACACACCACAGCGACTATTTATGCACTGACGAGTGTACGCCTACACTCCGCGCTTAGGTCGTGGCCATTTCGTAAAATGATGCCAGGGATATCCGGGACATGGTCATTAACCCCCCAAAGGCTTTTAAGTAACAAGACTGTTTAAACGAGCCGATCAAATTTATTCAATTACCCACTCAATCGGTGGAGAATTTGATGCCCGATCAAGCGGTATGCTATATACCGTAACCCAAGCCCGTATAACGGAAAATAAGTTAAAAGTATTTACCTTTGCAAGTATAAATCCTTAATTGAAATAAACTGCAGATAGCTTTTACTGGTCTCCTAATCTGGAACGAAGGTTAATATTAACCTATTAGAATCCTAATGGGTCGTTAATTTAGCCGTAGCTTAGACCGGTCAGTTTCAATGGATAGTTACGGTTTAGTCGCGTGAAAGGCGAAAACCGGGAAAGGAATGTGATTTTTGTCCCAACAAGTTTGAAGACTTGTTTTATATGGGTATAATAATCACACTCTGGATTTTGGGGTCAAAACAATATGGTTTGACCCGTTTCGGCTAGTTTATGCAAACTAGTTACATAAGCCGAACCGTGCGCGCAAAAGGCGCAACGGGTAACCGTAAGAGTCCTACACTGTTTTCCTATGTCAATATGCTTTAAAGAGGTTGTGGTATCAGTAGGATACCTTCCATAATGCCCGTAACGAGTTTAAGTTCATATTATGCCCCGTAGGGGTATTTCGGTCTTTTTAAAGATTATAAAAGAGGTTTCTGAGTTCTTACAGGAAATCTGAGTTTCCCGAACAGTTTATAAAGTCTAAAATACTTTATTTATTATTTAAAATCAATAGCAACTGGAATCGGGTCAAAAGACCTTGTAGAACTCAAGTTATGGCCGAAAAGGGTATATTCGGTAATTACCGAACCGATGCCATAACCGCAGGTTATGAGCAGGTTAAAAATAATTAAAAATCTTTAAAAATCCCAAAATATTATTTTACATCAGTGAGTAAAAGGTTTGGTGTCGAAATCCGGGTTTAGATAGGCGTTATGCTAATTGCGCTATTAAATTACTAAAGTTTCCGTAATTTGCGCTATTTAGCATAACTCCTATTCTGGACCTCGGATTGATGTGAAATTTTAGGGACATGCTTGGAAATCAGTAACTAAGGTTATGATTCTTTCACATGTCCGAAATTCTCGTTTTAAATCAAAAAGGGCGTTACGGTCAACTTTTAAGCATTTAACGGAAATGTGTAAAAGACTCGGACAAACAACGAACCGGTCACAGAGGGTTATACCATCATGTAACCTGGTCCTAAGAGAGTCCTAAGGCATATCTAAATCATACTTTAACGGGTCAGAACTGAAGTCAATGCAAAAGTCAAAGCTTTGCGACTTTCGGCTCCGAACGGGTTAAAACAGTAAATGGTCGGATCAAACAAGCTTAGACTAGTTAATATACTTATTATCATGTTTTATGAGTGTTTAAACAGGTTACACATCATCTACATTACTGATTATGCATTAAATCGCAAAATGGCATTTCTGTTGACTTTTTCTAAGCACGTTTGACTCGACATTCGGACTAGTTAGAGTGGGAATCAGAGGGTGCCCTTTTAGGGGTTTAAATCCCACATGATTACCAACATATAACTATCTTTGATTCGACAAACCACTGGACCATTTGTGATTTATCGCAAAGTCAATCGTTGATTACGACGGATTGACTTTTAAGCTAAACTAAGCAAAAACAAAGCCACAAAAGGTTAGGCACACTTACAGAAGCTTGGTGCACGACTATGGATGTTAGGAGAATGCTTGAGAGCTCCAGAAATGATCAGAAGTGCAAGAGAAAGGTGTGAGGAACTTGTTGCAACAATGTGGCCTTTTATAGGCAATGTAGATCTTTAAGATCATTACAACAAGGCCTACCAATGCTCCTTGATGATCAACAACTGTCCCTTGGTGCTAGAAGATGATTAGGGGTCGCCCATATCTCTGGAAAATCTTTGCATTAATGTTTTACCGCTTAAAACAGCCAACTATCTGTCGCCGGGCGTCGCTTACGGACCGTATGGCATGGCCCTTGCGGTCCGTAAGCCTATGGCGGAAACATTTTTACCCCTTCACTCCCTTACGGTCCGTAAGGCAGGACCCTTACGGTCCGTAAGAGCTTAACAGAGGCAAAAAAAAAAAAAATTAACCTTTCAAGCATTGAATGGTCAATTTGTAATAAATAGTCTTTGTGCTTGGAACAAGTCAGTATGAGGCTCTTCTTAACCCATGCTTGGTCAGTATCATAATGCATCATGGGTTTGCACAAGGATGGGCTTATAAATAATTATTTGCATTGCATTATTTTCTTAGGATTTAGATTAGTAACTTGGATCCTTTTGGTTATTAGTAATTACCGGATCAAGATATATTAGATGCTTATAAATTTTTGCTTAGGGTCCCGACATTTATAATGACGAAGTCGCTCAGAGGTATAAAATTAACATGTCGACATATTCGAAAATCCTACCACATATCTTAATTAAATCCGGGTTTATATAATTTTTGTCGTATGCGACACGTGTCATTTATTTATTGGACACAAAATTCCGAGGTGTTACAGATATTGTGTTTATTATGGTGACAACCTTATATCTTGGTCTTCCAAACGACAAGCTACAATTTCTCGTTCAAGCGCGAAAGCTGAGTATCGAGGGGTTGCTAATGTAGTTGCAGAGGTTTGCTGGCTTCGTAATCTCCTGTTGGAATTACAGCGCCCTCTTTCTCGTGCCACTCTTGTTTATTGTGACAACGTTAGCGCCATTTATCTTTCGGGCAACCCCGTCCAACATCAACGCACTAAACATATTGAGCTAGACATCCACTTCGTGCGTGCAAAGGTTCAACGGGGTGAGATTCGCGTTCTTCATGTTCCTTCTCGATATCAGATTGCGGACATTTTCACCAAAGGCTTACCACGGGTTCTGTTTGAAGATTTTCGGTCTAGTCTCAGCTTACGGCCTCCTCCCGCTTCGACTGCGGGGGTGTAATAGATAATGTATTTATGGTTATTATTATGTTTACTATTATCGTTGTAAATATCCCTAAAGTTACGGGATTGTATTTTCTATATAATGGAAACCCATTCAAGGGAGAGGATCAAGGATCCTATTGTTTCAAGTATCATGTATGTATAGCTGACAAAATCTAGCTTCATTTCCAGCTGGAGGTTTGAGACTCCCCATGCAATGATAGTTTTGGCCACTGATACGATATATAAATGGAGCATTGCCCTTGTTGATATTAGAATCAAGCTTTCCACCCATAGATGTAAAAGAGAACATAGAGTTGTATCGTCTTATGTTCTTCAGGAAGAACTTGCTTTTTGGATTTGAGGAAGAAAACAAATTTTGATAAGACGGATGTGCATCCTTTAAAGGCGGTAGCTGAACTTTACCATACCCACAACACATACCATAACATAGCTTATTTAAAGTTAAACGACCTTTTCCACCTTCCGATGCCCATAACTTTGCACTACAAAGCTGACATGTAAGCACTTGCTCACCATGGTCCAAATAATCTGTTAACAAATGATTGAGAGTTATATTACAGGTAGAACACAACAAATGTCCTAAAACAATATAATAGATTAAAACCTTTAGATATCCCTTTATAAGGATCTTCATCAATGCAAAAGAACACATTTTCTTGATTGGAATCCAAACAGAGCATAGGTACAGGAGTATTATCACGCTTCTTGCGCTCAAGGTTACGTTTACTAGAAGACAGCCGTGTAAGCGTAGAGTTACTACCCAAAATCGACTGATTGTTACTGCTAATAATGCTAGAAGTAATGGAATATCGACGGTTGCTATCTGCTGGTGTACCTATGTTAATGCCATTATATGAATATCCAATATTAAAACATTGATGTTAAGACCGGTATGTGGTTTAGTAATGTGTTTATCAAAACAAATAATAAAGAAACAAAATACAAACCTGGTGTAGTTGAAATTAAAGAACCAGTAGCATTTCTAACTGCTCGACACCCAATGGAGTACATATGTTGATCCGTAGAATCAGAACATTCAACCATAGTTGCATTGTCAGAAAAGATGTTACGAACATTCGTTGATGATGACGATGCATTTAACAATTTCTTATTATCAAGTGTTAATTTTTGAAGCTTACGCCTTTCATCGGGGGAGTAACTAAATAACAGAGAAAGTATAGTATGTACGAAAAACAACAATCAGCCACCTTAGAAACCTAAAACGGAAAAAAGTATACTTATAATAAAATTTAAGAGGTATTACAATTTGTGATATCTGAAAGAGGAGATCTGTTAGAGATATCTGAAACAGGAATTCTCGTAAGAGGACCTACAAAAAAACCAAATAGAATTATGTTAGGATTGGAGGCTGTCATGATTGTGCTTGTTTGTAAGAATTTGACAAATCAATGGATATAAAACAATGTAAAGTGCAGCGGAAATGGATACAAACTTTATAAACACAATCAAGGAAGAGAATAGTTTGATAAACACATGCTTTCTCATTAAGTTGAATGATTACAATGAAAATCAAAAGATTACAAGCATGCTTACACAACTAAACTCCCCCTCGGCCTGATACCCCAAGGTTGGTTGCACAAGATGAAAGGATTGAATTGAGGAGAAGAACTCACTCAAAACGATCAAGTGTAACAGTACAGAGTACTGTTACATTTATAGACAATCCAAACCACTGAAGCATCTCAGCTGACGTCACCATGAAAGTGACATCTAACAACCTAACAAACACTATCTACTGATCTACACAACTACTGCTTTGCTAACTACTGATATTGCATTACATTTCGTGAGATGAATAAAACTGCTGCTGCATCGTTCTACTGTTGTGAACCCAGCAGTACTTGTCATGATCGGCAGTGCTTGACTCAAGGCAGCAGTTTGAACAGCAGGGCTTTTGGTCTTCATCAGTCCTTGAATGGAACAGCAGTTGTAGATCCACAGATGTTGATAGAAGCAGTACTTTGGAGTATAGCAGATGTTTGAGCCACAGTCAAGGGGAAAGCTTATAGTAAACAATTGCTTATTGTGAGTCCGCTGTTGTGATCCGGTTTTGGCTTTCATTATCTGTTCCTCTGGTAGGGTTCAATCCCAACAATCTCCCCCTAGAACAGATAATGCCAAAACCCTTCATTATTCTAACCTTTATTTCTCATCAGTAGTTCCTGAGCTTGCCTCTTAAATTCTTCTTCAAAATTCTTGGAACTTGTGTCATCATCATCCCTACACAGTGTAAGTTCAAGAAGATCCTGCAAATCTTCAACACTAAGGCCTAGTGCTTCTTTCCTTGATATGTACTTCAGTTCACCATTGGTTCTGACCAGAGTCAATACGTGGGTCTTTTGATCAGATATCCACTTTAGTATTTTTAAACCTAATGGGTTTCTTGGGAGAGATTTATTCTTTGATGAGTTTGGAGATGATGGCCTTGTGAACACTTGCAGACTTTCAGACATTCTTTTGAAGGCCATCTCAATGACATTGTTAGCAGCAGCTATGTCTTCTGCAGTCTCTTTTTTTTATCAGCTCTTGCCTTTCAAAGCCTGTCATGCCTGTCGAAGTGTTTGGTGATGCAGGCTTGGTTAATACCTTTTTAAAAAGGTTCTGAAGCTTTGTTGAGTTCTCTTCTTTTAGACCCATTTTCATGATGGCATCATTGAAGTACTCAGCTTCCTTTTCTTTGACCTCTTCTTCAGACAGTTGTTTTCCTTCTTCTTGGTTTGTCACAAGAGTAGGATTGTCTGCTGATTTGAACATTGTTCTGAGGTTTTCTATCTGCTGTTCAAGATTCATCATTTGTTCATGCTTCTTTGAAGTGCTTGAAACAGTTATCTTTCTTTTCTTCAGCCTTTCATAGGCTTCATCAGTCTGCTGTTTTGACCATTTTGCTATGGCATCAGCAGTGTCTACTTTAGCATCTACCAATTCCTGTTTCCTCTTTTTATATTCAGAAGTAAGATCAGCAATTAGCTTTTTATATTTGTTCCAGTTTGGAGCTGTCTTCTTTTTACTTGGATCACCTTTAATCCTTTCAATCCTGTTTGCTTCATGCTTCAGAGCCACGATTGGCCATTCTTCAAATTGGTTTTCTTCAGCTTGATAGAATTTTTCTTTCATGATATATGCAATAAGTTCTTTTCTTATCGCCTTTCTTTGATCTGTCTTTTCTTTGCTCAGAACTTGTGCATGATCTTCCATCAGCTTAACTTTTGTAAGTAGGAACTCCAATCTTTTAGAAATGGCTTCATCACCCTGATCTTTACATTCGAGTTTAGCTCGAATCTTTGCTTGCCTTGCTTTCATTTCAAGATATTCATCCATGTCTTCTGGAACTATGAAGCCTATGAGAGAAGGAAATTTTCTTTTTGAAGGATCATCCTCGGTGTAGAATTGTTTCATCTCATTCTTTACAGCATCTAGTTCCAATGGATATTTTGCAGCAATATGATCAAATTTTTCATCGGTGGCTTGAGTTGTTTCTCTTTTTCTTATGTAAAGCTTTGTGGATGAAAAGGATTTTGCTTGTGACATAGGAATGGTGAGAGCAGTGGTGGATGATTGACTAACAGTGTCACACCCTGGCTTTGCGGAAGCGTGGTTAATTTGGTGTGACTTCTTAATACCATAGCTTAATCATAACAAGCTATATGAATTAAAAATATGCAAGATCATCCATTGATAATAAAAATATTAAACATTGTCTTAATGGGTTAACACCCAACAACCATAACTTGTCTAAACATTACAAATGCAAACTTAAAGTAAACATGGTTCAGAGATTGTGACTTGTCCAGGAAAGAGTCACAAGTCTCGAACCCTGGATGACCTCGGGCCTAATGCAGCGGAAAACAAGCCATACCGCGCCAGATCGTTAGTTTCCTGAAATACATGTAAGTTGAAAAATCAACAATAATGTTGAGCGAGTTCATGCGAAAGTGAGTAAACAAACCTTTATCTTTATCAAAAACCTGGTATGTAGCAAATAAGGAAAAAGAGATCACCAATGGTTTGCAAGGCCATTGATATGTGTGAAGTGCAAGTAGGGATGACTCAAACCTAGCGGATTTATGCGTCGGGCACTAAGTCACCCCGAGGTCCGTTCAGCTGGACCAGGGGCTGGGCTCGCTACACCCAGATAGATCTACCGCTCCTGTCCCTCGGTCCTACTATGAGGATTAATGGCCTCAAGTTTCCGCCTACCCACTCACATGATCTAAGTAACAAACCTCCTTACGCTAATCATACCATGTAATAACATATTCATAATCATTGTAACATGTATTTCACCCCCGCAGTTTATAAAACTGAAAACAGTTAAGAGAAAAGGGGGACATGAACTCACAGTCAGTGCGTAGCTAAATCAAGCACTCCAAATGTCCGAAAGCTGTGCAACGACCTACATGTGCTAATTCTATTAGACGGATGGCCGTGCTTTAGCTTTATAGTTTAATCTTCGGGAAACAGTTAGACAACTGTTCCTTGTACATAATTGGTAGTTAATTTCCTTCCCAAGGATGGGGGAATTAATACATGTGCGTTTATAATATTAAGTCTCACTTAATATATTTTACTTCTCATCCCAAAATATAATTATTTTTCTCAAAAATAATATATTTTCTTTTTACATAATACTTTCCAAAATAATACGTTGACAATATCCGCATTTATGAATATTTCCGGATAAGGCGTAAGTTACGTTTTGGCGATTTAGTGGTAATAGTAATTACCGTTGTAACTTATATGTTTGTCGTGTAGGCGTTGGTATTATTTTGGGTTCGACAAAGTTTGTAAATATTATTTTTACTCTAAAAATAATATTTATGTATTTTCACAAAATAATCATAAACAGTGTGGTGAAAAATATATTTATCGAATAAATATTTACCACGTTTAGTTTTTGTGAAAAATCCCACCTCCGATTATTTAATAAATAAAGTCATGGCGAAATATATTTTGAAAACATCATCAAAAATGGTTTAACACTTGTAAATAATTCTAAGTGTTAGATTTTTAGAAAAATTTCGCCAGAGTTTCCCCTGTAACTGGAGGTGGCCACGCTTTCAAGCGTATCATTTTCTTTTACAAAATCATTTCAACAATTTCTTTAAATCAACCAATCAATTTCCGATACTTCAAACCAGTTTCAATACATTAAACTTGTAGACTAATATGTAAAGTCGCGTTGTTACATGAACTTGTAATTTTTCCGAAAGTCATAGTGTAGATCACCTTATATTTAGTGGATCTATGTATAAAATAGTTTAGTCTTGTAAAAACCCCGTTTTTAGAACAAATCATCCTTTACAACTTCCCGACAACTTTTGTAAAAATTGTTATTTTGTCGGATCTTTCGTTTCACAAGTGTTTATACACTTGTAGTTTGTAAAAATCATATTTATTAACATGTCATCCAACTTTTAAAAACATGATTTTTCTCGACACTTGGTTCTACGAATATACCACTTGTACATACGTAGATCGGCTCGTTTTAAATACTATTTTACAAGTCAAAATACTTTTACACAAGTTCATGCTTCTCGTGTGGTGGAGTTTCACCTTTTAACCCTTGTACCGATAGAAACAAGCGTATGTCAAGATTTGTGATCTTAACAAAGTCGGGTTAAACGATGATAAGAGCCACCACATCGTAGATCGGGCCTCAATAATCAACATATTCGAATACTACGACTTTTACACGCGTTATAAGCTTTTAACCAACAATATTCGAGTTTTAGTAGTCTTTAAAGATTCAAAACACATGATTCCGACTTTTAACCGTTAAAAATCATATTAACCACTTTAGATACGCTCGAGAGTAAGTTTTAAACATTATACCTCTAGCTCGGGGATAGGGAAGAATCTAGTCGGAAAAGGCGTGGATAAAAGCAAATGAACGAGGTCCTTCAACTTCCGCTTGCTTCAAGCTTCCTCGTACGTGACCCGAATGCCTTGTATGTGCTTGGAATGGCAAGACAAGAACCGAAAGATGGATGGTTGTGGGTGGGGGGTTACGGCCGAGAAGAGAGGGAGAGCAAGAGAGAGTGAGTTGGTGATTTGTGGTGGATGACAAGTCTCATGGGTCTTGGGTGGATTTTATAGACAAAAACTTGATCATCGTCCAACGGTTTATGTCGTCTAGATATCCACGAAATCTAATAAAATATCAAAAAGGTGTACTCCCCTTGTCCCATCATGTTGGCCGATTCCATTAGGGGGGGGGGGGTATCCGGTTGGATCTCGATTGTTCAGTTAGAGTTCAGTTATGTTAAGTAGGTTACTTTTAGAGATTAACCCCGTTAGTTGTTTGACGCGTTATAAAGCGGGTGTTAGGGTAATCAGGGACCCTAACTGGCTCAGAAAAAGACCAATAATATTTTTGGCAATCTTTTTATGTTCCGGGTATAGTCCGGTTGTTCGGTTGGATAGTAATCCGTTAAAGTGCTTAAGTAATCCTTTAAGCGTCGTAATTAATATTTTTAGCGACACAATTTATTCTGCAAAGTGTCAGGAATATTTCCCCATGTTTTGGCACTTTATTAATTAGCTAGAAGCTAGTGTGTTGATAAAAGTGCTGTGTTTTGTGCTTAGAATACGTTTTTTTTGGCACATCCAATCTCTATATCTTATTCCTAGAGACGTAGTTATACAACCCTTGTATCCCTACACACACTATGGGTGTAGTAAAATATTTCTGGCTCATTCAGGCCTTTAGAGGCAGTGTTTGCCTGATGCTGGCTATATCAGCATGTTCAATAGGTTATCCGTCCAAATGCTACTGTGCTTTTGTGCATCATGTTTGTCACTAGAGTTCAGTAAGTAATAATGTAGTGACGGAAAAAAAAATCAAAGTATGATGCAGATATGTACAAGTATCAACAATCAAGTAGCAGTCTATCAGAAACCTCAGTTAAGCACAGTAATTAGGCAACAATTAATAGTTAATTAAGTCGTACGGATACCTGGTTTTGTGAGGGTTGTCACATTCTCCCCCCGTTAAATAAATTTCGTCCCGAAATTTTAAATTCTGCTTGTAGAAGCAGGGTTCTTAGGAAATAAGTGGGGGTATTTCTCCTTCATTCGGTCTTCACGCTCCCAGGTGAATTCAGGACCATGTCTAGCATTCCAGCGAACTTTGACGAGCTTGACACTGCTCCGGCGGGTCTTGTTAACTTTCCAATCCGTGACCTCGACAGGTTCTTCAACGAAGTGGAGCGTGTCATCAATATGAATTTCGTCGGTAGGAATGGCAACGTTAACTTGAGTTGGACTTCTCTTCAGATTGGATACATGAAATGTATCGTGAACATTATTCAATTCGGGCAGGTAGGTCCAACTTGTATGCTACGGTCCCAATTCTTTCCAAAACCTTGAAAGGACCAATGTAGCGCGGATTCAACTTCCCACGCTTCCCAAAGCGTGCCACACCCTTCCAGGGTGATACCTTCAACAAAACCATATCCCCAACCTCAAACTCCTGAGGTTTCCTTTTCAGATCTGCGTAGGTCTTCTGACGGTCACAAGCCGCGCTAATGCGATCTCGGATTTGCGCAATCTTTTCTGTAGTTTCCTGAACTACATCGGGACCTACCAATTGTCTATCACCTGCGTCAGACCAACAGAGCGGCGATCTGCACTTGCGTCCATATAACGCTTCGAATGGCGCGGCACCAATACTGGTGTGGTAGCTGTTGTTGTAGGAAAATTCAACCAGGGGTAAATGCTTATCCCAGCTACCGCCTAAATCCATCACACATGCTATCAGCATGTCCTCCAACGTCTGAATCGTCCGCTCACTTTGACCGTCGGTCTGCGGGTGAAAAGCTGTGCTCATATTCAGCTTTGAGCCAAAAGCTTCCTGGAAGGATTGCCATATCCTCGATACGAACCTTCCGTCTCTATCAGAAATAATCGAGAGGGGTACTCCATGGCGTGTAACAATCTCTCTCATGTAAATTTCGGCCAATTTGCTTGTATGATCCTTCTCGCGGATAGGCAAGAAGTGTGCTAACTTTGTTAAGCGATCCACTATCACCCAGATAGTGTCATGGCCTTTTGGCGTTCTTGGCAACTTCGTAATAAAATCCATGGAGATTTCTTCCCACTTCCACTGGGGAATTTTTGGTTGCTGCAGAAGTCCCGAAGGCTTCTGGTATTCCGCCTTAACTTTGGCGCAAGTTAAACATTTGCTCACGTAAATAGCAACATCGCCATTCATCCTAGGCCACCAGTAATAATCTTTAAGATCCTGGTACATCTTATCCGCTCCAGGGTGGATAGAGTACCGCGACTTGTGAGCTTCATCAAAGATAACCTCTCTTAAACCACCAAACAGAGGAACCCAAATCCTCTTCTCAAAACACAACGTTCCTTCCCTGTTTGGCACCAATATCTTCTCCATCCCACGGAGATATTCTTCCTCAAGGTTTCCCTCCTTGAGAGCTTCCTTCTGTGCTGCACGAACGCGCGAGGAAAGGTCGGTTTGAATTATCATTTCCATAGCCCTAACCCTTATGGGCTTGATTCTCTCTTTACGACTTAGGGCATCAGCGACCACATTCGCCTTCCCTGGATGATACTTGATTTCGCAGTCGTAATCGTTCAACAACTCGACCCATCGCCTTTGCCTCATATTCAACTCCTTCTGATTGAATATATGCTGGAGGCTCTTGTGATCTGTGAAGATTGTGCACTTTGTACCGTAAAGGTAGTGTCTCCAGATCTTCAATGCAAAAACCACTGCGCCTAGCTCCAAATCATGAGTGGTATAGTTCTTTTCATGCACCTTCAGTTGGCGTGATGCGTAGGCGATAACCTTTTGACGTTGCATCAACACACAACCCAATCCTTGACGCGATGCGTCGCAGTATACCACGAAGTCGTCAGTGCCTTCTGGTAGAGCTAAGATTGGCGCGTTGCAAAGCTTATCTTTCAATATCTGAAACGCTTCATCCTGCTTGATTCCCCAATCAAACTTCTTATCTTTCTGCGTGAGGAGTGTCAACGGTTGAGCGATCTTTGAAAAGTTCTCGATGAACCTTCGATAATAGCCAGCCAATCCCAAGAACTGGCGAATCTCGGTTGGCATCTTTGGCGTTTCCCAATCTTTGATCGCCTCGATCTTGGTTGGATCCACGTGGATTCCATCTCCATTCACCACGTGTCCAAGGAATTGCACTTCTCTTAGCCAAAACTCACACTTAGAGAACTTGGCGTACAACTGTTCTTCCTTTAGCAGCTCCAGAATAGCTCTAAGATGCTGCTCGTGCTCAGCCTTTGTCTTTGAGTAAATCAAAATGTAGTCGATGAATACAATCACGAACTTATCCAAGTATGGCTTACAAACTCGGTTCATCAAATCCATGAACACTGCAGGTGCGTTTGTCAAACCAAACGGCATAACGAGAAACTCGTAGTGTCTTCGGGATACTTTCCTCCTGTATCCGTAGCTGATGGTATCCAGATCGAAGATCGATCTTTGAATAGAAGCTCGAACCTTGAAGCTGGTCGAACAGATCATCGATTCTTGGCAGGGGATACCTATTCTTGATCGTCAGCTTGTTCAACTCTCTGTAGTCAATGCACATACGGAAACTACCGTCCTTCTTCTTCACAAACAAAACTGGAGCTCCCCAAGGCGAGAAGCTTGGTCGGATAAAACCCTTGTCTAACAACTCTTGGAGTTGTGTCGACAGTTCTTGCATCTCAGACGGAGCAAGTCTATAGGGTGCCTTAGCCACAGGCGCGGCGCCTGGAACTAAGTCGATGCGAAACTCCACTTGCCTTTGAGGTGGCAAGCCAGGCAAGTCTTCTGGAAAGACTTCTGGGTATTCCCTCACGACAGGGATGTCTTCGATCTTTGGCTCAGCAGCCTTCTTATCTACAATGTGTGCCAGAAAAGCAACACATCCTTTCTGCAAACACTTTCTCGCTTTCAGGTAGCTAATCATCCTTAACGGCGTCTCACGCTTCTCCCCATGAACAACAATGGTCTCACCATCATCGGTCGGGATACGAATAATCTTCTCGTGACAAACTATCTCTGCCTTGTTACTCGATAACCAATCCATCCCTACTACCACATCGAAGCTTCCCAACTGGACTGGTAGTAGATCGAGAGCAAACTCACGCTCTCCCAGCTCGATTACGCAACCTCGAATCACCTCGTTTGCTTCTACTAACTTCCCATTTGCTAATTCGATCGAGTATGGAATATCTAACTTACTAGCGGCTAAACCAAGCATGTTTCTAAATTCTAACGATACGAAGCTATAATCGGCACCAGTATCAAACAAAACGGATGCATAGCGTTGGTTTACAGGGAACGTACCAGTGACAACATTGGGATCCTGGCGCGCTTCCCTGGCTTCCATGTTAAAAACTCTTCCGCGTGCCTGGTTTAATTCTGGGCAATTCCTCTTGTAATGCCCTTGATCTCCACAATTGAAACATCCGGGCCTCTGCCCGTTCCCACCATTGTTTCCAGCTTGATGGTTTCCCTGGTTCCAATTCATGGCGCCTGCTTGGTTAGCATTATTGGCACGGTTTCCATTACCTCCCTGGTTTCCTTGTGGGCGGTTCCCATTACCACCACGGTTATTCCTATTTCCAGATCCTCCCTGGCCTCCCCGGCCAGCACTAGCCCAACAAAAGTCCTTCGTATGACCAGTCTTCCCACATGATTCACAAACTCTTAGGCTGCAACGACCAGAGTGATGTCGTTGGCATGAGTTGCACTTGGGTTGTGCACCCATGTATCCCTTCCCTTTCTTTTTACTACCAGCTGTATCTTGAGCTGGCGCATTCAATTCCCCTTTCTTAACCACCATCCCGGTGCCCTGCTTGAAATTCGAAAACTTTCGCTTGTTTCCACCTGACGACTCCACATGAGTCTCCTTCTTCTTGGGCTCGACTTCATCAAACTTGTTCAACCGAATTGCCTCTTCGGTGAGAGCCACACTCAAATCAATGGCTTCAGTGATAGTTGCTGGTTTGGAAGAAGTCACCATGCTGATTATTTGAGGAGCCAATCCCCAAATGAAGCGTTCAATTCTCTTGAACTCCGGTGTAACCATATAGGGTACCACATGCGACAAATCGTGGAACCTCTGAACATATTCAGCTATCTTAGAACCTTCCATCTTCAGGTGCCAGAATTCGGTCTCTAACCTCTGGATTTCAGCGCGAGAACAGTACTTCTTGCGCATAAGTTCTTTCAACTCAGTCCACGTTAGTGCGTAAGCTGCGGCTTCTCCAAGGGTCTGGACCTGTAGATTCCACCAGGATAGGGCTCCATCCACAAATAGCCCTGAGATGTAAGTGACTTGTTGATCCAGCGCGCATTTGCTCATGCGAAGTACGGACTCGGTTTTCTCAGCCCAGGGGACGAAAGCAACAGCACCACCTGTGCCATCGAAATTTATGGGCTTGCAGTCCAAGAATTGTTTGTAGGTACACCCATGCGGTGGATTGTTGTTGTTGCCCGTGTTGCCGGAGTTGCTTCCGCTCGTTCCTCCCTGAGAGGCAGCATATTGAGCAATAGCAGCAGCAATGACTTGCTGTAGTTCGTCCTGAGTAGTAGGCATTGGCTGAGGTTGTCGTCTTGGCGCCATCTTCTAAAGATGTATACGTCGGTCAGGCCATAATAAAGCGTACGTATATAGTAATAATAATAGCACATAACATCTCATGTTGTCAATACGTCACACACAACATCCCATGTCCCAACATCCCATGTTGCAAATATCATACAAACAACATCCCATGTCCCAACATCCCATGTTGCAAATATCATACATACAACATCCCATGTCCCAACATCCCATGTTGCAAATATCATACATACAACATCCCATGTCCCAACATCCCATGTTGCAAATATACATACAACATCCCATGTCCCAACATCCCATGTCACAAATATCATACATACAACATCCCATGTCCCAACATCCCATGTTGCAAAAATATAAATAAGAAATCAAATGCATCAGATATGGTGAGAATACCGCGATTGCTACATATATCGAGACCATAAAGTGTAGTAAGTGTGTCATACAACCATCAACCAAATAGGGGCTACATCACCCCTGTACAAAACTATGTCATATCAGTATCACATACATCAAGTACATCAAATAAGTATCAACAAAAGTCAGAAATCATCAGATGGTCTCCAAAAGGCTGTGCAGTCACAATCGCTGTCGTCTCACCATCGTCTACCACTATGGCACCGATGAGCTCTATGCGGATGGGGGTGCAGGAGGGGGAAAGTGAGTGTAGAGTAAGCGGCGTAAATGAAGCCAATCCTCCTCCATCGCCTGCTGAGTGCGAATAACAGAAGCGATCTGCTGCTCCAAAGTCGTAAGTCGAGCAGCAAAGTCCGGGGGTAGTGATCGAAAAGGCTGAAAAGATGAGGATGTCTGACCATGGTATGGACCTAGTGATAACTGAGCTCTCTCGAGCTCCTGGAGTCGCTGCGTATGGGACTCATGCTGATGGACAAAGGACATCAAGACGTCCTCTATGGTATGTCCCATATGGAATGGATGATATGGATCAGTGGGTGGCATCGGAGAGGAAGATGACCAAAGCAGTGGCGTGCTGGTGGGATCGAATGGTGCTACATGAACAGAAGATGGAACAGGTGTCATCTGAGGTACGAAAGGCATAGGCATCGGTATGTGCCCAAAAGGGTGGGCTGAAGAGCCCTCTCCAGGCCCCGCTGGAGGTACAAACGGTGGGATCTGAAATGAAAAATCAGTATGATGTGCATCAGTGTGATGTGGGGGAAACGGTGGAACATCCTCGTCAGCAGGTATCCAACCATGCTGAGCCTCCTCATCGGGTGGATCCATATGCTCAGCAAACAGAGCGTGCTCAGGCTCGAGGGGTACAGGATCAAATGGAGCAATGACAGGGTCAAACAGAGCAACATGCTCAACTGGGTGGTCAACAGGGATATCAGCAATCAAAGGGGGATCAACAAAAGGTGGATCAACAACAAGATCATCAGCTATCAAAGGAGCATCACCAACAGGTGGGTCAGCCAAAACGGGCTCAACAGGAACGTCAGCATGTACCAAGTCATGCTCATGCACAGGATCGAGAGCAGCTGCCTGCTCTGGGGCCAAGGCAGGCTCTGGGTCATCAAAAGCCATGTCAAAATCAAACTCTGGATCAAAGGGATCAACAGGATCAACGGGATCAACAGGGTCCTCCATATGCTGGTCCATAGGAATATACTCAATATCGCGGTCAGGATCAAATCCTGGAGGAAAAACGGGATCCGAATCCTCAATGTCGTCGTGCTCGAACACAAAGCTCGGGATGGGTGCGGCAGAAGATGCCTGATCGGGGTCCGAGTCATGTACAAAATGCTGCGTGCTCACCTCGTGAGACGGTGCAGATGCCACAGACTCAAAAGAGTCTGGGACTGGCGAATGGGCGGGCGAGTCCTCAGCTGGAGCACCAGCGATCATCAAAAGATCGCCAGCGGGAAGAGGGGCTGCATCAGGAATCTCATCCTCGTAAGGCTCGTCCTCAAAGAGCTCAATGTCGCCGTCAGCCTCGGCGTCGGGTAGCAAGTCGTATGCTGGGTAAGAAGCAAGAGGTATGGGAGCTGGAATCGCTACCAAGGGAAGATACTCAGCAGGTGGGTCATCGATATGCTCATCAGCGCCGTCGGGCAGAGCGAAGGGCTGGAAGTCATCATCATCGGTGCTGGTGAAGTCGGAGGTATGCACCTCGTGCTCTGAAGACGCAATGTCGTCCAATACTATGGGTAAAGGTCCGGTGGTATCTGAATCACCAGTGGCTGGTGAGTCCATGGGTCTGTAACATAAACACAAAATATGCACAAAAATCAGTAACTCAGGTAATCACACAAGTTACCAAGTAATAATCACATAATCCTCCTAGTCCCACTAGCCTCCCAGCCTCCCAGACTGTCCTTCCTAGTCCCACTAGCCAACTTTCCCAGCCTCCCAGACTGACTTCCTAGTCCCACTAGCCAATTCTCCCAGCCTCCCAGACTGACTCCCTAGTCCCACTAGCAAACTTTCCCAGCCTCCCAGACTGACTCCCTAGTCCCACTAGACAACTACCTCGATCCATTAGATCGAGCCTCGGCCTCCCAGACCGAGCCTCAGTCTCCCAGACCGAGCCTCAGCCTCCCAGACTGAGCCTAAAAATAATAAATAAAATATGCTCAACATTTGTTTATAAAAACGTTTTGGATCTGGACTTAAGTGGTATGCAGTAAAAATGTTTTCGTGAGAGCCCCAGTGATCATAGTCTAGACTCGAGAAGGAATCCTAGTTCGCTGTGATCAGAGCTCTGATACCAAGCTGTCACACCCTGGCTTTGCGGAAGCGTGGTTAATTTGGTGTGACTTCTTAATACCATAGCTTAATCATAACAAGCTATATGAATTAAAAATATGCAAGATCATCCATTGATAATAAAAATATTAAACATTGTCTTAGTGGGTTAACACCCAACAACCATAACTTGTCTAAACATTACAAATGCAAACTTAAAGTAAACATGGTTCAGAGACTGTGACTTGTCCAGGAAAGAGTCACAAGTCTCGAACCCTGGATGACCTCGGGCCTAATGCAGCGGAAAACAAGCCATACCGCGCCAGATCGTTAGTTTCCTGAAATACATGTAAGTTGAAAAATCAACAATAATGTTGATCGAGTTCATGCGAAAGTGAGTAAACAAACCTTTATCTTTATCAAAAACCTGGTATGTAGCAAATAAGGAAAAAGAGATCACCAATGGTTTGCAAGGCCATTGATATGTGTGAAGTGCAAGTAGGGATGACTCAAACCTAGCGGATTTATGCGTCGGGCACTAAGTCACCTCGAGGTCCGTTCAGCTGGACCTGGGGCTGGGCTCGCTACACCCAGATAGATCTACCGCTCCTGTCCCTCGGTCCTACTATGAGGATTAATGGCCTCAAGTTTCCGCCTACCCACTCACATGATCTAAGTAACAAACCTCCTTACGCTAATCATACCATGTAATAACATATTCATAATCATTGTAACATGTATTTCACCCCCGCAGTTTATAAAACTGAAAACAGTTAAGAGAAAAGGGGGACATGAACTCACAGTCAGTGCGTAGCTAAATCAAGCACTCCAAATGTCCGAAAGCTGTGCAACGACCTACATGTGCTAATTCTATTAGACGGATGGCCGTGCTTTAGCTTTATAGTTTAATCTTCGGGAAACAGTTAGACAACTGTTCCTTGTACATAATTGGTAGTTAATTTCCTTCCCAAGGATGGGGGAATTAATACATGTGCGTTTATAATATTAAGTCTCACTTAATATATTTTACTTCTCATCCCAAAATATAATTATTTTTCTCAAAAATAATATATTTTCTTTTTACATAATACTTTCCAAAATAATACGTTGACAATATCCGCATTTATGAATATTTCCGGATAAGGCGTAAGTTACGTTTTTGCGATTTAGTGGTAATAGTAATTACCGTTGTAACTTATATGTTTGTCGTGTAGGCGTTGGTATTATTTTGGGTTCGACAAAGTTTGTAAATATTATTTTTACTCTAAAAATAATATTTATGTATTTTCACAAAATAATCATAAACAGTGTGGTGAAAAATATATTTATCGAATAAATATTTACCACGTTTAGTTTTTGTGAAAAATCCCACCTCCGATTATTTAATAAATAAAGTCATGGCAAAATATATTTTGAAAACATCATCAAAAATGGTTTAACACTTGTAAATAATTCTAAGTGTTAGATTTTTAGAAAAATTTCGCCAGAGTTTCCCCTGTAACTGGAGGTGGCCACGCTTTCAAGCGTATCATTTTCTTTTACAAAATCATTTCAACAATTTCTTTAAATCAACCAATCAATTTCCGATACTTCAAACCAGTTTCAATACATTAAACTTGTAGACTAATATGTAAAGTCGCGTTGTTACATGAACTTGTAATTTTTCCGAAAGTCATAGTGTAGATCACCTTATATTTAGTGGATCTATGTATAAAATAGTTTAGTCTTGTAAAAACCCCGTTTTTAGAACAAATCATCCTTTACAACTTTCCGACAACTTTTGTAAAAATTGTTATTTTGTCGGATCTTTCGTTTCACAAGTGTTTATACACTTGTAGTTTGTAAAAATCATATTTATTAACATGTCATCCAACTTTTAAAAACATGATTTTTCTCGACACTTGGTTCTACGAATATACCACTTGTACATACGTAGATCGGCTCGTTTTAAATACTATTTTACAAGTCAAAATACTTTTACACAAGTTCATGCTTCTCGTGTGGTGGAGTTTCACCTTTTAACCCTTGTACCGATAGAAACAAGCATATGTCAAGATTTGTGATCTTAACAAAGTCGGGTTAAACGATGATAAGAGCCACCACATCGTAGATCGGGCCTCAATAATCAACATATTCGAATACTACGACTTTTACACGCGTTATAAGCTTTTAACCAACAATATTCGAGTTTTAGTAGTCTTTAAAGATTCAAAACACATGATTCCGACTTTTAACCGTTAAAAATCATATTAACCACTTTAGATACGCTCGAGAGTAAGTTTTAAACATTATACCTCTAGCTCGGGGCTAGGGAAGAATCTAGTCGGAAAAGGCGTGGATAAAAGCAAATGAACGAGGTCCTTCAACTTCCGCTTGCTTCAAGCTTCCTCGTACGTGACCCGAATGCCTTGTATGTGCTTGGAATGGCAAGACAAGAACCGAAAGATGGATGGTTGTGGGTGGGGGGTTACGGCCGAGAAGAGAGGGAGAGCAAGAGAGAGTGAGTTGGTGATTTGTGGTGGATGACAAGTCTCATGGGTCTTGGGTGGATTTTATAGACAAAAACTTGATCATCGTCCAACGGTTTATGTCGTCTAGATATCCATGAAATCTAATAAAATATCAAAAAGGTGTACTCCCCTTGTCCCATCATGTTGGCCGATTCCATTAGGGGGGGGGGTATCCGGTTGGATCTCGATTGTTCAGTTAGAGTTCAGTTATGTTAAGTAGGTTACTTTTAGAGATTAACCCCGTTAGTTGTTTGACGCGTTATAAAGCGGGTGTTAGGGTAATCAGGGACCCTAACTGGCTCAGAAAAAGACCAATAATATTTTTGGCAATATTTTTATGTTTCGGGTATAGTCCGGTTGTTCGGTTGGATAGTAATCCGTTAAAGTGCTTAAGTAATCCTTTAAGCGTCGTAATTAATATTTTTAGCGACACAATTTATTCTGCAAAGTGTCAGGAATATTTCCCCATGTTTTGGCACTTTATTAATTAGCTAGAAGCTAGTGTGTTGATAAAAGTGCTGTGTTTTGTGCTTAGAATACGTTTTTTTTGGCACATCCAATCTCTATATCTTATTCCTAGAGACGTAGTTATACAACCCTTGTATCCCTACACACACTATGGGTGTAGTAAAATATTTCTGGCTCATTCAGGCCTTTAGAGGCCGTGTTTGCCTGATGCTGGCTATATCAGCATGTTCAATAGGTTATCCGTCCAAATGCTACTGTGGTTTTGTGCATCATGTTTGTCACTAGAGTTCAGTAAGTAATAATGTAGTGACGGAAAAAAAAATCAAAGTATGATGCAGATATGTACAAGTATCAACAATCAAGTAGCAGTCTATCAGAAACCTCAGTTAAGCACAGTAATTAGGCAACAATTAATAGTTAATTAAGTCGTACGGATACCTGGTTTTGTGAGGGTTGTCACAAACAGCAGTTGAAACAACTGGTGTTTTAACCGCTGTTGTCATTACAACTACTGATGTATCAGCAGATGTCTTCCGCTTTTGAGCAGGGGTTGTGATGGCAGTTGTTTGAGTTGTGATGAGTGGCTGACAAACAGTAGTTGGAACAACAGGTGTTTCAACCACTGTTGTCATTACAACAGATGTTGTAACATCTGTTGTCTTCTGCTTTTTGGCAGGAGGTGATGATGGGGTGGCTGTTTTTGATGGTGATGATGGTTTTGGTGCTGTAGACACAGATGTTGGTGGAGCAGTAGTTGTGGTGGTGTGTGGTGATGTGGTGTGTGTTGATACTGCAGTTTTGGTTTGGCTACTTTCTGGCTCAACATATATACCATCATCAATTCCCTTTTTCTTCCACTTGATCTTCTCCCCCTTTTTGGCATTATCTGAGAAGGGTTCGTTCATGAAGAGAACAGTGGAGGGAACTTTTCCAGAGGCACTTTGAATGTGAGCTTTGATAGCTTTGATATCTGCCTGGGTATCTTTGAATCTTGATTCCACCATATTTGTCAGCTTTTGAACATGTATAGCATGCTGCTGATCTGCCATCTGCTTTTGTCTTTCCAGCAGTGGTTGGAACATGTTCCATAACTCATTTGCAGCAGGTGCCTGTTGAGCAGGTGCTTGAGCTGGAGGAGCAGTGGATTGGGCTTTCTGAGCTTTTAACTGTGACAATTCGAATTTCCAAGATTCTAATTCGCATTTATTGCACGTTCTTGTTTTGTTTAGTTGTTAATTGTGCTAATAATTGGCTATGGAATTGTATACGCTTTGGTGCAATAAACCGTAGTGTGTGATTGTACATGGTTGTTTGCTAATTATGAAAGATTTGCCATATATATAAACTTGGTGATGAAACTATGAAATTGTTATGAGATGGTGTACATGTGTAAAATATGATACTTAGGGATGCATAGAGCAATTAGTGAAACTCTAATCATTTCTAACCCTAATCCCTTTCACTAATCATTTTCACAAGAAATGAAAGCACTGTACTCTCTAATCCTCTCTACAACTATCTTCCCATCATTTTTGGATTCACAAGTTCCTTTGCATCAAGTTTGATTACCAATCCATCTAGAATCGAATCAAGGTAATTGTTTAATCATTGTTTGTGATTGTGATTAATTGTTGGTTGATTGATGCATGTAAACCCTAGTTCTTCACATCACTAGTTCTGTAGTTATTGAATTGATCCTGATTATTGTGTTAATGATGTGATTAGGCGTATAATTGATTGTCTGATGATTAAAAATACATGATATGTAGAATGATTGATTTGGTAATGGGATTACTGCAATGCAAATGCAATGAAATTAGGGTTTTCACGATCGTAAGAACGTAACTGTTGTTCATGTAGTTGATGATATGCTTGATGATTGATGTTACCCGTGGCCCGACGTTTGAGTTGTAGAATTGTCTGAGTTTTGGTGAAATGTGTTATGTCCGACCTTTACAATAAACAAAGGCCCGAGTTTAATCATATAACATAGGGTCCGAGTTTGTGGAGTGATGATTAGCCCGAGTTTATAATATTGTCACCTAGTCCGACCTTGTAGCAATTGTTGGTCCGAGTTTCTTAACAATGAAGGTCCGAGTTTCATATAAAAACAAAGGGGATCCGAGTTTGTTTAATGCACTCATGGGTCCGAGTTTAATCAAAGAAACTCTCACACACTCATGGGTCCGAGTTTAATCAAAGAAACTCTCACACACTCATGGGTCCGAGTTTAATCTAAGATCTCTAGGTCCGACTTTCTTGAAGGGTGGCATGTGTTCGAGTTTGCAAAGTGAAAACACATGTGGTCCGAGTTTGTAAGGGTTGGTTACCCTTACCCCTTGTCCGAGTTTCATGACCCAAACCCCCACTCCCTGTCCGAATTTTATGAAATTATGTGCATAAGGTTGTCCGACTTTTGTAGATAAGTGATATCCAAAGTTGTTCAATATGCTAACCCCCATGCTTTGTAAACCTAGTCTGAGTTTCATTGTCTGTTAGCATGATGACACTGTTTGATGTAATAACACTGTTACGTATATAAACTCTCTTATGCATGCCAGTTCTGTAATCTTGGACAACGATGTAACACGATTACAATTACTAAGACTGTTGATGAATATCTGAGTTAAAACGTCTAAGAACAACCCTGATTGTAAGCTCAAGCTGCATAAATGTGATTAGCTGTTTATTTGATACATGATGATAACTGTCAAACGCCTTGTGACATAGATTACATGCATATCATTACGAACATGAACTGATTTGTTATACGTGCATACAATAGGACTCGACTGATTACTTGTGAACACATAGTTTAGCATACCGAGCAAACCAAGGTGAGTTCACACCCTTACTAAGGCATGGGATTCCCAAGGGCTTGGGAATGAGATTGATGGAATAAGATTGAATAGATTCGTACTGACGCCAATACTAGACTACCATACCACTGTCCTCGGTTGTGCAGGACACATACTTATGCTATTCACTGTCCTCGGTTGTGCAGGACACATACTTACAATCTACGTAGACTTACACTTACTACTATCCTCGGTTGTGAAGGATACTTATACTTACTACTATCCTCGGATGTGAAGGATACTTATACTTACTACTATCCTCGGTTGTGAAGGATACTTATACTTACTACTATCCTCGGATGTGAAGGATACTTATACTTATTACTATCCTCGGATGTGAAGGATACCTATGCTTATTACTATCCTCGGTTGTGAAGGATACTTATGGTTACGAGTAGTCTAGTGGTTATACAACATGGGAAGCCCCCACCAATAGAACGTACTAACGGCCCAGTAGAGCCACCTGTTACAAACGAACTTATTATTACGCATTTACTTTCTGTGAACTCGCTCAACTAGTTGTTGATCCACTGTTACATGCCTTGCAGGTCGTTAGGTATATGGAGCTTGCACATGGAGGAGCGGGTCGTTGTGGGCTTGGATCGTGATTATCTTATTAAACACTTTTGAGATTTGATACTTGTTTACGATGGGTTTTATTTATACGCTTCCGCTAAACAAAGATAACATTCTTATGATTTGGAACACCTTTCATATGGATTTGGTTTGGTTTAAATGACAATTACTTTTATTATATGTATTGTTCTGTATGATTGGTGGCTTGATCCTGGTCAGTCACGCTCCCAAGCGGTGATACTCCGTAGGTGGATTTTGGGGGTGTGACATTAACAGCTGCTGCACCATCTCCTTTATTTCAGCAACTGAGGTTTCAAGGTTTTCAACCCTGCCCGTCAATTCCTGGTATTTTGAATCATCACCTGATTTAACAGGGTCATCTGAATCCCCACCAGCAGTGGTTTTACCAATGTATGACTTAGGAACAGAGTCCCAAAAGTCAGCCATTGATGCCCCTTGTTCTTGGTACTGGGGACTTCTTTCTTCAGCACTTGATAACCTTTTGATGTTGCCAGTAGTTAAAACAAACTCACTGGTGGTTCTCACTGGTGCTATTGAAGAAATTGCCTTCAAGGGAGTCTTATGAATGTAACCACTGTCCAAATGTAAACCAGTGGGTTCAACATTTGTAGTGGCTGCTCCACTTGAACTACTGACAGGAGTTATTTGTAACTCCTGCAGTGTAACCTCCTCAGTTGTTGCTGGGATAACAGAGATATCAACATCAGACCCAGTCACTTGTGGGAGTATACTCTCAGTGATAGGTGTTTGAGAGGAACTGGTTTGTGTCTGAGTAATACCAACTGTATGCAACAAAGGTATCATGGATTGTGGTAATATGGAGGTTGAGGGTGAAGGTGTAGAAAGAGACATGTCCTTGGGCTTAGGACTGTGGAAGATGGATCCGAGTGGGTCCAGAGCTTCATATTGTGGGGTCCCTGTGTTTACAACCTGATCCTTTTGTGAGGATGCAGGAGGAGTTTGCAAGGGTTGAGATCTTTCTTCCATCTGCTGTGAGGAAGTAGCAGCAGTGGTTATTGGTGACTTTTGTGCTGTCACTGGCATTGACTCTGGGATCTCATCTTCCAGAGGTGCCTTTGTTTTGGGTTTGGTGGGCTTTCTGGATGTTTTCTTTTTGGTCTTTTTAGTGGTGGCAGGTGTGGGTTTCAAAACAGTGGGTGTGCTGCTTTGATCACCTGGAGCAGTGGGCTCAGCAACAGATACCTGAGGAGTAGTTTCATCTGCTAAATTCTGCTCAGGCACCTCTGCTCTTGTTTTTATTGGTGCCAACATTCTAGAGAATGTTTCAGGTGTTAAACAGTTTATTTTAAAAGAAGCACCTTGTTTGGGCAATTCTGCATCTTCCTTTACAAATTTTTGTTCAAAATAGTAGCTTAGAAATCTTGGAAAGAGTAGAAATGCTTTATTATCAACGTTTTTCACCAAATCATCAAATATTTCCTGGGAATAGTTAAAATTTTTATTATTTAAAATTGCATACCCCATGCATTGAATTTTTGATGGTATTTCATTAAAAGACGTTGTTTTATTAGAAACACACATCAATAGAGTGTGAAACAAAAATCTGGGTGCAGAAGGGAAATAACCCTTTTGTAAGGTATCCCTATTTGGTTGCTCTACATAGCCCCTGTTTATGAAGTCTTTTTTCAACTCGGTTTTAGAAAATGAGGTTTTACCTTTCAAGTCATCGAGTTTGAAGACTTCAGAAATAGATTGTGGAGAGATTTGAATCTTCTTACCCTGTATCGAGGAGTTGATGGCTGTGACGATGTCTCCTTGTTTTTCAAGGGTGGCATTTTTCCAGAACTCTCTCTGGGTTTGAAGATAAATCGGAGCGTCTGCTATTAACAAAGCTTTATACTTTGATGCAGATAAGGTATCAATGATGGAGTCGAAGGTGTTGTCGGTTGTGGGTTTTGTGAGTATACCCACATAATTGTGAGGGGCTTTGTAACGGATTTCTGTGGTTTCAGCGGCCATTTGAGTGGCGTCTGTTGGGGTGGAGGAAGAAGATGGTTTTGATTTTGACTTCGATTTTGGTTTTGTCATTTTTGATGAAGAAGATCGAAGAAAGTTTTTGTGAAGAAGAGTGGGAAACTCCTTTGAGAAGAGAATTTTGGAATTCAATTCGACAGTGTGAGCCCCTGTTAGGGTTTAATCAGGGTTTTATTTTAGGGAAAAACTGAATGCTGATGTGGCAGCGGTTATAACGATCTGACGACTAAAAAGCTGACCACGTGTCAACACGTGATGAAAGAGTAAATAATGGAGGACAGTTGTTTTGACAGCCACTGATGGATCAACCATCAGTAGTTACAACGGTAACAAAATGAGGCAGTGGATGATTTTTACTATCAGTGGATAGTATATCAGTGGATAGAACAATGACTTTGAACATCAGTGTTTTTCCAAGATTTTCAAGGAGCAGGGGTTGACTTTCAGCGGTGGATAGACTTTAGAGAGCAGATGTTAAGGCACAACAGCATTTAAGGTACAACAGTGGTATAAAGCAATAACGAGGGTCATTAGTATAACAACTGTTTGTGCAGCAGTGTTTTGACTTTTGACAAATAATTTTAGCATCTGCTTGATCAAAAGTGGGTATTGATTTTCTCTTGTGTAAACACAATATCATGTCCAACATCTGTTTACCTTCAGAAATGCTATACTCAACAATTTACATTTTAGATGTAAATTCTCAAGTTTAAATTGCCAGCAGTTATCTCAGAAATCTTTGTTCAAGGCTTTGCCACATGTTCATTTTCCCTGATAGTGGTTCAGCATCCCAGATGATGAAGACTTTTCTACCAAGGCTACTCAATTTGTGTCTAATTATTTGAAGTAGAACATGAGTAGTTGAAAATCAATAATCAATTTTTGATCTGTGACGAACAAACTTGAGCTTAACATGACTTTGACATGTGTGCCATTTCCTTTTGATCAGATTTAGGGATAGAAATTTCACACAAAAATAAGGAAATTATATCCTGACCGGTGAGAAAACTTTTACTATCAAAAATGAGTAAAAGTCCAAAATATATTATTCGAAAAAATGAAGTAATATATCCGGTTTTATTTGAGAAAAACACCTTAAGAAATAGTTATAGGATGTTTTGAAAACTAACATCAAAAGGATCTGACAGCTTTTCAAGTAAGAACATGATCATATCATTCTCAAGTTATTTTGGCCATTGTTTAGGGTCATTTTCTTGACAATTGATTGTAAATTCTTCTTTTAAGGTCAATCACTGGAGATGCCATTGTTACCTGAACGATTCCTGTATTTGGTGAAAGCACACAGTTGCATGATGACCACTGTTTACGCAACTTTGACCTCATAAGTGTTTTATGCTTATACTCTTTTTCTTTTTGGTTTCAAAAGCTTTGAGATAAGCACACTTTTGAGTTTTGTTCATTTTCTTCTTCCCTTTTTACCCTTCCCATTCATAAGTAATAAATTACTTACTGGGAGGTTTTTATGAAAGAATCCTCAATCCAAAATCATTTTCAGCAATGTTTTGAGAGATCTGGCCACATTTGTACATGTTTTATTACCAATTCTCACATTTCATACGATTTGGACTGTTTTGACCTCAGATTTTCTTCATGTGTTTTGACAGAGTTGATTTGGTCCTTCTAAGGATTCTCACCCTGCTTTTTAACACATAAGATTTCATGACTAAAGCTTTATTTCCCTCTTTCCAAGTTAGCAAAACACTAATGTTTATTATGAACATAGGTTTTGTTAATCTGAGGTTCATACTTTAGCATAAAACATGATGAAATCATCACAAATTCCAAAACAACAGTTGAAATCAATTTTGAATGAAGATAATCATATCATAGTTACCAGATAAGTTTCCAGATCTGGGGACTATGAGTGATTTGTGCATGACATCACTAGTTGTATGAGATTTGTGAATCTTATGACATCTTGGTTGTTTTACAGAGTATCAGATTAATCATTTTGAACATGATTTCTCTTGCTCTGTTTTTCAACAAAATGCAATCAACCTTAGTATCAATAAATTTTTGAGCTGAACTGTTATGTCAAATTGATTGTTAGATCGAATTTGACTGTCCTTGCTCTGATACCAATTGTTAGGATCGGAGGCTGTCATGATTGTGCTTGTTTGTAAGAATTTTACAAATCAATGGATATAAAACAATGTAAAGTGCAGCGGAAATGGATACAAACTTTATAAACACAATCAAGGAAGAGAATAGTTTGATAAACACATGCTTTCTCATTAAGTTGAATGATTACAATGAAAATCAAAAGATTACAAGCATGCTTACACAACTAAACTCCCCCTCAGCCTGATACCCCAAGGTTGGTTGCACAAGATGAAAGGATTGAATTGAGGAGAAGAACTCACTCAAAACGATCAAGTGTAACAGTACAGAGTACTGTTACATTTATAGACAATCTAAACCACTGAAGCATCTCAGCTGACGTCACCATGAAAGTGACATCTAACAACCTAACAAACACTATCTACTAATCTACACAACTACTGCTTTGCTAACTACTGATATTGCATTACATTTCGTGAGATGAATAAAACTGCTGCTGCATCGTTCTACTGCTGTAAACCCAACAGTACTTGTCATGATCGGCAGTGCTTGACTCAAGGCAGCAGTTTGAACAGCAGGGCTTTTGTTCTTCATCAGTCCTTGAATGGAACAGCAGTTGTAGATCAGCAGATGTTGATAGAAGCAATACTTTGGAGTATAGCAGATGTTTGAGCCACAGTCAAGGGGAAAGCTTATAGTAAACAGTTGCTTATTGTGAGTCCGCTGTTGTGATCCGGTTTTGGCTTTCATTATCTGTTCCTCTGGTAGGGTTCAATCCCAACAAATTATGATTTCAATCTGAAAACTGATTTTGATTTGGGAAATGATGAGTTAAGAAGTTATAATTACTCTTACTCTGTAAATTTCGTTGAGATGAATTAGCAGCTGATGATGACCGCGCATTCTTTAATTTCTTATTATCAAGTATTAATTTTCGAAGCTTACGCCTTTCATTCGGTGAAGTAACTAAATAACAAAGAAAGTATAATATGTACAAAACACAAGAATCAGTCCACTTAGAAACATAAAACGGAAAAAAGAATACTTATAATCAAATTCAAGAGCTATTACCATTTGTGATATCTGAAAGAGGAGATCTGTTAGAGATATCTGAAACAGGAGTTCTCATAAGAGGATCTACAAAAAAAACCAAGTAGAATTATGATTTGTATCTAAAAGTTGATTTTGATTTGGGAAATGATGAGTTAAGAAGTTATAATTTCACTTACTATGTAAATTTCATTGAGATGAATTAACTGCTGTAGAAGATGAACGTGAATTCTTTGACATTGTTAAGTCTGAAAGAAGGAGATGCTTTCAAAAGAAGAAAGAGTATAAGATCAGGAACATTAAAAAAATAGAAGAAAATAGTGGTTTTTAAATTTTGAATTACAGTATGTAATACCTAGGGATCAAACATAACCTCAATAAATTATAATATTGCATTTTATCATTTTGTAATTAAAAATCATTTCATGAAAAGCAAAATAAAATTGTTTCATATTATTGAATTAATTATTCCAAATAATCTATTACATTGATAAAAAACTTAACAACAAATTTTGTAATCTTTGTGGAATGTAAATCGGATGTTCATCGGTTAGGTTTATGGTTTATTTGAATATGATTTAAGTTGAACGGTATTTTTTCAGTTATCCAAATAAACCAAAGAAAACAAATAAAATAAAACATGGATTGATAAACCAAACAAAAAACCAAATAAAATGGGTTTGAATTTACGCTTCATACTTGGTTACAATTTTTCTTATCAACATACTTTGAATGACTTACAGAAAATTTGAAGTATATAAAAAACCTATTGAATGAGATTACTTAAATAAGTTAATAGGAGAAACAGGCACAAATTAAATATTTTTTTTTAAACTGTAACATATGACGGATACTTACTAAATCTTAGTGGGCAGGGATAACGGTAAAAACCAATAAAGAACAACCACATCCACTGATAATCCTATATAAATTATGAGATAAGATAATAAGATTAAAATTGCTTAAAGATTACAAATGTTTGTAGATAAAAAAGTTGTTAATTGGGTATATACAATATATATTATAAATTGTTGCTACTATTCATACACATAAGTTTTAAACATAAAATATTGACTATTGAACATCTCAATATTTATTTAACAATATACATTATAATAAGCAGATAAGTTTTTAGGAATTCAAAACCACATGATCAATCCAAAACATAACCCACCAAACACCCAAAAGCAACAAAACGAAAACCATAAGTTCAACATGGCAACAGCATATGAAATCAACATGTAAATGTATTTGAAAATACAGAAGACGCTATTTCTCAATCTTTGGAATCAAAAGCGTTGAAACACCAGCATCTTCATCCTGAGAGAGTTCATCACTAATGCGGCGCTTTGTCGAGGAGCAACCTAATGCATCATCCACATCGAACACTTCACGAATATTACGTTTTGTTTCATCAGAAGACGGATTCTCAGTGTCTACAAGTGCTTGGGATGCAGGTGTAACATTGTCACCGCAGTATGACATCTCATCCTGATATAAAAAGACAATAAGTACTAACGTTTAAAAAAATTTAGTACAAATAAGGAAATTCTCATATTACCTTCATAAGGTCAACAGTAGTAGACAAACTGCAGGAATCTGGAACATCCAACGATTCGGACTGCTCATGCTTTAAGTACATAATACACAATAACATAAAATACACACAATGCTATAAATATATTTTAAAACGATATGAATATCAAATTAAAAGAATGACATAATGAAGATTTAGACCTGGTTAAGATTGAATTTGACGGAGAGCGCGGAAAGGATCTCATCATCGTTAGTGGCCATTGAAATACCATAGTTTTCAACCTGATGCTCAATGTTATAGTCTTTAACACTTATGATGAAAGCATACCTCTTTCCAATCAATGTGTCAAAGATATCAGGATATGGGTTCGGTATCTCTCCAGAATTAACAACCTATGATTTTATAAAAATTAATATAAATTACAATGAGCAGAATGATTCCATAATTGGGAACAAACAATTTTATAAAAATTAATTTTAAATTATATATAGTACATGGCCAAATAACTGAATGCATGTATTTGTTACCTGATCTTGAATTGAAACTAACTCTTTGGCAGTTTTCTGAAGAATCTTGTAAGCTTCAAAATCAAACAGTGTCAAAGACACAGTACCGGAAGAGTCTTGCACCCTAATAGGTATCTTGAACCTATCAAAGTTAAAAACAAATGAAAACATTAGTATTACTAATAACAAAAGTGTGGTTAATATTAGTATTTAGTATAAGGAAATAAAACTGTAATCTCAAACCGGGGAATAGAATAGACGTCGACTCCTTCACATTTATCATTTGTACACACCAACGATTTTTCATGATAAACATCAGATAAACCATCCGGATTTTCTTTCGTTACAAATCTTTCCTCCACACATGACTTACAGTGGTTACAACCATTGTAATACCAAAGTTTATCAGTGCATATAGCTGTGATTGTGCCAACAACCAAAACCTTCTTTGTCTATCAACATCAAACAAAAATAAAAACACTTAGAAAAGACTTTTAAAAAACTCAGCATGTAGAGTACTTATAAGAAAATACACACCGTTGATATGGTTCCAAGGAAACCAATAAGCATGAAATCAGGGTTATTAAGAAACTCATCTTCAACACGTGAGATAACGATTGAACCAACATGATCATTTGATGAAGATGAAGCAGAAATTTTCTCTACATACCTAAACAGATTCATGTGATCAAATTAAAACGTAAAAAATAAATGTAAGTACAAAATAATACTGTTCAATGTTTATATGCATATTACTAACTATACCTCTTCCTAAAAGAGGATATCTCTTCAATGTCAGTGTCAATAAAAAGTCTGCTTAGCTCAAAGCCGTTTGCAACACCACGCTTGCCTGAATTTAAAAATAAAACCAAATATATATATATATATATATATATCAATATAAATAGTGTCAAATTTAAAACATATAAGTAAATCTAAAGATAAATCTATAACAATAAAAAAAATTAAACTAATTAAGTTTAAATTGTACCTTTGTAAAGGTTGACCATACCAAAATGACAAAGGATAACAACATATTTCTCTCGTTTCTTATCATTCATGTAAGCAAACATGTCAATAGCAAAACCATCCCACAAAGTAACCGGACACTTTTGGCCTCTAAAATATTAACATAAAACATAATAACATCAAGAAACCTTATAATGGTTTAAACGTCAAAATGCAACAACTTAATAAAAAGAACGCACTCAATGTCTTCAAGTCTAAGATTAAGTCTCTTGCCCTTTCTCCCATCCTTCTTTGACGTATCCTCTAGATTGAAACATACATCCACATAACCAATCCAATCTATAAACAAAAATATATTGTGAAAAGAAAACAACATTAAGAAGTGATAACAATAAAAGAAAAAAAACAATAAGACAAAACAACAGATATATATCATGTAGTGATTTACATACCAATAACTGTATTAACTTCAAATTTATTTTTAACAATATCCTTGAGGTTAACGAAATTAAAATGGTATTTTGGTCCAGACCAGTCAAAGCATTTCTCAACAGAAGTATAGAAATACAGTGATATTTTGTCATTTCTCTTGGTATACTTAGCAGAGGACTTATTAGTAGCAAGAGAAGGTTTGGTGATAAGAAGACATTCATCCAACTAAAGAAATTCCTTGAATTTTCCTAGCATCTTATGCAAACAGCTGGCTTGAATCATAGTTTCCTAAGAATATGAAACATCCGATTAAATAAAAAAGGTGTTATATTCATTTGGATGTTCATATGTCCAAAAAAATTATAAGACAACTATCTACGGTACCATCTCATCCATGAAGATCATATCAAGACAATATATTTCATTTTTGTTATTATTCATCATCTTCTTCGAAATGCTAACAATCTTCACTCTAATCGAATAGTTGTTTGAGAATGTATTAAGATCGTTAAGCATGCTAACCTTTGCAACCTCCATTTGAAGACTTTACATAAAAAAAAAAAGAATATGCAAAATATAAGTATTGTTAAACGTAATATGATAATACAATAAGCATGGATGTTCTTAAAAAAAATTATCAAGGTTGGAATTCAAGCTTACCGATTATCCAATAAAAATTTTAATTGAATGCAGTGGCAAATGTAATTTCAAATGTAGGGAGAGTATATCTTTATATGCTGGTTTATTAAAGTAATAAAATATTAGAAATGATATGCAAAGTAGGCAAAAAAAGAGAAAGAACGTCAATTTTAAATTACCATTTTGTATATTTAGAATTTCAAAATTATTGACTTGATTTCAAAGCAATTGTCATAATTTCTTTTCTATATTTTATTTTAAATTTAATTAAGAAATAATAACCGTCAATTTGAATTTCACATTTTGCTTAACTCAAATGTCCAAAGCTCAAGAAATTAGCATTAATTACTGATTTGATTTGCAACAAATAGTCACAAACATCCAAGTGTATAGGAATTTTATTTGAAATTCACATTTTGCTTAACTAAATATAAACACTTAAACACTGTTAACATCCAAGTGTATAGGAATTTTATTTTATTAAAATAAAGATGAAACAACTGTTCAATTAATAGTACAGATGAAACCACTGAAGTGATGTGATAAAAACAACTGTTCCTAAACACTCTTACATATAAACACTGATGCCATAAAAATGGTTACATATAAAACACTGAGGTGATGACAACTAACAACCTAACAGTCTATAAAACATTCATGGGGAAAACACTGTTACATATAAACACTGTTAACATAAACAAATAAACAAACATAGAATAACTAAAGTTGATGCTGAACCACTGTTGTAGTTTGACACTGTTGTTGGACGTCATAAATTTCAGATTTAATTTCAAAGGTAAAAGTAGTGTATATTCTTACATGCTGCTTTATTAAAGCAATTAAATATTATAAATGATATGCAAAGTAGGAAAAAAAGAAATAACGAAAATTTGAAATTACCATTTTGAATATTTTGAATTTCAAAATTACTGATATTGTCAGTAACTACTGACTTGATTTGAAAGCAAATGCCATAATGACTTTTTTAAATTTTATTTTAACTTTAATCAAGATATAATAACCGTCAATTTGAAATTCAAAATTTGCTTAATCAAATGTCCAAAGCTCAAGAAATCAACATTAATTACTGATTTGATTTGAAACAAATAGTCATCAAGAATTTTTTTTATTTTTTAATTTAACTTTAAATTTTATCATAAAAATAATGTTGGTGGAACTCTTATGTAATTAGAATGTAAAGATTAGGTAAAATGGTAATTTGATTGTAATTCTAGTTTTCATTTGATAATTTCAATGTATCACAAATTAACAACATCAATAATAAAAATGTGAGACGGACTATTTTTTAGGGAAACCGTTGATGGTCAATATCAGTGAATGTCAACAATGTAAAAGTGAACAGTGGCTATTTTTTCCAATCAGTGGATACCAACCAGTTTTCGAAACCCTGATGTTCGGTCAGTCAGTGATCAACATGGAGATTGAAGAAACAGAGGTTGTATTTCAGCAGTGGAATACTTGAACAATCAAATGTGATAAATAGTGTTACATATAAACAACAGTCCTAAACACTGTTACATATAAACACTGATGCCATAAAAATGCTTACATATAAAACACTGAGGTGATGACATCTAACAACCTAACAGTCTTTAAAACATTGATGCGGAAAACACTGTTACATATAAACACTGTTAACATAAACAAATAAACAATAAAATAACTAAAGTTGATGCTGTTGTAGTTTGACACTGTTGTTGGACGTCATAAATTTCAGATTTAATTTTCAAAGGTAAGTAGTGTATATATTTATACGCTGCTTTATTAAACTAATTAAATATTAGAAATGATGTGCAAAGTAGGAAAAAAAAAAGAGAGAACGAAAAATTTAAATTACCATTTTGCATATTTTGACTTTCAAAATTAATGACATTATCATTAACTACTGACTTGATTTGAAAGGAAATGCCATAATATTTTTTTAAAATTTATTTTAACTTTAATCAAGATATCATAACCGTCAATTTGAAATTCAAAATTTGCTTAATCAAATGTTCAAAGCTCAAGAAATCAGCATTAATTACTAATTTGATTTGAAACAAATAGTCATCAAGAATTATTTTTTATTTTTTAATTTAACTTTAAATTTTATCATGAAAATAATGTTGGTGGAACTCTTATGTAATTGGATGTCAACAATATAAAAGTGAGCAGTGGCTATTTTTCCGATCAGTGGATACCAAACAGTTTTGGAAACACTGATGTTTGGTCAATCAGTGGTCAACAGGGAGATTGAAGAAACAGAGGTTGTATTTCAGCAGTGGAATATTTTTAACAATCAAATGTTTGAACCAATTTCAAGAATACTATACCCAAACAATCAAGATGAGGTGCTTAATATTCATCCAAGTGTATAGGAACTTTTTTAGTATAAAAATGAAACAACTGTTCAATTAATAGTACAGATCAAAACACTGAAGTGATAGGATAAATTATGTTACATATAAACACTGTTAAAATAAACAAAGATAGAATAAACACTGTTAACATAAACAAAGATAGAACAACTAATGTTGATGGGGAACCACTGTTGTTGGAGAGTGTTTCACATTTAGTTGATCAGTGCTTGTCTGGACTTTGGTCTTGATCAGTGGTTTTTCATAATTGAATAGTGGATGATGTTTATCAAACTTCATGTGCAACCATCGTTATATCCAACACTTGTTAGGCAGATCAGTGATTACAAATGAGATGACGGGAGATCTGCAAATGATTACAAATGAATCAATGCACCAATAAACAGTAAATCAAAATGTTAGAAATACCAAAAAATAAATCACACCAATTTAAGTTACCTTGGTGATGTCCTAAACTTTTGTACTGGTATCACCTATCAACACACCTGGTATCACCTTTCACATTTCCATCTCCTCATCAACCGTCCGGCAGAGGTTGCTTCTAATCAACAAACTCTATAAACCAACAAAAAAGCTTTAGAAAGACAAAGTACAAAATAAATCTACTCGTAATCACATGATACAACAAAGCAAACATACCAGAGCCACCGATTAAGAGGAGCTTGTACAAAAGCGTTCATCGAGTACGATAAGAAACCCTAGGAGATCTCTTTCTTCTTCTGAGGATAGAAAAGGCTTTATCATGTTCAGTATGAGAAAATAGATAAAACGAAATAAAATTTCTGAATAAAAAAATAGATCTTACATGATTATTCTCTTCTTCAACCACTCGACGGTACATGATTTAGGGTTTCAAACGCAGATGTATCCAATAGAAGTAACCTCTGCCATACATTGTTGAGGAGATGAATATGAGAAGAAGAAGAAGAAGAAAGATAAACATCAGAGAGGATAAACATCGATCGGAATAGAGCAGAGCTGTAACACCTCGAAAAATTTCGTCCAATAATGTCTTGACGCGTGTCATAAGGTTCCGGTATGTGAAAACAAACTTTAGAGGGACTAAAAGTGACAAACAGTGAAAACTATGGAACGTAAGGGTCCAAAGTGTCAACAATGGATAAATAGACTCTATGATAACCCTACATAATGTTCATAACCTTAAACGGATGGTTCATGGATCATACGACGCGGAAATTGCACAAAAGTGAGGAATTACAAACTATAGGGGCCAAAAGTGTCAACATGTTGAATTTATACCTCTGAGTGAACTTTTGGCAGACCCGAAGCTTTTGAATGCTAAAATATACTCACTAGAATATGTGGTTAAAATTTCGTGAAGTTTCGATAACGTATGAGAAAGTTATGGCCAAAACCGTACTTGAAGGACTAAAAGCGTCAACGTCGAATTTCATGGCTTTTCGATTGAGCGCAAAATTATCCGAGGACATTACCATGTAGGTAAATGTCCCAAGGTCCTTAAAAACCAGATTCGAGGGTTTACGAGTCAAGATTCTTGGCCAAATCATCGCAACCAAAGTACAGGGACCAAAACTGCAACAAATGGGCAAACTTTGGAACTGCAGACCCCAGGCGCCCGCCTGAGGCCCTACGCGGGCCGCGACCCAGCGCCCAGCTCCGGTTCTCACGAACAGCAGCGATTAGGGTCCGAATTTGAGTGGTAACCAGCTGTTTTTCACCTCCAATTGCTCCAATAAAATTGCTTGCATGGCTAGGACAACAGTAACCTCTGAATCCAGCTTTAAATCAGATCAAAAGACCAATTCTTGGGCATTTTCATAGTAACCAAGAAGCTCTCAACTTGCAAGAACTTCACAAGCAATCTCTGGAGCATTTCTGGACATCAAGGCCGACTCCTAGTGTTAACTAAGCATCAATAGGACCTTGGTAAGCTTCTAATTCAGTCCTTAATTCGTTCTTGCATCGATTATTAGTAAAAGTCAAACTGATTGTTCTTATACTTTGACTTTCTGATTAAACGAGTTTTACTCAGTCAATTCTCAAATTGAAACCAGATATATGTTGGTATTTATGTGGGAAACAAACCCTCTAAAGGGTATTCTCGGATTCCCACTTATTGCATGCTAATTGTCGAGTCAAAGGCATTCTTAAAAAGTCAACAGAAATGGTTTTTGCAAAAATAAGCTTAGATGGTAATGTAAAGGACATGCAACCTGTTTGATCATCATAAATAGCTTATTAATGAATATAAGAATGTGTTTTACCATGATCAACTCGACAATCTTTAGTATAAATACGAATCGGAACCGAAAGTCTTGTAAAACGACTATTTCGTAGACTATCGATTCGGATTCGTACATGCATGTTTGAGATCTGTATTGGAGAGTATTTTTGACTATTTTTATTTTGGTAAAACTCTCTGGAATTTTTGTTGTTTGAGTCTATACTTAGCCGATTCATTTGCATGTTTCCGATTATGTTTAAAAGTTGACTATTTTGCCCTTTCTGATATAAAACGTGATTTTTGGAAAAGTGAAAGAGTAGAAATCTTTATTTTTAATATATAAACTTGCACCGAAAATTTCGGATCAGTTGGTGGTCCAGATTCTGAGTTATGGCCATTAGCGTAAAACTATGTTCTTAAGTTACATAAACGGCCCTTTTCGCATATAACCCATTTCAGGCCACGTTTTGATACAAAACATTTTACCCACTGATGTTATATAATATTTTGGGATTTTTGATGATTTTTATTTAATTTTTGGCTGGTCGTATCTTAGATCGCTTGGTTATTTCGGTTTATGTCGGTTTTGACCGTTTAAGCCATAAAATGAGTTTTATGCATTCTTTTGACCCGAAACCTTTTCCTACTGATTTTATATGTTAAATAAATTATTTTAAGTATTCTGGAAATATAAAAATCCCAGATTTATTTTGAAAACCCGGAAACGGCGTTAAATCGCATTTTAAGCATTTTTAGCGCATAGTAAGCGTTATACTCATTTTAAACATATAAGAGTTATACCTACTGATGTAATTAGCATATTTTCATATAATAACAGTAAGTATAAGTATATGAACTCAGATTTCCAGTTTTGGCAGTTTTAGCCCTTGTGAAATTACTAAAATACCCCTACGGTGCATAGTTTGATTTTAAATGTTAAGTTTGGTATATGGGTCATACTCTACTATTATAATATGTTAAATGGGGTATATTTACTGTATAAACCAAACCCGAAACTCAGATTTCTAATATGACTCTTTTATAATCTTTTAAATGACCAAAATGCCCTTCTAAGGCATAAATTGAGTTTAAAACTATTCGGGGCATAATAGAACATGACTTACTGATGTTATATCATATCTAAAGCATATTATCTCAGGAAACTTGCATTTGACTCTTTTGGCTACCCGTAACGCCCTTTTTGCGTTCGGTTCGGTTTACGTAACTAGTTTGCGTAAATTGACCGAAACGGGTCAAACATTATCATTTTTATCTCAAAATCCAGAATGTATTTAGTATACCCATATTATACAAGTATTCGAACTTGTCGGGTCTAAATCACATTCTATCCGGTCTTTCGCTTAATCGTGCGCTTGTACCGTATCGTCCTTAAAACTAACCGGTCAAAGCTTAGGCTTAAATAAAAGACCCGTTAGGAATCTAATAGGTTATTATAAACCTTTGTTCCAGATTAGGAGGCCCAGTAAAAGCTACCTACACTTACTGTTTGTGATTCATACTTGCTCAGGTAAATACATTTTGACTTATTTTCCCTATACGGGCTTGGGGTACGGTATTTAAAATACCGCTTGATCGGGCGCACAAGTCCTGCACCTTATGGGGTTGAATAGCTTGTGCGACTCGTTTAAACAGTCTTGTCTTACTTTAGGCTTTGGGGGGTTATTGACCGTGTCCCGGATATCCTTGGCATTATCTTACGAGATGGCCACGACCAGAGCACGGGGTGTAGGCGTACACCCGGCGTGTATAACTCTTTAATGTGGTGTGTCATTTAATCTTTAGCCCGGACAGCAGATCCCGGGCCACCATAAGTACGGGTACATGTAAATCGTTCACAAGTTTATATTGCATAATTATCCCAAGTTAATAAAAAAAATATTTATGCCTTGTGCATTTAAATCAATTTTCAATCATTTTCAAAATGAGTCAGTCGATTTGTATTTACCAGTGTAAACTGACGTATTTTTCCCAAAAGGTTAAGTGCAGGTACTATACGAAATAGGCTGGCTGTTTCCTAAGAGCGTCCACTATAGTCTCGCAAGCTCGGACGACAAATAACTGTTGAACAATTTATCTTTTTATTTTGATCCGCCTGTGGATCCGTTTCAACTACTTATGATGTTTATTATGTCATTTTAATTAAAGTTGAAATGTATCTATTCTGCTTCCGCTGTGCATTATTATATTGTGTTGATTGTCTATGACGATGCCAACTACGTCATTGTACCCCACACCGGGCCCACCGGTGACACGTGGAAATCGGGGTGTGACAGGTTGGTATCAGAGCCAACGCTGAGTGAATTAAACACTAGTCTTTTGTGTTTAATCTCAGTTACACAATTGCACAATCCTCGATTTTCGAGTCTAGACAAAGAACTTAGGAAATGTTCAACATTTCGTTTATTTTATCTTTATTTTTATTATTAGCTTTGTCTTATATATTTGTTGTGCAACTTGTTTAATTTTTGACAGGATCATCATGCCGCCACGTATGCGAGGACGGGGAGGATTCGCCACATCACACGATCATGAGGCAGGACCCTCACACAGGCGAGCCCCATCAGCTTCGCACAACACCGCAGCCAACGATCTTTGGAGATCATTCGCCGAGCCAGCCAGGCACTCGGTATCTGCGAGCACTTCGCCATCACTACCCCAATCATTTGGGCCCCACTCGGAAAATGGGCCCCATGGTTCCCATGGATCTTATATACCTCTTCATCAGTCACCTCACCACTACCCAGCACCAGCTTATCAGGGCCTATACAACCCTGACGCTTTCTTGGATGAGCCAGTGAGTCATAACCCACTAGGACCTGAAGACCACTTCTCTGGTGGTCACGAGATGGAAGTTGACGAGGACACGGACCCTTCACTGCCACCGTCAGGTACGCCCAACCATCCTATCGAGATATCGGATGGGTCACCATTTAGGGGATCACCCTACAATGGTGTTGATAGCTTTGAGGAGAAGTTCAGGCAGCACGATTGGTATTACACCCCCAGCCACCACAACTCTCCGATGCTCCAGTCTCGCCATGGTTCGCCGGTGCACTCGCAGCACCACTCTCAGCAGCAGCAGCTTCAGCAGCCGCCCTTGCAGCAGGACCTATCTGAGGCCCTCTGGCGCGACGTGATCACTCCGTCGCCACCGCCACCACCAGTTTTGCCACCTCCGCCTCAGAGGCCACGGAGGAATGCGCGTATGTCTACGCGAGGAGGGATTCGCATTGGTACCCCTCCGCACATTGGTAGCAGCCGCTACTCACCTCTTCATGAGGAGTCCGAGATGGGGGAGTCTCCGCATCCCGTTTCGGAGGTCACTTCTGCGCCGATTCCGCCTCTGCCGCCGCAGAACTTCGGAGAGCCGATTCCGGCTTACGCCAGCGCAGCGCAGTTCAACCCGTTTGAGCCGACTTTCCCTCCCGGTTATGATTATACGGGAGATCCCTATTGGCTAGCCTCAGGCTACAACCCTCTCAACCAGGAGAGTACATTTGGAGGTCCCTGGGCTACGGGACCATCAGCTTTTGGCTTCCCACCACAGGGCTACCAGCAGCCATCGCAGCCACAGCAGTACCAGCCACCACCGCCGGCACCTATGATGTCGCCGCCGCAGGTTCAGGAAATCCTGCAAGGAATAAACAATGTACGACGTGATTTGCAACATGAGATGCGAGCTGATCGCCGACGCAACGATGGCATGTTCAAGAAGGTGTTTGATTTGCTCAAGGGTAAGAGTAAGAAGGATCATTGAATCCTTTGTTGTTAGCTCTTTTACTCATGTCCCTGCGTGGACATCTATTCCGGCATTCTACCCCTGCGTGGGTATATTTCCTTTATTCTACCCCTGCGTGGGTATGTTGTTCTGTTAACCTCTGCGTGGGTTTATTTTATTTTGTTTGTTGTTGTTGTTATTTGTTTAGCCCCTGCGCGGGCATGTTATTCATGTTATTTGAATTAAAGTCCCGTTTAGGGCAAAGATGTACTAGTTACTTTATTTAAAATTTGAAATGGTTAATTTGAATTTCTCATTTTATTTATATGCATGAATATAATATTAAAATAAATGGAAGATATCAATTTTTATTTGATTTGCCATTTTAATAAGAATCCTAGTAAGGTAGAACCTAGCTTGAATGCCTTATTTACAGGCCTAGCCAATATGGTAAAACCTGGTTGAAAAGATTCAAATCTCTGTTAACATCTGAAAACATGTTAACATTCCTGGCCAAGCGTGATCTGTGAAATCACACAAGCCACCCTTTTTAATAAATTATCTACAGATTATATCTGTACACAAGTCTGTTTATGACTTGATACCTACGGGTTATGACTATGTCATATAGTGGCAGTTGTGGTTTATGACTCTCTGTCTAGTAAAGGATTATTTGTTTAATTATACAATTTCTAATCCTATAAAAATCTAAATTTATAATTTAGTAAGTTGTCCAAAGTGACTAGGCCTAATGTGCCAATATATATTTCATTCCATAATTTAATTGCTAATAAAAGCCCTGAATGAAATTAAATAAACTAACTATTATGATTCTTAATATCATGGTTAATAAATCGTCTAGAACGATAATACTGTTAGGTTTCTAAATAAAACCTTGTCCTTTTATGTAGCTTAAAGCTACAATGGCCAAATCGGAGGAAACCAACAGTCATTCTGGAGAACACCCAGATAATACCAGGATTCACGTCACTGGTGAGGAATTGCAAGCACTGATAGATAACGCTGTTGCCAAAGCTATGGATAGGCAATTCAGGGAATCTAGCGGTACTCGGAGTAGGACCCGAACAGTAACGCACGTAAAGCCCAAGACTCATTCTGAGGCTCATAGTAAGCCACCTTCTAAAAAGAGTGAGCCGAAGAAAGATGAGGATGATAACCACTCCTCCAACCACAGCAGTATTCCTAAGCAAGAAGTCAAGCTGAAACATGATACGCACAGCAAGTCCTGTACGTACAAATATTTCGTATCTTGCAAACCCAGAGATTTTACTGGGGAAAAAGGAGCAGTAGATTGCATGACGTGGATCGATGAGATGGATACTGTGGTTGATATCAGCGGGTGTGCTGATAGGGACGTCGTGAAGTACGTGTCCCAGTCGTTCAAGGGAGATGCGTTAGCATGGTGGAAGTCACTCCTACAAGCTGCCGGTAAGGCCACACTGTACGGTTTGTCATGGGAACAGTTTGTGGCCCTGATCAAGGAGAACTTCTGCCCGCAGCATGAGGTTGAAAGAATTGAATCGGATTTTGTGTCTCTAGTTATGAAGAACCTCGATTGTCAAGCGTATCTTACTACGTTCAACACTCTATCTCGGTTAGTGCCTTATCTGGTGACCCCGGAGCCGCGAAGGATTGCTCGATTTATTGGGGGTCTGGCACCAGAGATAAAGGCAAGCGTCAAGGCTTCAAGGCCTACGACATTTAGATCCGTAGCTGATCTATCCCTCTCCCTCACTCAAGATGTGGTCAGATTGAGAGCTATGAAGAGCTCAGAAGAAAACAAAAGGAAACGTGAGGATGACACCTCACGAAGATCTGAGAAACGACACAAGGGAAACCACGACCATAAGAAAGGGTCGGGGTTCAAGAAAGGAGATCAGTCGGGTGAAAAACCCAGATGCAAGAACTGCAAAAGACACCATTTTGGGAAGTGTCGTTTGGAAGCAAAATCCCAGTCTTTCGAGAAACGTTGTGGGATCTGCAAGTCCACAGATCATAAAGCTGTGGATTGCAAGAAAATGAAGGATGCAACTTGTTTTGGTTGCAACGAGAAGGGGCACATTCGGCCAAACTGCCCAAAGAATGCGAAGAAAGCTGATGATGGGAAGAAGACTAATGCGAGAGTCTTCAGAATGGACGCTAAGGAGGCAGTTCTTGACGACAACGTCATTACAGGTACGTTTCTTGTAAATGATGTTTTTGCTAGAGTCTTGTTTGATTCAGGAGCCGATAAGTCGTTTGTAGATGATAAGTTTTGT